>NC_136070.1:500408730-501608730 GCF_964261635.1 Lissotriton helveticus | reverse complement strand
CTCATATCTGCCTGTATCTACGAGATGTATTTCCATTTTATTCTAATTAAAAGAGAAGTGTGTTGTTTTTGGGCTGAAAGCACTTATATACTTGTGAAGATGTTGACCTTTCACAAATCCCTGCTTAGACAGATATTTCCAATAAGTGTTGAAGAAAAGCCTGCCAGCCCAGCTCTTGCAGCCTGATCTCTATTTTCCCTCCATCATCTCCAGGCTGAATTTAATCTGAGCAGGTTCCTTTGAGCTTTTGTGTTTGCTGGGGGAGCTGTTGGCGCACAGGGATCACATTACAACTTTCATTTCCTGAAATGTTTGAGGGAACATCCAGGGTTTTATCCACGCATCAGGCAGAGCTGCGGGCTCGAGTTTCAGGGCCTGTCACTCAGCTGTCACCAAACAAATGAGCCTCTCAGAGATGGAGATTGAGGGAGCTACCTGCTATTCATGACCCCTGAAGCAGGTGATCGCTCATGGGAAAAGCAGGTAGAATTAATCATTTTGCTGTTCTCCATTTCCTCTTCTTTTTGGCTGACCTACGCAGTCTGAATGCTGTCACAAAAACATGGCTGGCTGCTCCTTGCCCACTGAAAGCAAACAAACAAAAAGTGCCAACGAAGTTTAACGTACCATTTCGGGTTTAGGGTCCGTCTAAGAAAAACGAATATCACCAGAAATGATTTTGCAAACATCAGGCGATGTATATAGCCAAATCAAAACATCCTTTAATTATTTTAAAGAAAACAGTAGACAAAGGACATAATATTTGAATTTTAGAACAACAAAGGAACATTTCAGTGTGTAAACCTGGTGGTCTCAGGCAGGAATGCTGGGAGGATTTTCAGCGTCCAGGCAAAATTGTCTGCTGAAGGGAGGCAGTATTTAAGGGCTTAATGCAGTAACATTGTGCTGCCACTAGGTGGCATGCTAAGACTGCTGCCTTACCTCATCTATTGGTTTTGTTCTTAGGGCTTAGAAGGGGGCACGGCTGAAAACCAAAATCAGCACTGGCAAAAATGTTCAAACAAGACAAACACTGCAGACATATGTGTCGAGAATAGTGTCATGGAGGCGCAGTTTGGTCATGGAAGCCCATTCTGTTCTGAAAGCCTCGCCTTAGCCACTGGCAGAATTGCCCAGACTGGGCCTGTTCTGGACACAAGGAATCCGGGTAGACTGAGGCAGAAGGCTATTTTCAGGGTAAAACAGGTTGAGGTATCTAAGCCAACCTAGACCAGAAGGCAGCTTTTGCTTTGAACACATCCAAGATTTGTTCCTGCAGAGAAATAATTCTGGACAACGAGGCAGACCTGGAAGCACTGGAACCTTTCTTGGGTTTTGTTTTCAATACTGCCTGTGAAGCACACACATTTGGAGAATGGTGCAGCAAAATTAATTATGTGGCACCATTTAAATATATATATATATATATTCCTAGTGAGATTTTAGCTCGACCCTTTACTTAGGGGCCTATTACGATGGCGGCGGACAAAGTCTGCCCCCTACCGCAACGGAGCACGAGACCGGCCGCAGAAGTTGCAGCGGTCCCGCTAGGCAAATTAGTATGCAGCCGCCACACTGGCAGGCGCATCCTTGACTTTAACGTTGCGTCGGGCGGTGCTTTAAGTAGCACCTGCCGCAATGATAAAGCTCATGTTGTGTGACAGGCACTGCGCGGTGCCTGCCACCTTGTGCATGGCAATGATGGGGGGTACCATGGGTACCCCCAGTGCAGCCCCCCGCCCCACCTGGGGGCCCACAATGGGCCCCCGCAGGGATTTCCCGCTTGCCTTTCCATGGCAGAGTCTCCGACATGGAAAGGCATGCATCCTAATATTGATGGTCTTTCCGTCTGCCGCGGTGCCCCTCGCGATGCTGGTATGGCGGGGTTGAACCAGGGACATTTTGCGGATGGATCGCCACCGCCGGCCTGGCGGTGGCGACCTGTACGATAATGGGCCCCTTAGTTGTTGCAATTCTGGATTGGTGTTACAAAAGTATTCTGAGCTGTTTGCCGTGGCCTATGTCTGTCCCTTGTTCAGGTGGGATGTAATATATAACTTGCTCTGGTGGTACAAAGCTAGAATATCAATGTATAAATATCGATGTACAGAAATATCGAGGTAAAAATATTGTGGGATAGAAATATCGATGGAAAAAATATCGTGGTCAAGAATATCGAGTGTTAGGTAAGTAATATCGATTGCAAAAATATCGGTGTTAAATATCATTTACAAAAATATAGTTTTTAAAAATATCGATTTATTATTAATGTTATGTATTTTTGTATTTTGTATTAGAATTGTTTGTATTTTTTGTATATGTGTTAAAATTTTAGTAGTTAATATTTGTTTTTTAAATCCAATTTTGCATTTTTAGTTCAGTAGCGGGTTGTGGGTTTATAGGGGAATAGAGTGGGAAGTAATTTAATTATATAGATGTTATTTATTATTTATAGTAGTAAATAATAAAAACTTAATTGAATTTTGTGTATTTAGTTCTGTAGCGGGTTGTGGGTTTTTATGAGGAATAGGGTGGGAAGTAATTTAATTATATGAAATGTATTCAATAATTTATATTTATTCATAATTGTATAATTGTGATGTGATGGAGCCAAATGTGTACATTCATTTATTAATAATTGTTTGATAATTAGTTATTAATTAAGGTAAATTAATTAAGTAATTGTTAATTAAATATGGTAATTGTTTAATTAATTTTAGGTGTGTGTTGTGGTGTTTGTAGGTGTAAATGGTGGAAGAGTGGGAAGTGATTTATTTTTTATTGATGAATTATCAATTATTTGTTAATTAATTTGTATTACATAAATCAGTAACTATTAATTGTAATTGTGTAATTCATTTCAGGTGTGTGTTGTCGATAATATAGTGTTTAACAATGTGTAATTAATGAATGTTTATTATATTTTGTAATGATAATGCATTTAAATTTCAATCATATTTATGTTCATAAGGGAAATTAAATATAAATAAATATAATAAAAATATTGATAATTTTTTTATTGCTGTGGTATCCAACACTTTCCCTACTGTTGCACTCACTAGAGGGGGATTAGTAATGTTTACCCCTCCGCTATCCAACACTTTCCCTGCTTTTCACTCTCTGGAGTGGGAATAGTAATTTTACCCTTCCGCTAACCAAGACTTTCCCTGCTGTTGCACTCACTTTAGTGGGAATAGTAATTTTTACTCCTCTACTATCCAACACTTTCCCTGCTTTTCACGCATTGCAGTGGGAATAGTAATTTTTACACCTCCGCTATCCAACACTTTTCCTACTGTTGCACTCACTGCAGTGGGAATAGCAATCTTATCCCTCGGCTATCCAACACTTTCACTACTGTTGCACTCACTGGAGTCGGAATAGTAATTTTTACCGCTCCACTATCCAGCACTTTCCCTGCAGTTGCACTCACTGGAGTGGGAATAGTAAATTTGCCCCTCCGCTCTCCAACATTTTTCCTGCTATTGTCATTATTGTGTTGTGAAATGTATATTTTAGTTTTTTTTTAAATATTTTAATGTGCTAATAAATTATATTATGTTTTATTTTTTTTAAATTATTGACATATGTATATATTTAATTTTTATATAATTTAAAAAGTTTATAAATTAAATACAGATAATAGTTAATAAAATGTATATAAGTGAATATATGTATATTCACCTGTATGTATATATATATATATATTTTTAATTCAGTTTATTTGTTATATTCAGTTAAAATATATATTAAATGTAATTTATTTTGCTACAAATGTTAATAATATTTAATATATTTTGTTTAACTTATATATATTTTTTAAGTCAATATTTGTTACATATGTATTTTGTAACTTCAATATTTTTTATTCGATATTATTGTACTTATCTGTTTAAGTATAGGGAGTCGATATTTTTGTATTCGATATTTTTACATCAATATTTTTGTAAACTATATTTTTTACATCGATATTTAAACAAGGAACCCCCAAGGTGCCAGGATATTTTGAAGTGGCCTCCACAATAAAGAACAGTGTGAAAACAACATCTGCACCAGCTGATCATTATCAGGAATATATTTTGTCCCAGTCAAAAGGTGCAATTGGTTGTTCAAGATTAGTGCAAAATTTCCAGAATCGAGTACAAAAACAAGCATTCGAAATGCAACAGGTCTTGCATTTACACAAGTTTGAGCAATTGGGATTGTAAATGACATTGCCTTTTATTTAAGTGTGGATTTTAAAAACATAAATAAAAGGCATTGCCCTTTTACAATGTCAATAGCTGAAACTCACGCAAATGCGAGACCTATTGCATTTCAAATGCTTGTATTTACAAGCCCCCCATTCAGCGATAGAGGCCACGCCCCTTTCTTTAGATGAACCAAATCTAAAGAAAGGTCCATAGCTGTTGTTAAAGTGAAAGTGTGGTATGCGGCGCTTTTACCAAAGAAAGCATTTGTTTGTCAAGTTTGCCTAACTGGCGGTCATTTATAAAGGTGTTAGCAAGGAACCGCAATCACGGCATTTTCTGTCAATGCCTTTTAATGTTTGTTACAGGGCTGTGTTGGAAGGATGTAGTCTTGTAACAAACAGTAATACTTTTTCCTTCTCAAAGAGAAAATCCCGAAATTAGATTTTTTTTTTGTAATGAAAAAAAAGTAAGGCTCCCTCACCATAGGAGGCTTCTTCCATGGTGGGGGAGCATAAAAATGTTTTTACTGTGTCTTAGTACCAGGTTTTACCTGGCGGTAAGAATTTGTACAAAATGACTATATATCTGCCCATTCAAATTGGGTGGACGGACATGTAGTCATTTCTCAGACGGCCCTTGCTCCCCAGGGCCATTAGATGGGGATATTCAAGGTAGAGACAGAGTAGTTTCCACCTTGATCAACTTGAAGGTGCGCCTGCATCTAAATGTGACGGGCAAACCGTATTCTTGGGAGTGAGGATACTCTGTTGCCATTGTGGCAAAGTATCCTTACTGCCAAGAATTAGCTCAGACACTTATTGAGCAACCAGTTGATCGGCTACCTTTGGGGTCCATGTAAACAGGGTAAACAATAGACTACTGAAATAGAAAGAGGACTCCTCTTAAGGTTGAACCTCTCCCCTACCAGGTCAAGGCCATCGGAAAACAAACACTTATCATTCAAAAGAAGACTTAGGGCCAGATTCAGATCATGACGACGGGTTACTGCGTCACAATGGTGATGGATATCCTGTCCTTCAAATATAAACCCCATAGGATATAATGAGATTCATATTTCGGCTGAATGGATTTCTGTAACCGTTGTGACGGAGTAACCCGTCTGCCAAGATCTAAATCAACCCCTTAATCTTAACTAACCAATCAAACTTGTACCTCTTGAAAGACCAACGCTTTCATCAACCAATTGTCCTGAGCCACTCTCAAATTGACCCTCCTGAATCTGGAAGTGAATACCCAGATCATGAGAAGTTGCATTCTCATATTACTCAAGTCACTCTCCCTTCTTTCTTTTACCTCACTACCCCCACAACCTATCAACAAGGCCAACTAAGCTGGAAAAAGTTGAAGTCAACTCATATCAATCAATCAATCAATCAATCAAAGCATTTGTATAGCGCGCTACTCACCCGGAGGGTCTCAAGGCGCTTGGGGAGGGGGGTCCGCTACTGCTCGAACAGTCAGGTCTAGAGCTGCTTCCCGAAGGCGAGGTGGTCCTGGGTCAGGCGGAGGTGGGTCGGGAGGGAGTTCCAGGTCTTGGCGGCGAGGTAGGAGAAGGACCTTCCCCCTGTGGTGACTCTTCGGATGCGGGGGACGGCGGCGAGGGCGTGGCCAGTCGATCGAAGCTGGCGTTTGGGAGCGTAGAAGTTGAGGCGGCTGTTGAGGTATCCTGGTCCTTGGTTGTGCAGGGCTTTGTGTGCGTGGGTGAGGAGACGGAAGGTGATTCTCTTGTTGACCGGGAGCCAGTGCAGGTCTCGCAGGTGTCCGGAGATGTGGTTGCGACAGGGGATGTCCAGGATGAGCCTTGCTGAGGCGTTCTGGATCCGCTGGAGTCTCTTCTGGAGTTTGGCGGTGGTTCCGGCGTAGAGGGCATTGCCGTAGTCCAGTCGGCTGGTGACGAGGGCCTGGGTGACCGTCTTCCTGGTCTCGGTGGGGATCCACCGGAAGATCTTGCGTAGCATGCGTAGGATGTTGAAGCACGACGAGGAGACGGCGTTGACTTCTCTGGTCATGGAGAGGGATGAGTCCAGGATGAAGCCCAGGTTGCGTGCGTGGTCTGTTGGTTTGGGTGCGCTGCCCAGGGCGGGGGGCCACCAGGAGTTGTCCCAGGCGGAGGGTGAGGATCCCAGGATGAGGACTTCCGTCTTGTCCGAGTTCAGTTTCAGGCGACTGTTCTTCATCCATTCGGCTACCTCCTTCATCCCTTCGTGTAGGTTGGCTCTGGCGGTGGCGGGGTCGTTGGTGAGGGAGAGGATCAGCTGGGTGTCGTCGGCGTAGGAGATGATGTTGAGGTTGTGCTGTCGTGCGATGGCTGCGAGGAGCCTTGAGGGACGCCGCAGATGACTTCGGTGGCTTCTGATCTGAACGGGGGGAGGCGGACTCTCTGTGTCCTTCCGGCGAGGAAGGAGATGGTCCACTGCAGCGCCTTCTCCCGGATTCCGACGTTGCTGAGGCGCTGTACTAGGGTACGGTGGCAGACGGTGTCGAAGGCCGCGGAGAGGTCTAGGAGGATGAGGGCCGCTGTTTCTCCGTTGTCGAGCAGAGCTCGGATGTCATCGGTGGCTGCGATCAGGGCGGTCTCGGTGCTGTGGTTGGCCCTGAAGCCAGACTGCGAGAGGTCGAGGGATCCGTTTGTTTCGAGGAAGGCGGCCAGCTGCTTGTTGACGGTCTTCTCGATGACTTTTGCGGGGAACGGGAGCAGCGAGATGGGTCGGTAGTTCTTGAGGTCGGAGGGGTCGGCTGATGGCTTCTTTAGTAGGGCGCTGAGTTCGGCGTGCTTCCAGCTCTCCGGGAAGGTAGCGGTGTCGAAGGAGGTGTTGATGATGTCCCGCAGGTGGGATGCGATGACAGCGTCGGCCTTGTTGAAGACGTGGTGAGGGCAAGGGTCGGTCGGAGATCCAGAGTGGATGGTGTTCATCGTGCGGATGGTGTCTTCGGTGCTGATCGGGGTCCAGGCGCGGAGGGTGGTGGTGGGTGGCGGTGGTTCGGTCGTGGCGTGCGTCGGTTGAGTGCTGAAGCTGTTGTGTATGTCCGTGATCTTGTCGTGGAAGTAGGAGGCGAGTTGCAGAGGTCTTGCGAAGGGGTGATGTCGTTGTTTCCGGCATTGGGGTTGGAGAGCTCTTTGACGATGTTGAAGAGTTCCTTGCTGTTGTGTGCGTTGTTGTCCAGTCGTTCCTTGAATGCAGTTTTCTTGGTGGCGTGGATCAGTTGGTGGTGTTTTCGGGTGGCGAGCTTGAGGGTAGTCATGTTGTCCGGTGTTGGGTCTCTGCACCAGGCTTTCTCAAGGGCTCTGCAGTTCTTCTTCGAGTTCTTGAGTTCGTCGGTGAACCATGGGGCTTTCTTGCTGCCGGGTCTGTTAGGTGGGGTCCTCAGAGGGGCGAGGTCATCTGCGCAGTCGCTGATCCACATCGTGAGGTTGGTGGCCGCTTGGCTGGGGTTGGCTGCGCTGGTGGGTGGGTTCTTGCTCAGGGAAGTTGCGAGCTGGTCGGCTGTGATCTTGTTCCAGCTTCTGCGTGCAACCTGTTGCTGGTGGCGGTGGATCGTGGTCCTTTTGAAGCTGAAGTGGACGCAGCTGTGGTCCGTCCAGTGGAGTCCGGTGGCGTGGCTGAAGGTGATGTCCTTGCTGGAGGAGAAGACGGGGTCGAGAGTGTGTCCGGCGTAGTGGGTGGGGGTGGTCACCAGTTGCTTGAGTCCGAGGTTGGCGAGGTTGTCCAGCAGGGTGGTGGTGTTGCGGTCGTTGTTGTTCTCCAGGTGGAATTTGAGGTCCCGGAGGAGGATGTAGTCAGCGGAGGGGAGGGCATGCGGGCTGACGAAGTTGGCGATGTCCTCGCTGAATTGTGTGCGCGGTCCCGGGGGTCTGTAGATGAGGGTGCCTCTGAGGGTGGTTCTGGGGTTGATGTGGATCTGGAAGTGCAGGTGCTCGGCGGGTGCGAGGGTGTCGTCGGTGTTGGTCGTGATGCGGATGGAATTCCTGTGGATGATGGCGATGCCTACTCCTGTCTGGTTGATGCGGTCTCTCCGTATGATCTTGTAGCCGTCCGGTATGGCGATGGCGATGTCGGGCGCTGAGGAGGCCTTCATCCAGGTTTCCGTGAGGAAGGCGACGTCTGGGGCTGTGGTGTCGAGCAGGTTCCAGAGCTCGACGGCGTGTTTGTGGACGGAGCGGGTGTTGAGCAGGATGCACTTCAGGTGGCTGTTGCTGATGCTCGTCGAGGTCTTGGGCACTGCTGGGGTGGTGCCGGTCCGGATGCAGGTGAACTTTCAGGCGTTGCAGCAGAAGGGTCCGTGGGTGCGTCTCGGGGTGGCTCGGTAGCAGCCCGGGAGTCTGCCGGCGTTGAGTGCGTAGAGGTCGGTGGCGGCGTAGGTCCAGCAGGGGGGCTGGTGACTGCGGGGGACAGACAAGACTGTACATACTCAGAATCTCTCCAAAGCATCAGTGAAAAAGTAAAAACACAATACCTTGGAAGCATTTTTGAACACCCTGTTTTCTGTTCAATGAATACCACAGTGGCTGATAAGGAACACTCAAACTCGACCTGACTTTTTTCTCCCATAACATCACACATGGTTGCAAGATCAAGATTGCTCCCCCACTTCAATGTATCTATCACCATCTCCATATACAACAATGGTAAGATAATGATACAGTCTAATGACTCCGGCCTCTCATTGTTAAACCACATTTTCCCTTCCCTTTTTAGTGCCTTAACAGAAGGCCAACCTGCCTCTCCTCCTAACACGCAAACCATCACCACATTCATTACTCAACCGCCATCCCAAACATGCCCCTCAAACCCTATAACCCAGATACCCCCTTCTTTCCTCAGGAGGACACCACCTGTCAGCCTACCACCTCTGCAATCCTGTACTGTCATCCCAACCCAAGAATAATCCTGGGTCATCTCCGAGACTGTCCCCCCATCTAGGACTGCCATCCCCTAACCAGCCCGTCTGCCCATTTTGTACTCACTGTCCCATCCTTCCCTTGACCCCAGTCTGTCCCACTCCCATTTACCCCCCTCACCCCTCCTCAAACACATGGAGCAGTCTCCCACACTATGGGAGCACTGTGGTACAACTCCACCTCCTAAATGCACCCGGTTATTCTCACTTACATCACTGACCAACCCCTCCACTCACAATATTAACAAACTCATGATCTGATGCTTTTAAACAACTACCACCCCCCACCTCCACTCCTTGCTTTACTATTCAAGAAGCTGTCTCCAAATCTACCACATGCTCACCACTCACCTCACTGGCTACTTCACACTAATTTGACTACCCTTACCTGACACAGTTCAGCCCCTTTACTACTCACACCTCTCCCAACCACTATAACTTTAATCCCCTTGTCCCCTCTCACTTCCCTCTACTCTTACACTCCTGATTCACATCAGCTGCCACTCCTCCCCACCTACGTTATATGAAATCCCTCTGGAACATCTCTACTCTCCACACACGCTTATCCCCTTTCACTTGTCTCCCTCTACCCATGCTCTTTTGACTTTAAACAACTGTAATTCCCCCACCTCCATCATATCATGAAGTATCCTCCCCCTTACTCCCCTTACACACTATCAATTCGCATACATACGACTGACAAACCTCCCCTTCACAATACACTCCACCCCACAATTTAATACTTTCCCACACCCCATTGTATTGATCCCCTACTTGATCTACCATATTAGAAAATCTCTCCTAGCATATTGCCTGCCCTCCCAAACACCCTCCCAACCGCCCGGTTCTCACTCTCTAAGACCCCGATTCTCACCTGATGGTTCCAAGATCACACTTGATGCACACCCTATGCACTGAAAGCCCAACCAGATACTCTACTCTCTGGCTCCATTGTTTCTTTCCCACATCTCACTGACAACTCCCACTCAATGATGCATTGCTACTTCAAAATACAACTTACCACTTCAACAATGGAAAGCATGTATGCCACCCACAGAAACCATCGCCCACCTAAAAAACACTATGGGGATGACTTATCAAAGTTTTGCATCGCCCTTGCATCAAGCAAGATAATGCAACAGTGATGCAAAACCCAAATGAGGTTTACCAAGCCCCTCAAGACCACACTCTGTGGCACTTTGATGCTTGGTAAATCTGGAGTAACGAAAGGCAGTGCAAGTCACTGCTTTGCGTTACTCTGCAAGGAGAAATTCATGGGTGGAGCATGGATGTTGCCACATATCCAACCATGGATTTTACCACATTCCCAGATTCACCATGAGTGGTACAGGGAATGCATCCAAATGATACACCTTTCCAGGGGAGGCTTACAGAGGAGAAATATCTTTACTTCTCCTAGCTTTTTCCTCTTTCTACATGTGTTGCATTCAGCTGCACAAGTAGAAAGAGAAAAAAGCATAAACTCATTGTTTTTGTGCAGGAAGGTATACCTTCCTACACAAAAACAATCCTGCCTGCAAAAAAATGCACCCTTGTACCATGATGTAAGGGTGCCTTCGTTGGTGCTAGACAGCCAAAAGTGCACAGGCACAAAGAGAGAAAAGGAATGTGCACAACTTGATAGATTTGGCACATGCCTGCCCTTTCACGTAGCTCAGCAAGGTCTCTTGCTGAGTTGTGTGAAACAATGATAAATATGGCCCTTCATGACCATCACAACACACTCCTTTTCTATACATACCATAGAACACACACTTAATAATCTTACCTCAATGCTGACTCAGCTTGATGGCATCATATCCCACTTAAGCTCTAGACAATCGATTGTATTTGACTCTACTCCCCCAGCGAAAGGCACACTACCAAAGACATTCAATACCTAGGAACACTCACCTGCCTTGACCCAAGAGTTTCACCCCCAACCTCTCTTAATCCGATATTCCAAACTTTCATGCAATCAACAACACTCCAACATTATCTACCCCCATATTGCCACTACTCCAGACAACTCAAACCAACACCTAATACCAATTATTTCGCTGACTCGGGCCAAACATTTGTCTCTCACAAACCAGGCATTAGCATCAGAAACATTCTTCCTATTGCAACCAAAACCACAGACACTTCTCTCACCTAAACATTCACATCAGCTTTACGATGCATGCTTCACAATTACATATGGTCAATGAAATACAATCTTGACATTTCAGACACTATTACATATTATACCCTTGTCTTGTTAATTGCCCCAGAGACCAGGTTCAATGACACATCTCACCCCATATGTGACCATCTTCTTTCACCCACCTAATCCATCATCAGAAAAGACAGAGTAGGTAGTAGTTTTTTATTGTATTTGTATTTATTGTTTTAAGAAAGCACAAACATACAAAAAAACAACCCAGAGTATCAGTCACGACTCACGGGTGGGGGGCGGGTAAGGGGGTCACGTGGAGGTTTGCGCAGTGGGGTTACTTTTCTTTTAAAACGTACCTTACCTGGTCCTGCACCGCCTCCGCTCCTGGCCAGGTCCCGCGTTCAGCAGTAACAGGAAGCAGGCATCCTCCCTCCCCTTCCCTAAGCCAATCACAACGCTGCAATGGCAGCATTGTGATTGGTGCAGATGGCGACCAACCAGGCACACCGTTCTGCTTTCTCGCAGCGTGAGAAGCATAAACATAAAATTGTATTTTAAATACCATTTTATGTTTCTGCTGCTCTCACTTCGAGAAACCAGTGGGGCAACGCTCCTCCGCCCTAATGGAGGAGCTGCCACTACAGTATGGATGTTCTTAAAGGAATAGCAGTACAGTAGAAAATTAAGCTGCCCCTACACAGTATGGATGTACTTAAAGGAACAGCAGTACAGTAGAAAGTTGCTAGAAGGGCCATCCACAAAGGTAGACAAGTTAGCATATATATAACAGCAGGTCACCTGATGCAGCAATAGTAACTAGGGATGAAAGTTGAGCTCAGCATAGGGTATTACAGCTGTGATTAATCATTAAGGGGAACAGTAATGATCAAGAGGTAGTAGAGGTAACATGTACAATACATCTCCATTCAGTCCGAATTTAGCGTTTCTTCAGAAAAAGATATTCATGAAGTGGTTGCCAGATGTCACAAGGTGGGGGACGTAGCATGGCACATATTTTTCTGTTGGTGTTGCAGTATGTCAGTTTTTTTAGGCAGTCCTGGACAGAGGGACATCAACAACTACCCCAGTGCAGGTACATCACATACTTTGCTAGAAGCAGTGCTATAGCTCTGAATCTACGGACTCCGTGTGGGACATTTTCCAAAAACCCCAGCAAGGCAAGAAGAGGATCAGGCGTTAGGTCGGCCTGATCATTAAGGAGAGTTGTATGAAAACTGTGCTCCAAAAGCTTACAACAAAGTCGGTGTCTTTGACATGGCATTTCGAGCAGTTGGAGGATTTAGACTGATATAGTTTGGTCAGGGCACTCGGCGTGGTGTATATGTGTCACAGGAATTTGTAATGTATAAGTTTGTGTCTGTGGTTAGGTGACATGAGGTTGGGTTGGTTGCAGCAGTAATACCAAATTTTGTCAGTTAAGGGATGGCCCAGTTGGCAGTCCCAGACCTCCCTGAGCTTCCCATCTCGGATCAGCAGTAATGCTAAATAAGGGTGGTAGAGCTTGAACACCAACCGCTCTCCATCAGAGTCAGTTATAACAAATATCAAGTGGTCCATGGGGTTTGTGCTGGCAAATCATACATCCGCGACATGTGAAACGGCATGGCCATCTGGGAAGTGATCCCTGAATGTATGTAAAGCATGATGAGACAATGTTCATTGAACCAGATTTTCCTGAGTGGGGGTAACTATTGGTTATCTGCTAGTGGCAAGCAGGGGAAAAAAGGATGTCCCCTAAGGAAATGGCAGCAGGTGCTAGAAAGCGTCTGCATGTTGGTGGGGTCAATCAGGATAGGGGGAATGACGTGTATTCTGCCTGGGATGGTTGTGAATGGCATATGGAAGCAAGGCATCACGGAGATACCAATGGTACTCAAAATAACATTGCCCAGCCAAATAGTAAAGCTGAAAATGTGGTACCCCGAATCCCCCTCGACTGTAGGGGAGCACCAAAGTGTCCCAGCCAACCCAGGGTCTATGGCCCACCCGGACCAGCCGCATGAGGAGACTCGGTACATGTTGGTTAGAGGGATCGGTATATTTAGAAAAAGATACAAAAAGCAAGGGAGCCCTACCTTTTTAATGATAGCTATTCGGCCCACCATGGACAGTGTGAGCCTAAGCATCATTATCATGTCTATAGCTGGGCGATAACTTAAGCGAATTACCTTCACTTTGTCCTGATGCTTCGAAATGCCAAGATATTGAATGGGGCCCTTACACCACTTCAGGGTAGAATTTGCTTGCTTTCAGTGAGGTGATATCAGTGAGCAGGATGAGTTCAGTTTTGTTGCAGTTTATAGTGAGACTGGGGAACTTGCTGAAGCGGGCAACCTCCTGGTTTATGGGGGCCATGTTTTCAGCTGTATGGTGGACCAACAATAAAATGTCATCTGCTTATAAGGGTAGGAGTAACTGGCCTGGGTCAAATTGTAATCAACGGTGGAGATGTTTTTACAGAAGATGTCAGACTAGAGGTTCCATGACTATAATGAAAATATAGGAGGAGAGGGGGCAACTCTATTTAGTCCCTCTATGCTGTTAAAGGCATCCGTGAGAGAGCTGTTGGTCCGGATGTGGGCGACAGGCGGGGAATATAATAACCTGAAGAGTGCAATGAACCTGCGCATCTGTCCAAGCTTCTGTAACTTCGCCCATAAGAAAGACCATAGCTAGTAGGGCAACGGCCACCAGCACCGTGGGAGAGATTCTGTTCAGCACTGAGAAGACCATACGCATGTTCAGAGAGGTAGAACGATGTGGGACAAACCCCAACTGCCATGGTGATGTGATTTGATCTAGCAAAAGCGACAGTTGGGTTGGCAACACTTTGGCCAATATTTTGTTATCAAAATTAAGCATTGACAAGGCTCGGTATGAGGTGCAGCTTTGTGGGTCCTTCCCAGGTTCACTTATAATGTAATCATTGCCTTGTGCAGCATTGGGGGTAGAGCCCCTTCATCTAGAGACTCGGCGTACAACTTCAGTAAGTGTGGGGCTATTAAATGTTTAGACGCCTTGTAGAAAACACCTGTGAGACCATCCAGGCCACTGGCCTTGGACCCGTCAAGTGACTTGATTGCTTGTGCGATCTCTTCACTGGACATTGGCTTGTTTACGAATTGCCACTGGGCATCTGTTATACAGACCACAGCTATCTCAGATAGGTAGTATGTTCTGGCCGCATCCTCACTAGAGGTACGTGCAGTGTACAGGTGTGTGTAGTACCTAAGTAACTCTGCCAGAATATCAGCTTTGTCCATCACTCTGGTTCCATCGGACAGCTGCAGCTCAGGGATGGAGTGTGGTGGAAGTGGGTCACACTGTTTAGCCACAGATTGGCAGTGGAAGTGGCCGAGTAGATAGTAGTCTATGCGGGTCCATGTGTTGTGGAGGGCAGAATAAAATGTATAACCAGGAATCATGGAATGGGCCAGGCAGCAGGCATCCCACAGAACATAAGTGTCACACAGATCAAGAATGACCTGCAACGAACGTGGCTTGACATTCGGGGTAGTGGAGATGGTATTGAGGAGGGGATCGAGTATGAGATTAAAGTGACCCCCAGTATGATATGGTCCACATCTACGCAACCCAGTAGGGACAACAGGGTGTTGAAAAATTCTGGGGAATCAGTTTTCTGCCATTTTGCCCGCTAAAGCAACGCATCTGCCATTGTCGCCGGTGAAGGGGGCTGTAGGGTGAATTGGGATCGATCTGTGTGTTTCAGTGCAGACATCCCGTAAATATGTGCTGTAGTTGAAAAAGTATCGGAGTGGATCATATGAGGAGGCGAACGTCTATGAAATACTGGGAGAGGTGGATCTCCTGTAAGAATGCAACTTTTATACAGTGACATGTAAGATATTGGATTACTTGCTTGCCCTTGTTCAGATTGTTTATACCTCTAATGTTGCAGGATCAGAATGATAGCTCAACTACTGGGCCCCAGCTGTCATGTGTTACTATCACTTGTACTCATGTAAATGAACACACCCCTGCAGATCCAAGGGGATGGGACTTTCCTATAAAATAAACAAGCAAACATAAACAAAACTCCCAAGAGCCAACTCCTCCCTTTTCCCACACTGGGCACATAAATACCTAGGGGATCTCTCAGCTCAATACCAACAACTGAAAAACAAATACTCCAATAGTCTGCAGTGTAGTGTATACCTCTGGGGGTGAACATTGTTACAGCATCTGAGTCTCAATTATGGATCATAACTGAAACAGGAGGAACCAAAATGAGATGCTAAATGTAGTAGTAGTGTGGACCTACAAACAAAGTGGTACTATACCGCAGTTGTAGCGGCCAAGAGTGTACAACAAGTGGGCAATTCAATGCTCTTCATGGCACCAATCAGTTCAGTGGGAACAAATCTGCACTGGCCGAGGCATGCAAGTCTGGAAGAGAGTGGGTAGGAGTGGCGCAGCAGGAGAGTAATTTCTTCTTGCTCTACTGCTTACAGAAAGCCAGGACATCCACAAGAGCATCAAAAAAGTGGGCCTGTACAGACAGGCAGTATAGACCATGCCGTATGTCAGTCCTAGCTTCCATAGCATGATCTTGGCTTCTAGGTATTTGCAGAAAAAGTCTTACACCGCTATGGTGAATTTGGGGAAGAAGGAGAGTTGGGAGCCTTGATGCTGAACTTGACCCTTCTTGCATGCCTGATGGGGTGCAGTGACCCAATCCCAAAAATTGAGGAGACTGACGATACTGGGGCATGGCGGAGCATCAGGGAGGGACGCGGACCAAGTGAGTGGTGAGTGAGCTTCACCACAAAGGTGGATGTAAAGTTTTGGTGGCCAAAAAGTTCTGTTAGAATGAGCTCAGCAAAGAGATCCATTCACCCGAAGTCTGTAGACTCTGCGCCACCCAGGATGCCCAGTTTGTTGTGGAAGAATCTAGCCTCAAGGTCCTCATTTTCAATTGCCATCATCTTGAGAATCTGCTCTATTTTCTTTAGCTACTTAGTTACTTTTGCTGACCGGTCCTCTTAGGTCAAGATTCACTCCTCTGCAACATCCAGCTGGACATTTTGGGGGTCCAGGTGCTCCCCCATGTGGTTGAGTTGGTTTCTAAGGGTGTCTAACTGAGCTTCTATGGAGACAAACCCCACGTGGAGTTTTGCCATGATGGCTGCGATGCCAGACGGGTGCTCCTGGTCTGCAGAACGCATTGCCTTTCTGTCTCCCTGGCATGCTTGAATGGGAGTTTGTGCTGTTTAGGGTCTCCGAGCACCATTGTCAGCAAGGTCCTGGGTGCAGACCATGTCCCAGGAGCCAGAAGTGAACAGTTGCAGGTGTAGCGAGTATCAATGGGCAGGTTGTAGCTGCCAGAGGCCCCTCTCTGCACCAGAAGTAACAAGTTCGGTCCCCTATTAGCACAGCACAGGAAGGCACAGTTCTATGTGGATGTCCACATGGGGGGTGGGTATATATAGAAGCACACATGATAGTTCCTGTGCCTCCTCTGTAGGTCCCCCACATCACTAGGACCAGCTTGAGGAGGAATGTGAGCAAGACACCCCCAACAGGCCCTGAAGGCTGATTCAAGCAGAATGGACTACAGTGTCCCCTTAATCTGTCTCCAACTTAGCAGGTGGGGCAATGTCCCCTTGATGATAAATAGCATGGAAGGTCTAGCATCGCACCAGTGGCTGGAGGGCTCAGGTGGCAGGTCAGATGGGGCAAATTCGGGGGGCTGCAAGTGTTTTCTGTCACCACTAACCCTGCTGTCCTTCCATGCCACAGCCGTAGGACTAGATGGCCAGTGTGGAGACACTCTCTGTAGGTTTACTCGTCAGGGCCAGCAGCACGCATCAGTGTGACCCACCTGGCCATCAGCAAGCACCGCAGCGCATGGATCACCCCCTCAAGGTAAGACAGGCTGCGGGATTAGTAGTCACTTACTGGAGCACGGGGGCACTGGCAGGCATCCGGATAGCTGCAGACTGTGCGCATTAGCGCTGCCACTCTGCTTCCCAGGTCGGACACACAGGGCAGTCGCTGAGTCCTCTTAGCATCTCAGCATGGCAGGTCCCAGCCCAGCACCGGCATTAAATATGTGGCAGCGGGTGGCTGCAGGGCCAAACTGCAGGCATCCGAGGTGTGATCGAGGCAGGAGAGAAGCATAGGCTACTCTGCAGGGCTCAATAGCCCATGGCCTCAGGCTCACCCGCAGCCCATGTCGCAACAGGATTTCTGAGACAAGGGCTGGGCTGCCAGCCACGTGATTTGGCTCCTCGCTGCCGTTGGTGCTCACTTTCACCAAGCCGCTTCCTCCAGATCCACTCACCATGCTCTACATACTATGGGCCCCTGATGGCCATCAATGCTAAATAAGGGCTGTTTAACCCCTTCGCTGCGGGGGGTAATTCCCCCGCTGTGCTGGGGTGCGGGGGGGCACGCAGAGCACCCCCATGCTCATGACGAGCTCAGCTCGTCATGAGGCACGGCGCTCTGGTGCTCATGACGAACTGACCTTGTCACAGCTGCACCCGTTCCAATGGAACGCTCAGCGCAGCAGGGGAATTATCCCTGCGTGTGAGCGTTCAACAGCTCATGACGAGCTGAGCTCGTCATGA
Organism: Lissotriton helveticus; assembly: GCF_964261635.1. Classification (NCBI taxonomy): domain Eukaryota; kingdom Metazoa; phylum Chordata; class Amphibia; order Caudata; family Salamandridae; genus Lissotriton; species Lissotriton helveticus. The sequence continues at coordinate 501,590,845 of NC_136070.1, read as the reverse complement.
GCACCGGAGCACCGTGCCTCATGACGAGCTCAGCTCGTCATGAGCATGGAAGGTGTTAATTAGTATTCGGGGTTATCGGCACTGGACTGGAGCTTCAGCATCGTGAGGCCATCTTGGTTGCTGGTGTGGCCATGCCCCAGAGAGTAGGCAGAGTTGAGGGAGGCATTGCCGCCATATTCAGAGACTCCCTACAATGGAAGTAGCTTCCCAATAACCCCTTTCCCACATTACAATAATTAACCCTGGAAGTACAAGTGCAACAGAACTGCCCTTTCATTCATAAAATCATTTTAACCCACCAGGTGACAAGATGATCTTCTCAGGAGATTTTAATCTTCATTGGGGCAAAACAGAAGATTCTGCAATTAACCAACTTGCCACCGTTCTCTCTGCAAATTATCTGATTCCACACAGTCTTAAACCAATACACAGTAAAGGCTCTATACTTGATGTAATCATCTCTAAAGGTGACCGTCTCTCAGTCGATGAACCCATCCCATTAGACTGATCCGACCACTTTCGTATTCCTTTTTTAGTGCAACTCTCTCACTCCATAATCAGAGGCCAATCAAAAAGAGAAACTTCCTGGTATTGCGACATCAAGAACATCGACATCAACACACTCAGCAAATCTGCACTGTAGGTACTAACCCGCAATGTCGTGCCACAGATGTCAACGTCACAAATGGCCACTGCTTACAAAAGAAGAGCAAGATGTGGTAATAAGCTTCCTACCTAGTGGTAAAGCCACCGGGGAGGATGGTATCACAGGGGAATTTTTTAAAGTATTTTCTGGAACTCTGAATGCCGAGTTTTTAACACTTGCTGATTATTTATTACAAGGAGGGTCACCGCCGGAATTGTTTTACACTGCAGTCTTAGTCAGGATTTTAAAGAAAGAAAAAGATAAAGAAAATGTAAACTCATATAGGCCAATAAGGCTGTTAAATACTGACTACAAAATCTTTACAAAACTGCTTGCTAATCGATTGAATAAAATGGTAGGATCACTCATTGGAGAAGACCAATGTGGCTTTATAGCAGGGAGACAGCTCCACACTAATACACATTTTTTACTGGAAGCTTTGGATTTTTTGTGCGTTAACAAGGTAAAAGCACAGATTTGTTTTTTAGATGCCGAAAAGGCTTTTGATCTGGAATTGCCTCTTTGCGATCCTGGCGAGTTTTGATTTCCCAAATGAATTTATATGTTTATTGAAACAACTTTATAAGCACTCTCAGACGCAGATCGTAATTAATTCAGTAAACGCAGGGACATGTCAAATAAACAGAGACACTTGGCAAGGCTGCCCCCTTTCTCCAATTTTATTCGCCTTATTTATTGAACCGCTGGCTATTGCAATTAGGGGGAAAGTGCACATAAGGTACCAGTATCTGGAATGACTAATATAAAACTCTATGCTGATGATATTGTTTTATTTTTAAATCCAAAGTTAGCCAGCCAGTTGGAAATTTTGAAAATATTCTCGAATTTCTAAAAAGTAGGTGGTTATAAAATAAATAAGACCAAAACGGATATCATTTTATGTAATTGCACTATAGACACCTTATTAACCGAGTTTAGGCAGACATATAATACCCGCCCTAAGAGGTATTTAGGAATTTATATAACAGAAAAAATGGAAGATCTCTATCTATTAAATTATATGCCACTACTGAAAAGGGTGAGTTTGCAGTTAACTCGATGGAATCAACTCCCATTGTCAATAATGGGATGTGCTGCCTTAATCCGAATGTCTATTCTTCCACTTTTTAACTTCCTCTTTAGTGCAGCTCCTTGTGCAATACGGCTTCCTTTTTTAAGCAAATAGATGGTATGTTTTCTTCCTTTTTATGGGCGTATAAGTCACCGAGGTTGGAACATAGCACTTTAAATTGTTTGGTAACGGAGGGAAGATTGTCTCTTCTAAATATTAGAGACTACTATTATGCGACATTTGCACATCACAGTTTTAGGTGTTTTTTTCTAGATGACGACAATTTTTTTATGAAAAAGATCTTAATAGAACTCAATATTATTGACCCAGTAAGAGTGACCAAGTACCCTAAGAAAGTACGATATAAGACCTTACAATGGTTAATCAAACAAAGAACCCAGCTCCTGAAATATTATGACATATTAAGAATAAACGGCTCAACGAGACTGATGAATTTACACACAGGAGAGATGGGCATTTTGGATAAAAATACATTGAGACTCTGGAAAGAAAACAGATATGATAAAATAAAGGATTTCATTGTGGGGAATAGTTGGAAAACCTGGGAAGATATTGAAATTGAGCTTCAACATTCTAACACAATTTTAAAATGGTCCTTTATTAGACTTTATGCTATATTGTCCAAATTAGATATGGGTAATTTATTGTACAAACCCTCTATAAGTGAAGCCCCAAATGGTCCCATACAGAGGAAGATTAGTACTTGGATAAAAATCTTTCACGAGGACTAACCACCCCCTCTGTATGAAAAGATTAGGGAGAGATGGAGGAAAAGAGAAGACATAGAGATTAATAAATCAACCTGGGATAAATTGAATAAATATAACAAAACTATATTCCGAGGTGCTAATTTTAAACGGATGCAATTTTTCTCCAAATGGTTGATTTATAGAACACCTTCTTTTCTCCATAACATATATCCCCAAGTAGAAGATAAGTGCTTCCGATGTGAGGAAAAGGGCAACTGGAAACACATTATATGGGAATGTTCAAAAATACGGAATTTATGGAAGGATATTGAAAAATATCTCAGAAATACAATAGATGGCCAAATCTCGATTAACAAATCTATTGCGGTTTTTGGTTGCTCCTCTGTTCTTTCTGCCCATGATGAAACCTTATTTATTGCAGCCCTTGTAGCAAAATCCCTTATCCTGCAACTGTGGAAAACAGATAAAGTACCGACTCTTAATGCATGGAGATTTAAAGTATCAAAGATACAAGGGATGGAAAAGAAATATGCATAAATATCAGGGGCAGTGAAAAAATATGAGAAATATTGGAGTGTGTTTGAATGACAGCCCTCTGGTATTACTTTCCACATTTCCTAAAAATGTTGATTTTTTTTGTTTGTTTTTTAAAGATATGATCTGGGTCATAATTTGTTTGTCAAATCGCTTGGGGTCTCTTTCTTTTTTTTTGTATATTGCACATTGCACTTTAAAGGAATCTTTTTGTCTAACGATCAGAAACTGTGTTTACATTATGGAGTATTTGAAGTTTGCCATGTATGTACTTTGTATAGTTGGAATTTTATAATGAGATTTATATGTACTCTGTATCTTATATTTGTGTCTAGGAACTCTGAATAAAAAAAATAATTAAAAAAACATAAAAAACAAATTGCCACTGCTTCAACAGTCTCTCTGTTTTGCTTGATGAGGCAGCCCTGCTCCAAAGCAATACGTAAAGACCGTCTCCAACTGGTCTATGATTTAATAAGGCCTTATACGAGAATAGAAGATTCTTGAGATCTATGTACAAGAAATAGAGACAGACACCATCCACCACTGGTCTGTCATGCTTCCTTAATGCAAGGCCACTATATTAAGGCATATATTTTGTGAGAAATTCAATCACTTTAGATTCCTCCTTGACTCAGCCAAGAATCAACCTAAACAACTCTTTGATCTCATCAAAACAGCCAATATCCCTTCCTTTCCCACTTCCATCAAATGTGATGACCCCTTGAAAAAAGCAGATCAGTTTGCACAGTTTTTGTATTCTAATGAGAAATCGCTCCTATGCCAAGAAAAACATCCTACCCCCACCACGGATTGAAAAGCCAAGAAATTATTCTTTGATATAATCAGGAGAAAATAAGTCTTACTTACAAACATAATTGAAACCAAACCCTCAAAAGCATTTGCAGACCCTATTCTGAGTAACATTTTCAAAGACCTTTCCACACTCATACTTCTTTACCGGGACAAACTGGTGAATCTCTCTGAGGTTCTTTAATTTTGACTCCATCATACATTTGTTGTCATTTTTGTGTTGCCTTTACACAGGCTGCTCTATTCATGAAGTGTCTCTGCCCTTTGGACTGCAACGTGTTGAAAACCCCCTTTGTCCTTGCTTTGAAATCAATCTCAGACACCAGCTGGCCTAACTGCATACAGACATGTCCTGCCATTACTGATTGACCTATAGGTGCTGTAATTAATTTACTTGTGGGTTGGGCAGAAACACGACGTAAGGGGGACGTTCTGGTTATATGATGCTTTTTTTTAATGTTCTCCTATTGGCTAATATTTTGCAGATCTTGTATGTCCATATTAGGTACTTTGCATTCTTGCAGAAGCTAGGACTGCCCCTTTCTTTTATGCTGAGTTTGTAACCCTAAGCATATAAAAGGCCTCTGTGTTTTGTACTCTTTAGACTGCCTCATTCAGTTGCTAAAGGCTTCTGTGTGACGTAGTCTCACTTAATTAAGTTTAATAAAGATGTCTTTTCATATTTCAGCTTCTGTGCCAAGTTCTTTGTATTAGTGAGACCCCTGAGAATGAAGATTACAGTTCTTCAAATGGCGTTGCCAACGTGGGCTTCATCAGAGAAGTGACTTTCTGAAGGAGTGATCTTGTCAGGAGACTGAAATCTACTGAGGAGGACAGGACGGTACTCTACTACTCTGTGCACAAGGATTTTGGAGATTCTTTGTCTTTGCAGTCCAGTATATTTCTGATCTTCCTGATTTTGATCCTCCACATGATGTCACTCCTGACTGAGAACCTTTTTGGCGTGAGTATTCTAAAAAAGGACCGTTAGGTCACTTAGAACTTGGCAGTTAGAATTGGGACAACCTTTTGATTGGTAAACCTAAGGTAGTTTAGTAACGCTTACTGTAGCTTTGGAATTTTGGAATTTGTGTTGGCCAACTTTTGAATTGTATGGATTTGATATGCAAATTGCAATTTGAGTAGACAGGTAATGAGGAGATTTTTCTCTATTTGGTTTTGTTGAACGGTGCACGTACGAAAAGTACATTAAGCACTACTTTGATTATAATATTGTATATTCTGCAATATTTTTGGCATGCCTGTTTTCAAACCTCACATAGAAGAATGTGTTGCTTTATTTGAAGGTACCATAGTGTGATGTGAAATTAATTAGCCGGCTCTCCTAGAAGGAATACCTAAATAGGTTTAGGTATACAAACATATTTCTTCCTTGGTGATTCTGTATCCCCAGGGAATTAAAATATGGACATAATACATACAAGGATCCTTTGTTCTGTGCAATTTTATGAATGAAGATATGCAGAGCGAAATTTGGTGTTCTGCCAGCCAAAGCTAGTGAATTGAGTGTGTTTTGGCTTCTTGGATATGTAGCAGTCTGTTTTTGCAGTCTTTTGGAACACAATTGAGAAGCGTTTCTTGTAAATATGACTTACAACTAGTATTTACAAATGGTTTGATTTAAGTACAGTCTGTGGGCTGTCCTTTGTTTCAGTCCTAAGTGTTGATCTATGGGTTAAATGTGTGTTTAAATGTCTAAGTGGTTTTCCCATTAGTGCAACTTCTGTAAGTACATAGCGATGGCGCTATTTATGAAATGCATGGCTAAAGCGCGCCGTATTGTGTGTCCTGAGTGTTTGACCCCTTTCTGTTTATGTCTGAAATGAGCTCAAATGTGTGTTTGTGTTTCTTTTTGATGTTTTCAGTCTATTAAGCAAAATGTCTAAATGCTTAAAAACTAAAATGTAAATTCACATTCACTAGGAATAAAAAAGCCCCAAAAACGAAATTGGGTATTTTGCGAAAAATAAATAAACTTACAGCATTTTCTTTAGATACATTGTATTAGATATTAACAGGCAAACACATCATCTGAATACATTGGACCTTGCTGTATTGCACACGCATTTTGAAACTTGAAATGTCTTAGTTTTAGTTTTAAATAGACAGCCACCGTGCTCATGTTATAAACATTGAGAGACAAGCTAAATAGACAAGAATATTTACTCAAGCCAGGACTTTGCCCTCAGTTGCACAGGTGAAACTTTGCATTTCAGAATGTTGTTTTAAATAGGTTCCAAAACTAAGGTTCATTATTTTGTATTATAGGAAGACATTTCAATTTAGGGATTTCCTCTCTTTAAGCATTTCTGTAAGCATATTCTTGGCTCTGTTGCTAAATAATAATTAACCCATGTAATGAAGAAACATTTTAAAAGAAAGAAACAGTAACAGATGCTGAAACAAGATAAGGCAAGTGCAAGGAAACTAAAATGTTAACGATGTTTTGAACATTGATTGGCAATCTCAGATAAAGATCAATCAGGGAAATTGGCTTTGCGAGGTCAGTTTCGGGTGAAGAGGGCAGTTTCTTACAGTTTATTTCAGAGTAAATCTGGTTAATGTGTACATGACCTGGGGAGGCCAGGCCACCTTGTTCGTCAGGCTATCTTTGCAGGCCTACGTGGCACAGAGCAAAAAAAAAAAGAAAATGAAGTCAGATTCGAGGAATTACAGAACCTTAATATATGTCGAATTATCAAAAATGATTGGGTTTATTACAAATAATTATTAATTAAGCAAAATAATTATTAAAAATAAGTGCTACAAAATTTGTTTTTTACTATTCATGAAGCTTAATACTTATACTGTGACCTCCTAGCATTATAATTTAATTTAAGTTATGTTATACTGCATAATGAGGACATTAGCATATAGAATCTCACTTGGCGCAGGCGTGAAAAACTCATTTTTCTCAGGATTTGCATGAGATATGTCTAATGTCCAATCTCTGCAATTTTAAAGAACATTCTGAGGATGATTAATAAGTAATGCAATTGTAGGATCTTTATTTTCAAGTGCCCCAAATATCAAAGTCGAATTTGGGTAAAATGTGGGCCTTTTTGCCATTTACAATAGCTTTAAAGTGCTTTAGGCTTCAGTATATGCATACATTTAGGTATAATACAAATTTGCAGGTTGGTACCATTTGGGTTTGCTTTTAAATGGCTCAGTGAGCCAATGTGCCTGGTGCAGAGGTTTGAGTTTAATATCAGGGTGGAAGGTTTTAACTTTGGCTGGACTTAACTGAGACCTTCATCCATTTAGGGTTGATGAAATGAGTACCATTGCAAACAAGCATTTGTTCTAAAAACTGGTATGTGTGTTATTATGTTCTGCGAATTATTCACAGTAACTGTTTTAATAATCTAAGTATAGAAATAAATTGTAGCCCCTAACAGGAGTAATATATATATCATGTGTTTTTAAATAGGGTTGGTTATTGCAGGTTAGAAAGAGTTGGGAAGGTTTTTTGTCTTTTTCAGCCTTAGAGTGAGGAAGAGGGAGAGGGCTGAGGAGCCTGCAAGGCAGATTTTGACCTTAAGGCCAGTGAGGTAGGATAGGAGTAAGTGTAAACAGATGGAGAAATCATTGCTTGGAAAAGCAGGGCCTCAAAGGGTGTTGGCACACAGGACACGCAGAGTGTCTGTGAAAGAGTTTTTGGGACGTCAAAATTAAGGTGGTTTAGCATGTTTTCAAAAGATGGTTGGTTACAGTTGATATTTTGTGTGTTATGTGCAGTGTCAGCAGTATGTTAAAAAAGATGTGTTTTTTTTATTATGCCTTCTTTTGAAAAGAAATGTTCGTGCGTTTTACATATTTTTGCATTTTATCCTTTTATGAATTGTTCCTGCTGGTCCTGTGTGTCAGAAGCGACACAGTAAGTTGTGTTTGACAGACAAATCTCCACTAACTGGTGCTCTGCTGTCAAAAGGAGGGTGAGGATTTTAAGCCTGACAAATTAAGCAGGCCTGAATATTGGGTTTTGGGCTGCAGGTTCACAGTGCATAAAGTGCATGCAATGGTGTTGTGTGTTACCGCTTATTTACATATGCTATTGTACTTTGTCAATGCTTTTTGTGCTTGATATACAGCGCGTATATCTGATGGCTTGGCATGTGTGTGTTTTTTTTATTTTATGCATGTTTTTGTTTTATGTTGCTGCTTTAGATACTATTACAAGTTCACCTGTGTTGTGAAGGGTTCTACATGACGATGTATATCGCTGCACAACAGTTGGGTGAATTTGCGCTGATACTAAATTTCACAGATATGATTTTTCGTGCTGTGAACAAGACAGACAACACTTCACCAGTGTACGTCAAATTTGGCTATATAGTATTGAAGTAAAATAAAAGAGATATGCAGGATCAAAGTGTGTCACCTGCTGTTAGTCACGATACTGTCATCTTCCCTTAAGGAACAGACAGCCCTAAATTTATGTTTCCTTGATTGGACCTAAGGATGAAAATTATAGATTTGTGGCTCTTGCTAAAGGTGACCTAAACTTTTCATTTTTTCTCTGAAAAAGGAACTGGAACATTAGCTGAGATTACCGTATATGGTTTAGCGGCCAGCGGTAGAGCTAACATTTGTGAACTATTTTTGATTTTTGTTCACCCAAGTAATTCCTCGTTCTTCCTATAGATTTTTCTTTTGTTACTTTTCCCCTGACCGATGTCGCATCGTGCCTAGCTATTGGGGATTTTAGCTGTGTCCTAGTTCCATTTGTCTTTTCCATATTCCTTTCACCAGTTAGCCCTTTTATTATTTTTGTATTGTTCAGATCCACACTTCCAGATTGCAGTAATGTACCAGAGACACCCATATTATGTATAATTCCCTTTTGTATGACCAGACTGGTTTTCAAGAATTTTCTTTAGGCCTACTTTGATGTTTTCCAGTCTGACCGTCAGGGTAGTGATGGACTGGTTAACTGACTCAATACTATAGTAAGATAAGTTTTCCACCTCAATAGGAGACACCTTAAGTTTTTTTGAACATGACAAATTTTCAATGACTGTTTTATTTGGATTTTTACCCTTTTGTTCCTGCTTCTTTAATTTTTGGTGGGATCAGATGTGTTCCAAATAATGGAAATACCAGGACTCTCTAGTACTTGTCTTTTGTTTCCACATTTTGATCATTAGCTTTTGTATTGTATAGTGCACCTGATGCACAGTTATTAAAAGGGAGGTATCTACATATCCCTCATAATCTGTATCATGTGATTTCTCTTTTGAGGTGTTCTAGATAAGGAATTTAGGAACACCTAGATGTAATTATTGAGGGAAAGAAGTGTTTACCCCATTAGACAATGCCACTATGTGTGAGGACATCCATTCAGATAGAATTCCCATGTCGCTATCTACCCTTAGATGGTAGAGGATATGCACTGACATGGAAACCCAATTAAAGAGGCTAGAGGCACTGTTTTGCCTACTGCCTTTGTCTTTGTATTGCCTTTGAGAATGACAGTGTATTTTAGATCACAATAGTCCCATGGCGTATGGCCATTCCTTTGAAGATTGCAGGCCACTTGCTTGCAGTCCCCTTGTTATACAATGAACTGTTTTTGTACTTAATTGAAGGAAACTAACAACTGTGTCACATTTCCTACGTCACTAGGTTCTGCGGGACTAAATCATAATAACCTGCGGAATTCACCCACAATCCCATCAGTAACAGCTAACAGATGAAAAGTCCCAGCACCCAGACAGCGATCGCCAGCGTGCCATCAATGGTATCTCCAAAGTATTGTGCTTGCTTCATCAGAAGGCGTTGAACATCAGAAAAGAAGGAGGAGCTGGTTTTGCCACAGAACCAGAGTTTCAGTGCAAAAGAGCGAAAGAATTGAGGCTTCAGTTTTCCACCTGTCATGTGCTGGTAACCTCTGACAGTGTGCAGTCCCTTGAGCCCCTTGGCCTGAGTTTTGGCCACACAGCCCCTTTTCTTTGCTCCAACGGAAGTGCAGTGCACCGGAGGATCCAGGATTGGCAAAAGGCACTACATTGTGGTACCTATGATTAAATGAAAGAGCAGCCGTGCATCTTCTGACACCGAATAGAGAGTGTTGGAGCCTGAAAGTGTTGCTGAGTGTGACAGTCTGTTGCTCTTTCCCGATTAATAGTACTTGGGTCTGCATGAGATGATCTGTGCCCATGACTAACGAAGAGCACAATATCTGTAGTGCCTGCAGCATAGGAAATATTGGTGCACTGCATTGAGACATTGAGACTTTTAAGTGAGCTGTGAGTGTTTGCCAGGAGGGCACTCCAACGGATACTGAGAAACATCATTTTCATGAAAGGCCTGAATGAAGAGGCCCATGCGGAAGAAAACAACAGAAGCAGATTTGATGGACAATAGAAGCCTGCCAGAGAGGCTTCGACGAACTCTGGGTATTTCCCGTGCGATTGCATAGAATGGGTGTTTGGAGACTGATTCTTATTGTTTTACTGGCATTGTCAATAGCCACTGAAATACTAGGGGCCAGATGTAGGTAATTCCTATTTACCGACTCTTAAATACCGACTCATACCGAATCGGTATTTAAGAGTCGGTAAATAGGAAGGAGGCAGATGTAGGTAAAAAATTACCGATTCTGTAAGAGTCGGTATTTACCGAATCTGTAAATACCGACTCGGTATTTCACATTGATTCCTATGGGCCTTGAAGCCCATAGGAATCAATGTGAAATACCGAATCGGTATTTACAGATTCGGTAAATACCGAATCCTGCAAGGGTGCAGGGGGTGTCACTTTGACACCCTCTAGCACCCCAAGTACAGTCATGTGTGCCATGTGGCACACAGACATGCCCTAAGGGCATGTCTGTGTGTCACATGGCACAGGTGTGCATGCACAGATGTGCATGCACACCTGAATTCGGTATTTTACCACCCAATAGGATTGGGTGGTAAAATACCGAATCTTAAGGGCCTGTGGTACTCTATTAGGAGTGTCCCTACATCTGGATTTACAGAATCGGTATATTTACCGATTCGGTAAAATACCGAAGTGGTAAATTTACCGAATCGGTAAATATACCGATTCTGTAAATTCAGACCCACCTACATCTCAAAAGCCAAATACCGGTCGGTAACGGCCGGTATTTGGCGACCTACATCTGGCCCTAGGAGCCCTGAAAATGTTTGCAAAATAATTTTAGGATTTGCTTTTGCCTAGGGTTGTGAACAAAATATGATAAACCTGTTTGTAATAGTGGTCATTACTTTCTTTTGCTATCTGAATGTTAAATGCTTTTTTCTCTTTGTATTCCTGCTGATAGTTTATATATACCTGTTTGTATAAAATGGGTAGAATGCTCACCTAGCAATGAATTAGGATTTGCCTGTGTAATGGCAAAAGGAGGGTCTGAGGTTCTTTAATTTTGACTCCATCTTACATTTGTCGTAATTTTTGTGTTGCCTTTACACAGGCTGCTCTATTCATGAAGTGTCTCTGCCCTTTGGACTGCAACGTGTTGAAAACCCCTCTCTGTCCTTGCTTTGAAATCAATCTCAGACACCAGCTGGCCTAACTGCATACAGACATGTCCTGCCATTACTGATTGACCTATAGGTGATGTAATTAATTTACTTGTGGGTTGGGCAGAAACACGACATAAGGGGGGCGTTCTGGTTATATGATGCTTTTTTTTAATGTTCTCCTATTGGCTAATATTTTGCAGATCTTGTATGTCCATATTAGGTATTTTGCATGCTTGCAGAAGCTAGGACTGCCCCTTTCTTTTATGCTGAGTTTGTAACCCTAAGCATATAAAAGGCCTCTGTGTTTCGTACTCTTTAGACTGCCTCATTCAGTTGCTAAAGGCTTCTGTGTGACGTAGTCTCACTTAATTAAGTTTAATAAAAATGTATTTTCATATTTCAGCTTCTGTGCCAAGTTCTGTGTATTAGTGAGACCCCTGAGAATGAAGATTACAGTTCTTCATCTCTCTCACTCAATCATCCAAGGACCATTCCCAGACACCCTTAAAACAGGTCAAGTCACCCCACTTCTCATAACACCTTCTACAGGTGTGAATGATTTCATCAGCTTTTGTCATATCTCCAACTTGACTTTTCTTGCAAAAATAATTGAAAGATGTGTTACAGAACAACTCAAGCAATATTCCATATCAAAAGCAGGAACTTTCTGGATGAATTCCAATCAGGCTTCACTCAAGAGTGCAGCACCAAACCAGTACTGTTCCAAGTCTTCAATAATGCTCTTTTAGTCCGAGACTCCGGTAGCTCCTTCCTCCTGATCCTTCTTGGTCTGTTGGCAGTTTGTGATACAGTAAATTACCATATACTTCTTGATATACAAAAAATTCAACTGGCATTGACAGTGTGGTCATAACATGGTTTGCATCCTTCCTTATTGGCAAGTCACAGAGGATCAAAATTGATGACTGTCTCTCTTCAACGAAGACCATCAATCAAAGAGTCCCTCGGGGTTCAATCTCTATCGAGCCTCTTGGAGTCCTGCGAACAAATCCAGGCAGCCTCTGTCATCACTATACTGACGACCCCAACTCTACTTAAAGGTTTCATCCACTAAAGACATCTCTCATCTTGTCATCACTCTAAACTCTGTTCAAGACAGGATGACTTCTCACAACCTAGAACTGAACCCTTCAAAAACGTAATCCCTCCTCATTTCCTCTTTTAACTCACAACCGCCTGCACCAATCTTATTGGACTCAGCATCTTTGACAGCAAACCCATCATTATAGACGGTGACAGATCCCTGGGAGTTACTCTGGAAATAAGACTCAATCTTCAGACCCATATCAGTACCATGACCAGGAATGCTCAGCATCAACTACATCTCCTTTGGGGAATCAGTGACAATATTTCTCAGCAGGATCTGAAAACTCTTGTTCAATCATTGGTTCTCTCCAGAATCAACTATTGTAACTCTCTTCTGACAGCTATCCCGAAGACTCACCTATTCCCTCTGAAATCAGTTCTACATTTGGCAGCACGTTTCGTATTTGGGGTGAAAAGAAACAACCATATTTCACCTATGCTTGTCACTCTCCGCTGGCTCCCCATAGAAGCCAGCACGATATACAGACAACTACCTGTTACACCAACAAGGGCTTACATACATCCACTCCTCACTACCTAGTGAATAAACTGAAGTTATCTGGAGGCACCAGTCCATCGCAAAACACTGAAGCTTTGCTGCTAGAGCCTTCGACATTTAAATGGAACGGCTCCAGGCACAATCTTTCTTAGGCAGTGCAACCGGAATATGGAACTCCCAAGCCACAAAGCTTTGCACCACCACCTCATTGCCAATCTTTGAAATGTAGCTGAAATCCATTAAAGCCTTGTTCATCCTATCATGTACAGCGCACCTTGCGGATGTTTGTGTTGGGTGAGTGGGGCCCTCTGGGAGTGAGTAGATGTGTTACACTTTATACTGTTGCTAACAAATGTGCAAGAACTGTGGTCAACATTTCAATTCACCCAATAGTGTGCCACTTCTCGTTTGTATTGCTTTCCATGTGAGGTAATGAGATACTCCTTACCTTGGTCGCGAGCGCACGGCTTGCAGCAGTTCTATTCCAATCTCCTGATGCAGCAGTGTGGGCACAACAGCATCCTCATCTGCTGCCATGTTGTTTTGGGTGCAATATGGGCGCCTGGAACTGTGGGGCGATTCTAAATGAGTGTCCTGACGTATGCTGCTGCATGTAGGATAAATATTAATTAAACCAATTAATTAATTTCAATAGCACAATACATTTATTGCAGATGTTGTTATTTACCTTATTATTTTTATTATTTATAATCGTAATTTTCATCCCAGTCCAAGATGGCTGAACCTTTTTCACTTAGGTTTTGTCTGTTCTCAACTATAAAAGAGACTCCGGCATGAAGGTCGGTTGCGTCGCAATTATTTCCTCATTGCTTGCTCCTGGCTACGGTGAATCTCCACAGTCTTCAGTTTTCCTATTCATCCTTCTGCTCTGCAGTATCCAGTATACTTGTTCTGCATCCTGTTTTCAAATGGACCAGCCCGCAGGTTTTTTTCTTTGGACTCCAGGTTACCCTTCTTGCCGAGTTATTTCCTGGAGCAGGTCCGGACTCTTGTTTCATGCTGGCTTCCCCTCCTGCCTCTGGAGAAAAAATAGCCATATCTTCATACAAAGATGTCATCAGCAGCATCGCCTTGAAGACCAGCTCTTGACATGTGAGGACTTTCTATGTTTGTGCATACAAAGGGCTGCGTTATTGCTAAGAAATGGTTTCTTGCTCTCCCATTATTTTCAATATTTATTCCTTTTTATCATATAAGAAACATTTCCATTCAACAGGATTTTCTTAATTGCACCGTGTAGAGGTTCTGTTCCGCTTGTGCCTGCCGTAGTCACAGAATTCTTGTACACAGTGCTTTAAATGTGTTTCTTTCCTTAAAGCATGCAGCGTGTGTTAGTAATACACTTCGTGGACTTTTTGATAAGTGCAATCAAGCTTCTTGTCTGTTTTTTTAGTAGTAGTATAGGAAGCTTCAGCTCAAGTAATTAAAAAAAATGAAAAAGCTGTAGAAAGGCTGGTTCCCTTTGTTGGTCTCCTTTGCAACATTTTATTGGGCATAACTTGTGTTCTCCAGCCTATAAAGTAGGTCAATTGCTCACAACTGATAAGAGACATTGTTAAAGCAGACTCCGTGTTAGGTAAACAAGGAAGACATTTTGCATGCTGTAATCCTGTGGCAATAGAGTTGGAATTGGCTTTAGATTGTGAACTTTCTGACAATCACAATAGGAAGGTTTTTTACATTGTGAATTTTCTGACAAATATAATAGAATGGGGTTTTGCGTAATGAGTTATGTGATACACTAAAGGAAAGAGCTTTACATTATTTAACACTGAGAGACATTTTTACACCAATCTCTAATTCAGAAGGTGGGAGAGAGGTCTAGTTTTCATGGTGCATATTTGTAATAAGATGTTTAGTATTTAGCTTTCAGGGATTTAAAGTATTTTATATATTTAAAAAATGTAAGTAGTGACTGAGCTTTGATTTATTACGTGCTATATGTGCGCTACATAGTTACGCATTTCTAACCTACACCACCTCCATGAATAAGCCTGAAACTCCTCTACCCCACTTATCTGAGGGTCAAGTGCTAAAGGGGTGTACTTGGTGCTCAATGTATGTGGAATAATACCATTGACCCAAGACTTTGACGCCTTTGGTGATATTTTTTTATTCACAGGCAATTGGGCAGCAGTTGTGTTAGACCACTTATGAAGTATTTCAATTTCCTAACTGATAGAGACATTGTCTCTTTTTGGACTCTGTCAAACACAGTAGGAATGAACTTTTATGTTCTAATCCCATGGCAAATACAGTAGTAATGGTTTTACACTGTGGGCTTGGTGGAAAGTAATATAGGAATGTGTTTTACATTGTGAACAGTAAGACGAATAGGAGGGAATTTATATTATTATCACTCTGGGAAATACAACAGGAACATATGTTACATGTAAACATGTGAACTCTCTGAGAACTATAACGGGAAGAGGTTTTATATTCATAACTCTGTGACCAGCATCATTGTTTACCACTGGAAGACCTTTTCGCACATATTTCTACCTTAAAAGGGTCAAGAGAGGGCATTTTTTCATCTCATTTCACTTCCCTGAATAGGCTGTGGACTGTTCTCCTTCTCACACTGATGGTCATTGGTTACAGTGGTGTACCTGTCGATCTCTTTGGATCCAATAGTAAGGAGAGGCATGCCTTTGGCTTCACCTCTGTGTGGCTCTTATTAAGGCCATTTGATTTGACAGCAGCAATGTTAAGCAGCATATGAAGTAGCTCTGCTGCTCATAACAGAGACATTATAAACACAAACTCTGTGTAAACTAAATTGTGATGGGACTTTACATGGCGGAACCCCAAGACACATATATTAGTAAGCAGTTTTACATTGTGAACTTTATGAAAATGCAATAGGAAGGGGTTTTACATAGTGAACTATCTGAAACATACAATTGTAAGTGGGTTTAAAATGTCGACTCAGTGGCATTCCCAACAGGAGTGGATTTTACATTGTGAAATCCCTGACAAGCGCATAAGAGGTGCTTTGCATTATTTATTTATTTTTTTGTCAGTATGGATCAATGGATCCATCAACATTAAAACAGCAAAATATGTAACAATTTACAAAAGCACAACAATGACCATAAGGCACACAAGCTCATAATGGTAAAACTGCCACAGCCGGTACAGGCAAGAGCGGTAGGGCGGGGGCAGGATGGGGGTTTTGGAAGTCGATATACAACAGGATAAGTTAATTTACATTAAAAAAAATATATAAACCATTTACCTTGCAGTTGCTGCATCGCCGACTCGGCAATGCAGTGAGCGCAATGTAAGTGGTTTTAGTTATTCTTTTTTTTAAATTTAACTTATCCCGCTTAGTTGTGGGGTTCCACAGTGCTCTGCCCTGAGCCTGGTGTTTTTTAATGTTTATGTCTCACCTCTGGCGACAGTTGCGGAATCTTGTAGGGTCAGAGTGATCTCCTACCCTGATGACACACAACTTGTGTTCTCATTTTGAGATTACTCTGATGCCAGCTTTCTGAACATCCATCACTGTCTCTGTGACATCGCAGCCTGGATGTCACGCAATACCCTCAGGCTTAACTCAGATAAAACTGAGGTGCTGTTTTTTAACCATAACCCCCCCCCCTTCCTCCATACTCTGGTGATCTCCTGTATTGAATCCCCCTCCTGTTCCAGTAGCTTCAGCCAGGAATCTAGGATTCATATTTGATAATGAGCTATCCTGCAAAACTCAAATAAATAAGGTCACCTCGGCCTGTTTTGGCAAACTCCGCATGATCCGGAATATTCTCCGATTTCTTCCTGTGGATGCCCGTCGTACGCCCTCATTACTTCCCATCTGGATTACGCAAACAGCCTGATTGCCGGAGCCCCAGCCTATCAGATTAAACAGCTACAGATAGTGCAAAATGAGGATGCACGATTGATTTATAACATCCCATATCGCCACTCAATCTCACCCCACCTAAAAAAATGACACTGGTTGCCCGTCACAAGGCGCTTTCGCTTTAAATCCTTAGTTTTGTCATACAGAGCTTTGCGGGGTCAGGGGCCGGCTTACCTTAGAGCTAGACTCAAACATGCTCAGGCTTCCCGCTCACTCAGATCCAACCATCTTCTTCTCATTCGTACTCACCGGTTCCGCCGCGCAAGAATAGGGGAAGAGTGTTCGCAGTCATTACTGACTAAGCGTGGAACAACTTACCACTATCTCTCTGTTTGACAGAATCTAAAGGCATTTTCCGACGCAATTTAAAAACCTGGCTGTTCACCTCCCTTTAGTTGCTGAGTGTCCCGTATAAATCTATGCTGCTCGCAGCGCCGGTACACCCCAGTTGGGGGTAGCTGTGCGCTTTATAAGATTCTAAATAAATAAATAAATTAATCCCATTGTATGTCAACTTCCCCAACCCACACCCTGCCCCACCACACCCCTCTTACCTGTGCCGGCCACCACTGTGTAAAAACATGAAATGAGCAAATTAATTGAGAGCCCTCCCTCTGATGGACCTTGCTGAATCTTGGTACTTGTAAACAGCGCAAACTTTTCTGGGGCAGTATCACATTTGAATATCCTAAGAGCTAATTTAAATTGTTTGATCTCCAGGAGTCTCCAAAATAGTATAAACCACTTTTGCCTCGGGTTTGTATATTCTCTACAAAAAAATGCTCCTTGCTCTCACTCAAATCATTACATACAGGGCACTTTGATGCCCTGGCGATTTGATTTGGTCATTTAGCAGTGACGATGGGCAATAGTAAACTGCACAGTCTAAATCTAATGTAAAGTTATCTTGTGCTGCTGGACCGAATGTAATATATAAAATCCTCAAAGCACCTAGATCATTTAAATACCATAAATTAATGCATACATCTGCCTGAGGCAGATGGTGGCCACTGGCTCCCACTAAATACTTACCTCAGACCAGATGTTAGGCAGTGACTACGTACAAATTAACTGTTCTAAACTCCACTGAATTCTTACCTCAGGGCAGTTGCTGGAAAGTAACTAAGGGGCAAACTTACTATTCTAACTCCACCAGGAACTTACCTCCGGGCAGGTCCTGGATAGTGACAAAGGGGCAAAATTGCTATTCCAACTCCACCAGCAACTTACCTCCGGTCAGGTGCTGGACAGTGACTAGAGAACAAAATTACTATTCTAACTCCACCAAGTACTTAGCTCAGGGCAGGTGCTGGACAGTGACAGTGCCAAAATCACTATTCTAACTCCACCGGGAACTCACCTCAGGGCAGGTGCTGGACAGTAATGAAGAGGAAAAATTACTATTCTAACGCAAATAAGGTGATTGTGAGTGACAAAGGGACAAAATTACTATTCCAACTCCCTAAGGAACTTACCTCCGGGCAGATTCTGGATCATGACTAGGGAGCAAGATTACTACTCTAACTCCACCGGGTACTTACCTCTGGGATGGTGCTGGACAGTGACTAAGGGGCAAAATTGCTATTCTAACTCCACCAGTAAATCAACTCAGGGCAGGTGCTGGACAATGGCTAAAGGGCTAAATTAGTAGTTTAAGTCCACTGGGTACTTTCCTCAGTGCAGGTGCTGAACAGTGACTGAGGGGCTAAATTACTATTCTAACTCCACCTTGTACTTACCTCAGGGCAGGTGCTGGACAGTGACTAGGGGGGCAAAATTACTATTCAAACTCCATCAAGTACTTACCTCAGTACTGGTGCTGGACAGGGACTAAAGT
The DNA here is from genome assembly GCF_964261635.1 of Lissotriton helveticus. NCBI lineage: Eukaryota > Metazoa > Chordata > Amphibia > Caudata > Salamandridae > Lissotriton > Lissotriton helveticus. The sequence goes on along the minus strand of NC_136070.1, from coordinate 501,572,206 downwards.
ACAAATATAGTGGTTTAAAAGCACCAAACAGTTAACTAAAACAAGATGCTCAAGTTCATAAAATACATAACTAAAAAAAAATTAACATATATTTAGTTTCTTAATAAAATAGATACAGCAATCTATGAAACAACTTGAAATGCATCAAACTATACGACATATCATAAAGTGAAAAAACAGAAACATTAATGTAGTATTATAACTATCAACTGTAAATAATTATAGCCTAATTTCCCGCCTTATAGCCCGCCGTAGCGGGGGGGGGGCGAAAGACCGATGCCCCATTTATTTTTATTTTTTAAAATATTCTTTATTTCACCAATAAAAGGTGATTTCTTTCCTTTTCTGATACATTTCATAGTTACAAATAGATTATCTTTCCCGAGTCAGCGCTGCCCTCCCCCTCCCCTGGATTGGATCCAGTTACTGGAATTTATTACAGAGCTAGACAAAAGAAAAACAGAAAAAGGTAAATCTGTCGTGCAAAAAAAGAGAAGAAAAAGAAAAAGACAGATCAAAAAAGACCCAAGATATAAAAAATACCTATGGATGCAAATTCAAATTCATAGCTTTAAAATGTTCAAACCCTTAAGAATAGCCAAACATGATCTCTAGTCCTCTTCTCTATCCAAATCCCGAAGAAGAGTACCCCGTGCTCACATTAATTGCATCACTACTCTGCCATCCTTTTGATCCACTGGCTAATTGGTTCCCAAATTTCCATGCCATTTTTCTGAGCGTTGCGTCCCCTACATTCATAAACTGCCATTTCAGAGTGGTATATCGCTAAAAGTCTACCCAACCATTGTTGCCCAGATGGAGGTTCAGGATCCAGCCATGATGTTTCCAAGCATAGTCTTAGGACAGTCATAGACAAAAAAAGTCTGGATCCGTCAAGAGATTTCAAGAACACTCACTCCTACGACCATCAGACTAGGAGAACCCGGCTGTGCTTCAAGCAGTTTACTCACAACTCCTTTCAAAATATCGAGCTTAGAGCAGTTTGCGAACATGTGAATGCGATCTGCAGCGAAGCAGCCACACCGGGGACAGTGTGTACCTGCAGATCCTCCTCACTTTACAATCTTTGCTGGGTGATGTAGAGTTTAAACGAGGTTTTGTAACACTGTATCTGTAAATTAGCTGCAATTAATGATGTCCAAGCTTAATATAGAGAATGCTCACATTCTCAAGTCCCAATTTGCAAAAGCTCTGACCAACGAGCCATATGTTTAGTGACTTCATCCACCATTTCATTGCTTAATAATTTATATACAATAGCGAGAAGGTGGAGATTTCAGCAGTAAGTCAATGAGTGCCACCCGAGAAAAACCAGAGCTTCCCCCGACTTTTTGACCAAGAAATCCCTTACTTGTAGATACTTGAAAATTGGGTATTGGCAGTCCCTGACTTATCCTTAACTATATCAAAGGATAAAATCCCTCCTTCATCTACCAGGCCGCCTATCTTCCTCAACCCCATCTGGTCCCGCTGTTTCAAGTATCCATCTTTAAAAATATTGGGGAATAGGTCATTATCATACAGAGGGGTATAGCAATTCACCCGACCTAATCCATATTTTTTCCGGTCAATTGTCCATAACTTGAATGCGCCCAACAAGATTTTGAATCTGACCCTTTTAAAATAGCCATATTCAATATGTCGCAAAAGACATCCTCTAACTTCAATACCCACTACTAGTTCATAAAAAGACATCGAGTCCTCCCCCTCCAAGCCATCCCTAGCCCTTGTTAAGAGCCCCACCATCTGCTGTAACATCGATGCCCAATAATACAATTGGAAATTAGGAACGGTCCACCCACCATGATCCCTTGGAAGAGTCAAGAATTTTAAAGCCCTCCAGACGAGTTGACCACCCCACAAAAACCAGGAGATCTGATTTAGGAATTTGAACCACAAGCTTTCTGCCTCTAATGGAATAGTCCTAAAAAAATACAAAATTCTAGGAAGAAATATAATTTTTATCACATTGCTTCTCCCCATCAATGTAAGTTTTAAGTTTTAAGTTATTAATTCGAGAAAAGTCGACTTTAAACTTCCAAAGTAACAGACCTAGGTTTATATCAACAATGTTCTCCACATCCGCTGTTATATCTATCTACCCCAAGATATCTTGCCTTAAGAGCTACCCGATAGTCACTAAGCTGTACTGAACTATTTACCACAATCTGGGTTTTACTTTGATTAAGCAGATATCAGGAGATCTGTCCAAAACGAATAGCTTCCCTTTCAAATTTCTCAAAGGGCAGCCGCGGGGTTGGAGGTAGTAATTGCCAAATCATCAGCATATGCTAGAATTTTCGTGTTCCCTCTTCGTTATGCATAACTGCGATCCTATTATTCTGTTTGATCTTCCTAATGAGAGGATCAATGTACAAGACAAACAGCAAGGGAGAGCAGGGGCAACCCTGTTGAGTTGCTCGACAGATCGCGATCAGCTCAGACATACCTCCCATTGCGACAACCCTAGCTACTGGATTTCGGCACATTGTCTGAGTTGCCTTGATAAAGCCTCTGCCTAGGCCATTCCTATCTAATATATCCCATAAATAAAAACCAAGAGACCCTGTCAGAGGCTTTTTCTGCATCTAACAGAATTAGCGCCATGGGGTCTCCGGTCTTCATTGAAGCATTAAATAATGCAATCATACGCCGAATATGGTCAGTTGTGCTACGGCCAGGAACAAAGCCATTCAGAGCGGGAGAAATCAACTTCCATTACCAAACAATTAGCTAAAATTTTAGCTTGTATCTTTATATCGCTATTGATCAGCGTGATAGGACAATAAGAGCATAGCTCATTAATGGGTTTGTCCTTTTTTGGGAATACCGCTATTTTGGCCACCCTCCATGAGTGCGGAACCTCGCCACCCTCCCCCGATTGGCCACTCGTGAAAATCTCCCTCATAACCTCATTTAATCAGGGGTAGAAGATTTTTTTTAAAGTCCCCTGATATTGAGGCAGTTGCAAACGCTTTCCCTGATGGTAGTGAATTGTTTGCCCCCCTTACTTCATCTTCTAGGATCGGAGCCTCGAGAAAATCTTTCTTCTCCAAAGTTGGCCCTCCAAAAGGCAAACCCATGAGGTTTTCCGCCACTTCTTTGTCCTCATAGCAGGTATCCTCCCTATGTAATTGCTCGTAAAACCTCTGAAATGACGAGTGCACCGCTGTGGGTTCAGAGATTAGGCCAACGATAGGATTCCTTATTCCAGAGATGTCCCCCTGAACAACCCTCTCCCTTGTGCTCCGGGCAAGTAACTGTTCCACCCTTTCATTAGTTTCATATAATTTGCTACACCAGACCATATGTTTCGCAGCTGACTTTCTGGCCGAGAGATCAGTTATTGCAGATATCCCCACTGCGACTCAGAGGTGCAGAGAGAGCACCGGTTCCCACTTATGTTGAAGAAAAAAAAGAGGACAAAGTGATCAAAATGAGAAACCCAGTGCCATTTTGATTTTCTTAGGCAACTTCCTTCTGAGGTAGGCTGTCTCTGATAAGGCCGGACCCGCAGCTAGATGCTCAGCTGAGGGGCATACTTTTTTGTCAGGCTAGATTTCTGCCATACAATAGTGGAGAGAAGGTGGCGGTTGAGACAATGAATTACTCCATTCCAGAAATTAGGGTGTGAAGTGTACTTAATGAGCCCTGCTTGGATTATTAGGGTGTTCTCCTCAGAAATCCAGGCTCAAGAGTACCTGCAAGAAATATCGGGTGGAGGGAATAGCGCATAGGACCCGCAGAATCCATAGCTTTTCTGGACTTATTTCATTTAGTTTTCTAGTTTTTCTTTTTGTTCTTTTCTAGGAAGTGAGGGGCGTCAAAGGGCGACAGCTGGATGCAGGAGGCATCACAAGGGTCTTCGTACGTATTTTGCCCGGCTCAGGGTGGTGGGGCGGGAAGGGAGGATTGGATCCAAAATGATATTCCTTTTCAGAAGGGAAGGTAATGCTAGTCACAGGGAAATGGAACAATTGGTATAGTGGAAATGCACACTTGGGTGAATGGGTAAGGATAAGGTAAGGATAGCCTCTGTTAACATTTGCGATTTACATAATCCCCAGAAAATGCACAATTAATGAGGATATCTACTATTCAAAGGCCAATATTGTATGTCTCCAGGAGACACAAACAGAGGTGAGTTGACGGGAGATTACGGAGTTGGCCGGTTATCAATTAGTTACTAGAACTTGACAAGGGACACAAACACGGGGGTAGCCATTATGGCTCGGAAAGGGAGGGCCAAGTTTCCACAATCAAGCTCGGACAAAATGGGGAGATAGGTTATTACCCAATGCTGTATGAATAAGTGTTCATTTACCTTGTGCTCTATGTGTGGCTCAATACTAGAATATCCGGCTTGTTTGAATGGATGAACACCGAGTTAGTTGGGTGGCCATTGCCCCTAATAGTTTGTGGAGATTTTAATATAAATATCAAATCTCAAGTTGGTCAACTTGGGGAAAGATCATACCAAGGCCGCAAACATAAGAAGTTGAAGTCTTTAGCACATTTATGTGCTCTCCATGGATTACTGGATATTTGGGCTACACACAAACCTGGAGACCATGGCTATACTTTTTTTTCCACCCCACACCAAGCTCATGTTAGACTTGATTATTTTTTTGTACCTCCAGCGATTGCACAGATTGGTCAGATTAACAAGTAACCCATAGTCATGTCCAATCATATCCCACTTGTTCTCGAATTAGCTATGCAGGCTAACCCTCCCCCTGTTGCACGTTGGACTTTTGATAGGGCGTTGCTTTCTGATAAAGGATATATCCGACATATGAAGATTTGGATTCCCAGGTTTGTCGCGGAAAACAAAGGAAGCGCCCGATCAGATATAGTATGGGATACCCTTAAAGCTGGGATAAGGGAGGATACATCTAGATATGCTGGGCAGTGCGGAGGAAGAACAAGCAATTAGAACAGGATCTATACGAGGAATTAGCAGACGCTGAAAGACAATCAATTGCAACAATTTCAGCAGGGGGGGGCCTTGATAAAATCCAAGCTAGAGTCGCAGTGGGGAAATCGGCGATGCTCAATTGAAATGGGGAAGGGGAATGGCCCCCACCCCTATATTTTAAAGGAAACTCCTTTCCCTGGTGTCTAGTCAGCTTTCTGCCTTCAGGGGAGGACAATTGAGGGTAAGTACCCCATCCACCCCCCAATGGGGCAGAAAGATTGCTGTAGTTAAATAGGCTGAGGGGAGCACAAGCTGTTGCCTAAGGGGCCACTCCCTCCCCCATCCCTGGTGCCCAGTGGGAAGATCACTGCTTAGGGATTGCTCTCTGATGCAAAGCCCCAAGCAGGTATCCACTGGTTAGAAGTAGCACTGGAAATGGTAGACTCACCCCTAACTAACAATAGATCTCCCACCCCAATCAGTGCTCTGGTGCTGCGATATGCCCCCGGAGTACTGATGCAGAGTAAGTAAAATGAGCCTTTCGGCTCCTTTTACTTTCACTTTAATGTAATGACATTAGCGCCCCTGTGCACCACACTGGGGAGATAGTACGGTTGTCTGCCATTCACCGACACATGCACCGAAGGGGTTAATTAATTATTTTAAACCATAAAATTGATCAATATATGTTTGTAATATTAAGTGTATTATATTTGTTTTGCTGTGAAATCGGAAATACTTTATTTACATTTATAATAACTTGTGTGCTACAAATTGCTTTATTTTAAATGTAAATAATTTTATAAAATAAATATTTATAATTATTATGTATTTTTCAAAAATATATTTATGTTTATAGTTTATCTGTATTATTTTACAAATAAAACATATTTTTATTGGTAATGAGAAGTTTCATGTTTGCATTTATGTATAAAACAAGTAATTAGAAACAGTAATGATTTTTTGTGGTGTTTCATAAATATATTATATAATGTTGTATTAATTGTAATAATTATTTGTGTATTGTAAATATATTTTGGTCTTTTTCAAAAAAAATTGTTTACGTATAACTGTGTGTTTCATTGTTTTATTTACACTTAACTTCATTAATAAATATCATGTATAATTTTATATTTTTTTTCATTTAATATCGGCGGAGGCAATCCGCCCGATATCATCACCAGATTTCTCCCCCGCCAAATTAGGATGGCGGGGGGGGGACCACGGCAGACGGAAAGACCGACCGCCGCTTTTCCTCCCCGGTCGCCTTGCGGCCGGGGCGGCAAAGGAATAATATGGTGGCTAACAGACAACGCCAGCCATATTATGATGTCTGGTTTTCAGTGCCTTTCCGCGGCGGCGATGCCGCCACGGATAGGCATGCGGTCTTCACTCTGGGGGGCCCCAGTGTGACGTACAGGTGGGGATGCACATGGGGGGTACCTGTGGTACCCCCCTTCATTGTCATTTACAAAGCGGCAGGCACCGTGCGGTCAAAATGACAATGTGAAAGTGCATTTTCAGCATTGTGGCGTGCAGTGCAGAGAGCACCGCCCGCCACAATGCTGAAAATACAGGATGTGCCCGCCACTGGGGCGGGCACATCCTAATAGCACCCCCGGGACCCCCGCCCTTATGGCGGGCGGTCCCGGTTTACGATGGGATGATGGGCGTGCAAAGTCCGCCCGTCATCCTAATGAGGCCCTTAATATGTTATTGGTTCATGTTAAATACACCTGTGTTTTATGGACATAGGGGTCCATTATGATGATGGGCGGATTGCCTCCGACAGGGTGGCGGTGGCCGCCGCCACCCTGGCGGAGGCAATCCGCCCGACAAGCACTCTCGTTTTCCCCTCCGCCAGATTAGGATGGCGGAGGGGACAGCGGAAAGACCGTCCGCCGCTTTACCGCCGCGGTCGCCGTGCCGCCAGCCATATTACAATGGCACCAAGTAGAGGCCTTTCCGCGGCGGCAATGCCGCCACGGAAAGGCAGGCGGGGATTGCTGCGGGGGCCCCCTGCAGGGCCCCCAGGTTGCCACCACTGTCGGGGGCACATGGGGGGTACCTATGGTACCCCCCCACATTTGCATATGCAAAGCAGCAGGCACCGCGCGGTGCCTGCCGCTTTGCATATGCAAATGCAACAAAGCATTTTTAGCATTGTGGCGGGCGGTGCAGAGTGCACCGCCCGCCACAATGCTAAAACTACAGGATGTGCCCGCCACTGTGGCAGGCACATCCTAATTTCCCCCACGGGACCCCCGCCCTTATGGCGGGCGGTCCCGTTCCCCACTATGGTGACGGGCGGACTTTGCCCGTCATCATAATGGACCCCATAGTGTGTTCTTTTATAAATAAATAGTTATGTTTTAGTTTGAAGTATGTATTTTGTGTTTGACTCTTTTAGTGTCTACTACATTCTCCTATTTGGTTGTGATTAGAGTGAGAATAGTAAACATGAATTCTTTAGTGTCCAACACCTTCTCCAAAATGGTTTTGTTTGAAGTAGGAAGAGTAAATGTGGTCTCTTTAATGTCCAACACCATCCTCAAAATGGTTTTTTTTGCAGTGGGAATAGTAAAGGGGAGCAATTTTAGTACCAACACCTTCCACAAAATGGTTAAGTTTGGAGTGGGAATAGTAAATGTGACACCCTATAGTGACCAACAGTTTCTCCAAAAATGGTTTATATAAGAGTGGGAATGGTAAATGTGATCCCTTTAGTGTCCAACAACTTCCCCTAAATGGTTTAGATTGGATTGTGAATAAAACCCAACACCTTCCCCAAAATGGTTTAGAGTGGAGTGGGTATAGTAAATGTAACCTCTTTAGTGTCCAACATCTTCACCAAAATGGTTTAGATTGGAGTGGGAAGAGTAAATGTTATCTTAGGGCCTGATTGTGACTTTGGTGGTCTTCCAGCCAGTCTGAGGAAGACCGCCAAGCATGCTGCATCTCACCCGCCCAGTTACCATGTTGTAGCTGGGCTGGCGAGGCCTCAGTGGTGGTCTCATGGTGGCAGCATGCTTCGGCTGATGATTACAGCCAGCAGTCATGCCACTGAGGTTGGACCACTGACCCCTGTAGTGCACTGTGTGGTATGCACCGTGTCATGCATTCCACACAGTGCAGGCATGATGCTGTATTTCTAGGGGTACACAACATGTGCCCCACTCACGCACCCCCATGGGCAGATTCACCCTGTTTAAGCCCCCTAACCTGCCTTTTTGCCACCCTTTTCATGGCGGGGTCCCCGCCAAGAAATGGGAGGTGGAAAGGCAGGTGGTAATCTGCTCAGCAGTGCTGGCATCAGCACTGCCATCTTTTCCTAACCCCTCTCACCACCACAGCTGCAGGATTCTGGGTCCCGGTGGATGCGTCGGTCTTGTGGCGGTCTCAACTCCACCATCATAATCAGGTGGGATGCCCAACGCAATGGCGGCGGTTGGACCACCATCCACAGGTACGGTGGTGCCAGGAACGCTGTACTCATAATTAGGCCCTTAGTTTCCAACACCTTGTCCACCTCGCCATGATGATGGAGAACCCTCTCTACCAAACTCTAAATTTTGCCATAGTCTAATGCAATAATTCATTGGTTAATGGATGCCTCTCATGACATAAAGAAAATGACATATAACTACTAAAGAGAGGTAGCAAAGTTAGCTCCAGAGAATGCATTATCTGGTGATTAATATTGTTTCATACATGAGGCATTCTTGAGCACTGAAAGGATCTTGTTATGAATTCTAGGTGATGACTGTGGCAGGACTCCCTTACTTGTAGAGAGGCTCCTGCATTGTGCCAACTCTTCTGGAGTTCTGACAAAGGCCCTGGGAAAGAAAAATAAACAACAACATGAAAGGAGAAAGAAAAGATAAAACCCACTGGTAGAAAGAGAATGACTAATGAAGGGAATTATTCAGGAGAAGGTAAGGAGAGAGCCAAAACTTAGAGGAGAAATGGGACTTCGGATCCAGCCTGGAGTAGCACCAGGGATCAGGAGACAGACAAGAAGACAGATGATTTTCTTAAGGCTCCCACGGAGGAGTCAGAAGAGTGGACGGAGTAGTGATGGATGCTGTACAGCTGGTGTGACCCACAATCCTGCCACAGTCAAGGAGGTCTGTAGCCTGGCCAGGTGGGTATCAAGAAGCAGGAGAGCTACCTAAATGCACCAAGCTAGGCAAAATAACTAAAAAGCTTGACCCTATTGTAAAGGAGGGGAGAAAATGAGCAACTGAACCAGGGAGCAGGAAGTAAAAGCGCTGCTGGAAATTATGTTTTGGTTGTAAAGGCACAATGGTTCAGGGATTTTTGTTTCTTTGTGGAGAGAACCTGGGAAGTTGGTGTAAGAAATTGTGTTACTACTTGAAGCGGTTAAGTACCCACCTCAAGTAATAATCACAACCCTGGAACCACTAAAGTTTCTAAATAAACCTGATCTCAACCCCTGGCTATGGCACAATACAGATAGACTGAACTTAGAGAAAATGTGCAAAGTATTTATGCAGTGCTAAAATATCCATGCCAGTCAAATGCAAAACAATAAAAGCCCCAACCCTAAATCCCCAAAATAGAGTGAAGTTGAGCAACATTAAATAAACAAAATTACACCAAAATTACAAAAATCTAATAATGGAAACCGGAGATATTAATGGTTAAAGTTGAAAGTAGAAATAGCGGCAAGAAACATTATGGTGCTCATTACGATGTCCCGCTCGACACCGCATTGGTCATGGGACCGACCAGCACACAGTCGGCAGTCCCGACCACCCCATTAGAATGCAACCGACCACTATTCGGTCGCATTCCTATATTTTTCAATGGGAGCAAGTATTCCGGCCATAAACCAGCCGCAATGCATGCTCTCAGAGTAAAATAGAAGGTGCGGTTCATCCCTGCACCCCGTGGCTGGCACATTAAGGAGCCTGCCACAAGGTGCAGGGATCGTGCCCCCTGGCCTCCAACTGGACGCCATGCCCCAAAGGCAGGTCTGCTGGGGGCCCTAAAAGATGCTTTCCGGCATGGTTTCCATGTCAGACAGACTGGCATGGAAACCATGTCGAAACCTTCATTGTAATCTAAAGGGCATAAATCCTCACCCTTGAGATTACTTGCCCCATTCTGACTGGCAGATGGGCTCTCTGAGCCCATCAGAAGCCAGCAGGAATGACTGGTTGGAATCCTTTCTGAACACCTCAATCAAAATGAGGCGGTCGGAAAGGAATACGACCGGCACATTATGATGCGGCTCATCAGAGCCTTCCGAGCCACATCGTAATCGGACCCCTAAGTGCCCATAATAATCAATGGTCCTGGTAGAACAGGATCAAGGCGAAAGTTGATGCTGACAGCAATGGAGTGTGGGTTGGATACACTAACCAGCTTCATCCTGGTCGAAGATTTACTTTCGGACTTTAGTCCTTTAAGTTCCAATCCACCATAGGAGTATATTTCTAAATCCCACTATGACCTCAGGTGAGGAATTTAGAGACTCACAGGGTGGCAGGCAGAGGTCAATAGGAGTGTCCAGTATAGCGCCAGTTGTCACCGGTCACCTGGGTAGTGCAGGAAAAGGTCTCTTCTAGCTTGTTGTGTCCCTGTAGCTTTAACACAAGGTCCATTTTATGATCCTTGGAGTCCACTTCTTTGTCCTGGGTACACATTGTACAGCAGGTCCAGTCTTCTAGGCTATTCTTTAGGTCTCAGAATAAAGGCTCTGTTCTCTCCTGATTTTCAACAGGTCCGGGAGTGTACTAAAATGGTTTCCCTAGAGATTCCATATATTTTGTCTTGCCTGAGCTAGTAGTTTGGAATGACCCTTGGGGTAGCCCTACCCAACGGGATAAAGGTTCCTGAGCCTAACCCTACCCACTTTGGACATTTCCAAGATGGCCATCATCTTCAGTCACTCTAAACTTGGGCTCTGAGGACTGGGGCCGTGCACAGGGCGTGCACTTTGGTAATTCTAGTGTCTTCTCACATGATATAGTCTTGATTTAAAGGTTTTAACAACTCAAACCTTTCTTTAGCCCTATGTCTTACATCCAGATAACATTTTGTGAGCCAAATTCTATCTGCTCTTTGGTAATTCTGGTGGCTTGGAAATGATAGATGATCTACCCAGTTTTAGTGTAGTTGTCATGATATATTGGAGACAAGGGATGATAGTTGCCAAATTGCCAGATAGGCAATCCTCAATTAAATTTTTGCTTAGTGATGCATGATTAGTACACCAAATCGAGGACCACAATAGAAGTGGAGCTAGTTTGATATGGTCCTATATGTAATCGAGCCCCAATTGATGGTGAGCCACGCAATATGGGGTGCTCAAGGGAATAACTAGACAGCCGCGTGCATACTCTGTTTTTCTCTAGCTGTAGGCTAATTGTGTCTCAGTACACCCATATACCTGGTGTGCAGTCTAAATCTCGAGTTTTTAATATCGACTGGACAGAATATCTAATACAGAATATCGAGATGTAAGTAATATCGAGGTAAGTAATATTGATGTTATTTTTATAGATTTTTAAGTGTGTTAAATAATATCGCAGTAATAAATATCAAGTACTAAATATCGAGTGTTCAAAATATCGTTTAAATGTATTAGTTAAAAATATCTAAAGTCAAAATATAGAGTGTCAGAATATCGAAAGTCAAAATATAGAGTGTTAGAATATCGATTTGTGGAAAGTATACTGTTTTTAATGTTGCAATAGTTATTTTTTGGACTAAAATAATTTTTATGTTTGCAATTTAATTTTAGTAAAGATATAAATATATATATTTTAAAAATATATATATTTTAGTTAAAAATGTATAATACATTTAGGAGTGGGTTGTGGGTTTTTAGGGGAATAGGGTGGGAGGTGTTTTAAAATAATTCTAATGTAAATTTTTTTAATTAATTTTATTTGAAAAATTTAGAAATGTATTTTGTTTTAGGAGCGGGTTGTGGGCTTTTAGGGGAATAGGGTGGAAAGTGTTTTAAAATGTAAAAATTTAAAATTTGAAAATATTGTACATTTAAATTTGTAATTTATTTTGAAATTTAAAAATTCAATATTGTTTAAAATGTTATTGTTCGAAATTTGAAAATGAAATATTTTTTTTTATTTTAATTTAATAAATTATGAAAAAATAAATGTTTTAGGAGCGGGTTATGGGTGTTTAGGGGAATAGGGTGGAAAGTGTATTAAAATATTTTAAATTTACATTTCAAAATTGATTTGAAATTTAAAATTTGAATATTGTTTATACATTTTTATTTCAATTTTTGAAAATGAATTTTGTTAATTTTTTTTAAATAATATTTTTATAAATTATGAAATAAAAATGTTTTTGGAGTGGGTTGTGGGTTTTTAGGGGAATTGGGTAGGAAGTGTATTAAAATATTTTATATTTAAAATGTCAAAATATTTTTTTTTAAAAACATTTAATATTTTTTTTTAAATGTTTACAATCAAATTTAGAAATTAATTATAGTGATTTAAAATAAAAATAAAATTAAAAAAATTATGAAAAATTATATGTTTTAGGAGCGGAATGTGGGTTTTTGGAGAATAGAGTGGGAAGTTTTTAAAAATATTTCACATTTATATTTTGAAAATAAAAATAAATATAACATTTAAATATTGAAATTAAATTTAAAATTTAAATTGTATAAACAAATGGTCTTTTAGGAGTGGGTTGTGGGTTTTTAGTGGAATAGGGTGTTGATTGTTTAGAAAAATAAAAAAATTAATTATAAATTTAAATTTAAAAAAAAATTATTATACTTTTTTTAATAAATAATTATTATATTGACATTTAGGTAATAAAAAATGTATATTATTTTTTTTAATTAATATTTTAAAATTATTAATTATAATTAAAACTATGAATTATTTAAAAAAATTATATTTTTGTAATTATTTTTTTTACTAGTTTTAATGTTCAGTACTTTTCATTACTAAATGTTTAGTGCAGTTGGAATAGTGATTTTTAGGGTTTACTGTCCAGCACCTTTCCAGACTTTATACTTGGTTGAGTGGGAATAGTAATTTATATGGGTTTACTATCCAGCAGTTTCTCAGAGTTTATACTTGGTGGAGTGGGAATAGTAATTCTTATGGGTTTACTGTCCAGCACCTTCTCAGAGTTTATACTTGGTGGAGTGGGAATAGTAATTTTTATGGGTTTAGTGTTCAGCACCTTCCCTGACTTTATACTTGGTGGAGTAGGAATAGTAATTTATATGGGTTTACTGTCCAGCACCTTCTCAGAGTTTATACTTGGTGGAGTAGGAATAGTACTTTATATGGGTTTACTGTCCAGCACCTTTTCAGAGTTTATACTTGGTGGAGTGGGAATAGTAATTTATATGGGTTTAGTGTCCAGCACCTTTCCTGACTTTATACTTGGTGGAGTAAGAATAGTAATTTACATGGGTTTAGTGTCCAGCACCTTCCCTGCCTTTATACTTGGTGGAGTAGGAATAGTAATTTATATGGGTTTAGTGTCCAGCACCATCCCTGACTTTATACCTGGTGGAGTAGGAATAGTAATTTATATGGGTTTACTGTACAGCCCCTTCCCTGACTTTATACTTGGTGGAGTGTGAATAGTATTTTTTCTGGGGTTTAGTGTCCAGCACCTTCTCAGAATTTATACTTGGTGGAGTGTGAATAGTAATTTTTATGGGTTTACTGTCCAGCACCTTCTTAGAGTTTTTACTTGGTGGAGTGGGAATAATAATTTATATGGGTTTAGTGTCCAGCACCTTCCCTGACTTTATACTTGGTGGAGTAGGAATAGTAATTTATATGGATTTAGTGTCCAACACCTTCCCTGACTTTATACTTGGTGGAGTGGGAATAGTACTTTTTTGGTTTATTGTCTAGCATCTTTTTTGAGTTTATACTTGGTGGAGTGGGAATAGCAAAAACTTTGTAGAGAAGCACATTTTTGTTGCTAGAATACTTCAATAATTATTTGTATTAAAATATAATAACTATAGTAGTTCTTATAATTATTGTTAGACTAATAATAAATTGATCAGTAAATCATAACATTTATGAGATCTAAAAAATAATCAATACATAATAAAAAATAATACTTTATTTATATTTTATTTCAATATTAAAAAAGTAGACACACATGGCTAAATGGAAACATTTATAAACATTTTATTAAGATGGAAAAACAAATGGGAAGCAGAAGATTTTTTTTATTTGTAGTATAATTTAATAAGGTAATAGTTTTTATTAAAAACAAAAATCAAGCAAGTAAATATTTATATATTAACAAAATTGATAAATTTCACTCAAATATTTTTTATGTTTATTCACATATGTTCAAAATTTAATTTTTCATAACAAACATAATTACGTAGTGCATATTTTATTTAATAACAATTACTTTAAATCACATATAAAATAGAAACATTTAACACATAACATGTTGAAAATAATTGTTATATGTGTTGTACATACACTTTTTCATATTTTAAACTAGAGCACATTGATAAATACATTTTTTTAAAGATTGTAAAGTAGTAACATTTTTGTGGGTTACAAAATGGTGATAGATTAATCTAGAAATTAATAAAATAATATTGAAAATATTAATATTATTAATTTTTACAGAGGTAAATAATCAAAAATAATTTTTAAACCATAGGTAACTTTTTATAATTCCATTAACATATTTATAAACATAATGTTTAACACAAAGTCATTTATAAAAGTAATTTCAACATTTAAATTAATTACAAAGTGTACATATAAATAATATTTTCTTTTTAACAGTTACTTAAATAACAGTGTAAATAATTGTTTTAAATATATATAATTTTATAATGATTTAAAAAAATTATTATGAAAAATAACATCTAGGGGTCGATTCCGATCCGGTAAAAAGCGCTCCGAATTGCCGTTCGGAGCGTTTTTCCCGTACGAATCGTACCCTGCAACGTCCCCCGTACGTACGACGAAGTACGATCCATACCGGGAGCTGGACTCCGTACGAATCGTACAGGGACCATACGAATGAAATCCCAGTACGAATCTCCCTCGGAACCCTCTGTACGCGACATCTGTACGGTTCGCGGCTGCTTTTTCCGAACCGGCAAGCACGATTCGTGTTGGGTACGCACGGTGGAGGAGTGTGGCTCACTGATTAGAGCGGCAGATCCTGATGCAGAGGTCTGGCCCGGGACCAGGGTTCAATTCCCGAGGCGGCAGGGTCTTGAGCCCAAAATGTCCACGGACTCGATAATTCTCGCCTCGGTGCCTATTCTAATCATGGGGTCCCACGCTGCAACTCTGGGCAATAGTTGCTTAATCTCCACTACGGCGGCCCACCCGCTGCGGGATGCCTGGCTTTCACCCTGGGGATACCCAGTAGGGGTTATCTCACAGGGAAAAACCAGGACGGGTTCCCAAGGCAAGCGCCTTGATGCCTTCGGGTGATACGTGCGCTATATAAGTCGCAATACATTTACATTTACATTTACGACCCTTTTTCTACGGGAGCTGAAAACAGCCGTAAAAGCAGAGTTTGCCCCAATACAGGTACGGAACGCCCCCCCCCCGGGTACAGCGCGTACCCCCCATGATCGCAGGGGTACGCACCATACCCCTGCGATCATGGGGTGTACGCGCCGTACACCCAGCGTACATGGGGTACGCACCGTACCCCATGTACGCTTGGTGTACGGTGCATACCCCTTGTCCGCTGGGTGTACAGTGCGTACCCCCCATGATCACAGGGGTACGCACCGTACCCCTGCAATCATGGAGGGGTACGCACCGTTCGATGTGTATGTGAATGTGCGCTTTTCCGTACGAATCGCCCTTACCTGACGTGGACCGTACGAATCGCCATTCCGGATCCGGATCGTACTCGGAGAGGCGTACGGTGTGTGTACGAGACGTACGGAAACGGCTCTGGATGCGAATCGTACGGACAGGAATTTTACCGGACCGGAATCGGCCCCATAATGTAAGACTATATTTTTAATTTTTAAGTGTTGGAAAATAGAAAATCAATAGCCTTTTCACATATACAGGGACTATTTTTTAACCGCGTAATGTTATTTTGTCACATTTAGTACCGGAACAGCTTGCGGTTGGATGCTGCGTCGCGTTGGAGAGGGTAAGTTTGTTTTGATTTAATTTTATAAGTTAATAAAGTGAATTTAAGTGTATGTGTGGTGTATTTAGGTTTACTTTGATTATATTATCGATCGTAGATTGTGTTTTAGGTGTTAGCTAGAGTGTACGATATTTCGTTTTTACCGCGTTTTAGTCCTAGGTGTGTGAGGTATGCTAATATGTTTAAATGTTAGTCAATGGATATGTTTATAGTACAAATATGTATTTTTATATGTGTATGGGTGTATTTGTGTGGGTGGGTATGTTTACTTATATTTTTCAGGTTGTCGTCGCCTTTATGTTTTTGGAGGAGGTCCGTTTTTTTTTTAAAGTAGTGTGACGAGTATTATATACTCTTATTTTTACACACATACTTTGTTTTTCGGGTTTTCAAGGAGCGTTTCTTTTTTTTAAAAACTATTTTCGGGTTTTGAAGGGTGTACCGTGTGGATTACTTTCGAGAGGAGTCGCCATGGATTTGCTTGTATTTTTTCATTTTTTTGGGGGCTTCCTTGGATTGTATGGATATTTTGGACGCTTTGGTATGGATTTTTCATCATTGGATTACATTTTTTTTTTTTTTGAAAGACCTTTATTGAAAATAGTCACAAAGTGATAAACACAGTTTATAGCCTACAACCTGCAAGGCCGGCCGTTTCATATGCATATGTTTCCAATACTGTTTGCATGTACACAGCCGTAGGGCCGACAACCCTGGGGTCAGGCGGCGTATCAGTAAAATGTCTCGCATGGTATATTCCACGCCGTGTTTTACAATTCGTAGGTTTATCATTTTTATATTTTGTTGTTTCATGAACCATAACTCGTAACTAGAATCAAGATAAACATTAATACATATTGACACATACCATGCCTGCCTCTACCTACTGGTTAAGGCCATTCGTATATAGTGGTGTAACTAAGAGCTATACCGTAGGTATGATGTATCGTCCTTTGTCGCTCATGATCTAATCCACCCTCCTACTCCTTCTAGTCACCTTCTTCCTCCTCGTCGGAACTCAGATTACCGTCTTCCGGTAAGGGGTCACACAACTCTCCTCTGTATACATTCCAAGTGGACCATACTTTATTCCATTTACGGGGACAGGCCCTAAGCACAAAAATGCTGCCCTCTCCGTGTACATTAGTAAGTCCATGTTCCTACTCCACATCGACACCGCGGGCAATTCTGGAGCGCCCCACTTCTGTGCAATATCTCTTTTAGCCACCATGATTATTAATATTATTATTATTAAAGGCTTTTATATCACGCTCTATTACTAAAAAAATAGTATCCTGGCGCGTTGAAGGCGGAGCAGACTAGGGGGGCGTAACTAACTAGGAATACAGAAGGTAGAAAGGTTTAAACTATAATATTAAAAAGATGGGTTTTAAGACCCTTCTTAAAAGAACCAAGAGTCGGGGCGGTTTTTAAATGAAGAGGTAAAGTATTCCAGGATTTCGCTGCTCTCACTGAGATTGATTGCCCGCCAAGTCTACAATATTTAAATTTGGGGACAGTCATTTGGCACAAATTGGCCGAGCGCAGAGGGCGATTGGGAATGTACAGGCCGAACCTTTTTCTCAGGTAGACAGGACCAGTGTGGTGGATGGCTCGATACGCCAGCACTAGGATTTTAAACAGAATCCTGTGGGCAACAGGGAGCCAGTGCAAAGCACGAAGAAGAGGTCGAGCACTGGAACGCTTTGGGACATTAAACAGAAGTCTGGCGGCGGCGTTCTGAATAACCTGAAGGCGGTGAATCAAGAAAGCCGGTAGGCCAGAAAACAGTCCATTAGCATAGTCTAATCGGGAAAGTACTAATGCCCGAATGACAGTCTCTTTAGCTTCTTTCGGTAATAGAGGGAAAAACCTGCGCAAAGTTTTTAAAGTAAAAAAACAGACTCCAGTGACTTTATTTATATGGTCCTCAAACTTAAGGTTCTTACCGAACCAAACCCCCAAATTTTTCACTGGGCCCGAAGCAACTTTTGGAGGGGGTAGGTCGGTAGGCCAAAGACAATCACTAAAATCCTCAGGAAAAGAGCCATATAGTAGGATCTCGGATTTGCTTTCATTACATTTTAATTGGGCATTAGCTAACCATTGGAAGACAGAAGATAAGCATAATTGGGCCGCCGACGTATCTAAATTATCTTTGGGCCAAGTAAACAAAAGTTGCGTATCGTCGGCGTACGCCATAATTTTTGCCCCTAACTGTTCAGCCAGGTAGATCAGAGGGGTAAGATAAATATTGAAAAGCAATGGGCTTAACATGGACCCCTGAGGAACACCAGTAGAAAGCAATTTAGGAGTAGAAGCAAAAGGAGGCAACCAAACTTGTTGCGTGCGGTTTTTTAAAAATGAGGTCAGCCAGTCAAATGCGGAGCCAGTAATACCTATATCGGCTAGTCTGGAGAGTAGAAGGGAGTGAGGCACCGTATCGAAGGCGGCAGAGAGGTCCAATAAAATCAGAGCCGCTCTGCCACCCCCGTCAAGGCACTCCCGAATAGCCTCCGATATTTCGACTAGAGCCGTCTCAGTACTGTAGGCGGCCCTGAAGCCCGACTGAGCTGGGTGTAGGGCCTCCGTGGATTCCACGAATTTCTCCAGTTGACCAAAAACAATCTTTTCGCATACTTTTGCAAGCGCTGGCAGCAAAGATATTGGTCGGAAATTGGACGGGGTGGCCGGATCAAGTCCATTTTTTTTTAATAGTGGGAGTAGTTTTGCTTGTTTCCAACAGTCAGGGACGGTAGCTGAGTGGAGCGAGAGGTTAACAATCTGGGTTACCTCATTTCCCACCGATTCCGCTACACCCGCAAGTACTCTGGCCGGGCATGGGTCAGAGGGAGATCCGGATTTTAAGGCAGCAACAATGGCAGTAATATCCGAATCTAGTTGAGGGGTAAAGTCGGCCAGTTGGGCGATGCGACTGGGCATTAAAGGAAGCGGAATTGTTAAGAGAAAAGAAGGGCCATTACAAACGTTTTGCAGGTCCACCTGAATTTTGGCAATTTTTTCAACGAAGAACTCAGATAGTTCTTCGCACCATTCTTCTGAAGCGGACAGCAAAGGTTTTGATGCACAGGGGGAAACAAAGCTATTGACAATTGCAAATATTTCCTTGCTATTGTTGTTAGCTTTGCTGATGCGCCCTGCATAGTAGCTACTTTTGGCAGATCTGATGGCTGCATAATACTTTTTTTGTGCAGTCCGCAGATTCTTTTTTGCCTCAGGCAGGTAATCTAGTCTCCATAACCTTTCCAGCTTTTTGCAGCCTGATTTGAGGTCTCGGAGAGCAGGACAAAACCAAGGTTTAGAGGGGGTAGAACGAAGTCTACAGACCCGACTGCTCTTGATTGTTGCGGCAGTCGCACCCTCCACCCAAAGGTTAAATGCGCTGGCTGCAGCATCAATGTCAGGAAGAAGCAGTGGGCGAGAGGCCTTAAGACCAGCTGAAAGAATATTTAAATTAATCTTCTGTGTGTGGGCAATTTGGGGCTGGATCGCAGTGGAGAGCAATAGAGGCCAAGAGAATCTGATGAGCTTATGGTCAGACCAAGGTACTGGCTCAAGACAAACCATGTTGATGTCAAAGTTTGTGCATACCAGATCCAAAATATGGCCGCCTAGGTGGGTTGGAGCGTCCACCCATTGTTTTAGTTGGGCCATGGAGAGAACTTCTGCAAGGCGAGCCACCTCTGGTAGCTCCGGGCTATCAACATGGATATTAAAATCCCCCAGAAGGAGGTACCGGGAATGACGCAAGATCCTAGGAACTATAACTTCTTCCAGGACCTGTACGAAATTGCCGGTATAGCCAGGAGGACGGTAAACCAGCGTGCCACCAATGGATGAGTGGGCATTGAATATCAGAGAAAAGTGTAGCATCTCCGCCTCAGCCAGTTGGTCTTGGGGGTCAAAAGAGAAAATCCACTGTTCTCTGAAAACAACCGCGGTTCCGCCACCTCTACCCAGAAGGCGGTCAGACCTAAAAATTTTAAATCCACGTGGAATAGCAAGTTCAACAGAAGGGGCACATGTGTCATTGAGCCAGGTTTCCGTAATAAATAATAAATCCAACTGATTGTCACTCAGCAGCTCAAAAATATCTGCTGCATGTTTGACCAATGACCTAGCATTGATTAAACCGGCTTTCACCAGTGAGGTATCAGTGGGACGAAGAAACGGGAGGGTAAGGCTGGGCCGAAAACGGAAATTGCACATCTGGCAGACCCGGGACGCACTGGTAGTCACGTCCCATGCAGCATCACACATACAGGAGTCGCCTTTCAGCGCCATTAGATGCCCGCGTGCATACCGTATTATGTTGTTAGGTGGCCGTCGAGATGTATTGGCAGAATGGCTGGCCCTAGGCCCGTCCGAGGCACGGACGGGCACAGACGGGCCCTCCTTTGGCGCTCCTTCGGCGCGCAGTCGGCGCGCCCGCAGCGCGTGACCGCTGCGCGTCTTAGAGTGCATTTTTATTTGTACCCACAGCCCCTCCCTCCGCTGGACCGCTAAAGTGGCCCATATGAGGCCGTATCTCGGCAAGTCGTTTGGTTCCCAAATATTTAAGAGGCATTTTCGCGGTTCAGGTAGTATGGAAATTTGAAGTGTTTGTGAGATAGTGCGCATTACCTGTCGCCAAAACTCCATTATGCGTGGGCAATCCCAGAGTGTATGGAACAGTGTACCCTCTTCACCACAGCCGCGAAGACAAAATGGGTGTGGCGCTCTGTGTATCTTGTGGAGCATGTGTCTAGTGTAATAAATGCAATGGAGAATTTTGAGCTGTACTAATCTAAATTTCGCCGAGATGCCCACTTCTTTCGGAGATGCTAGTGCCTCATTCCATTCCGAGTCATCAATATCGCCAATGTCTCCTACCCATTTCTCCCGCAGTGTCAGCGTGGGTTCTTACAGATTATTGAGTAATTTCTTATATGTGAGGGAGGCTGCACCTTGCTGCATGTAATCAGTAAGAAGTCTATCTTCAAGTGGTGGGGAATCCGGGACTTCAGTGCCCAGCGGTATTGCCTGCAATAGCGCATGTCTGATTTGTATGTACCTATGAGTTTAATTTGTACCCAAACCATATTGTTGCTGGAGTTGGGCGAATGTAATCACAGTGACTTTCTCCCACAAATCTCCCACTGTGGAGATGCCAATGCTATCCCACTGTGTAAATCCCTTACTGTGTCTCAAGTGCCCTAGGGCTTTCGTGTCCCAGAGAGGGGTCAGTTTGGTGATCTTTCCCTTCCACCCCAACCTTGCCTGCGCCGCGTGCCATAAAGTGATTGTGTGCCTTGTGGGCCCTATCAGTTTTGAGACCTGATGTTTATTGTAGAGTGTTGAAAGCATGCAGTCCGTCCCTAGCTGTGCCCAATCGGCCCTATATGCAGGGTCACCCCGAGGTGTGTGTATCCACTGATTCCCAATTTTGAGCTGCGCCGCCCAGTAGTATAACTGTACGTCCGGTAAGGCAATGCCCCCTTCGTACCAACTTCTGGTCAATTTGGCATGTGCAATGCGTGCCGGACCATTACTCCACAGCAAGCTTGAGACCAATGCCGTGACCTGTTTAAAGTAGCGCGGCGTGATTGGATATGTGTATTTTCCAGGGCGTATAAAAATCTGGGCAGCGCCATCATTTTGTAGAGGGCAGCGCGCCCAAGGAGGGTCAATGGCAGGGCCGCCCAGTGTTTCACGTCCGCTCGGAGACATTCCAGGGGTGGCCTTAGGTTTTTTTCGAAAAAGTCTGGGGCGTTGTCGGTGATGTGGATGCCCAGATACTTAAAGGAGCCTGATGTCAGTGTAAGCGGGCAGTCCAGTGCGAGCACGGTCCTCGGCCCCTTCAATATGTAGATCACCGATTTCGACCAGTTCAGTGTGTAACCCGACATCTGTCCGTGCGCGTCACAGAGCGCTAAAAGCGCCGGGATGCCCCTTTCAGGGTCCGTTAGATAGACCAGCATGTCATCAGCGTAGAGTGACACACGGTCCTCCCAGCCGTCCACCCACCCAATTACCTTCAATAATGGCGTCTTTCTGATCAATGTTGCCAGCGGCTCCAACACCAGGGCAAAGAGTAAGGGGGACAGGGGGCAGCCTTGACGAGTAGCCCTTGCCAGCGGGAATGCATGCGAGATGTGTCCGTTGGCGGTGACCTGGGCGATAGGGTTGGTATACAGGAGTCGGATCCAAGCAATGTATTTAGGGCCAAAGCCCATACGGGCTAGGACTGCAAACAAGTATTCCCACTCCACTAGGTCAAACGCCATCTTAGCATCCAATGAAAGGATCACCGCCGCCTCTAACAGGGAGGGGGCTCGCGCCATTATCCTGTGTACCCGCCTAAGATTAAGGGCTGTGCTCCTATGGGACATGAAGCCCGATTGATCCGGGTGGATCAGTAGCTGTAGGTCGTTCACTAGTCTGTTGGCTAATAGTTTCGCTAGAATTTTGGCTTCCGCGTTAAGGAGGGATATAGGGCGATATGAGGAGCATTCCGCCGGAGGTTTGTCAGGCTTAGGTATAGCCACAATCGTGGCAGGACGTTGGTCTAGTGGGAGTTCCGCCTTCGCCAGGCTCTCTACATACATTGCCAACAGGGGTTTACTAAGGGTATCGGACATAAGTTTATACCATTCTATGGGTATCCCGTTGGGGCCCAGAGCCTTTCCGGATTGGATCGCCTGGATCGCTCGCTGTATTTCGTCAACTGTCAGGTCTGCCTCGAGTTCATGTACTGCCTCCGGTGGAAGCGTTAGGACGTCTATGGTACTTAGGGAAGTCATTGCTGCTTGTGCCGTGACCTCTTGTTCTGGAGTATATACTGCCTGTAAGTGTCTCGCTAGGGTGTGCACTACATCTTCAGGGTGTGATTGTAACTGCCTCTCTTGGGTATAGAGGTGTTGTATGCCTTTATTGCCCCCTCCCTTTTTGTCCAACCAAGCCAGCATTTTCCCTGCCTTGTCTCCGATGTCATAGATTCTATGTGCTGTGTTAGATATACTGTCTATGACCTGTGTCTTGAGGTGGTCTTGATATTGTTGCTGGCGCAATTTCAGCGTGTGTGCAGATTCCGACAAGTGATCTGACATGTGTGCCGTGTTCGCCGCCTGAAGCGCTAGCTCCAGCTCCGAGAGCTCCTGCCGGTATGTTTGTTTGTGTCCCGAGATTGACGCGATTGCACTACCCCGCAGAACCGTTTTGTATGCCTCCCACAGGATCAAGGGAGAGGGTACTGATGTTGTGTTTTCAGCAAAATAATACTTGGTCGCCGACTTAAGGTCCTTCTTGATCTTGGGAATCATCAAATAATTGGGGTATATGGGATATATTCTTGCGCGTTTCTTTTCTTTAGTGGAGAGGGCCATTACCACAGGGGAGTGGTCAGAGATGCCCCTTGTCAATATGTCTATTGAATCTATGTCCCTCAATCCATCACCCAACAGCAGAAAATAGTCTATGCGGGACAGACTATTATGCACCGGCGAGTGATATGTGTATTGTTGCGTTGCGGGGTGGTTATGGCGCCAGACATCCGCCAGTCCCAATGCCTCCAAGAAGCCCGGGAAAGCAGAGCGTCCCGAGACGTGTGTACGAGCGGGAAACGTGTCTAGCGCCGGATCTACAATGGCGTTGAAGTCCCCCCCTATGATTGTGTCCCCAGTCCGGAGGTTCAGGAGAAACTCTCCCAATGCAGGTAACGCTATGGAGTGGAGAGCTGGAGGAACATAGACGGATACCACATTTAGGAGTCTACCCTTCCATTGCCCATGGACTGCCGCGAATCGGCCCTGATCGTCCACTTTGTGTTGCAAAACTATAAAGGGGGAGGCTCTTTTCACTAGGATACCCGTCCCTCGGGATCCCGCTGTGAACTCCGCGTGTGCCACCATTTTATAGCCTCGCCTAACTAGTGCACTACATGCTGTCCCCGTGAGGTGTGTCTCTTGTAATAACACCAGTGCCGGGCCCTATCGTTTGATTGCCTGTAGGACCAACCCTCTCTTTATTTTGTCTCCCAGCCCTCTAACATTCCAAGTGAGCAGCCGAAGGGGAGGCACTGCCGCGCAGCGTGCCGTGTCATCCGAGGCTACTGTGTGTGATTGTTGTGCCATCATGTAATTGTAAGAACATTCCTTGTCTACCTATCACCCACGGCAGCACGTTCTCGTCGCCACCAGTGGATCTGTATGTGTAGTTCGTGACATAGAGTGTCATAGCGTGTGAATCTTGAACCAAAACTAACAAAACTCCCCCCTCCCCCCTCCCTGCCTCCCTGCTCCATGGACACAACACCGCCCGCTTCCCCAACTTCGTTCGCAGAGTGCTTAACCCCATCCCAAACCATCTTACTTTCCTGTGGGGGTAAAGAGTCTCATAACAGCATCGGCTCTGCCCACCTTACTCAGCTTCACCCAGTCTTAAGTCCCAGGGTCGACGTCTTCCTGGCATCAGGGATGTTCATCAGTTACCTTGCGGAGTAATGGGTTGTCAGGAGTCCGGCGGTTGGCCACCATTTTCCGACCCTACTTCGGATGTACTGTCTTGAGTTATCGGGCCTTTCGTCTGAGCGCCTGTGTGGGATCCGGTGTGCTGGCCTTGATGTCCTCTGTTAGATCGGCGAGGTACTTCCACTTGCCTCCATCCGTCGAGCCAGTCCTGCGCTGTCTCAGGCGTGTCAAAAAACCAAGTATTTCCGTCGGCCACTACTCGCAATTTCGCTGGAAACAACATTGAGTATGGCAGCTCCTTTGCCCACAGGGCCTTCTTGACCTCAGAAAAGGTTTTGCGACGCCACGCCACTTCTGCCGTTTAATCTGGGAAGAAGGCCAGAGTGGAGTTCTGGAGCTTAATGGGTGGCGAGACTCTTGCCGCCTGCAGAATTACATCTCTGTCTCTAAAGTTAAATAATCGGGCCAGGACCGGTCGTGGTGCGGCACCCGGCTTCGGTGTTCCGCCGGGTACTCTGTGCGCTTTCTCTATCGAAAAGAATTGGGACAGGCCTTTGGGCTGCAGTTTAGTCTTTATGAGGTCTTCGATGTAGA
Organism: Lissotriton helveticus; assembly: GCF_964261635.1. Lineage (NCBI taxonomy): Eukaryota > Metazoa > Chordata > Amphibia > Caudata > Salamandridae > Lissotriton > Lissotriton helveticus. The sequence goes on along the minus strand of NC_136070.1, from coordinate 501,547,063 downwards.
GGTCCATCGCCCTTTTACCTTCTGTTTCCGGAATGCCTAGGATCCGCACATTGTTCCGGCGTGAGCGTCCTTCCTGATCATCCAGTTTTGCTTGCAATTGCTTGGTCACAGTCTCCATGCGTTCCATTGCTAACTGAAGTTCCGAGGTGTCCTCTACAAGTGATTTTGTGACTATTTCTACTTGCGCCACCGGTTTAGTCATTTTGTGGAAGTCTGCACGCAATAAATTGACATCAGTAGAGATAGAGCCCACCGTTGTTTGGACATTAGAAAGAGTCTTCATGATGTCTTCCAGTGTAACTTTTTTGGCCCCCTCTGCCTACGGACCCTTACCCGTGGAGGTGCACCCCTCCGTGTGTGGTGGGTTGTGTTTTTCGTAGGTGTACTTTTCGAGCTTGGCCTGAGTCGACATGTTCTTGGGCCCTCTGCCCATCATGGTGAGTGGGGTTACTTGGCTGCGGTGTGTGAAGCCCGATACACCAGTTACCGATCCGGTGATTATGCTGCTTGTTTTGAGTCGTAGCGAATAGCACCGTGAGGGGCAAATGGACAGCAGGGATGGCTCTTCCCCAGATGGTCGTTGCATTGAAAACTCAGTGTCCCTGGAGGTCCTCCGGTCTGTAGGTTACAAAAGAAATGATCAGTCTATAGTAACAGGGAGGGCCCTTCTGTACAACGCAGTTCCGCCTGAAGGTCAAACAAACACCACCCAGTAGATCGCCGGTTACTCTGCTTCCCAGGAGTACTCTGAGTCACAGTGCTGCGCCCCTGACACATGCTTCCGGGTCTCCGACCTGTTGCGTGTGGCAGCCTCTCCGCCCGGGACGCTGGGGCAGCAATGGAGCCAATTGTCCGATCAGGGCAAGCGTGGGCACCCCACCGCACCTCCACTGTGCACCTTCAGCTGTGATCACGGCGTTATGGCCTCCTGAGGTACTCACGTGTGGGTTGCTCACCCGTCGACTATGTAGATAATGGGGGGAGGGGAGGAGACCTCCGATAAGCTGTGTCGCGATTATGCGCTCCCCACCGCTGCTGCAGCTCTTCCCATTGATTCCCCCTTACTCCGGCCGGTCACTCATATTGCCAAAGGCGTCCTAAGCGGTGTTAGGCTGCGTTTCAGCCCCGCTGCAGCGTGCCTCTCTTGCCGCCTTTCTTGCTGCCGCTGCGGAGCCAGAGTCTCTCCGAGTCTGGTGGTGACGATTTGCGCCCCTTACCGCCTACTGAACCGGCGTATGACAACCCGTCTCCGCCACCAATTTCCAGGCTGAGCGGCGGGGGGTGTCGTCTGTGTCCCTCCGTAGGTTCCCCAACACTGGTTTTTAGGGGGGCCCGCCGCGGTGCACTGGCCGCTGTTCATGCCCTGTTGCGGTGCGTGCTCTGCAATGACTCCTGCAGCAGTATCGCCAGGCCGCGGCAGCTACCTTACCGCTAGGGATGCGCCACTGTGTCTCCTCGCCCTGCCGAGCCTATGTCTCCGTGTCCCTGCGCAGGAATGGCACCAGGTTTTCTGCAGGCCGTCACACCGCGCTGTCAGAGGGGCAATTCATACTCCGGCAAAGACCCCCGTGTAGCAGGCCAAGCGATGGTAGGACCTCACTCCAGGGTACCGCATTCGCGGTCTTGTGAAATCAGCTGTATGTGTCCACTTTTCTGGCGTTCCGGTCTACTGTGGCCGTCCTCGGCCGTCTAAGTCGCACTTCCGCCGGGGCCCGTTTCAACTCGAGGCCGGTGTTGCAGCAGTGCTGGAAGGCTTTAGGCCGGCCGTTCACGGCTGGACGCTTCCCGATACTCGATTTTTATCAGGGTTGGGTTAAATGATGCCGGTTGTCCCCAGGACTCGGGATCTGCTTCTTCAGGAGGGATTAGTCCAGATAATTGTTACGGATGTAGGAAATGAGCTGCGATGCTCAGAGAGCTCCTTTGCTATGCAGCCGCCATGCTTGGCTGCTAGCCACGCCCCTCATTGGATTACTTTTAAAGTAGCGGCGGAAACTGTAAGTATTTTACTAATTATTTTTGGGTGGGAAAGCTGTTTTCATTTATTATGTTGCTTTGTTATATGTAACATTTTGAAAATAAATGATCATAATACATTGAATTTATCTGTTTATAATGTATTTGATAATTTAATTACAATTTGTTAGATATAATAAAGGTAGGCACAGTTATATTTAGAAGTGGCTAATGTTGGATTTATAGTTATGATAAATTTTACGAATCGTTTTAGCTATCATTGAAAGATATTCTAGTCCTCTTGTAGTTGGATAGAGGGTAACTTGGCTTTGGAGTGTGTTATACATTTTTTTTGTTTCTTTAGTTAATTTTGGTCCAAACAGGGTTATTGATTGCTCCATTCGGAGCTCTTGGTAACTCTGCTCTTTTTGTAGGGATTGTATTAATTTGTGAAGGGTAGGTGTCCCTCTGCCTGTGGTTGCTTGGAAGGCATTATGCCGTCCTTCAACTGCATTGTTTGTTTTTGCTTGCTTATTTAGGGTGCTAAGGTAGACGATCCACCAGGCAATTTGATATTTAGGTTGTCTTCTGTGACCCGATCGGTGTAGCCTTCCTGCCCATGTATCTTCGAAGTAGTGAAGCATAGGGCTTAGTCTTTCTTCGTTTCTTTTATAATAAGGGCTGTCTATTAATAGGTTATAGTGTTCAGTAATGTCTGTTACAGGAACATAGGCTAGGGAAATTAGTTTTTTCATTTGGTAAGCGAAAGTGCTGTCTGTGGCGTATTGGACACTTGGGGGTCGATTCAGATTCGGGAAAAAAAATGTCCGTACGATTTGTATCCGGAGCCCTCTCTGTACGAATCATACCCGTCCGTCCGAGTCGCGTAGTACGATCCGTATTCCGTGAATCCGTCCAAATCGTTGCGATCCGTACGTATTGCAGGGCTGAAACCGTGAACCGTATGACTCGTACACATGCCGTACGACTCGTACACATGCCGTATGACCCGACGAGTATGATCCAGACCGGGGTATGAGGACTCGATTCGTACGGTCCACGTAAGGTAAGGGCGAGTCGTACGGAAAAGCACACAAACACATACACACCGTATGGTCCGTACCCCCCATGATCGCAGGGGTACGCACCGTACCCCTGCGATCATGGGGTGTACGAGCCGTACCCCATGTACGATGGGTGTACGAGCCGTACCCCATGTACGATGGGTGTACGAGCCATACCCCATGTACAATGGGTGTACGAGCTGTACCCCATGTACGATGGGTGTACGAGCCGTACCCCATGTCATCGTACATGGGGCACGGCTCGTACACCCATCGTACATGGGGTACGGCTTGTACACCCCATGATCGCATGGGTACGTGCATACCCCTGCGATCATGGGGGGTACGCCCCGTACCCGGGGGGGGCGTCCCGTACCTGTTTCGGCAAGAACTCTGCTTTTACGGCTGTTTTCAGCTCCCGTAGAAAAAGGGTCATACGGTGTGTACCCGACACGTATCGTACTTGCTGGGTCGTAAAAATCAGCCGCGAACCGTACAGATGTCGCGTACAGCGGGTTCCAAGGGAGAATCGTACGGAGATTAGAGTCGTACGGTCTCTGTACGGCTCGTACGGAGTATGGCTCCAGGTACGAATCGTACCTCGTCGTACGTACGGGGGACGTTGCAGGGTACGATTCTTCCGGAAAAAAACGCTCCGAACGGCTATTCGGAGCGGTTTTTCCTGAATCGGAATTGGCCCCTTGATGTAGATTTTTGTAGATGTCGCCATATACATTGATTGAAATGATAATAGCAACCTTGTATTGCTGTGTGTGGGTATGTTTTAAGGATACTGTTTATTATTGCTTTTTCGATAATTTTTTGTGGAAAATAGTCATTCGTTTATTGTTTGACTTTGGTTAGGACTCCTTGGTAGGTAGATTGCTGTTTGTTTGGTAGGAGGGCATATAGGAATGGAATATTTGCATTTTGGAAATGACCATTAATAGTGTACAATTGGTAAAAAGGTTTAGGACAGACTGCAAAAGTACCATCCATCATCCAAATTGGTTTAGTTTAGTCATGTTGTATGCAGTGGCAAACAGTATTACTCTTTTATCTTTTGATTTGTTTTCATATAGTATAAATGGTTCATTATTATGTGTTAGAGTTCAGGGGGAATTTGTACTTCTTCAAAAGTTGTAGGTGTGGGAGGAGTAGCTGATGTAGCTCTTCTAGCTATGGTTCTTTTAAGGGAATCAATAGATGGTAGTTGGCTAGAGGCATGTTGGGGTAGAACACTTAAATGCTGTTTCCGAATAGCAGTTGTTGCTAAATTAGTACTAGTACTAGCTTCTTTAAGGTAATCAAGCATTTCTCTAATCTCTATTTCTGTAACATTTGGTGGGTGGTTATGTTCCTTAGTATAAGTCACAGTAGTTTCCTGAGTTATAGCTCTCCCATAACATTTGCTAGAATAGTATTTAGTGCATTTCCAAAAAACGTTCATATCTTTCTGTTTCTCTTGAGTATATACATAACCCATCTAACAAAGAAGCATTTTCCCTTTCTGCGAATAAACAAATTTTGCTCCTTCAGTCATGCTTGCTTTTTGGTGCTAGGATAAATTAACCCCTTCGATGCTGATGACGGAGAGGTTCCGTCATCAGCATCGGTTGGGCTGTGCTGATGACGGAACCGCTCCGTCATCAGTACAGCCCTCGGGGGAGCGCTGTCGCTCCCCCCCTGGGGCTCTGATCGTGTTTGTTTTTGGGGGGTTGGCAGCGGAAGACTTCGCGCTGCTCCCCCCGCCCCCCCGCACTTCCTGGTGACGTCAGCGCGCTGTCGCGCAGGCCGACGTCATCAGGAAGTGCCAGACGCGCTGGAAGCCATTTGCTTCCAGCGCGTCGAGCAGGTAGGTCTGTTTCCTGCTCTCCGGTGGGGTGGGGGGGCCATTACTCGGTGCCATGAGGCATCAGGGGGGAGGAAACACTGTTTCCTCTCCCCTGATGTCCCAATGCAGGGCATTCCTGGTTCAGGATCGCGCACAGCGTCGCGATCCTGCACCAGTAATGCCCCACTAGACACCAGGGATGTTTCTTTTCAGAAAAGGAAGCGACCCCTTGGGCAAGGGTCGCTTCCTAGGGCCATAATTTTGTTGTTCAGACTTTTCTGCCCCCCCTGGGTCGAGATCGCTCGTTTTAGCGAGCGATCTCGACCCAGGGGGGGCAGAAAAGCCCACTAGACACCAGGAATTATTTATTTTGATAAAAGGAAGCGACCCCTTGACAAAGGGTCGCTTCCTGGGGCATTTTTTATTTGTTTAGACTTTTCTGCCCCCCCTGGGGGCAGATCAACCGTTTTATTCGAGAATCTGGACCAAGGGGGGGCAGGAAAGCCCACTAGACACCAGGGATTGTGTTTTTATTCGTAAAGGAAGCAACCCCTTGGGCAAGGGTCGCTTTCAGGGCCATCAAAATGTAGTGTAGACTTTTCTGCCCCCCCTGGGGGCAGATCGCCCATGTTAGCGCGTGATCTGGACCCAGGGGGGGCAGAAAAGCCCACTAGACACCAGGGATTTATTTATAATTGTAAAGGAAGCGACCCCTTGGGGAAGGGTCACTTCCTAGTGGCCCATAATTTGTTTAGACTTGTCTGCCCCCCCTGGGGGCAGATCAGCCGTTTTTGGGCCACATCTGGACCCAGGGGGGGGTAGAAAAGCCCACTAGACACCAGGGATTTTAGTATATTTATAAAGGAAGAGACCCCATGGGCAAGGGTCGCTTCCAGGGGGCATTATAAATATTGTAGACTATTCTGCCCCCCCCTGGGGGCGAAGTGGCTGGGTTTTTTTACAGTTTCTGGTCCCAGGGGGGGGGATAGAAAAGCCCACTATACTCCAGGTTTTTGTTCTTTATAGGGAGCGACCCCTTGGCCAAGGGTTGCTTCCTTGTGCCCATTTGTTTTCAGTATGTTCTGCCGTGTCTTTATTTGGCCTCTCTGCCCTCCGTAGGGTTGCTTCCAGGGGGCCCACGTTTATAATGATTCATAATCTTCCAACCTTAGGGACAAACACCCTATTTGTGACATAGCCTGTTGTAATGTGTGTTGTTTTTGTTTCTTCTAATGTGTATTGTTTTTTTCTCTTTAGATTGTTGCAGTGTGCGGTTCTGTTACTGGTGGTTCTGTTGTTCTGCTGTTTCTGTAGTTGCATGTGTTTGGTAAGAGACCTTTTTTTTGTTCAATTGTAATGTAATTGTTTATTTTGCAAAGTGTGTAGTAATACGAGTATGTTTGGTTTCTGTTTGTTGTGATTGTAAAACATGTTTTGCATTTGTTTTTGATGTGTCCTTCTGTAGATGTAAGTTTTTTCTTTCTTCTTTCTAGTGGGATATTGTTGCCTATTTGCTGTGTCTTTGCAGAGTAGGTGCTGGTGAGTGTAGTTGTGTCTTGTAAGTGAATTGTATATTTTTTCTAAATAAAGTTTTTTGTGAAAAAGTCTTACATTTTTTATCTTACTTTGCGCAGTGTTGGGGTTGTTGAATTGTTTGTGCAGACTCCTTTATTTGTAAGGATAATGGCTAGCCGCCGGATTACTGCTCAGCAAGTTGTTGGAATGCTTTTTGATTCTTCCTCTGACCATGGTCCAGAGTCTGACTCTGATTCTGAGCCAGAGGTGGGAGGTGAAGATTCAGGTAGTGAGTTTTCTCTACACATGGCTTCATCTGATGATGAAGACACTTTGAGTGCTTATGAAGCTACTTTTGGTGTGGATGATGTGCCTGTGGTTGGGGAGGACATTGCTGTGCTTGTGGTTGGGGAGGACATTGCTGTGCCTGTGGTTGCGGAGGACATTGCTGTGCCAATAGTGCGGCAAGAGACATCTGGGCTGCTGCCTGGGGCTGCTAGACTTCCAGTTGGTGTAGTGAGACAAGAGGCAGCTGGGCGGCAGCCTGCGGCTGCAAGACTTGATGATGAAAGTTCTGACCTCTGGGTTGCACCAGGCATGGTGCAGCCGGCATTGCCTGAATTTACTGGTGTTCCAGGGTGTAGGGTGAACACTGAAAACTTTTTGCCTATTGATTTTTTCAAGTTGTTTATGGATAATGTGTTTTTGGCAGAGATTGTAGAGCAGACTAATTTGTATGCTGAAATTGTTTTGAGGGTGAACAGTGCCAGCCTTCAGCCCCACGCTAGAGCTACCCGGTGGACTCCCACAAATTTGGAGGAGATGAAAAGGTTTTTGGGTTTAACTCTTTTGATGGGCTTGCTTAGGAAACCATCAATGGCTTCATATTGGTCTACTAGTCCCTTGATGGCAACAGCTATATTTCCGGCAGTCATGAGTCGTGATAGGTATTTGCTTCTGCTGCGGATGATGCATTTTGTTGACAATAGTCTTGCTTTGCCATGAGATCACCCTGATTGTGACCGTCTTTTCAAGATTCGGCCTGTCATTGACCATTTGGTTGATCGATTTTCTGAGATCTTTTATCCTGGGAAAGAAATTGCAGTGGATGAGTCTTTGCTGTTGTTCAAGGGCCGCTTGGTATTTCGACAATATATTCCTAGTAAGAGGGCACGCTATGGAATCAAACTGTATATGCTGTGTGACAGTGAGACTGGATATGTCTCTAATTTCAGGGTGTACACTGGTAAGGAATCCAGGATTAACCCCCCTGGTTGTCCGTCGACTTTTGGAGTGACTGAGAAAATTGTGTGGGAACTTGGTCGTGGATTGTTTAACAAAGGCCATCATTTGTATGTCGATAACTTCCACACTGGTGTGCGGTTGTTCAGGGAATTGGCCAAAGTGGACACTGTTGCTTGTGGCACAATCCGCTCAAACCGTAAAGGTTTCCCAAAAGAACTTGTTTGTCGAAAGCTTGCTCGGGGACAGTGCAGTGCATTGCGTTGTGAGGAGCTTCTAGCTGTGAAGTTTTCAGACAGGAGAGATGTCTACATGTTGACTACAATACATGATGAAAGCACTGAACCGGTGACTGTTTGGGGTCAGGTTGCAGAAGTGCGCAAACCTGTGTGCATACTGCACTACAATAAGTACATGGGTGGTGTTGACAGAGTAGATCAGAGGTTGGAACCGTATGCTGCTCTTCGTAAGGCTTACATTTGGTACAAGAAGTTGGCTATCCATCTTTTCCACTTGGCAACCTTTAATGCTTTTGTTGTGTTCCAGAAATCTTGTCCCCAGTCAAAGATGACTTTTGTAAAGTTTCAGGAGTCTGTAATAGGCAGCCTTGTTTTTGTGGAACAGGCAAGTGTTCCTAGAGTTGGAGTGGTGGAGGATGTTGCCAGATTGAAAGATCGCCACTTTCCTGATACAATTCCTCCTACAACCTCAAAAGACTTTCCCAGTCGGAGATGTAGAGTCTGTTGGTGAAGAGGTTTGCGGAAGGAGGTTCGCATGTACTGCCCCGACTGCCCTTCAAACCCCGGGCTGTGTGTACCACACGCAAAAGAATTTTTGGGAGTATCAATGTGTGGTAAAGTGAACTGGTTGGTCTTTATTCTGTAAAACGTATTGTTCAGTTTCAAAGTTTGTATTTGTGTAGTCTTTTTAGATTTAGTTGTCGAGTTAGTAGATTTGTATCAATTTGCAATTTGTTTTTGTTTCTCTTTTATTTAAAAAAAAAACTAAAGTATGATGTTGGTTTGCGTGTAGTGTCCATTGTCTGACTGTGTGCATGGTTTGGCGCTTGGCTGCCGGTGTCTGTGGACTGGTGCTTGTCTGGCGGTATCTGCGGACTGGTGCTTGACTGGCGGTGTGCGTGGTCTGGTGTTTGGTTGGCGGTGTGCGTGCTCTTGCGCTTGTCTGGTGTTGTGTTTGGATTTGTCTTTGGCTGGTGGTGTTCGTGGAGGGGTGCTTGGCTGGCGGTGTGTGTGGAGTTGTGCTTGGCTGGTGGTGTGTGTTGAGTGGCGCTTGGCTGGTCGTGTGTGTGGAGTGGCGCTTGGCTGGTGGTGTGCGTGGAGTGGTACTTGGCTGTCTGTGCACGGAGTGGTGCTTGGCTGGTGTTGTGTTTGTGGAGTGGTGCTTGGCTGGTGTTGTGTTTGTGGAGTGGCGCTTGGCTGGTGGTGTGTGTGGAGGGGCGCTTGGCTGGTGGTGTGCATGGAGTGGTACTTAGCTGTCTGTGCACGGAGTGGTGCTTGGCTGGCGGTGTGTGTGGAGTGGCGCTTGGCTGGATGGTGTGCGTAGAGTGGTACTTGGCTGTCTGTGCACGGAGTGGTGCTTAGCTGGTGTTGTGTTTGTGGAGTGGCGCTTGGCTGGTGGTGTGCGTGGAGTGATGCTTGACTGGTGGTGTGTGTGGAGTGGTACTTGGCTGTCGGTGTGCGCTGAGTGGTGTTTGGCTGGCGGTGTGCATGGTCTGATGCTTGGATGGTGGTGTGGGTGGACTGGCGCTCGGCAGGCGGTGTGTGAGTAGTTACTTTCTGTTGGTCACTACACACACTGCTAGTTGAGTGACACTCCACACAGTCCATCATTTTGTGCAGTTGCAGTGTCAGAAATGTGGGCGTGTGAAAGTGATGGGCCCTTGAATGGCGCTGTTTGCTGGTGTGAGTGTTGAAATGTGATGGGTCCGTGGCTGGCGGTGTGAATGTTTTGTATGTGTCACGCGTACGAAAGGTGTATGAATGGCCTGTAAAGAGGTTGGTGCCTTGACGTGGCTTTACAGCTCACGAGCTGTGAGTCAGTGGTTCAGTTTATCATACTTTCAATTATACGCAGTGTATTTCATTTTTGTGAAATTACTTGCGTATACAATTGTATGTACTGAATCATCACTCACCCTCGTGCCAAATCCAACCAGTATGTGTGTGTGCTTGCGGATTAGATGGGTGTGCAGTAATAATTGTTTTTTTTCTCTTTCTGCAGTAGGGTGTACCTTGTCCCTTATTGTGATTGTTGTTATGTGTTGCTTTTCCATTCGGATGGTGTCAATGGTCTGGTTTGTATCAGGTATGAAAGGTGCGTGAATGGCTTGTAAAACGGTTGGTGCCTTGTCGTGGCTTTACAGCTCACGAGTTGCGAGTCACTGGTTCGGTTTTTATGCATTTATTTATTGACAGAGCATTTCATTTTTTTAAAATATCTTGTTAATAAAATTTTATGTACTGAACCATCACTCGCCCTCGTGCCAAATCCAACCTGTATGTGTGTGTCTTTGAGGAATAGATAGCCGTGCTTGAATGTTTTACTTTTGAGTAACTCTGTTAAGGTGTGGTATCCTTTTACTCGGGAGAACAAGGGGAACGCTGGGTGATAGGACATTTTTCCCGGCACGGCGATCCCACGCCAAAAAGTTTGGAGAAAAGTGCTATTTTTACCTAATTTTAAGGTTTGCAAGGAGTTCTGGGTAGGAAAACATTGGGGGACCCACGCATGCCATACCTCCCTGGACTCTCCCGGGTGTCTAGTTTTCAGAACTGTTTGGGTTTGCTACTTTCCAAAGAATACCACCCAGCCCCGGGCCAAAAACTCAGGTGCCCACCCCCCCAAAATCAAAGTTATATTGCTTCAGGGTATTTTGAATTCACCACCGTACAATTTGGACCTTTTCCTGTTGCAGCTACTATGGCTACCCACGCAAGTGAGGTACCATTTTTATCGGGAGACCTGGGGGCACGCTGGGTGGGAGATAATTTGTGTGAGCCCAGTGATGCCACGCTTTCCCACACTAAAACGTGTGAAAAAATTGATTTTTTTCCAGCTAAAAATGAGGTTTGCAAGGGATTCTGGGTAAAGGAACATTGGAGGATCCACGCAAGCCATACCTCCTTGGAAGCCCCCGGGTGTCTACTTTTCAGAAATGTGTGGGTTTGGTAGGTTTCCATAGATGGCTGTCTCGCACGGGGCCAGAAACCCAGGTAACCCCTCTTGCAAAAGCTGGTGAATTTGACAATTTGACAAATTTTTCGGTTTGCAAGGGATTCTGGGTAACAGAACCTGGTGGGAGGCAGTCGAGTCACCCATTCCTGAATTTCCCTGGCTGTCTAGTTTTCAAAAATGTATAGGTTTGCTAGGTTTCCCTAGGTGCTGGCAGAGCTACGGCGCAAAAACAAAAGGTAGTCTTTTTGTCCAAAACGTGTAGATTTCAATGGGAAATTGAGGTGCGACCATATTGCGTTTTGCGCTGTTTCATGTCGCAGCCACTATGCCTACCCACGCAAGTGAGGTACCATTTTTTTCAGGAGACCTGGGGGAACGCTGGGTGGGTAGAAATTTGTTGATCCACGCAGATTCCAGAACTTTCCACCACAGAAATGTGAGGAAAATGTGTTTGTGTTTGTCAAATATTTAGCTTTGCAAGGGACTCTGGGTAACAAAAACTGGGGGTAGGCAGACGAGTCACCCCATCCTTAATTCCCCTGAGTGTCTAGTTTTCAAAAATGTATAGGTGTGCTAGGTTTCCCTAGGTGTTGGCAGAGCTACGGCGCAAAAACAAAAGGTAGTCTTTTTGTCCAAAACGTGCTAGATTTTACTGGGAAATTGAGGTGCGACCATGTTGCGTTTTGCGCTGTTTCATGTCGCAGCCACTATGCCTGTCAGGTTTCGCCGTTCTGTCCCCAGGATGGTATTGATGCTCAAAAGGGGCCCACCTCTAGATCATCCCTAGTCTGGCTATGGGTCACAGACTCTAAAGGAGATCAAGCGGGGGAAAATGGGAGGTCCAGAGGGGAACAGCTGGGCTGATGGAAGTGGAGACCTGCAAGACACACAAAGCACGAAATAAATGGTATATCCCCGGTGATACAGACTCCCTATATTAGGAATGCTTAAGAATAACACCTCACCTGTAATACTAACAGGAAAGACCGCAACAAGAGTGAAGTAGAGCGGGCTTCTTCTCATTCCCTAGGGATGCCTATATTCATAAAGAAAAGAAGACATTGGAATTACCGGCTTCTCTTCTTTACCCAGAACCGTTAATGAGGGTGAGCTGGATTAACCTACCCTAAATCAGGATTGAGGATGACTTTGACGCCCAAAGAAACAGCATAGCCTTCTACTTCACTCCACTCCAAAGAAACAGAAGAAAGTCAAAAGAGGAACCCACAGGTTCGTTTCCCAATTATAGTCTTGGTACTCCCTCCTAGGTGTGTATCTATGGTTAGAATCAGGAGTCCTGAGAATGGCATATGATAATTCTCACACACCCTTATGGCTCATGCACACCATACCTTGAGAAAACAATGTTATGCTCAAATGCCAGAGCACAATTGCAGCCCAGAACAGTACAAAAGAAACAATGGCCGTTGCAGATCCTTCTCTGCAAAGGCAGCACAACGAAAACACTGTCAGTACGAGGAATTGTCAATAATCCTAAACGTCTTGAAACGAATGACAGAAACAACCCCCCACAACGAGACCTGAACCAGGGGATGCGGAGAACAGATGTGGGCGCTTCCTAAGCCCCACCGAGGAATCCGAAGAGGATCACAGACAGCGGGAACTGACGAGCAGCGGGTGATTCCAGCTCGCACCCGAATGACAGAACGAGAGGCGGGCACGATGCACGCCCCTTCAGGCGCTTCAAAGCCCCGCCAAGTAAATCCAAGGGATAGCACACCAGGAACGTGAAAACAACTCTGGCAAGCCAAGTACTCTGAATAATCGGCGCCGCGTCCTCAGGTGACGCCGTATATGTCTGTTTGCCTGTCGCCTAACGTCATACTGCCGCGCCTTCTCAGGCATCATGGGAATTGTAGTTTTTTGCCTTGCAAGTCCGAAACTACCGCAGGCAGTGATCTACCAGCGGCCGGGGAATCCTGACAATGCCTACCCACGCAAGTGAGGTACCATTTTTTTTGGGAGACCTGGGGGAACGCTGGGTGGGTTGAAATTTGTTGTTCCGCGCAGATGCCAGAACTTTCCACCACAGAAATGTGAGGAAAATTTGTTTTTTTTGTCAAATTTTTAGGTTTGCAAGGGATTCTCGGAAACAAAACCTGGGGGTAGGCAGAAGAGTCACCCCATCTTGAATTCCCCTCGGTGTCTAGTTTTCAAAAATGCATAGGTTTGCTAGGTTTCCCTAGGTGCTGGCAGAGCTGTGGCGCAAAATCAAAAGGTAGTCTTTTTGGCCAAAACGTGCTAGATTTCACTGGGAAATTGAGGTGCAGCCATGTTGCAAATTGCGCTGTTTCATGTCGCAGCCACTATGCCTACCCACGCAAGTGAGGTACCATTTTTTTCAGGAGACCTGGGGGAACGCTGGGTGGGTGAAAATGTGTTGATCCACGCAGATTCCAGAACTTTCCACCACAGAAATGTGAAGAAAATGTGTTTTTTTGTCAAATTTTTAGGTTTGCAAGGGATTCTGGATAACAAAACCTGGGGGTAGGCAGACGAGTCACCCCATCCTGAATTTCCCTGGGTGTCTAGTTTTCAAAAATGTATAGGTTTGCTAGGTTTCCCTAGGTGCTGGCGGAGCTATGGTGCAAAAACAAAAGGTAGTCTTTTTGTCCAAAACGTGCTAGATTTCACTGGGAAATTGAGGTACAGCCATGTTGCGTATTGCGCTGTTTCATGTCGCAGCCACTATGCCTACCCACGCAAGTGAGGTACCATTTTTTTCGGGAGACCTGGGGGCACGCTGGGTGGGTGAAAATGTGTTGATCCACACAGATTCCAGAACTTTCCACCACAGAAATGTGAGGAAAATGTGTTTTTTTGTCAAATTTTTAGGTTTGCAAGGGATTCTGGGTAACAAAACCTGGGGGTAGGCAGACGAGTCACCCCATCCTGAATTTCCCTGGGTGTCTAGTTTTCAAAATGTATAGGTTTGCTAGGTTTCCCTAGGTGCTGGCAGAGCTACGGCGCAAAAACAAAAGGTAGTCTTTTTGTCCAAAACGTGCTAGATTTCACTGGGAAATTTAGGTGCGACCATGCTGCGTTTGGCGCTGTTTCATGTCGCAGCCACTATGCCTACCCACGCAAGTGAGGTACCATTCTTTTCGGGAGACCTGGGGGCACGCTGGGTAGGTGGATATTTATTGATCCACACAGATTCCAGAACTTTCCACCACAGAAATGTGAGGAAAATGTGTTTTTTGTCAACTTTTTAAGTTTGCAAGGGATTCTGGGTAACAAAACCTGGGGGTAGGCAGACGAGTCACCCCATCCTGAATTCCCCTGGGTGTCTAGTTTTCAAAAATGTATAGGTTTGCTAGGTTTTCCTAGGTGCTGGCAGAGCTACGGCGCAAAAACAAAAGGTAGTCTTTTTGTCCAAAACGTGCTAGATTTCACTGGGAAATTGAGGTGCGACCATGCTGCGTTTTGCGCTGTTTCATGTCGCAGCCACTATGCCTACCCACGCAAGTGAGGTACCATTTTTTTCGGGAGGCCTGGGGGCACGCTGGGTGGGTGGAAATTTGTTGATCCACACAGATTCCAGAACTTTCCACCACAGAAATGTGAGGAAAATGTGTTTTTTTTGTCAAATTTTTAGGTTTGCAAGGGTTTCTGGGTAACAAAACCTGGGGGTAGGCAGACGAGTCACCCCATCCTGAATTTCCCTGGGTGTCTAGTTTTCAAAATGTATAGGTTTGCTAGGTTTCCCTAGGTGCTGGCAGAGCTACGGCGCAAAAACAAAAGGTAGTCTTTTTGTCCAAAACGTGCTAGATTTCACTGGGAAATTTAGGTGCGACCATGCTGCGTTTTGCACTGTTTCATGTCGCAGCCACTATGCCTACCCACGCAAGTGAGGTACCATTCTTTTCGGGAGACCTGGGGGCACGCTGGGTAGGTGGATATTTATTGATCCACACAGATTCCAGAACTTTCCACCACAGAAATGTGAGGAAAATGTGTTTTTTTGTCAACTTTTTAAGTTTGCAAGGGATTCTGGGTAACAAAACCTGGGGGTAGGCAGACGAGTCACCCCATCCTGAATTCCCCTGGGTGTCTAGTTTTCAAAAATGTATAGGTTTGCTAGGTTTCTCTAGGTGCTGGCAGAGCTACGGCGCAAAAACAAAAGGTAGTCTTTTTGTCCAAAACGTGCTAGATTTCACTGGGAAATTGAGGTGCAACCATGCTGCGTTTTGCGCTGTTTCATGTCGCAGCCACTATGCCTACCCACGCAAGTGAGGTATCATTCTTTTCGGGAGACCTGGGGGCACGCTGGGTGGGTAGAAATTTGTTGATCCACGCAGATTCCAGAACTTTCCACCACAGAAATGTGAGGAAAATGTGTTTGTGTTTGTCAAATATTTAGCTTTGCAAGGGACTCTGGGTAACAAAACCTGGGGGTAGGCAGACGAGTCACCCCATCCTTAATTCCCCTGAGTGTCTAGTTTTCAAAAATGTATAGGTGTGCTAGGTTTCCCTAGGTGTTGGCAGAGCTACGGCGCAAAAACAAAAGGTAGTCTTTTTGTCCAAAACGTGCTAAATTTTACTGGGAAATTGAGGTGCGACCATGTTGCGTTTTGCGCTGTTTCATGTCGCAGCCACTATGCCTACCCACGCAAGTGAGGTACCATTTTTTTCGGGAGACCTGGGGGAACGCTGGGTGGGTTGAAATTTGTTGTTCCGCGCAGATGCCAGAACTTTCCACCACAGAAATGTGAGGAAAATGTGTTTTCTTGGTCAAATTGTTAGGTTTGCAAGGGATTCTCGGAAATAAAACCTGGGGGTAGGCAGAAGAGTCACCCCATCCTGAATTCCCCTCGGTGTCTAGTTTTAAAAAATGTATAGGTTTGCTAGGATTCCCTAGGTGCTGGCAGAGCTACGGCGCAAAATCAAAAGGTAGTCTTTTTGGCCAAAACGTGCTAGATTTCACTGGGAAATTGAGGTGCAGCCATGTTGCGTATTGCGCTGTTTCATGTCGCAGCCACTATGCCTACCCACGCAAGTGAGGTACCATTTTTTTCGGGAGACCTGGGGGCACGCTGGGTGGGTGAAAATGTGTTGATCCACACAGATTCCAGAACTTTCGACAACAGAAATGTGAGGAAAATGTGTTTTTTTTGTCAAATTTTTAGGTTTGCAAGGGATTCTGGGTAACAAAACCTGGGGGTAGGCAGACGAGTCACCCCATCCTGAATTCCCCTGGGTGTCTAGTTTTCAAAAATGTATAGGTTTGCTAGGTTTTCCTAGGTGCTGGCAGAGCTATGGCGCAAAAACAAAAGGTAGTCTTTTTGTCCAAAACGTGCTAGATTTCACTGGGAAATTGAGGTGCGACCATGCTGCGTTTTGCGCTGTTTCATGTAGCAGCCACTATGCCTACCCACGCAAGTGAGGTACCATTTTTTTCGGGAGGCCTGGGGGCACGCTGGGTGGGTGGAAATTTGTTGATCCACACAGATTCCAGAACTTTCCACCACAGAAATGTGAGGAAAATGTGTTTTATTTGTCAAATATTTAGGTTTGCAAGGGATTCTGGTTAACAAAACCTGGGGGTAGGCAGACGAGTCACCCCATCCTGAATTTCCCTGGGTGTCTAGTTTTCAAAAATGTATAGGTTTGCTAGCTTTCCCTAGGTGCTGGCAGAGCTACGGCGCAAAAACAAAAGGTAGTCTTTTTGTCCAAAACATGCTAGATTTCACTGGGAAATTGAGGTGCGACCATGCTGCGTTTTGCGCTGTTTCATGTCGCAGCCACTATGCCTACCCACGCAAGTGAGGTACCATTCTTTTCGGGAGACCTGGGGGCACGCTGGGTAGGTGGATATTTATTGATCCACACAGATTCCAGAACTTTCCACCACAGAAATGTGAGGAAAATGTGTTTTTTTGGTCAAATTTTTAAGTTTGCAAGGGATTCTGGGTAACAAAACCTGGGGGTAGGCAGACGAGTCACCCCATCCTGAATTCCCCTGGGTGTCTAGTTTTTAAAAATGTATAGGTTTGCTAGGTTTCCCTAGGTGCTGGCAGAGCTACTGCGCAAAAACAAAAGGTAGTCTTTTTGTCCAAAACGTGCTAGATTTCACTGGGAAATTGAGGTGCAACCATGCTGCGTTTTGCGCTGTTTCATGTCGCAGCCACTATGCCTACCCACGCAAGTGAGGTACCATTCTTTTTGGGATACCTGGGGGCACGCTGGGTGGGTGAAAATGTGTTGATCCACGCAGATTCCAGAACTTTCCACCACAGAAATGTGAAGAAAATGTGTTTTTTTTTGTCAAATGTTTAGGTTTGCAAGGGATTCTGGGTAACAAAACCTGGGGGTAGGCAGACGAGTCACCCCATCCTGAATTTCCCTGGGTGTCTAGTTTTCAAAAATGTATAGGTTTGCTAGGTTTCCCTAGGTGCTGGCAGAGCTACGGTGCAAAAACAAAAGGTAGTCTTTTTGTCCAAAACGTGCTAGATTTCACTGGGAAATTGAGGTGCAGCCATGTTGCGTATTGCGCTGTTTCATGTCGCAGCCACTATGCCTACCCACGCAAGTGAGGTACCATTTTTTTCGGGAGATCTGAGGGCACGCTGGGTGGGTGGAAATGTGTTGATCCACACAGATTCCAGAACTTTCCACCACAGAAATGTGAGGAAAATTTGTTTTTTTTGTCAAATTTTTAGGTTTGCAAGGGATTCTGGGTAACAAAACCTGGGGGTAGGCAGACGAGTCACCCCACCCTGAATTTCCCTGGGTGTCTAGTTTTCATAAATGTATAGGTTTGCTAAGTTTCCCTAGGTGCTGGCAGAGCTACGGCGCAAAAACAAAAGGTAGTCTTTTTGTCCAAAACGTGCTAAACTTCACTGGGAAATTGAGGTGCGACCATGCTGCGTTTTGCACTGTTTCATGTCGCAGTCACTATGCCTACCCACGCAAGTGAGGTACAATTTTTTTCGGGAGACCTGGGGGCACGCTGGGTGGGTGGAAATTTGTTGATCCACACAGATTCCAGAACTTTCCACCACAGAAATGTGAGGAAAATGTGTTTTTTTTGTCAAATATTTAGGTTTGCAAGGGATTCTGGGTAACAAAACCTGGGGGTAGGCAGACGAGTCACCCCATCCTGAATTTCCCTGGGTGTCTAGTTTTCAAAAATGTATAGGTTTGCTAGGTTTCCCTAGGTGCTGGCAGAGCTACGGCGCAAAAACAAAAGGTAGTCTTTTTGTCCAAAACATGCTAGATTTCACTGGGAAATTGAGGTGCGACCATGCTGCGTTGTGCGCTGTTTCATGTCGCAGCCACTATGCCTACCCACGCAAGTGAGGTACCATTCTTTTCGGGAGACCTGGGGGCACGCTGGGTAGGTGGATATTTATTGATCCACACAGATTCCAGAACTTTCCACCACAGAAATGTGAGGAAAATGTGTTTTTTTGGTCAAATTTTTAAGTTTGCAAGGGATTCTGGGTAACAAAACCTGGGGGTAGGCAGACGAGTCACCCCATCCTGAATTCCCCTGGGTGTCTAGTTTTTAAAAATGTATAGGTTTGCTAGGTTTCCCTAGGTGCTGGCAGAGCTACGGCGCAAAAACAAAAGGTAGTCTTTTTGTCCAAAACGTGCTAGATTTCACTGGGAAATTGAGGTGCAACCATGCTGCGTTTTGCGCTGTTTCATGTCGCAGCCACTATGCCTACCCACGCAAGTGAGGTACCATTCTTTTCGGGATACCTGGGGGCACGCTGGGTGGGTGAAAATGTGTTGATCCACGCAGATTCCAGAACTTTCCACCACAGAAATGTGAAGAAAATGTGTTTTTTTTGTCAAATGTTTAGGTTTGCAAGGGATTCTGGGTAACAAAACCTGGGGGTAGGCAGACGAGTCACCCCATCCTGAATTTCCCTGGGTGTCTAGTTTTTAAAAATGTATAGGTTTGCTAGGTTTCCCTAGGTGCTGGCAGAGCTACGGTGCAAAAACAAAAGGTAGTCTTTTTGTCCAAAACGTGCTAGATTTCACTGGGAAATTGAGGTGCAGCCATGTTGCGTATTGCGCTGTTTCATGTCGCAGCCACTATGCCTACCCACGCAAGTGAGGTACCATTTTTTTCGGGAGACCTGAGGGCACGCTGGGTGGGTGGAAATGTGTTGATCCACACAGATTCCAGAACTTTCCACCACAGAAATGTGAGGAAAATTTGTTTTTTTTGTCAAATTTTTAGGTTTGCAAGGGATTCTGGGTAACAAAACCTGGGGGTAGGCAGACGAGTCACCCCACCCTGAATTTCCCTGGGTGTCTAGTTTTCATAAATGTATAGGTTTGCTAAGTTTCCCTAGGTGCTGGCAGAGCTACGGCGCAAAAACAAAAGGTAGTCTTTTTGTCCAAAACGTGCTAAATTTCACTGGGAAATTGAGGTGCGACCATGCTGCGTTTTGCACTGTTTCATGTCGCAGTCACTATGCCTACCCACGCAAGTGAGGTACAATTTTTTTCGGGAGACCTGGGGGCACGCTGGGTGGGTGGAAATTTGTTGATCCACACAGATTCCAGAACTTTCCACCACAGAAATGTGAGGAAAATGTGTTTTTTTTGGTCAAATTTTTAGGTTTGCAAGGGATTCTGGGTAACAAAACCTGGGGGTAGGCAGACGAGTCACCCCATCCTGAATTCCCCTGGGTGTCTAGTTTTCAAAAATGTATAGGTTTGCTAGGTTTCCCTAGGTGCTGGCAGAGCTACGGCGCAAAAACAAAAGGTAGTCTTTTTGTCCAAAACGTGCTAGATTTCACTGGGAAATTGAGGTGCGACCATGCTGCGTTTTGCGCTGTTTCATGTCGCAGCCACTATGCCTACCCACGCAAGTGAGGTACCATTCTTTTTGGGAGACCTGGGGGCACGCTGGGTAGGTGGATATTTATTGATCCACACAGATTCCAGAACTTTCCACCACAGAAATGTGAGGAAAATGTGTTTTTTTGTCAAATTTTTAAGTTTGCAAGGGATTCTGGGTAACAAAACCTGGGGGTAGGCAGACGAGTCACCCCATCCTGAATTCCCCTTGGTGTCTAGTTTTCAAAAATGTGTAGGTTTGCTAGGTTTCCCTAGGTGCTGGCAGAGCTACGGCGCAAAAACAAAAGGTAGTCTTTTTGTCCAAAACGTGCTAGATTTCACTGGGAAATTGAGGTGCAACCATGCTGCGTTTTGCGCTGTTTCATGTCGCAGCCACTTTGCCTACCCACGCAAGTGAGGTACCATTCTTTTCGGGAGACCTGGGGGCACACTGGGTGGGTGAAAATGTGTTGATCCACGCAGATTCCAGAACTTTCCACCACAGAAATGTGAAGAAAATGTGTTTTTTTTGTCAAATTTTTAGGTTTGCAAGGGATTCTGAGTAACAAAACCTGGGGGTAGGCAGACGAGTCACCCCATCCTGAATTTCCCTGGGTGTCTAGTTTTCAAAAATGTATAGGTTTGCTAGGTTTCCCTAGGTGCTGGCAGAGCTACGGTGCAAAAACAAAAGGTAGTCGTTTTTGTCCAAAACGTGCTAGATTTCACTGGGAAATTGAGGTGCAGCCATGTTGCGTATTACGCTGTTTCATGTTGCAGCCACTATGCCTACCCACGCAAGTGAGGTACCATTTTTTTCGGGAGACCTGAGGGCACGCTGGGTGGGTGGAAATGTGTTGATCCACACAGATTCCAGAACTTTCCACCACAGAAATGTGAGGAAAATTTGTTTTTTTGTCAAATTTTTAGGTTTGCAAGGGATTCTGGGTAACAAAACCTGGGGGTAGGCAGACGAGTCACCCCACCCTGAATTTCCCTGGGTGTCTAGTTTTCATAAATGTATAGGTTTGCTAAGTTTCCCTAGGTGCTGGCAGAGCTACGGCGCAAAAACAAAAGGTAGTCTTTTTGTCCAAAACGTGCTAAATTTCACTGGGAAATTGAGGTGCGACCATGCTGCGTTTTGCACTTTTTCATGTCGCAGTCACTATGCCTACCCACGCAAGTGAGGTACAATTTTTTTCGGGAGACCTGGGGGCACGCTGGGTGGGTGGAAATTTGTTGATCCACACAGATTCCAGAACTTTCCACCACAGAAATGTGAGGAAAATGTGTTTTATTTGTCAAATATTTAGGTTTGCAAGGGATTCTGGTTAACAAAACCTGGGGGTAGGCAGACGAGTCACCCCATCCTGAATTTCCCTGGGTGTCTAGTTTTCAGAAATGTATAGGTTTGCTAGCTTTCCCTAGGTGCTGGCAGAGCTACGGCGCAAAAACAAAAGGTAGTCTTTTTGTCCAAAACATGCTAGATTTCACCGGGAAATTGAGGTGCGACCATGCTGCGTTTTGCGCTGTTTCATGTCGCAGCCACTATGCCTACCCACGCAAGTGAGGTACCATTCTTTTCGGGAGACCTGGGGGCACGCTGGGTAGGTGGATATTTATTGATCCACACAGATTCCAGAACTTTCCACCACAGAAATGTGAGGAAAATGTGTTTTTTTGGTCAAATTTTTAAGTTTGCAAGGGATTCTGGGTAACAAAACCTGGGGGTAGGCAGACGAGTCACCCCATCCTGAATTCCCCTGGGTGTCTAGTTTTTAAAAATGTATAGGTTTGCTAGGTTTCCCTAGGTGCTGGCAGAGCTACGGCGCAAAAACAAAAGGTAGTCTTTTTGTCCAAAACGTGCTAGATTTCACTGGGAAATTGAGGTGCAACCATGCTGCGTTTTGCGCTGTTTCATGTCGCAGCCACTATGCCTACCCACGCAAGTGAGGTAACATTCTTTTTGGGATACCTGGGGGCACGCTGGGTGGGTGAAAATGTGTTGATCCACGCAGATTCCAGAACTTTCCACCACAGAAATGTGAAGAAAATGTGTTTTTTTTTGTCAAATGTTTAGGTTTGCAAGGGATTCTGGGTAACAAAACCTGGGGGTAGGCAGACGAGTCACCCCATCCTGAATTTCCCTGGGTGTCTAGTTTTCAAAAATGTATAGGTTTGCTAGGTTTCCCTAGGTGCTGGCAGAGCTACGGTGCAAAAACAAAAGGTAGTCTTTTTGTCCAAAACGTGCTAGATTTCACTGGGAAATTGAGGTGCAGCCATGTTGCGTATTGCGCTGTTTCATGTCGCAGCCACTATGCCTACCCACGCAAGTGAGGTACCATTTTTTTCGGGAGATCTGAGGGCACGCTGGGTGGGTGGAAATGTGTTGATCCACACAGATTCCAGAACTTTCCACCACAGAAATGTGAGGAAAATTTGTTTTTTTTGTCAAATTTTTAGGTTTGCAAGGGATTCTGGGTAACAAAACCTGGGGGTAGGCAGACGAGTCACCCCACCCTGAATTTCCCTGGGTGTCTAGTTTTCATAAATGTATAGGTTTGCTAAGTTTCCCTAGGTGCTGGCAGAGCTACGGCGCAAAAACAAAAGGTAGTCTTTTTGTCCAAAACGTGCTAAATTTCACTGGGAAATTGAGGTGCGACCATGCTGCGTTTTGCACTGTTTCATGTCGCAGTCACTATGCCTACCCACGCAAGTGAGGTACAATTTTTTTCGGGAGACCTGGGGGCACGCTGGGTGGGTGGAAATTTGTTGATCCACACAGATTCCAGAACTTTCCACCACAGAAATGTGAGGAAAATGTGTTTTTTTTGTCAAATATTTAGGTTTGCAAGGGATTCTGGGTAACAAAACCTGGGGGTAGGCAGACGAGTCACCCCATCCTGAATTTCCCTGGGTGTCTAGTTTTCAAAAATGTATAGGTTTGCTAGGTTTCCCTAGGTGCTGGCAGAGCTACGGCGCAAAAACAAAAGGTAGTCTTTTTGTCCAAAACATGCTAGATTTCACTGGGAAATTGAGGTGCGACCATGCTGCGTTGTGCGCTGTTTCATGTCGCAGCCACTATGCCTACCCACGCAAGTGAGGTACCATTCTTTTCGGGAGACCTGGGGGCACGCTGGGTAGGTGGATATTTATTGATCCACACAGATTCCAGAACTTTCCACCACAGAAATGTGAGGAAAATGTGTTTTTTTGGTCAAATTTTTAAGTTTGCAAGGGATTCTGGGTAACAAAACCTGGGGGTAGGCAGACGAGTCACCCCATCCTGAATTCCCCTGGGTGTCTAGTTTTTAAAAATGTATAGGTTTGCTAGGTTTCCCTAGGTGCTGGCAGAGCTACGGCGCAAAAACAAAAGGTAGTCTTTTTGTCCAAAACGTGCTAGATTTCACTGGGAAATTGAGGTGCAACCATGCTGCGTTTTGCGCTGTTTCATGTCGCAGCCACTATGCCTACCCACGCAAGTGAGGTACCATTCTTTTCGGGATACCTGGGGGCACGCTGGGTGGGTGAAAATGTGTTGATCCACGCAGATTCCAGAACTTTCCACCACAGAAATGTGAAGAAAATGTGTTTTTTTTGTCAAATGTTTAGGTTTGCAAGGGATTCTGGGTAACAAAACCTGGGGGTAGGCAGACGAGTCACCCCATCCTGAATTTCCCTGGGTGTCTAGTTTTTAAAAATGTATAGGTTTGCTAGGTTTCCCTAGGTGCTGGCAGAGCTACGGTGCAAAAACAAAAGGTAGTCTTTTTGTCCAAAACGTGCTAGATTTCACTGGGAAATTGAGGTGCAGCCATGTTGCGTATTGCGCTGTTTCATGTCGCAGCCACTATGCCTACCCACGCAAGTGAGGTACCATTTTTTTCGGGAGACCTGAGGGCACGCTGGGTGGGTGGAAATGTGTTGATCCACACAGATTCCAGAACTTTCCACCACAGAAATGTGAGGAAAATGTGTTTTTTTTGTCAAATTTTTAGGTTTGCAAGGGATTCTGGGTAACAAAACCTGGGGGTAGGCAGACGAGTCACCCCACCCTGAATTTCCCTGGGTGTCTAGTTTTCATAAATGTATAGGTTTGCTAAGTTTCCCTAGGTGCTGGCAGAGCTACGGCGCAAAAACAAAAGGTAGTCTTTTTGTCCAAAACGTGCTAAATTTCACTGGGAAATTGAGGTGCGACCATGCTGCGTTTTGCACTGTTTCATGTCGCAGTCACTATGCCTACCCACGCAAGTGAGGTACAATTTTTTTCGGGAGACCTGGGGGCACGCTGGGTGGGTGGAAATTTGTTGATCCACACAGATTCCAGAACTTTCCACCACAGAAATGTGAGGAAAATGTGTTTTTTTTGGTCAAATTTTTAGGTTTGCAAGGGATTCTGGGTAACAAAACCTGGGGGTAGGCAGACGAGTCACCCCATCTTGAATTCCCCTGGGTGTCTAGTTTTCAAAAATGTATAGGTTTGCTAGGTTTCCCTAGGTGCTGGCAGAGCTACGGCGCAAAAACAAAAGGTAGTCTTTTTGTCCAAAACGTGCTAGATTTCACTGGGAAATTGAGGTGCGACCATGCTGCGTTTTGCGCTGTTTCATGTCGCAGCCACTATGCCTACCCACGCAAGTGAGGTACCATTCTTTTTGGGAGACCTGGGGGCACGCTGGGTAGGTGGATATTTATTGATCCACACAGATTCCAGAACTTTCCACCACAGAAATGTGAGGAAAATGTGTTTTTTTGTCAAATTTTTAAGTTTGCAAGGGATTCTGGGTAACAAAACCTGGGGGTAGGCAGACGAGTCACCCCATCCTGAATTCCCCTTGGTGTCTAGTTTTCAAAAATGTGTAGGTTTGCTAGGTTTCCCTAGGTGCTGGCAGAGCTACGGCGCAAAAACAAAAGGTAGTCTTTTTGTCCAAAACGTGCTAGATTTCACTGGGAAATTGAGGTGCAACCATGCTGCGTTTTGCGCTGTTTCATGTCGCAGCCACTTTGCCTACCCACGCAAGTGAGGTACCATTCTTTTCGGGAGACCTGGGGGCACACTGGGTGGGTGAAAATGTGTTGATCCACGCAGATTCCAGAACTTTCCACCACAGAAATGTGAAGAAAATGTGTTTTTTTTGTCAAATTTTTAGGTTTGCAAGGGATTCTGAGTAACAAAACCTGGGGGTAGGCAGACGAGTCACCCCATCCTGAATTTCCCTGGGTGTCTAGTTTTCAAAAATGTATAGGTTTGCTAGGTTTCCCTAGGTGCTGGCAGAGCTACGGTGCAAAAACAAAAGGTAGTCGTTTTTGTCCAAAACGTGCTAGATTTCACTGGGAAATTGAGGTGCAGCCATGTTGCGTATTACGCTGTTTATGTTGCAGCCACTATGCCTACCCACGCAAGTGAGGTACCATTTTTTTCGGGAGACCTGAGGGCACGCTGGGTGGGTGGAAATGTGTTGATCCACACAGATTCCAGAACTTTCCACCACAGAAATGTGAGGAAAATTTGTTTTTTTGTCAAATTTTTAGGTTTGCAAGGGATTCTGGGTAACAAAACCTGGGGGTAGGCAGACGAGTCACCCCACCCTGAATTTCCCTGGGTGTCTAGTTTTCATAAATGTATAGGTTTGCTAAGTTTCCCTAGGTGCTGGCAGAGCTACGGCGCAAAAACAAAAGGTAGTCTTTTTGTCCAAAACGTGCTAAATTTCACTGGGAAATTGAGGTGCGACCATGCTGCGTTTTGCACTTTTTCATGTCGCAGTCACTATGCCTACCCACGCAAGTGAGGTACAATTTTTTTCGGGAGACCTGGGGGCACGCTGGGTGGGTGGAAATTTGTTGATCCACACAGATTCCAGAACTTTCCACCACAGAAATGTGAGGAAAATGTGTTTTTTTTGGTCAAATTTTTAGGTTTGCAAGGGATTCTGGGTAACAAAACCTGGGGGTAGGCAGACGAGTCACCCCATCCTGAATTCCCCTGGGTGTCTAGTTTTCAAAAATGTATAGGTTTGCTAGGTTTCCCTAGGTGCTGGCAGAGCTACGGCGCAAAAACAAAAGGTAGTCTTTTTGTCCAAAACGTGCTAGATTTCACTGGGAAATTGAGGTGCGACCATGCTGCGTTTTGCGCTGTTTCATGTCGCAGCCACTATGCCTACCCACGCAAGTGAGGTACCATTCTTTTTGGGAGACCTGGGGGCACGCTGGGTAGGTGGATATTTATTGATCCACACAGATTCCAGAACTTTCCACCACAGAAATGTGAGGAAAATGTGTTTTTTTGTCAAATTTTTAAGTTTGCAAGGGATTCTGGGTAACAAAACCTGGGGGTAGGCAGACGAGTCACCCCATCCTGAATTCCCCTTGGTGTCTAGTTTTCAAAAATGTGTAGGTTTGCTAGGTTTCCCTAGGTGCTGGCAGAGCTACGGCGCAAAAACAAAAGGTAGTCTTTTTGTCCAAAACGTGCTAGATTTCACTGGGAAATTGAGGTGCAACCATGCTGCGTTTTGCGCTGTTTCATGTCGCAGCCACTTTGCCTACCCACGCAAGTGAGGTACCATTCTTTTCGGGAGACCTGGGGGCACACTGGGTGGGTGAAAATGTGTTGATCCACGCAGATTCCAGAACTTTCCACCACAGAAATGTGAAGAAAATGTGTTTTTTTTGTCAAATTTTTAGGTTTGCAAGGGATTCTGAGTAACAAAACCTGGGGGTAGGCAGACGAGTCACCCCATCCTGAATTTCCCTGGGTGTCTAGTTTTCAAAAATGTATAGGTTTGCTAGGTTTCCCTAGGTGCTGGCAGAGCTACGGTGCAAAAACAAAAGGTAGTCGTTTTTGTCCAAAACGTGCTAGATTTCACTGGGAAATTGAGGTGCAGCCATGTTGCGTATTACGCTGTTTCATGTTGCAGCCACTATGCCTACCCACGCAAGTGAGGTACCATTTTTTTCGGGAGACCTGAGGGCACGCTGGGTGGGTGGAAATGTGTTGATCCACACAGATTCCAGAACTTTCCACCACAGAAATGTGAGGAAAATTTGTTTTTTTGTCAAATTTTTAGGTTTGCAAGGGATTCTGGGTAACAAAACCTGGGGGTAGGCAGACGAGTCACCCCACCCTGAATTTCCCTGGGTGTCTAGTTTTCATAAATGTATAGGTTTGCTAAGTTTCCCTAGGTGCTGGCAGAGCTACGGTGCAAAAACAAAAGGTAGTCGTTTTTGTCCAAAACGTGCTAGATTTCACTGGGAAATTGAGGTACAGCCATGTTGCGTATTGCGCTGTTTCATGTCGCAGCCACTATGCCTACCCACGCAAGTGAGGTACCATTTTTTTCGGGAGACCTGGGGGCACGCTGGGTGGGTGAAAATGTGTTGATCCACACAGATTCCAGAACTTTCGACAACAGAAATGTGAGGAAAATGTGTTTTTTTTGTCAAATTTTTAGGTTTGCAAGGGATTCTGGGTAACAAAACCTGGGGGTAGGCAGACGAGTCACCCCATCCTGAATTCCCCTGGGTGTCTAGTTTTCAAAAATGTATAGGTTTGCTAGGTTTTCCTAGGTGCTGGCAGAGCTACGGCGCAAAAACAAAAGGTAGTCTTTTTGTCCAAAACGTGCTAGATTTCACTGGGAAATTGAGGTGCGACCATGCTGCGTTTTGCGCTGTTTCATGTCGCAGCCACTATGCCTACCCACGCAAGTGAGGTACCATTTTTTTCGGGAGGCCTGGGGGCACGCTGGGTGGGTGGAATTTGTTGATCCACACAGATTCCAGAACTTTCCACCACAGAAATGTGAGGAAAATGTGTTTTTTTGTCAAATTTTTAGGTTTGCAAGGGATTCTGGGTAACAAAACCTGGGGGTAGGCAGACGAGTCACCCCATCCTGAATTTCCCTGGGTGTCTAGTTTTCAAAATGTATAGGTTTGCTAGGTTTCCCTAGGTGCTGGCAGAGCTACGGCGCAAAAACAAAAGGTAGTCTTTTTGTCCAAAACGTGCTAGATTTCACTGGGAAATTTAGGTGCGACCATGCTGCGTTTTGCGCTGTTTCATGTCGCAGCCACTATGCCTACCCACGCAAGTGAGGTACCATTCTTTTCGGGAGACCTGGGGGCACGCTGGGTAGGTGGATATTTATTGATCCACACAGATTCCAGAACTTTCCACCACAGAAATGTGAGGAAAATGTGTTTTTTGTCAACTTTTTAAGTTTGCAAGGGATTCTGGGTAACAAAACCTGGGGGTAGGCAGACGAGTCACCCCATCCTGAATTCCCCTGGGTGTCTAGTTTTCAAAAATGTATAGGTTTGCTAGGTTTTCGTAGGTGCTGGCAGAGCTACGGCGCAAAAACAAAAGGTAGTCTTTTTGTCCAAAACGTGCTAGATTTCACTGGGAAATTGAGGTGCGACCATGCTGCGTTTTGCACTGTTTCATGTCGCAGCCACTATGCCTACCAACGCAAGTGAGGTACCATTTTTTTCGGGAGGCCTGGGGGCACGCTGGGTGGGTGGAAATTTGTTGATCCACACAGATTCCAGAACTTTCCACCACAGAAATGTGAGGAAAATGTGTTTTTTTTGTCAAATTTTTAGGTTTGCAAGGGTTTCTGGGTAACAAAACCTGGGGGTAGGCAGACGAGTCACCCCATCCTGAATTTCCCTGGGTGTCTAGTTTTCAAAATGTATAGGTTTGCTAGGTTTCCCTAGGTGCTGGCAGAGCTACGGCGCAAAAACAAAAGGTAGTCTTTTTGTCCAAAACGTGCTAGATTTCACTGGGAAATTTAGGTGCGACCATGCTGCGTTTTGCGCTGTTTCATGTCGCAGCCACTATGCCTACCCACGCAAGTGAGGTACCATTCTTTTCGGGAGACCTGGGGGCACGCTGGGTAGGTGGATATTTATTGATCCACACAGATTCCAGAACTTTCCACCACAGAAATGTGAGGAAAATGTGTTTTTTTGTCAACTTTTTAAGTTTGCAAGGGATTCTGGGTAACAAAACCTGGGGGTAGGCAGACGAGTCACCCCATCCTGAATTCCCCTGGGTGTCTAGTTTTCAAAAATGTATAGGTTTGCTAGGTTTCTCTAGGTGCTGGCAGAGCTACGGCGCAAAAACAAAAGGTAGTCTTTTTGTCCAAAACGTGCTAGATTTCACTGGGAAATTGAGGTGCAACCATGCTGCGTTTTGCGCTGTTTCATGTCGCAGCCACTATGCCTACCCACGCAAGTGAGGTATCATTCTTTTCGGGAGACCTGGGGGCACGCTGGGTGGGTAGAAATTTGTTGATCCACGCAGATTCCAGAACTTTCCACCACAGAAATGTGAGGAAAATGTGTTTGTGTTTGTCAAATATTTAGCTTTGCAAGAGACTCTAGGTAACAAAACCTGGGGGTAGGCAGACGAGTCACCCCATCCTTAATTCCCCTGAGTGTCTAGTTTTCAAAAATGTATAGGTGTGCTAGGTTTCCCTAGGTGTTGGCAGAGCTACGACACAAAAACAAAAGGTAGTCTTTTTGTCCAAAACGTGCTAAATTTTACTGGGAAATTGAGGTGCGACCATGTTGCGTTTTGCGCTGTTTCATGTCGCAGCCACAATGCCTACCCACGCAAGTGAGGTACCATTTTTTTCAGGAGACCTGGGGGAACGCTGGGTGGGTGAAAATGTGTTGATCCACGCAGATTCCAGAACTTTCCACCACAGAAATGTGAAGAAAATGTGTTTTTTTGTCAAATTTTTAGGTTTGCAAAGAATTCTGGGTAACAAAACCTGGGGGTAGGCAGACGAGTCACCCCATCCTGAATTTCCCTGGGTGTCTAGTTTTCAAAAATGTATAGGTTTGCTAGGTTTCCCTAGGTGCTGGCAGAGCTATGGTGCAAAAACAAAAGGTAGTCTTTTTGTCCAAAACGTGCTAGATTTCACTGGGAAATTGAGGTGCAGCCATGTTGCGTATTGCGCTGTTTCATGTCGCAGCCACTATGCCTACCCACGCAAGTGAGGTACCATTTTTTTCGGGAGACCTGGGGGCACGCTGGGTGGGTGAAAATGTGTTGATCCACACAGATTCCAGAACTTTCGACAAAAGAAATGTGAGGAAAATGTGTTTTTTTTGTCAAATTTTTAGGTTTGCAAGGGATTCTGGGTAACAAAACCTGGGGGTAGGCAGACGAGTCACCCCATCCTGAATTCCCCTGGGTGTCTAGTTTTCAAAAATGTATAGGTTTGCTAGGTTTTCCTAGGTGCTGGCAGAGCTATGGCGCAAAAACAAAAGGTAGTCTTTTTGTCCAAAACGTGCTAGATTTCACTGGGAAATTGAGGTGCGACCATGCTGCGTTTTGCGCTGTTTCATGTAGCAGCCACTATGCCTACCCACGCAAGTGAGGTACCATTTTTTTCGGGAGGCCTGGGGGCACGCTGGGTGGGTGGAAATTTGTTGATCCACACAGATTCCAGAACTTTCCACCACAGAAATGTGAGGAAAATGTGTTTTTTTTGTCAAATATTTAGGTTTGCAAGGGATTCTGGTTAACAAAACCTGGGGGTAGGCAGACGAGTCACCCCATCCTGAATTTCCCTGGGTGTCTAGTTTTCAAAAATGTATAGGTTTGCTAGCTTTCCCTAGGTGCTGGCAGAGCTACGGCGCAAAAACAAAAGGTAGTCTTTTTGTCCAAAACATGCTAGATTTCACTGGGAAATTGAGGTGCGACCATGCTGCGTTTTGCGCTGTTTCATGTCGCAGCCACTATGCCTACCCACGCAAGTGAGGTACCATTCTTTTCGGGAGACCTGGGGGCACGCTGGGTAGGTGGATATTTATTGATCCACACAGATTCCAGAACTTTCCACCACAGAAATGTGAGGAAAATGTGTTTTTTTGGTCAAATTTTTAAGTTTGCAAGGGATTCTGGGTAACAAAACCTGGGGGTAGGCAGACGAGTCACCCCATCCTGAATTCCCCTGGGTGTCTAGTTTTTAAAAATGTATAGGTTTGCTAGGTTTCCCTAGGTGCTGGCAGAGCTACGGCGCAAAAACAAAAGGTAGTCTTTTTGTCCAAAACGTGCTAGATTTCACTGGGAAATTGAGGTGCAACCATGCTGCGTTTTGCGCTGTTTCATGTCGCAGCCACTATGCCTACCCACGCAAGTGAGGTACCATTCTTTTTGGGATACCTGGGGGCACGCTGGGTGGGTGAAAATGTGTTGATCCACGCAGATTCCAGAACTTTCCACCACAGAAATGTGAAGAAAATGTGTTTTTTTTTGTCAAATGTTTAGGTTTGCAAGGGATTCTGGGTAACAAAACCTGGGGGTAGGCAGACGAGTCACCCCATCCTGAATTTCCCTGGGTGTCTAGTTTTCAAAAATGTATAGGTTTGCTAGGTTTCCCTAGGTGCTGGCAGAGCTACGGTGCAAAAACAAAAGGTAGTCTTTTTGTCCAAAACGTGCTAGATTTCACTGGGAAATTGAGGTGCAGCCATGTTGCGTATTGCGCTGTTTCATGTCGCAGCCACTATGCCTACCCACGCAAGTGAGGTACCATTTTTTTCGGGAGACCTGAGGACACGCTGGGTGGGTGGAAATGTGTTGATCCACACAGATTCCAGAACTTTCCACCACAGAAATGTGAGGAAAATTTGTTTTTTTTGTCAAATTTTTAGGTTTGCAAGGGATTCTGGGTAACAAAACCTGGGGGTAGGCAGACGAGTCACCCCACCCTGAATTTCCCTGGGTGTCTAGTTTTCATAAATGTATAGGTTTGCTAAGTTTCCCTAGGTGCTGGCAGAGCTACGGCGCAAAAACAAAAGGTAGTCTTTTTGTCCAAAACGTGCTAAATTTCACTGGGAAATTGAGGTGCGACCATGCTGCGTTTTGCACTGTTTCATGTCGCAGTCACTATGCCTACCCACGCAAGTGAGGTACAATTTTTTTCGGGAGACCTGGGGGCACGCTGGGTGGGTGGAAATTTGTTGATCCACACAGATTCCAGAACTTTCCACCACAGAAATGTGAGGAAAATGTGTTTTTTTTGTCAAATATTTAGGTTTGCAAGGGATTCTGGGTAACAAAACCTGGGGGTAGGCAGACGAGTCACCCCATCCTGAATTCCCCTGGGTGTCTAGTTTTTAAAAATGTATAGGTTTGCTAGGTTTCCCTAGGTGCTGGCAGAGCTACGGCGCAAAAACAAAAGGTAGTCTTTTTGTCCAAAACGTGCTAGATTTCACTGGGAAATTGAGGTGCAACCATGCTGCGTTTTGCGCTGTTTCATGTCGCAGCCACTATGCCTACCCACGCAAGTGAGGTACCATTCTTTTTGGGATACCTGGGGGCACGCTGGGTGGGTGAAAATGTGTTGATCCACGCAGATTCCAGAACTTTCCACCACAGAAATGTGAAGAAAATGTGTTTTTTTTTGTCAAATGTTTAGGTTTGCAAGGGATTCTGGGTAACAAAACCTGGGGGTAGGCAGACGAGTCACCCCATCCTGAATTTCCCTGGGTGTCTAGTTTTAAAAAATGTATAGGTTTGCTAGGTTTCCCTAGGTGCTGGCAGAGCTACGGTGCAAAAACAAAAGGTAGTCTTTTTGTCCAAAACGTGCTAGATTTCACTGGGAAATTGAGGTGCAGCCATGTTGCGTATTGCGCTGTTTCATGTCGCAGCCACTATGCCTACCCACGCAAGTGAGGTACCATTTTTTTCGGGAGACCTGAGGGCACGCTGGGTGGGTGGAAATGTGTTGATCCACACAGATTCCAGAACTTTCCACCACAGAAATGTGAGGAAAATTTGTTTTTTTTGTCAAATTTTTAGGTTTGCAAGGGATTCTGGGTAACAAAACCTGGGGGTAGGCAGACGAGTCACCCCACCCTGAATTTCCCTGGGTGTCTAGTTTTCATAAATGTATAGGTTTGCTAAGTTTCCCTAGGTGCTGGCAGAGCTACGGCGCAAAAACAAAAGGTAGTCTTTTTGTCCAAAACGTGCTAAATTTCACTGGGAAATTGAGGTGCGACCATGCTGCGTTTTGCACTGTTTCATGTCGCAGTCACTATGCCTACCCACGCAAGTGAGGTACAATTTTTTTCGGGAGACCTGGGGGCACGCTGGGTG
The DNA here is from genome assembly GCF_964261635.1 of Lissotriton helveticus. Lineage (NCBI taxonomy): Eukaryota > Metazoa > Chordata > Amphibia > Caudata > Salamandridae > Lissotriton > Lissotriton helveticus. The sequence continues at coordinate 501,514,344 of NC_136070.1, read as the reverse complement.
GGTGGAAATTTGTTGATCCACACAGATTCCAGAAATTTCCACCACAGAAATGTGAGGAAAATGTGTTTTTTTTGTCAAATATTTAGGTTTGCAAGGGATTCTGGGTAACAAAACCTGGGGGTAGGCAGACGAGTCACCCCATCCTGAATTTCCCTGGGTGTCTAGTTTTCAAAAATGTATAGGTTTGCTAGGTTTCCCTAGGTGCTGGGAGAGCTACGGCGCAAAAACAAAAGGTAGTCTTTTTGTCCAAAACATGCTAGATTTCACTGGGAAATTGAGGTGCGACCATGCTGCGTTGTGCGCTGTTTCATGTCGCAGCCACTATGCCTACCCACGCAAGTGAGGTACCATTCTTTTCGGGAGACCTGGGGGCACGCTGGGTAGGTGGATATTTATTGATCCACACAGATTCCAGAACTTTCCACCACAGAAATGTGAGGAAAATGTGTTTTTTTGGTCAAATTTTTAAGTTTGCAAGGGATTCTGGGTAACAAAACCTGGGGGTAGGCAGACGAGTCACCCCATCCTGAATTCCCCTGGGTGTCTAGTTTTTAAAAATGTATAGGTTTGCTAGGTTTCCCTAGGTGCTAGCAGAGCTACGGCGCAAAAACAAAAGGTAGTCTTTTTGTCCAAAACGTGCTAGATTTCACTGGGAAATTGAGGTGCAACCATGCTGCGTTTTGCGCTGTTTCATGTCGCAGCCACTATGCCTACCCACGCAAGTGAGGTACCATTCTTTTCGGGATACCTGGGGGCACGCTGGGTGGGTGAAAATGTGTTGATCCACGCAGATTCCAGAACTTTCCACCACAGAAATGTGAAGAAAATGTGTTTTTTTTTGTCAAATATTTAGGTTTGCAAGGGATTCTGGGTAACAAAACCTGGGGGTAGGCAGACGAGTCACCCCATCCTGAATTTCCCTGGGTGTCTAGTTTTTAAAAATGTATAGGTTTGCTAGGTTTCCCTAGGTGCTGGCAGAGCTACGGTGCAAAAACAAAAGGTAGTCTTTTTGTCCAAAACGTGCTAGATTTCACTGGGAAATTGAGGTGCAGCCATGTTGCGTATTGCGCTGTTTCATGTCGCAGCCACTATGCCTACCCACGCAAGTGAGGTACCATTTTTTTCGGGAGACCTGAGGGCACGCTGGGTGGGTGGAAATGTGTTGATCCACACAGATTCCAGAACTTTCCACCACAGAAATGTGAGGAAAATTTGTTTTTTTTGTCAAATTTTTAGGTTTGCAAGGGATTCTGGGTAACAAAACCTGGGGGTAGGCAGACGAGTCACCCCACCCTGAATTTCCCTGGGTGTCTAGTTTTCATAAATGTATAGGTTTGCTAAGTTTCCCTAGGTGCTGGCAGAGCTACGGCGCAAAAACAAAAGGTAGTCTTTTTGTCCAAAACGTGCTAAATTTCACTGGGAAATTGAGGTGCGACCATGCTGCGTTTTGCACTGTTTCATGTCGCAGTCACTATGCCTACCCACGCAAGTGAGGTACAATTTTTTTCGGGAGACCTGGGGGCACGCTGGGTGGGTGGAAATTTGTTGATCCACACAGATTCCAGAACTTTCCACCACAGAAATGTGAGGAAAATGTGTTTTTTTTGTCAAATTTTTAGGTTTGCAAAGAATTCTGGGTAACAAAACCTGGGGGTAGGCAGACGAGTCACCCCATCCTGAATTTCCCTGGGTGTCTAGTTTTCAAAAATGTATATGTTTGCTAGGTTTCCCTAGGTGCTGGCAGAGCTATGGTGCAAAAACAAAAGGTAGTCTTTTTGTCCAAAACGTGCTAGATTTCACTGGGAAATTGAGGTGCAGCCATGTTGCGTATTGCGCTGTTTCATGTCGCAGCCACTATGCCTACCCACGCAAGTGAGGTACCATTTTTTTCGGGAGACCTGGGGGCACGCTGGGTGGGTGAAAATGTGTTGATCCACACAGATTCCAGAACTTTCGACAACAGAAATGTGAGGAAAATGTGTTTTTTTGGTCAAATTTTTAGGTTTGCAAGGGATTCTGGGTAACAAAACCTGGGGGTAGGCAGACGAGTCACCCCATCCTGAATTCCCCTGGGTGTCTAGTTTTCAAAAATGTATAGGTTTGCTAGGTTTTCCTAGGTGCTGGCAGAGCTATGGCGCAAAAACAAAAGGTAGTCTTTTTGTCCAAAACGTGCTAGATTTCACTGGGAAATTGAGGTGCGACCATGCTGCGTTTTGCGCTGTTTCATGTAGCAGCCACTATGCCTACCCACGCAAGTGAGGTACCATTTTTTTCGGGAGGCCTGGGGGCACGCTGGGTGGGTGGAAATTTGTTGATCCACACAGATTCCAGAACTTTCCACCACAGAAATGTGAGGAAAATGTGTTTTTTTTGTCAAATATTTAGGTTTGCAAGGGATTCTGGTTAACAAAACCTGGGGGTAGGCAGACGAGTCACCCCATCCTGAATTTCCCTGGGTGTCTAGTTTTCAAAAATGTATAGGTTTGCTAGCTTTCCCTAGGTGCTGGCAGAGCTACGGCGCAAAAACAAAAGGTAGTCTTTTTGTCCAAAACATGCTAGATTTCACTGGGAAATTGAGGTGCGACCATGCTGCGTTTTGCGCTGTTTCATGTCGCAGCCACTATGCCTACCCACGCAAGTGAGGTACCATTCTTTTCGGGAGACCTGGGGGCACGCTGGGTAGGTGGATATTTATTGATCCACACAGATTCCAGAACTTTCCACCACAGAAATGTGAGGAAAATGTGTTTTTTTGGTCAAATTTTTAAGTTTGCAAGGGATTCTGGGTAACAAAACCTGGGGGTAGGCAGACGAGTCACCCCATCCTGAATTCCCCTGGGTGTCTAGTTTTCAAAAATGTGTAGGTTTGCTAGGTTTCCCTAGGTGCTGGCAGAGCTACGGCGCAAAAACAAAAGGTAGTCTTTTTGTCCAAAACGTGCTAGATTTCACTGGGAAATTGAGGTGCAACCATGCTGCGTTTTGCGCTGTTTCATGTCGCAGCCACTTTGCCTACCCACGCAAGTGAGGTACCATTCTTTTCGGGAGACCTGGGGGCACACTGGGTGGGTGAAAATGTGTTGATCCACGCAGATTCCAGAACTTTCCACCACAGAAATGTGAAGAAAATGTGTTTTTTTTGTCAAATTTTTAGGTTTGCAAGGGATTCTGAGTAACAAAACCCGGGGGTAGGCAGACGAGTCACCCCATCCTGAATTTCCCTGGGTGTCTAGTTTTCAAAAATGTATAGGTTTGCTAGGTTTCCCTAGGTGCTGGCAGAGCTACGGTGCAAAAACAAAAGGTAGTCGTTTTTGTCCAAAACGTGCTAGATTTCACTGGGAAATTGAGGTGCAGCCATGTTGCGTATTACGCTGTTTCATGTTGCAGCCACTATGCCTACCCACGCAAGTGAGGTACCATTTTTTTCGGGAGACCTGAGGGCACGCTGGGTGGGTGGAAATGTGTTGATCCACACAGATTCCAGAACTTTCCACCACAGAAATGTGAGGAAAATTTGTTTTTTTGTCAAATTTTTAGGTTTGCAAGGGATTCTGGGTAACAAAACCTGGGGGTAGGCAGACGAGTCACCCCACCCTGAATTTCCCTGGGTGTCTAGTTTTCATAAATGTATAGGTTTGCTAAGTTTCCCTAGGTGCTGGCAGAGCTACGGCGCAAAAACAAAAGGTAGTCTTTTTGTCCAAAACGTGCTAAATTTCACTGGGAAATTGAGGTGCGACCATGCTGCGTTTTGCACTGTTTCATGTCGCAGTCACTATGCCTACCCACGCAAGTGAGGTACAATTTTTTTTCGGGAGACCTGGGGGCACGCTGGGTGGGTGGAAATTTGTTGATCCACACAGATTCCAGAACTTTCCACCACAGAAATGTGAGGAAAATGTGTTTTTTTTGGTCAAATTTTTAGGTTTGCAAGGGATTCTGGGTAACAAAACCTGGGGGTAGGCAGACGAGTCACCCCATCCTGAATTCCCCTGGGTGTCTAGTTTTCAAAAATGTATAGGTTTGCTAGGTTTCCCTAGGTGCTGGCAGAGCTACGGCGCAAAAACAAAAGGTAGTCTTTTTGTCCAAAACGTGCTAGATTTCACTGGGAAATTGAGGTGCGACCATGCTGCGTTTTGCGCTGTTTCATGTCGCAGCCACTATGCCTACCCACGCAAGTGAGGTACCATTCTTTTTGGGAGACCTGGGGGCACGCTGGGTAGGTGGATATTTATTGATCCACACAGATTCCAGAACTTTCCACCACAGAAATGTGAGGAAAATGTGTTTTTTTGTCAAATTTTTAGGTTTGCAAGGGATTCTGGGTAACAAAACCTGGGGGTAGGCAGACGAGTCACCCCATCCTGAATTCCCCTGGGTGTCTAGTTTTCAAAAATGTATAGGTTTGCTAGGTTTCCCTAGGTGCTGGCAGAGCTACGGCGCAAAAACAAAAGGTAGTCTTTTTGTCCAAAACGTGCTAGATTTCACTGGGAAATTGAGGTGCGACCATGCTGCGTTTTGCGCTGTTTCATGTCGCAGCCACTATGCCTACCCACGCAAGTGAGGTACCATTTTTTTGGGAGACCTGGGGGCACGCTGGGTGGGTGGAAATGTGTTGATCCACACAGATTCCAGAACTTTCCACCACAGAAATGTGAGGAAAATGTGTTTTTTTTGTCAAATATATAGGTTTGCAAGGGATTCTGGGTAACAAAACCTGGGGGTAGGCAGACGAGTCACCCCATCCTGAATTTCCCTGGGTGTCTAGTTTTCAAAAATGTATAGGTTTGCTAGGTTTCCCTAGGTGCTGGCAGAGCTACGGCGCAAAAACAAAAGGTAGTCTTTTTGTCCAAAACGTGCTAGATTTCACTGGGAAATTGAGGTGCGACCATGCTGCGTGTTGCGCTGTTTCATGTCGCAGTCACTATGCCTACCCACGCAAGTGAGGTATAAGTTTTTTTCGGGAGACCTGGGGCCCGCTGGGTGGGTGGAAATTTGTTGATCCACACAGATTCCAGAACTTTCCACCACAGAAATGTGAGGAAAATGTGTTTTTTTGTCAAATTTTTAGGTTTGCAAGGGATTCTGGGTAACAAAACCTGGGGGTAGGCAGACGAGTCACCCCATCCTGAATTCCCCTGCGTGTCTACTTTTCGAAAATATATAGGTTTGCTAGGTTTCCCTAGGTGCCGGCAGAGCTAGGGCTCAAAAACAAATGATAGTCTCTTTGTCCAAAGAGCGCAAGATTTCACTGGGAAATTGAGGTGCGACCACGTTGCATTTTGCGCCATTTCCTGTCGTAGGCACAAGGCCGACCCACACAAGTGAGGTACCGTTTTTATCGGGAGACCTGGGGAAACGCTGGGTGGGTGGAAATTTGTTGATCCACACAGATTCCAGAACTTTCCACCACAGAAATGTGAGGAAAATGTGTTTTTGTTGTCAAAATCTTAGCTTTGCAAGGGATTCTGGTTAACAAAACCTGGTGGTAGGCAGTCGAGTCACCCCATCCTAAATTCCCCTGGGTGTCTACTTTTTAAAAATGTATAGGTTTGCTAGGTTTCCCTAGGTGCCGGCAGAGCTAGGGTGCAAAAACTACAGGTAGGCACTTTGCCAAAAAAGGGTCAATTTGTAACTGCAAAATTTAGGTATGACCACGTTGCATTTTGCGCCGTTTCCTGTCGCAGGCACAAGGCCGACCCACAGAAGTGAGGTACCGTTTCTATCGGGACACTTGGGGTAATTCAGATTTGTAAATCAACTGTTATTACCAATTGAGCTTTCATGCATTTCTCCCATTCAATGAAAGACATTGTGTAAAAAATAAATCTTTTTGAAAAATTACCAATAATTCTCATGCTAGTATGAGTATTCCCAATTTTGAAAATGTGCAATTATATACTGTTTCTGAACTATATAATTTGTACCCAATTCAGAAATACATAGGTGTCTTTCATACAGATTATTCCATGTATACATTTTCCAAGACAAAGTGCTCTATACCCAGTAAATGAAAAAATACCATTGCAAGTTGCTGCTCAGTTTCTGGATCTGGGTTCGTCGGGTTCTTGGTGAAACTACAAGTCCTATATATCCCCACAGCCAGGGAGATCTAACGGATGTAACGGTATATTGCTTTCCAAGTGCTGTCAAAATTAGAAAAAGTTATAGGTGAAAACGTTGAGACAAAAGGCTGTTTTTTTCAACAAATTTTCAATTATTCCAATATCTAACTGTTAGTTTCTATAACGAAACCTTCATGGATTTAGACAAATGACCCCTTTCTGAATTCAGAATTGTGTCTACTTTTCGAAAATGTAAAGCTTTCCAGGATCCATTGTTGCTTTCAAACTCATTTTTACCATTAACTGGAAGGAGGTGGAAAGCTCTAAAAATAGCAAAAATAGGCTATGTCCCAGAAAAATGCCAAAACAGAGTGAAAAATTTCGGTTCTCTGACAAAAGACTGTCATTCCCTAAAAGCTGAGAAAATGGAGATTTCAGCCCCACAAACCCTTTTTTGATAACATTTTCAGGGAAAAACCCAGAGGCTTTCATTTGCAGCCCGTTTTTCCCATTTTTCTGAAAAAAACAAAACAAATCACTATATTTTGGTTAATTTCTGGGACCCCTCCAAGGGAATCCACAAACCCTGGGTGCCTTTAGAATCCACATGATGTTGGAAGAAAAGGACGCAAATTTGGCATGGATACCTTATGTGGTCAAAAAGTTACAATGGCCTAAGCACGCACTACTCCAAAACGCCAAAAAAAGCCTTAGCACAGGAGGGGAAAGTGTGGTAAATAAATAAATAATACCCTATTTTTGACTAGGCATATATCATAACAGATAGCTCAATAAATAAGAGTCAAGATTCGAGGTAGTAGGAGTTTCTGCAGGTTTATTACAGCATAAGGACAGGGACAGGACAACCTGCACGGGAACAAAATGACAGGGCCCAGCAGGACAACTGGGGGCCCAGCAGCTGCTGGGGCTGGGTCTGGGATGAGCGCGCTAACTTCTAATAACAATACAAGAGCATTTATACATAGCGCAAACACATAGCATTACATTGCCGTAGGCGTAGCAGTGGGTGGAGCAGAAGGCGTGACGCATAGCAGTCGCGAAAGATAAGAGTAAAAGTAGGTGTAACTGGGAGTATACATAGACATGTGATGCAAACGTAACAGAATATGTCATGAATAGGGCGGAAACATAGGAGGGGGCTACCTAAGGAGCCGGAACCTCTGACCTGGTGGTGCGCGTAAACTGGCAATGACGTGTTACTAGGAGAAGCTGGAGGCTATGAACTCTGTGCTAGGAGCAGAGACTAAAGTCTGGAGGGTCGGAGCGACATGTACCTAAACCCTATCTAGTATCTGATGTTTAGGGAACATGTTGATATAAACTAGAAGTCATGAGGGGAAAAGCTAACTTGACTCTAAGACTGGAGCATGCATTTATTCTACATGTAGTGCGTGATGAAGAATATGAAATGACCATTAAATACAGTATTTCTCTTAACATAGAGCCGCATAGGCTAGACAATGACGGAAACTATTGATGCAGTTCAGTAGCTTAGGAATGCAGAGAAGGAGGACTGAACTGATAACTGGAACTATAACATACTTTTGGCAGACTCAGAGGCAGAGCCAGGCTGCACCGGGCACTGCGAGGCAGGAAGTAAGTGAAAGGTCGAGGATACAGGTGGGGGCTGGATCGCTCCTTAGCGAGGCTCAGGAGACAGGAGCTGAATCTAGGGTCCGGGCCCTGTTGAGGCCTAGAAACGGGGACTTTATAATGGAATAACGTGCACACTGGGAAACGTGGCAACGTAGCTTTACATAGGCCTGATATTCGTAGTATTCACGAGGACTGGAAACTGGCATACTAGAGGTGGACACAACTATAATTGCGTCTTGAATCGGACATGGGGAATAACATATGCATATTGGTCATGCACACATAACATATGATGGATGAGGCGTAGGGACACAGAACATGGCAAAATTTACTTTTCCACATTCCCTCCTTGTCACTACGTTTCCATCAGGAAACATCAATATTCATGATACCGTCTATCATTTCATACAGTACCATTTGCTCGTCTCGAATTGTCTTGGAACGGGATTTAGAACGGGGCTTGGGACTAGGAATACAAGAGGTAGCACACATGCTGCAAATCGCAGGGCCACATTGTATACAGAGGCAGCAACTGAATATGATCGCTACTGCGATACTTAGAAAGGACAGGACTTTCCATCCCCATGCGGAAATTATATTCCAGAACCAACCAGACCATGTCCAGGTGCCTGGATCTTGGTGTAACAGATGGGCAATTTTATGAAGTCTGGTTATAGCTAAATAAACAGACGGCGCGTTATTTGGAATGAAAATGCAACAACTAGATCCGAGGACTCTACAGGCCCCGCCCCTATCGGCCAGTATGACGTCAAGGACGAGACGATTCTGTAAAACGACAATTCTCATAAAGGATTGCTCTTCGGTTAAGTTACCTAGAGCGGAGGCAGTCTCATCTACTACTGCTTCAAGGGTTCTTGTTAACCTACGGATTAGCTTACTATTTACAACTGTACCTAAATAAGGGAACACACCTTTATCAATATCAATGAATTGCTCTGCGGCAGTTTCAGTATAATCGACAATCGGAAGGTTTCTCTTGTGTCTAGTATGTACTAGGAAGGAATTCCTATGGTAGTCAGGTGGGGCTAGAAAAACAGGTGGCAGTAGGAAGGCAATGTAACAGGTTCCCTCCCAATCGAGGGGCAGACGGACATATGCGGTTTGACCACAAACAAAATAAGAATGACGTGAAGCTTTAAAAATAGATTTCCCACTGTCACTATACTGGATAATAGTAGTACATTCACTATGTCCTACGTGTACAGAACCCTTATTTCGGACACATAATTCGCCTTTGACTGGTAGTACTGAAATAGCAGGTGAGTCTGGAGTAGTATCAGACTGAACATTCAGGACCATGAAATTCGACGAATAATTACCTAAATTATACACTTCATTTTCTAGATCTAAACCTGTTCTGTGGGGGAAACCTTGCTTGTCTGGGAAACATGTACTGTTAAGAAAAGACATATCTGTTAAGGATGACGTTAACGTGGACCATGCCCCACACGAACCATTATGTGAAAATGGATAAGGAAAGAGTGGCAGAACTCCCTTCGGTGTCTGAAAAGGGGGGAGTCGACCACACACCCAACAATTAGTGGCATTGCTGGTCTGGTGTGAGTAATGTAACATGCGGATAAATGTGTTGTTACGCATAGCGAGGCGGTATGAATATTCGTGAGGAGGCAGATCACTAAACGTGTGCTCTACTGTAACATTAGCAGACTTATTTACATGAGGAACTGAAAAACACAGGAAAAGTGCGTAACTAGTGCAGGAAATCATTATGCTGAGAAATAATATGAAACTTAGAAAAACGATACATTGAATTGAATTGTGACTGACTCTCTCACTATGGGGGTCTATTTTATACATGTCAGAAACAGCCTAACCGTTTCACCTAGGGGAGAACTTATACAATCAAACTGACTGACTTATTTTACTAGACCGGAGCTTTAACTTATACTCCTGCTGCGGAGTTTTCTCTAACAGGGAAGGGGTTGTAACAATGTCTTTTGCGGGACAGTCCTTAGGAACAATATTTTGGCAGTCCTTAAAATCCTGGGAATCCTTGGAAATGTTTTTAGAAACGGGTTTCAATCCATTGAAAAGTTTTACATGAGAAAGGTGGACCCACCCCTTCCTGCCTTCCAGCTTGACGGCAGTACGGGTGGTCAAGAGGACCTGACGTGGCTCCTTCCAACGAGGTTCCAGCGGACTTGATCTGTCAAAATTTCGGATCATCACCAGCGAACCTGGAACGATTTCATGCGGTGCCACCTCGGTATTGTCTGGAAATGCGGCGGCAACCTGTGAACGACATGAGTTGAGGGCAGACATCAAGGAAGCTAGGTAATCTGTCAGCATATTACATGAAACATCAGTAATACTTCGGGGTCTAGGAGTACCCCACATGTTAGGGGGGCGGCCGAAAACGACCTCATACGGGGACAGACCTGATCTGGAATGTGCGACCATGCGCATATAAAATAAAGCGACTGGCAGAGCTACTAGCCAGTCCACACCTTTTTCCTTGCATACTTTGGCTATGCGGATTTTCAGGGTCTGATTATGTCTCTCGACTAGACCGGCTGCTTCAGGATGGCGTACACAATGGAACTTCCACTGGTACCCTAACAACAGGGAAACATGCTTCATGAGTTCAGATGAGAATGGCTGACCGTTATCAGAATATACGACTCTAGGGAGTCCATATCGAGGGAAGAATTCACGAACCAACTGCTTGGCAGTGGTCGTGGCTGTGTAATCTGGGACTGGATATGCCTCTGTCCACCTGGACAAAGCGCATACAACTACAAGGACATACTTGAAACCTCGACATCGCTCCATCTGAATATAATCCATCTGGAGGACCTCAAAAGGGTGGTCAGGGGGCTGGAAACCACCTTGTTCCACCGGGACACTTTTACCTGGATTAAACTGACAACATATCATACAGGTACGGACTTTCTGCTTGGCTGCAGCTCGTAAATGCTTGTTGAACCAAATGTTCTGGATACTGTCTAACATAGCTTTTTCTCCTAAATGTGCTGGACTATGTGCGGTATTAATAATGACTTGAACCATAGAGTCGGGGAGAAACCATGTGGCTCTACCCTTCGTTAACCATCCTTGATCTGTCTGGACCCCTCCTTGTACAGACCATTTCTTGATTTCATCGGGAGTAGCATGTAACTGGATATCTATGACATCTTGTGTAGGGTCCTTAACTGTCATACATGTAGTCGGATCTGGAGTGTGTGTCTTGTTAACTGGACTGTCTGGAGTCTGTGCTGTAAGCTTGGCTGTGCGATCTGCTAGATCGTTACCTTGGGAAATAATGTCAGTAACTTTCGTATGTGCTTTGCATTTCATGATAGCAATAGATGTCGGTAAATGTATTGCATCTAACAGGGCTTGAATAAGGAAACCATGCTGAATCTTGGTTCCATGAGAAGTCATGAAACCTCTCTCCTGCCAGAGCACTCCAAAGTCGTGTACAACTCCGAATGCGTAACGTGAATCTGTGTAAACATTAACTTTCAGGTTCTTGGCGTGTATACAGGCTTGTGTCAGAGCAACTAGCTCTGCTGCTTGAGCGGACAGAGTGTCAATACGGTGTGTTTCAATAACTTCAGTGTCAGTAGTCACTGCATACGCGGCGACTAAATCTCCTGTACTAGTTCTCATACATGAACCATCCACATAAAGTGTCAGGTCGGGATCTGGTAACGGAATATCTGTCAGGTCTTGTCTTGGCTTTGTCGTAATGTTAACTACTTCCACACAGTCATGTGGGTCTGGATTTGAATTAACTGATGGTAACAGTGTAGCAGGATTCAGAACGTTGCAGCGTCTGATTTCTATGTGTGGCTGAAACAGTGTCAATTCATAACCTGTTAAACGTGCAATTGTCAAGTGCTGTGTTTGTGTTCGGTTTAAAAGAACTTCCACGGAGTGTGGGACTTGTACTGTCAGGGAGTGTCCTAAAACTATGGAATCACTTTGTCTGATAGCTAGTGCTGTGGCTGCAACTGACTTGAGGCACGCAGGCAACGCCTGGGCGACTGGATCTAGTGTGCTAGAAAAATAAGCACACGGCTTGTATTGTCCTGCTTGATCTTGTGTGAGAACGGATAATGCTGTACCTTCACGTTCAGTAACGAAAAGTGTAAAAGGCTTACTGTAGTTCGGTGTAGCTAGCACTGGTGCTTGGCATAGGGCTTTCTTTAACTCGTTGAAACTAATTGTATGTTCAGATGTCCAAGGGAGAACAGTCGATACGGCTGCCTCCTGTGTCGTTAACTGTATCAGTGGCTTGGCTAGAAATGCATACTGAGGAATCCATTGTCTACAATAAGAAGTAAGGCCGATAAAGGCACGTACCTCCTTCTGGGTTCTGGGCTGGGGAAGACTCGCTATCAACTGGATACGGTCGGGTGTCAACTGCCTACCCCTCTTGGACAGTAAGTGTCCTAAGTAGACCACTTGCTGGACACAGAATTGAAGCTTCGAAGGGGACACCTTGTGCCCCATCTCGGCTAGGAAATACAGAACTGTAAGGGATGCACGCTCGCAATCACGTTCAGAACGGGCTGTGATCAGTAGATCATCGACATACTGGAGCAGGGCAGTGTCAGTTGGCATGTGAATGTTGTCTAGTTGTCTCTTAAGTGCTTGACTGTAAATACTAGGACTTTCTGTGAAACCTTGAGGAGCGCGTGTAAACATATAGCTCCTTCCATTTAAACAAAATCCGAAAAGAAACTGGCTGTCTGGATGAATAGGAACACTAAAAAATGCGTTCTTGAGGTCTATGACAGTGAAGAACGTGGCTTCGGAATCAATGGCTGTCAATAGGGAAGAGATATCTGGGACAACTGGGTACTGAGGAATAATACATTTGTTAAGTTCCCGTAAATCAATCACTAATCGATATACTAGGGGTGCATTTGGATCAGTACGTTTCATGACTGGAATGATCGGAGAGTTACATACATTGGAGTCAGTTTCTACAACTACTCCTTGAGCGATGAGCTCGTCTATAATTTTGGATAAGGCTGCTACAGCCTCGGGTGGCAATCTATACTGCCTGATTCGTGGTAACACTACACCTGGTTTCAGGGTCACACGATGGGGTGTGATTTGCATATAACCTACATCAGTTGGACCTTGCGCCCATAAATGCTGCGGAACTTTAGACAGTCTTGAATCAAAATCTCGTAATACATAGTGACCCTTAAAGTCACGTAGGAACAGACGTATTCCCTCTGGGGAACAGCATATAACTGCACCTAACTCTTTCAGTGTCTTAATGCCTAATAGATTTTCTGGACATGATTTGGTAAGTAACAGATCAGTAGTACGGGACAATGGACCTACTTCTAGAGTGACTGGCTTTGAAATCTCATTAACGATCGGTTTTCCTGAAAATCCAAGGGAAACATTTCTTGAGCCTGAGAGCGGAGCCCCTGGAACTTCGGCATGACTAATTGTGGTCCTACTTGCCCCTGTATCAATCAAAAACTTTCTGTCTTTCCCTAATACTTGACTGTGAACATAGGGACCTTCTTGATCTACAGGTATCTCGATGAGAGGCAAGCCTACCTCCCTCTCTAGGCTGTTTCATGAATATGGCTGATACTCTGGATACTCGGACTGTGCATACTGGTACATCTGTGATGTAACATGCTGTGTTGCAGCAATAGGCTGCGGTACTGTAACTGTCTGTGGTGCATTCTGTGGCTGAGGAGTCTGTGAAACTTGTTCTTGTCTAGGCGGACGTGGTCTTTCTTTAGTCTTACCAGTAGCTATGTTGTGTTTCAGAACTGCACACTCGTTTATAAAATGACCTGGCTGTTTACAATAATTGCAGTTCCCTTTAACGGGAGCTGCAGGATGACTGGCTTGATTCGGACCCCTCTTCTGACTGTCTTGAGGAACGGATTGTGCAACTAGCACTTTCATTTTCGTGTCTTTCATACGTTTTCTCTCGTGTTCTTGCTCTTCCCTGATTCTATTCTGGTGGTACTGGAGCATCTGGAGCATCTGGGACGGAGTATTAGCTTGCCAGGTGCTTTCGACTTTCAGGACTCGGTTTTTAATCTGTGGACTTGAATTCTCGACTAATTTAGTAACGAAAAGGTGAGGGTATGACTCACTACTTGTCTTGAGACCACTGTTGATACTGAAACATTTTTCAAACCTAGAATAAAAATCACTAATATCTTCTTCTTGTTTCTGTTTACAGGCTGAGATTGCATCCCAGTCTTCTTTTCTCGTTGTCAATAATCTGGGTAAAACTTGAATTAATAATTCTGGTAATTCTTTACATTTCTCTCCAAGACCAGTACCTGGTACACGTATCTTATCTTCTGCTTCTAGGACTGCCCAATCTATCTTTTTCTCTCCCACCTCCCATTCTTTCTCCTTTAGCTTTTCATATACCCCTGCGGGTAACAGGACCTTTAACATTTTAATGATATCTGGGTAAGTGTATTCTCCCATACGGAGCATGTCTTTTAATTCTCTATGGAACCCTGCTGGATCTTTGTCATGACAGGGAATTAATTTCTTCATCTCGAGGAGTTCCATCTTTGTGATTGGAGTGTATACAAACACTCGTTGCATTTCTCCACCCGTTCCTCTGACTGGGTGGACTTCTCGTAACGGGTTCTGTCTGTCTATGTAAAATGATTTACTTTCTGGGGGTGAGACATGAACAAAATGCGGGTTCAGAAACGTTCTATATTTGTGACGCTGTTCTAGAATGATACTAATTAAATCGGTACCTAGACCTCTCCATCTATACTGGAGTAACTCGTTCAGGACATCATGTAACGGACCTGGATCAGAGTGCTGACCCTCATACAATGTAATGAGGTGCTGAATCATATACATACCCACCAGTCGTTGCTCGGCTGGGGGCAATTTCAGAAACATTTGTGCCACTATTTCGTCTGGAAAAGTGGTAGAATCAGTAATCCATCGGACTGCTGATCGGGCTAGTTCTTGTTCATGCATAGTGCTTAACTCACTATAACCGATTCGTGATTTCAGAATGTGATCGGTAGCTTGAAATACTTGTTCTAGAGAACCTTGTTCTGGTGCTGAATGACGGAAAATAGACTTGTGTTCTAGACGTAAATGGCGATCTGGAAATCTAGATTTTCCTACATACGCTATTCTGGCGGGATTCTCGTCGTCTTCCTCTTCAGGATCAGAGATACTTTCTTTCTCACTTACTTGTGCGGCTTTACGCTGTTCGTGTAACTTTATTATTTCTTTACGGATTTTCTTGTACATACTCTCCATAGCACCGACGGTCTTGTGCTTACCCTCGGCTATATTATCACTCCACCTTGTCAGGATTCTCATTTCGGCAGAATCTTTAGACGGGTAATCTTGTTCTCTTATTAAACAATTAATCAGGAACTTTAATATCATGAGCTGGATCTCGGCTTTCCTTTGAGACATGACTTCGTGAATACTTTCTGGATCATCCCCTGTACGGATGAAACGATATATTCTGTCTAGATCTTCTTTCATATTCGGTAAGGTGACTAGATACTCGGTCACCTTTCTTACGCGGAATGAATATAAAACCATATTATCCTCGCCTGGGACTGGATCATAACAACATTCGGCAAGGGACTTTCTTATTTCTGCTACTGTCTGATATCTGGGCGTACGCTGTGACGCTTGTGCATGTAATTCGGCTAACGTTAAACGCTTGTGTGGCGGCGGGGTTTGAGGAGGACCTCCTCCTGCGGCCCCTATACTAGAATCATCGACGGACATTCTTCGTGGCGGAGCGGGAAGTTGAAATGCTGACTGGACCGGGGGTACCGTAGCAGGTACTCCGGTGTCTGGAAGAGCGGGAAGTGCCTGATTTACAGGGACTGGCGGAGCGCGAACAGGATTTGCATATTCTGGGACTGTGTCATCCAAATAGGACGAAATAAAAATATCAGCTGCAGTCTGTTTGTGACGTAGCTTGGTCGGAACTAATGGTGGCGGGAAATTACTGGATGCCTCCGGGGTCGCTTTTGGCAAGCCTTCGGCAAGAAGAGGATACATACCCTTAATAAGGGCATGCCTCTGTCTGTCTGACTGTTCGGCTTTGACTTGTTCACCTATCTCGATTAATTCTCTTTCTTGGGCTCGTTCTTGGGATTCTCTACTTAACTCTGACTTTCTGACTTCCTTTTCGGTTCTTCTATGCGCTTCTTTACGCCATAACTCGATGGCATCTTTCTGTGACTGTCTGGCTTTCTTTTTCCATAATGCTTCTTCTACTCGCATGATACATTCGGCATCCCATGTACCCGATACGGGCCATCTATACTTTTCTTCTAACTGTTTGGTATACTCTACCCATAAATCTAGATACAATATGGCGCTTATGCCATGTTTCTGATACATAAAATGACCTGGACTGTCCCTCGGCGGAACAGGAACTGCTTCTTCTAATAAACCCTTTCTAGTTTTTAACTGACGTAACTTGGAAAATATAGGCATGACTGAACTGTAATCTGGACACAATAAAATACACAATAAACACGAAATCACGTCACACTCATACCACAACATTAAAATACATGAAGAACATTATAAATAACAGTTCGAACAGAATATTGCCTGGAATACTGAGAGCAGAAATACAAGAATTTTCTCGAGAACGGAACAGACTAGAATTACTGGATGCACTGCTGTAACAGTACGGAACATACCGGTCCCATAAAGGAACGCATCAAGACCCGTATCCACCTAGGTGAACACTTCGTTTGTGAGTCTGGGTACCACCAACCCACGGACCAGGAGTCAATTTAGATTGGTCCTGTCTAGATACTACCCCAGCAATGGTACTCACCGGGCAGCACGGAACGGAAGGCCTCGGACTGAACTGGACTGATGACGACGAACTTCGGACTTCGGACTTCAGTTACGGGTGGGCCTCCGGATACCTCGGACCTTGGACTCTCGGCTTGGGCTCTGGTCGGGACTCGCCGCGTTCCTCCACCGTCTCGTTTGGATGCTGGACCGCCTCCTCCGTCTCCTCCGTGGGCCTGAGGGATACTTGAAGCAGAAATATCTGCACGTGGCCGGTATGGTTCCGTCACGGCTGCAGAGGGTCAGGGGGTCGGCGTGGCTTCACCGACGCGTGGGGAAAGGGCAAGTCCCTATTCGGGCGCCATTATGTGGTAAATAAATAAATAATACCCTATTTTTGACTAGGCATATATCATAACAGATAGCTCAATAAATAAGAGTCAAGATTCGAGGTAGTAGGAGTTTCTGCAGGTTTATTACAGCATAAGGACAGGGACAGGACAACCTGCACGGGAACAAAATGACAGGGCCCAGCAGGACAACTGGGGGCCCAGCAGCTGCTGGGGCTGGGTCTGGGATGAGCGCGCTAACTTCTAATAACAATACAAGAGCATTTATACATAGCGCAAACACATAGCATTACATTGCCGTAGGCGTAGCAGTGGGTGGAGCAGAAGGCGTGACGCATAGCAGTCGCGAAAGATAAGAGTAAAAGTAGGTGTAACTGGGAGTATACATAGACATGTGATGCAAACGTAACAGAATATGTCATGAATAGGGCGGAAACATAGGAGGGGGCTACCTAAGGAGCCGGAACCTCTGACCTGGTGGTGCGCGTAAACTGGCAATGACGTGTTACTAGGAGAAGCTGGAGGCTATGAACTCTGTGCTAGGAGCAGAGACTAAAGTCTGGAGGGTCGGAGCGACATGTACCTAAACCCTATCTAGTATCTGATGTTTAGGGAACATGTTGATATAAACTAGAAGTCATGAGGGGAAAAGCTAACTTGACTCTAAGACTGGAGCATGCATTTATTCTACATGTAGTGCGTGATGAAGAATATGAAATGACCATTAAATACAGTATTTCTCTTAACATAGAGCCGCATAGGCTAGACAATGACGGAAACTATTGATGCAGTTCAGTAGCTTAGGAATGCAGAGAAGGAGGACTGAACTGATAACTGGAACTATAACATACTTTTGGCAGACTCAGAGGCAGAGCCAGGCTGCACCGGGCACTGCGAGGCAGGAAGTAAGTGAAAGGTCGAGGATACAGGTGGGGGCTGGATCGCTCCTTAGCGAGGCTCAGGAGACAGGAGCTGAATCTAGGGTCCGGGCCCTGTTGAGGCCTAGAAACGGGGACTTTATAATGGAATAACGTGCACACTGGGAAACGTGGCAACGTAGCTTTACATAGGCCTGATATTCGTAGTATTCACGAGGACTGGAAACTGGCATACTAGAGGTGGACACAACTATAATTGCGTCTTGAATCGGACATGGGGAATAACATATGCATATTGGTCATGCACACATAACATATGATGGATGAGGCGTAGGGACACAGAACATGGCAAAATTTACTTTTCCACAAAAGGCCTAGCAGCGAAGGGGTTAAACATTAAAATATTATGAAAGTATTTAAATTATGTATGTTGTTTTATAATAACACTGCTTTGCACGTTCATTTTTTACCTGTATATTTGTTTGTTGAATTCTGGTGTTGCTTTTCTTTAAACTTTTCTTTTCTGTGTATTTCTTTAGTACCTGTGGAGATGGAGAAAATGTGTTAAAATATTTTAAATTTAGTTATGGTCATTTGGGTGTGCTCTGCTAACTTGTTTGTACTTTGTTTTCTATTTATTAAGGTTTTTAGTTATGTTTTAAATTATATACTTCCTTTTTTTTTTGCTTTGTAGTGGAGATGTTGTGCAGTTCTTCTTTATTTTCTTTTTCTCTGTAGAAAATACAGTAGAAATAAAAGAGATGTTTTACTGATTTGTTTTTTAAATATAGGTTTGCAGTTTTAGATTGACGTTTTGCAGATTTATTAAGGTGGTAGTACTTACTTTAGATAGGTGTAGCTGTTTTTTTGTTAAAGTCAATCAGTTTTCTCTCAGCAATCCGGCAGAGTTTCCCCTTCCTTTTCTTTGGTGGTTTATATTGCAATTTTAGATGGTTTAATTCTTCTTTTTATAGCATTAGTTTAATTGTTTCTGAAAGTTTATTGGTTGTTCAAATTGATAGCTTTTTCTTATTTGTTCATTTGAATTTTATTAATTGTTTTGCTAATTGTTTTCCTTATATGGGTGACACCAACTACTTTTTTTTCTATGTGTAAGACAATTTATTGCTATGGGTAATGCTATTTTTTGTGAATTAAAGTGAACAAATATTATAATGTGCATTAAGAAATGTTTTATTATTAGCATTGCTGTTTATGTGTTTTAAATTGTTTGTTTGATGTAAATGTTTAATTTAAATTGTTTGTAATATGTATTGTATGGTGTATTAATAAAAAAAATAGTATATGGTTATTTGTGCTGTGTAAAATATGTATTTTTAATTAGAAAGTGCATTTTGTATGTATTTTGTTAAGTCGATATTCAAAAAGTTACGATATTTTTGTATTTTATATTTTGATGTTCGATATTTTGGCTATGTGTAATGTTAAGAATTGAAAGTCGATGTTTTTTACAATCGATAATATTGATGGTCGATAATGTTGTAGTCGATATGTTTTTTTTATCGATATTGTGGAATCGATAATTTTGGGTTTTCTTGTCTAAGTATTTTGAGTCGATATATTTGTAGTCAATAATTAGTCACCGATATTTTGTCTAGTCGATATTCAGTCTGTCGTGGTTATGTCAGTGATTCCATATACCTACCCCGCAAGTCAATACAGGGATACATTTGCTCTTGTAAATTTAAAAAAGGGGGACAATCGCATTCTCACCTGTACTTGAAGCCAGACTAAACAGAAACCCAATTGACTGAATAAAACACTGCCTCCCAGCAGTACCTGAAGGTATGGGGCCAGTTAGGTATGGGGCCTAACTGATTAACCGTTCCTATGTGGTTGCTCTGGACAGTGAAACTGTGGGATTTAAGGTGTTTTTGGCCCACAAGCCATACTGAACGTTTGGGAAAGGTTTATCCCTAGATTTAATTGGTCCATAAATTCTCCAGAGACGTCTGATAGAATATACAGTCCATTTGAGTCCTAACTATGAGGACTGCTACATATGCATAAACTAAAATGGGTTCCAGTCTACTTGTAATGCCTGACAAACAAGGGTGCCAGACAGATTGATTTCACAATTTATGATTCCAAACAGCAAGTTAATTCTGAAAGGTCATCTATTTTATTTTAGATTTTTATATTTTCTGAGAAACATATGAATACTTGTAATATGTCATCAAATAAACAGTCGTCAGACAGTGAAAATTGTATATACAAACAATGACAACGTGCAAAAATATATGTACAAGTGCTATACAAGTGGTCAAAAAATCAAATACTGTACATTGACATACAAAAACACCAAACAATGTAAATTCAAACGAGACTTCAGCATTAAGAACCAGCCCTTCTTATTAGGAACAAGAAGACAAGCGGACCTCTAGTCACAGAGAGCAGCCTGCCTGTCTAACTGAGCCAAGGGTAGGGGAAGCCAAATTGCAGGGTTGCACGACAAGGACTAGTACTATATAGGTCTCAATGGTCCTTGCGGCACCCAAGTTCTTTATCCGAGGCTCAGAGTCAACGCGTTTCGAACCTCAACGCTAGTAGGGGTTCTCCTCAGGACAAGGACTGGGTGGAGCCAAAACTTGAAATGACAGTTAATTGTCACTTGTATATAGAGCAGAGCTGGAGCGGGTCTGTGTTTTTACACGCCGATGCCGCCCGCGGATGCAGGAAGCGAATGTAGGATTCGGTCCAACTCCCCCTGAATTGATTACGACTCATCGATCTTTGCTGACTTAAGACTCGCAGAGCGGGTGCTGAGAATGACGCAGGGCGCCTTCTAAAACAGGCAGCGCCAGCCCAGACCCGCTCCAGCTCTGCTCAAGACCACTCATATCCTGCCAATTACCGGGATTAATGCCCCCAAAACAGAACCACGACAAATGGGAGGGGCAACAGCCATCAGCAAAAATCGCTTGATGAACATTCCGGTCTGATTATAGTGCATCCATTGAGACCTATATAGTACTATTCCTTGTCGTGCAACCCTGCAATTTGGTTTCCCCTACCCTTGGCTCAGTTAGACAGGCAGGCTGCTCTCTGTGACTAGAGGTCCGCTTGTCTTCTTGTTCCTAATAAGAAGGACTGGTTCTTAATGCTGAAGTCTCGTTTGAATTTACATTGTTTGGTGTTTTTGTGTGTCAATGTACAGTATTTGATTTTTTGACCACTTGTATAGCACTTGTACATATATTTTTGCACATTGTCATTGTTTGTATATACTATTTTCACTGTCTGACGACTGTTTATTTGATGACATATTACAAGTATTCATATGTTTCTCAGAAAATATAAAAATCTAAAATAAAATAGATGACCTTTCAGAATTAACTTGCTGTTTGGAATCATAAATTGTGAAATCAATCTGTCTGGCACCCTTGTTTGTTTAGCATAGTTCAGCGGTCCAAGCCAGTCTAGATACAGGACCCAAACCTTGGTTTTCTACCTTACTTGTAATGCCTGGCATTCCCCTCCCATTATTAATTAAGACACCTTCTAGACATTGATGTATTACTAAAAGAGAATTGTAGCTAAAACACAGCCCTGCTGTATCCCTCGGAGAAAACCCAAAATGTATATTAGCCCTTTTCCTCTGTATCTTACAGAGGCGGAGAGATTGAATTACAGGGCACACAGGAAGGCCAACAGCTCCCTTGTATCCCCATGGATTTCAAAAGGCCCACAGCTTTGATCTATTAACCCTATTGAATGATCAGGAAAGCTCCATAAAGGCATGTTGTAAAGCATTGCCTTTTGCAACTATTTACTGCCTATTAACAGATGTAAATTGAGGCATTGTTCTAAAATGTTCAAACCTGCCCTAAAATACGTACTGTACCTCAAATAGGACATTAAAATGTGAGGTCCGGATCATCAGCCTGTCAAGAATCACTCTACCAATGATTTTGACCGTAGAAACAAATAAAGAAATGGCAATGTAACAACTTGATTCCTGACAGTTCTGTTTTTAAAAATGGCGTATTATTACATTGTACCAGGAAAGAGGAAGTCCGCAAAAAATGCAAGCAGCATTCATACAATTTTGAGAAGGGGTACCGAAAACTCAACGATAACCTTGTATAAATATATTACGACCCCATCAAGGCGTAATGCTTTTTTAGAGGGATTTTTGACAATTGCAGCAGCCACCATATCCATAGAGAATGCTATTTTTAAATGGAAAAAGGCATCTCCTCACCTTCTAAACCACTGTGTTGGTCTCGTATATGATGCCCACTAATTAAAGTGGGCACCTTGCAGACGTCCAACCAAACCTTATGGTGATTTAAGAGTTCAAAGATAACCTTAGAAAACTATCCAAGTGGTAGCTGTGGAGAGCAGTCTTCTGGATTAGTCTTGAAGGAATGTTATGCAGCTTGTTTAACCAGAATGCAATCTTATTGTATTGGTTAAATGAAAGGAGAACCACACAGTAGTTTTAAAAATATGTATTTATTATTATAACACACCCTAAATACCTCACAGTATCTGCCACATGCAGATAAACACAAATCACACAATACTGTAGCACAGAAACAAACTCAATTAGCACTAATACATGGGAGACCAAACCATATACTAAAATAGTGGTATAAGTACCCCAACTTGAATCAAGAAAGTGACTAGAGGATGTAGAATCACTGGGACCCCAAGGAACCACCTGAGGTGAGTAAGTAGGGACCCCATGCAGGACGGGTGTAGTGTGAGAACACAATCGCGTGCTACGTACAATTCCATCTGAGAGTCGCGGTTGCAGTTTTACAGTTTTAGGACCCTTCCCAGTGGATTACAAGGAAACCCTTTGGACCCTAGAATGTTGGAGAGCCACCCCAATTGTGGATACCAAAGTACCAGAGTTACCTATCCTAGGGAAGCGGGTGCATAGGGCTGAAGTGACGTTGGAACCCGCCGTCGTTCTCAATGTGAGTTTTCAAAGAAATGCCACTGCTGGAAAGAAGAAAAGTGTCCGGTGGAACCCACAGGTGGATTCTTGATGGAAGGAACATGAATGCAGAGGGGACAGAGTCTGGCTCACTCAGGAGAGACCAGGGGCTTGGTAGACAAATGGCCACCGTTGTCGGGTGCTTCAACTGTGAAGAAGGAGATCTTGACTCCACAGCTGCAGGGACCAGGAGATGTTGAGGATGATAGGAGCTAGATACAAGCTGTCCCTCGAATGACGTCGAGTGCTGAGGGTCGGTGTCCCGCGGGATCATCAACTAGCCTTGACAGTGGCAACCCATGAAGAAGGTCAAAGAAGGTTACGGTCTGGCCAAGCAAGAACCAGAGGACTCACCACATCAAGGAGAGTCAGGACAGGCCTGGAGCAACCAGAGGAGCCCTAGAAAAGCAGTGTTGTCCATCAAGTGGACCCAAAGGCTGAAGGCACAGTAGTCACAAGTGGATCTCTAGCAGTTTCACAAAGTCACAGCTTGCTGGGCACAGAGTGCAAGGAGGCCAAAGTCCTTTGTACAAAATGTGCGCAGAGGTTGGGGCTTTCGATAACCCAATGCACTGAGTTAGGGAATGCCAACAAACATATGAACTTGCAAAAGTGCACGGTGCACAGGGGTTCAGCTTATGCGGTCCCCACGAGGGATACTGGCCTCAAACTTGGTGAGAGGGAAGCTTAACCTCATGGAAAAGAGGAACCCACCTCCTATAGGGTTTAAGTGCAGTGACCTATAGATATAGTAAACCTACATCTAAAGTAAGTGGTGCATGCACCATCCTACACAGGCTGCAATGGCTGGCCTGTAGTTCGATTTTGAATGGCCTCTGATGGGTGGCAAAATACATGCGCCAGCCCATGGGAGGCCTCAGGGGTACCTATGCCCTGGGTACATATTTACCATTTACTAGGGTCTGACAAGGGTACCCCAGTGTCCAATCTTGAGTGTACCTAAGTACATGACATAACATTTTAGAGAGAGAGAGCAGATTAGCTGGGCAAGTGAGCATCTTTGAACACGCGAAGCCGGAGCGATTGAGGCGAGCAGCTGCTGTGGCGTGTTTGTGTGCTTGTAACTCGCTGCTCGCTGCTCGGAACCTGCTCGGAGCCCGGAGTCTGGGGGTAGAGAAAAGGCGAAAAGGTGAGGAACCCGGGGAGGAGATCGGAGCCTTGTGCTTTGTGCTGCTTTGTGCTGGATGCGGAGTGTACCGCACTTTTCACAGCTGCCGAGCGACCAGGAAAAATATCGAGAGGCGGCGGCGGTGGCGTCAGCAGGTGAGCGAGGTGGAGTTGGAGGAGCTCGCATTCACCTCCCGCCACTGCCGTGTGTTCGTTGTGCCTACACCTGCACCTGGTGCCCAGTTACACCTCTGTGGACCTCTTGTCAGCTCCTAGCCCCTGGCCTCGTGGACGTCTTGCTGAATATTGGGCTCTGGGCACTGCAAGGGGAGAGCGCTGGGGGTCGGAGATTGGAGCATTGAACCAGTGATTTGAAGCGGTTCTGAGCGCTGTGTGCTGAATCTTTGTGTACCGCGGTTTTGAATACCGTGGGCGGGGGGGAAACAGTCTTCCCGGCGGCCCTGAACATTGAGACAGGCTGTGAATGACTGCTGTGAGACCCTGTGAGACCCTATGAGACCCTGCATACGACTTGTGAGTGTGGCGTGGGAGCAGGGAAGCGAGGGCTGTGAAGGGGCTGCGAAGAGTGGCAGAGTGGTGGTCCTGATTGTTACAGTCTATTGCCACAGTTTTTAGTTTACAGGAGTCTAAGTCTAATTGTAAATTAGCAGAATTTTTGAATTTTCCGTTAGGGAGTCATGAACTCTTGTCTGCGGTGTACATTTAGTAGGAGGAGCTTGTGAGCGGCAGTAGCAGCGGTCTGGTGTGTGGCAGGATCACTGTGAAAGAAAACTTCGCCCGCAACCCGCAAATTCTGTAATTCCTGTAATTCTGATAAACCCCCCCTCCCCCTCGCAGTAGCGGGGAGTGTGGCCAGTGTCGGGAGAAGTGAAACCCGAGGCAAGCCCGCAACCTCGGGCGGCAGCAGGAAGTCGGATACTGTGTTTTGGGATCCTGTGGACCTTGGACTTGGACTTGGACTGGGACCTTGGTGACTCAGGCGTTTCTTGCCTATTTTAGATATTTAGGGTGGTGTGCGTTGGTCATAATTTTAATCTCCAAGTGCTTCCTCTGACCTGAGAAGTCTACCACGAGAAGTCTACTACAGTCATCATAGTCACCATAGCCCAAGTTGCCAGACGGGGGTCGGCGTGCGGCTCAGATTGGGCTACCGCTGAATCGCCCAGGCCTCGAGTAAGGTGTCACGTGAATAGCCGTGGGGCTCTGTGGAGATATCTGGGGGCTATCTGAAGAATACTCTGTGGCGGATATAACTCCACTTAAAATCTGTCCTAAGGCGGTGCTTCACATCATTCAGTTATCACTCAGTTATCATTTTTCTTGGAACGAATTGCTCTCTCCTGCTAGCCTTGTCACTTCTCTAGCTGGAGAAACTTTAAGTTTAAGTGGTGATAATCTTTTTTGCCATGGTAATGTCTGTCAGGCGATTGCGTTCTCAGTCTAAAGTAAAATCTGTAAACCCTCTAGAAGCCCTTAATCATAGTGTCAAGAGTGATAAGAGTGACAAGAATTCGTGGAGTCCCCCAAAGCCTCAAAAATTAATCCGTAGGCGCAGAATTGGTGCTCACTTAACTCTTTTAAAAACATATCCATCAATAACATCAATGTTCTCTAAAAAGGGAAGAAGTTTTAAGAGTGGAACAGGGCAAAACAATGAAGATCTTGGAGTTGTGGGAAATGAGGAGAATTCAATGGAGGTGATAATGGACTCCGAAATAATAGCAGAGAATGGAGTAGATAGCGATATATCAAGACCAGAATCACTCTTTCCAGTAATAATAATACAGAAATCTAATGGGGACGTAGGCAATGTAGCGCCCCCATCTATTGTAAGTCGAGCTGTTGGGTCATTTCAAGAAGGGGTGGAGAAAAATTCAGGTCTGGAGAAGGAATTGGCTTTATCTAGGAATGAGGTGGCAGTGTAGTGTGTTATCTAGGAAACCTGAATCGATATTCCTATTTTATGCCCTTGTCCGGTTATAATCAATAATATCCATACAATGGCATAATAATCATATCCATAATTCAGTCGTAGCACATGCTGTCACATTAAGCAAGACTACTTCTCCGGCCCCCTAGTAAGCACACCGAGTTCTCTAAACAAAACCAAGCCTCCAGCAACCTGGGAAATCCCCCTTGCCTTTGTTTTGATTTCGTCCTAGAACTCCAGTAAAACACTGTAAGAAAGGCCAGTTCTTAGTGACATCTTTATTGACGTCTTATGTCCAACCTTACGTCAAACCCAGGCACCTTTCAGGTATAGATATACCAACGTTGCCTTAAGCAAACACACTGTGGTAATTCTGGAGCAGAGCAGCTATCTACTTCCGAAAGCCCAGCTGATGCGAGAGCCCACGGACGCTGCCCCTCCTCCTTGACGCGCTGAGAAAGACGCTGTCTTTTCTCCTGCCGAGAAATCCAGCTCCGGCGTTTCCAGCCTACGCTTGCGGGTTGCTGGGATATCGAGTCCTGAGAGAGAGATACCAGACCTCCTGCTTTCTATTACCCAGGTACAGAACTGACTAAACACTTACAGAGAATTCTTGAGTCAGATTCTTGGCAAAACAAAGTTAACTTAAACTGCTACTTACTTACTCCCTCCCACGTATTAGGCTTAGGTCAGGTACACCGGGGTAGGCATAGTTAGAAGCACCAGTTGAGTACGATTAGTCAATGTATATGTGTATGTATCTATTTTATCTATTTTAAAGTATCATATGGCTAAGAAACCATATCAATGCTTTTACAGTATTATTTTATAATCCTCCTTTTACTGTACGCACTTTACTTTACCATGAGCATTACAATCGTGGCAATTCATTTCTCTTGTATGAGGAAGAAGACTGCTCAACAAATAACACCTTTTATTGAAAACGGGGTCTCTCTTTTCTCTGCATTCTGGTGAAACTAAGTACGCACATTTGGCTGAGTGAAATAGCTGTCTTTTGTTTTCACACGACTCTAGAGATACACTCTTATTCAGGGAGAGCAAAGTTGTCATGTTTAATGGTTGTCAGAAGCTAATCCCTTCTTGTCTATCCAGGGAGGTTAAACTCCTCCTCGTTTATTCAAGAAAGTTTCTAGTGGCCTCTGAGCTAGCTGGCAAACCTTAAGTCTAATATAGTCAGTAGAGACCTAGATAACCTCAGTCCTACGTCTACACTGCTGAATATATTATTCCAATGCGCAGAGCCTATTGGGAATATAGGAACTACACTACATGGCGCCCAACGTTTGGTAAGGCGATAAATCTAACGCAAGACGTTAGAGTAACTCAGTCGTGCTTTTTCACACAGACCCTTTTTCCCGTAAATACTCCAAAAGATGTCTGGAGTGGGTAAAAGGTTAAAAATCCGTCGGAACTTAGTAGGAAGAGATTTCTATGTATAGTTTTTGGTTTAATCAACGTTGAAGGATACAGTGTTCCAAAAATATTGTGCACCTAATCTTTGTTTCCTTGAAACCTGATCTGCAACAAAAACCTTTTTTGTCAGTAAAAATGACAGAAAGTGAAGAAGAAAGGGAGACAGCTAGAATAGCAGCTCAACTCCTAGAGGATGACACTAGTCTCCTGCAGACCGACCCGAATGCAATACTCATTCCGGTCAACATAAGAAAAACTATAACTCTTAAACTAATAGAGAATGGACTAACATCGAGAGGTGGTATAGTCGTATTCGTAATTGAGGCACATGAATATCGGCAGACAGAGGTATTCTATTCATGGATAAACTTTCCAGCAGCAAACGCTGTCACACACAAATTCCACTATTACAAAATAGAGGAACCTCCGGATGAGTACACTCCTTTCGAGGAGGTGGAAATCCCATTAAAGTACCAAGAGCACCTGCTCTGGTTTAAAGGCGCCCTAAAACATAATAATCACATCACCAGGCTCGGTCCACTAGGTAGACCAGGAGCAATGTGGCCGGTTCTAGCCAGCTACACACCACATCCAGACATTGAAAAAATGTCTGTACCAGAACTTTTAGTCCAGCTAAAAATACTGATTAAAATACATAGACAATTAGTCCAATATGTAATGCGGACTTCAACAGTCCAACCAACTGTTAACATTACACAGCTGACCCCTCATCAGGGGAACACAAATAAAATAACACCACAGAACATACAATCATGTCTGGGTAAAGTACCCATAAAACGGGAACAAATTCCATTCTGGTTAGCACAAAAAATCACTCAAATAGAGGCAGTATTTCCGGATACTACCCCCACTGAGAAACACAGAATTCTGACTATCTGCCTTCCAATGGGGATCGCACCACATGTGGAGGACTGTGACACTTGGGGCACAGTCTTTGCTTCCATTTACACAAAAACACATGGTGTTCCGTCCATGGCGGTAATACCCGATGTGCTGAGACAGATTCAAAATGAATACGGTCCAGAACCTGCTTTAACTCTGGGTATGAAATTACTAAAAGACTTCAAGCAGGTCTCGGCTATATTATTAGCCAACATAAAAGGGGAAGCAGCATCTGTGGCGATCCGCCAGAAATTGAAAGAAACAGATATAGCAGAACAACCATTTGAACTTGCCAGAATCATAGAAAAATCCTATGTACAACTAGGAAGAGATAGTTTGGGTGGGAAACCAGTAAAACCCCAACTAACTGAAAATCCTGAAAAAATATTTATCAAAAATAATCTAAACACTCCAAAAAAGAGCTGGGATGGAAATAAACAATCCACTCCCAAAGAAAAAAGATTCAAGTCCAGAGGAAGGTCTCCTCGGCGGAGAGAAAGATCTCCGGACCAATGACACAAGTCTCCCCAGAGGGAGCCCTCTGAGAAAAGATACAACCTTAGAAATAGGGATAATCTGAAGAAACCTGATAGATATCAAGATATTGATACACGTCCCTCTCGATCTTTTCAGACTTCCTCGCAGAAATCGGAAAGAAGAGGACGGTCAGAACAAAGGGAAGAGCACGTCAAGTCCAAAGACAAGGAACCTGCTCATCAAAGTAAAAAATTACAATTTCCAAGAAAGAAGATAGCCAGCATTAAAATAGTCAAACATGCCGAGGATACTGAGGACACAGCTGAAAAACGGAGAGTGGGCCCAGACAGCTCTAGACAGCGCAGCAGAAGTGACCATAGCTCGCAAGATCCTGATGAATCATCTGGAGACAGTGGACACGAATGAATACATTCAAGTGGAAACTGCAGACAGCAGAGTTAGCAAACCTCATAAAATATACGAGATAACATTACGTATAGAGGGAGATAAGACTAGGAAAATAAGGGGTCTATTTTGGGATAACCTTTCCAAAGGCTATGATATCCTTTTAGCTGAAAAGGACTGGCCACCAGAGTTTGTCAGGGAGTGCCCTCATGGCGAAGAAATGATTATGCCTGCCTTCTCAAATCACATTCCAATTCATAAAAAATATACACTTGCAAGAAAGTGGGCAGTAGCCCAAGCTCCTGCATTATATAAAAATCATGTAGGATGGGATGAGGATTCTCCTCCTCACAAAATTCAATTAAAATGTCAACCAACTGCACAAAGGCAGTACCCAATAAAGTAAGAAGCTAAAAAACAGGTCAGGGAGATCTTAGATCAACTTGAATATCAGGGGGTGATTGAAACATGCACCGCACAAATGAACAATCCTTTGTTTCCTGTCTCCAAGCCAGACGATTCATATCGTCTAGTTGTGGACTACAGACACCTTAACTCATGTTGCAAGACATTTGCAGTACAAAACTCACACAGTGCAGCACTAATGAATAACATCGTGCGCAAAAAAAAAAAAAAACAACATTAGACATCTCTAATGGATTTTTTTGTCAAAACATTGCACCTGAAAGCAGGTATTTGACCGCTTTCTCAATAATGGGCTCGCAGAAAAATTTCTGTTGACTCCCACAGGGGTTCAAGAATAGCCCAGGATTATTCTCAGCAAGAGTAACAGAGTTACTACAAATGTATGATGATGAGGCATTATCTTATGTCGATGACATCTATCTAACAGATGATGACTTGGATACTCACTTGAAAAGAGTGAACACCCTAATACTTGGGTTCGCAGCAGAGGGTTACAAATTCAACTTTAAAAAGTCACGAATTGCCCATCTGACTGTCCTGTTTTTAGGATATGAATTATCAAGTGAAGGCAAAAGCCTGGCAGACAATTTCTTAAAGAAGTGTGCTGTACTCCAAGCACCAAAAACGCTGAGGAACTTACAATCAATACTAGGTTTCCTGAATTTCTGAAGAACTTACATTCTAAATTATGCAGAGAGGGTTAAACCTCTCTATGAATTAATAAAACCTGATTTTAAACCAATCAATTGGACTCAAAAACACACAGAAATTTAGAGATCTTTGCAAACAGACATGTTAGCAAAAACAAAATTGCAAACTCGCGATAATACACGCAACCTTGTAATCCGAGTCATCCCAGGAAGATGCGGATTCACGTACCTGACCTCTAATGAGGGAGAAAAGGTACCAATAGCATACAAATCACACTTGTACTCACAGGCTGAAAAAACATTCAGTCTTGCGAAAAATGTTGTAAATGCGGTTCAAACAGCTGTAGCAAAAGAAAGAGCCCAGGCCCAAGGCAGACGGATTACTGTTTTAAGAGCAGAATCAGCCTTCGAGGCATTAACAAGCCCATGTAATTTAACTACCGTGGCATTAGATCCAAAATGGATACAATGGGAAAATTCTCTTGCTACAGAAAAAGTGAAATACTATTTTGACCCGGAAATGAAAAAATGTAAATATCTAACATATGAAAAAGAATATCCTCTGCCTAACAACATTCTGCCCATACAGCTTTACGCCTGCGTAATATACACAAACAGTTATGCAGAACCCTCAGTTTGGGGAAACAAGCTTATAACGCTACGTGCGAGGTTGTCAAATGCCGGTGGCGCGGAGGTAAATTGATGCCACTGGTCACAATGTCACAATCTGTAAAAGACAATTCAGGTCAACAAACTGAATTAATAGCTTTAAATATGGCGCTCGACATTGCTGATCGCGAATTCCCGACACTAATAGTGTGCGATTCGCATTCCTGCGTCAAATCATACAATGAAGACTTGCAGAAATGGGTTGAAAACGGTTACAAAGATGACACAGGTGGCACAATCAAGCAAAAATCGCTTTGGGAACAAGTAGTTCTTGTAAAGAAAGAACTACAAAAGACTCACGTGATACATACACTGAGTCATCAACGTGATGGCGTTCACGCTGCAGGGAATTCATTGGCTGAGACAGCCACAGCGGAAGCAACTAATCTGGCTTCCGTAGCCACAAAAAAGCGTTCAGAAAAATACATAGACGGGGAAACCATGCTGGCGGTAAAAACGTCTTTAAAAGGCGACTGTGCAGCATTACCCGTGAATTATCCACTCAATTATACATACATAATCGATGCAAACTCCGTTCCTTTTGCTCGAATCCCTGGAGTGGGGGATAGAGTGATTCCAAACACGAACAGGAGAAACTTATTAATAGCAGACGCACACATGGGTGAAGGTCTAGGGCATCGAGGGATCTTGAAATCTCTAAGAGAATTACAATAAGACTACTGGTGGCCGGGAATGAACCTGCAAAATCACAAATTTGCAAAAAATTGTGAAAACTGCAACAGAGATCGCAGTGGCGAACCGGCCGAAATAGTGCCAGAACACCTAATAGAAAGCATAAGGCGATCTATTCGCATGATTAAACAGGAAACATGCGTCCCTATGTATATTATTTAAGACTAGATTCACTTAAAATGTGGACTCCAGTGCTCGGCTGACGCCAGAACTGTTATAAAAGATTTGCGAGTCTATATCGGCATATACGCAATTGGCATGCTACATTCTGATCATGGTCCTGCTTTTAGCTCTTGAGCTTATGAGGAGGCCATAACCAGCATGGGCATTGCATTGCGGTATTCTTGTCCCTTCCATCCTGAGAGAAACGGGATTGTGGAAAGAAAAAAACGAGACATAAAGCAATCTATAACGGCGAGGGTATTAGGTACGGGTACTGGGTGGGTCCAACATTTAACTAGTGTCCAACGTAGTCTTAACAATCTGCCAAGAAATTCTCTAAAAGGTTTCAGTCTGTATGAACTATTGTTCGGGACTAGAATGCATATTCAGGACCTCGATAGTCAGACTTCAGTGGTAGAAGAAAAATGCTTTGATATCAAAGATCGTTTGGCTATTTTACAGGACTTAAATGAAACAAGAAAAGACGTGAGCAACGTAAAGCTAAAACAGCAGCCAACAGCCACTGAAGAGAAACCACCTGTCCCAGCAAGACCTGTCTGGATTCCAAAGATTGGGGATCTGGTCAGAGAGAAGATCGCGGTGAAGAAGGAATTTGGGCCTTCTTACAGAAAAGCAGTACCTGTCTTAGCTGTCAACGGAACAAGATCACTTGTACTACCGCCCCTTGCTGGTAAAAAGGAGAACCGAGTTGTATCCATCGACCTGGTAAAACCACAATCATGAGGCTAATAATAAGTAGTAGGCCCAGTGGACTCCCAAGAAATAGCAGAAGACCAAATCTTGCTACAATCCAAGAGGTTCAAACTGAGAGACTAATCACATTTGATAAACCTGCAGTGATTAAAAAGGGACTATGCAACAATGCCATGGAACTTGTGCCTCTTGAAGCCCAAATTGAAACAGTTCATCATGAAACACCTGTCTACAACGAGGTAGCCACAGACTATGCTAATGAAACAAAGAAAATTCCAAAAGCAAATAAAAATCCGGAAGCGATTCCAACAATTGATAGAACTGCATCTGGCTACTTCATCAACTTCGATGACTTTTCTGAGGATCCAAGCGAGCCTGAAGAACAGCCAACAACAAAATCTTTTAACGACAAAGCAAAAGAACTTTTTCATCAACTCAAAGAAACCTATCTGATTTCTCCATGGATTGAATTTTGGATTGTGTTAGGTGTACTTTTCCTCCTGCTTTGGCTCATCATGGTTCTTTGTTTGGGAAAATTCATTGAGGGAAAATACAGTACAATGGACACAGCAAGTCAGAACATCAACTTGGTCCAAAAGCCACACAAGTCATCTCACATCGAGAAAAGAGAACTATCATCCGTGAATGTTACAGCCAATCCGTTACCCGGTGGGGTAGCTTGGGACAAAACAGATTACGATATATATGGCCCGGTCGAGCTCTTGAAGTATCCACACCAGTTCAAGATTTTATTGAGTGACTTTGTGAAACCGAGCGCATTCTCTGATGATTGGGACTTTGAAAGTATTAATGATATGTCAGATTTAGTAATGTCAGCAAAATTTACAGAACATGATTACTTGCAGGGTTCATCTCATTATGACGAATTGTACTGCTACAACCACTTTGCGCATCACTATTTGCATAAATCTGCTCAACCTAGAAATGTTTTAAATTATAATCAATGGGAACATTGTGCAACTCCACCAAAAGGTAGTTCAAAAACATTTTATGAGAAATTCCCATACTTCTCAGGGTTTAACACAAGTGAAGCAGAAGCCTTTTATTTCAAAATGTTAAATAAGACAGGAATGAAAACAATGCTGACAAACACTAAATTAATCTATTCAGAAACATTTTATGAAAAAATTACTACATTTGGTTTTGATTTTTGGAAAAACAATATTGAAACAAAAACCATCTGGGGTACCAAAGATTGGCAGGTCCAAGGTATAGAATCATTATTTAGAGCCTGCATTATCCCAGAACAAATTATATTCTTGAATGATACCGTTCAACAGACAACCTGTCTTGGCCTAGCCAAAATTAAAGACTTAAACAAACCGTCTATTCCAAAGCCAACACCTGACAGTAATAGCACTACAGACGTTGAGATAGACGTATCCCATATTTGTAACCAAAACAGAACACATCCTGATTGGAAAAAATTGTTGATCTGGCCCACAGACACAAATAACTGTCAAGATAGATTCCTGAACAAAATACAGGGGTTCAAATTGACCAGGCCAGACCCTAGATACTCCCAGAGACAACATCCAGGGATAGTTACAACATACAGTGTAGAAAAACTATGCCTCGAATGGCTACACACATCCACACTGGCAGAAATTAAGCAACACTTGACTTTACTTAAAGACGGTGCTGACTTGCGTGATTTCATAATGGGACCACGAAAACAGCGTCAAAAACGTTTCATAGCAGCCAGTATATATGCAGCTTACAACGAAGCTTGGAAAATAATGCAAATTGAAACAGCAGAGAAAATACGGGAAATTGACCGCATAAATTTGGAAAAATCACTTTCTGTTGTGGACAATGGGTTAATGACTCTGTCTTCCAGAAAATATTCACTGGACAGCATTGTATCATCTGCTATAGATATAATAGAACAGGACTTGCTAATGTTACAACATGGTCAGTCCCAATTACGTTCTATTGTACAGCTAGGCTGGACGTTACAAAATCTGCGTTCAGGCTACGTGCCTTGGCGTTTAATCAACACAATGTCATTATTCTCTATCTTTAACCTTACTAATACACAAATTAGTTTGGCACAGAAAGGAGCGGAATATACAATTCTGAGCATTGAAAAACTAGAGAGATTACCATTGACAATGTCAGAACGACCTGTCATTGAATGGATAATACACGGAATAATAACTATTCTGATAACAACTTTCAAATTTAAATTCTGTCAAGAATATATACCAGCAGGCCAGTATGAAAGGTTGGGTAAAGGGTACATTAAGTCATCATGGAAATTACCTTACACACACACATGTTATAGTGAAAAGGAACAGAATGTATTTCTCAGTGGTAATAATTGTAAAAGATCACTAAGTGGTATACTTCTATGTCAAGGTATTAACCTGCATGGGGCCTGTGAGGGGGCTTCAAATAACCTTTCATGTCACCAGCATGGCACACCTGCAACTCGAATAGAGCCATTCTTTAGACGGCTTTCGAACGGGAGCTATATTCTAATAGTGGACCACAGATGTTGTGGCATGGTGCCAGGAAAAGCTTATCTAGTTAGCGTTAGTTCCATGGTCACTTGCTGTATGCAAGTATTGTTTCCAAACAGCACTCCAGACAGGGAGGAAAACATTTGGCCATTTTTGAACATCTCTTCTATTTGAATTGATACTTTAAGCAGAATAAAGTCTGTCCTTTTGCAGACAACTGTGCCCTTGACGTCATCAAAAGAAACGTATGATCTGCAAGTCGCAAGGACAACGGCAGAGATACATAGCCTTTTATCAGCAAATT
The DNA here is from genome assembly GCF_964261635.1 of Lissotriton helveticus. Classification (NCBI taxonomy): domain Eukaryota; kingdom Metazoa; phylum Chordata; class Amphibia; order Caudata; family Salamandridae; genus Lissotriton; species Lissotriton helveticus. The sequence goes on along the minus strand of NC_136070.1, from coordinate 501,479,273 downwards.
GCCCCCTACATTTCGCAGAAATGTTAAGCCAAATCTTAAATATGTCCGATACTGGAGGTATCCCACATGTATTTAAGACAATTTTTTCGGGACTGTTAACACCCTTCACAACAGTTCTGGGCATTTTTCCTAATTTTGTCCATTCTGTCTTTGGTGGCCTACCACTCCTGTTGGGACTCGTAGCAGGCATTTTATTTTTGATTCTCCTGCTTCGTTATGGCAAGCCAAAACGCAGACAAGACTGCAGCAACAATGGAAGAAACGATCCTAGCTATATGCTATCAGGACCGCATAACTAAAGTCCTTGGATTAGCCCGGCTAAGAGATCTGAATATGACCTGGTTTCTTTCATTCAGACCCATCTGGCAGAATTGTATCTTACCTGTGCTTCGATGTATGCTATGCGGAAAAGAATGCGTGTTGGACGTCTGTCTTACACTACAATCAGAAGTACCATTGGATACAGATACTTTGCTAAGTCCTGTAACGGCTCATGCATCGTGTTGTCCCCAGCGGTTACTGATCCTGATGACGCCATTCGTTGAGACTTCACCACTGTGATTAAAGGGTAGTGAAGTACGAGATGAGAGCAACATCACCCAGGTACGACCTTCTGTGAGCACTGCTGATCCTGTCATCCATGATAGCAATCATGCTCATGACTGCACAGTTGCGGCATTTTCCAACTTGGTCGAACTTTCACCTGAAGCGGTAAACTGCTTTTTTGAAAGTCTGTCTGAAATGATGTTTTCCCCCGAACAAAAAGAATAACTTTAAAGCAAACTAGTACACAGCGTTCCCTGAACTCTGAATTCGGCCTTCGGCTTTGATAAACAAAAGATACTGAACATATTTGGAACTATATTTTTTCTCTCTCCCCTGAAAGCGAAATTATTCTTTTTTTCCGATTCCAAAATATTTACCTTTTTTTTTGGCACATGTACTCTGCTTGAAGTAGAACTATTCTTAGAGAACAGAGCTTCTATTTTAGGACCTCTAAAGACAATATATCACGTCTAGCACATTTACAGCAACTGTATTTATATGTGATGGAATGGTCTCGCACCTTTTTTCTGTATTAAGAGCCATTTCATGTGTAAATTTCGCAAATCATTCATGCTGATATATATATGCATCCTTTTTTAATGAATGATTACACTGCTTGAAATGAGTACAGTACCTATAATCTTTTTCATGTATTTCGCATACACCATTTCAAATGCAAAAATTTATTTTGGGGTGGGTTGGTATACACGTGCACCTTTATGTTTACTATTGCTTAGTAATGATGGACATTAATTCGTGGAGTGGGTGTAGTGTGTTATCTAGGAAACCTGAATCGATATTCCTATTTTATGCCCTTGTCCGGTTATAATCAATAATATCCATACAACGGCATAATAATCATATCCATAATTCAGTCGTAGCACATGCTGTCACATTAAGCAAGACTACTTCTCCGGCCCCCTAGTAAGCACACCGAGTTCTCTAAACAAAACTAAGCCTCCAGCAACCTGGGAAATCCCCCTTGCCTTTGTTTCGATTTCATCCTAGAACTCCTGTAAAACACTGTAAGAACGGCCAGTTCTTAGTGACATCTTTATTGACGTCTTATGTCCAACCTTACGTCAAACCCAGGCACCTTTGAGGTATAAATATACCAACGTTGCCTTAAGCAAACACACGGTGGTAATTCTGGAGCAGAGCAGCTATCTACTTCTGAAAACCCAGCTGATGCGAGAGCCCACGGACGCTGCCCCTCCTCCTTGACGCGCTGAGAAAGACGCTGTCTTTTCTCCTGCCGAGAAATCCAGCTCCGGCGTTTCCAGGCTACCCTAGCGGGTTGCTGGGATATCGAGTCCTGAGAGAGAGATACCAGACCTCCTGCTTTCTATTACCCAGGTACGAAACTGACTAAACCCTTACAGAGAATTCTTGAGTCAGATTCTTCGCAAAACAAACTTAACTTAAACTGCTACTTACTTACTCCCTCCCACGTATTAGGCTTAGGTCAGGTACACCGGGATAGCCGTAGTTAGAAGCACCAGTTGAGTACTATTAGTCAATGTATATATGTATGTATCTATTTTATCTATTTTAAAGTATCATATGGCTAAGAAACCATGTCAATGCTTTTACAGTATTATTTTATAATCCTCCTTTTACTGTACGCACTTTACTTTACCATGAGCATTACAATCGTGGCAATTCATTTCTCTTGTATGAGGAAGAAGACTGCTCAATAAATAACACCTTTTATTGAAAACGCCCGTCTCTCTTTTCTCTGCATTCTGGTGAAACTAAGTACGCACATTTGGCTGAGTGAAATAGCTGTCTTTTGTTTTCAAACGACTATAGAGATACACTCTTAATCAGGGAGAGCAAAGTTGTCATGTTTTATGGTTGTCAGAAGCTAATCCCTTCTTGTCTATCCAGGGAGGTTAAACTCCTCCTCGTTTATTCGAGAAAGTTTCTAGTGACCTCTGAGCTAGCTGGCTAACCTTAAGTCTAATATAGTCAGTAGAGACCTAGATAACCTCAGTCCTACGTCTACACTGCTGAATATATTATTCCAATGCGCAGAGCCTATTGGGAATATAGGAACTACACTACAGCAGTTTCCACGCAGACTAAGGGTGGCGAAAGTGAGGACGTCACCCCTCCTTCTCCACTAGCAGATTTGATAACCCTTTTTGCAAAAGTACATGACAATGTAAGTGTATCTCAAAGGAGTTTACTAGACTGCTTATCAATAAAAAGAAGTGATTTTTCCCCTAAAAGTGATTGTCAGAAAGTCCATAGTGACCTTAATGGGCAGGCAAAAACAGAAGACCTCACTCTTCCGGATATTGCCATTCAATTGGAAAAGAACGCTGAACGATTGAAGCAGTTAGAAAAATCGGGTGCTCAATGTTTGGTTATAGACCCCCACTCGAATAAGGAAATATTGTCTCCTCAAGCAGGAGTTCATTTACACATGCCCATTAGGTATAGCAGTACACCTACTAAATTCTCTTTGACATCAGATTTTCATGATTTATCTATGCCCTCTGATAATCGGGTAGGGAACTCCGCGTTTTCACTGTCTAAGAACGAGAATGCAGGTTCAGGAGGGCTAACGTATACATTTACCAAATTGGAAAAAATTTTAGCGGTAATTTTGTCCCTGCTGGAGAAGAGTGCCTCTAACACGGATTATATCCTCAAAGTCCTAACGCCCATTTTTGGAGGGGTTTTAGATCTTAAACAACATAGCCAAGTATGTGCGAAGTGTTCCTCCCCTATATGTAACACTCCTTGTCAATTTAATGGCAGAATACATGATGCGGCTAATTGCTTAGGGTTAGGGGAACAGAATAATCAGTTGGTGGATGTTGGATGTTCGCCGCTTGGAAGAAATTTAACTCCAAGCCCATCTCAATTTATCGTTAATGACTCCAATCAGCTGGTGGATGTTGGATGTTCGCTGCTTGGAAGAAATTTAACTCCAAGCCCATCTCAATTTATCGTTAATGACTCTGTAGAGGTCCCCTTTGAGGGGAAAAGTGTAAATGTAAAGGTCTCTTCAGTGACAGATACAGTGCCTGTTTTCCCTATCTTTAATATGAGCAAGTCAAAAAAATCTAAACCTCATGATTCAGCTGAAATAATTAAGATTCTAGAAGCCTCTGGGGTGGGGGAACATTTATTAGTAAGTGAGGGAAGTGTTAAAAACCATTGTAGGAGGAAAAGCAAGGGGAAAAATCACCAGTTCCCAAAGCGTAAGCAGAGAAGGCTGCGGTTCCAAAGCGTAGTACAATCGGATCATTCTAATTTTGCTCCTGGTGATGAAAATAATACATCAACAGTGACAGAACAGAGGATGAATTCGAGTACAACTGAGGAGCAAGATAATATCCCCCAGCCGATTAGTCAGACTAGTAGGTCGAGTATTTCCCGGAATGAAAATGGGTTGGGTGAGGCTAGGAAAAGAAGGGCCTCTAATTTGGAGAGTAGCACAGGAGCGACGGTGGATAATATAAAAATCTTTGCACCATCCCCGAGTTTAAAACTAAGTGCGACCGCATGTGAATCTGTGGGTCTCGCCCCGATCTTCACGAAGCCTAATATAAGTGATGGTGGGGGAGTCAGTCGAAATATAACTACATCGGTTAATAACAATAAAGGGGGTAAATCCACTGATTCTATGAGGAGTCTTTATGATACGAATGAATTCAGGTCCCCAGAGTTAGGTACTGGGCATGTGAATAATGCCTTAATTTTTATCCCTCTTTTTGATGCTGAGCCAATGACATTGAATAGAAGGGCCCTACTAGGAATTCTATCGGAAATAGAGGATCTAAAGTTAATTTCCTCTAAAGATATTGAGTTGGTCATTTTAGACTGGAGGACATTCCTCAGGTCACCAAAGCAATCTTTACCTCAGGGGTGGTGTCTTCCCTTGTGTTAGCAAATGCGGATGGCTTTAGGAAAAGAGGAATAGATGTCATTGTCTGCCCCACATCCCAGGGTGCTCCGTTGAAGCGTCTCGAAACTTCTCATTTTTGGCAAGGGATAGAATAAAATGACTATGAGGGTGAGAATATGACCACTAAATTTGAGGATTTGGAAATTACAGTTGGGAGGGGATCGTGTATAAGAAAAATAAAGGTAGTAGCTCCCGAGGTTCATGAGTTTTCTGGCATTGATAGTGAAGATGAGGTGTCAAAATGGAACTGGATCGCAGGCACTTTGAATGGGGCTAAATCTACCAACCCTATCCCCATTGAGCGGAGGTAGCCTTCTAGGAACAATCGTGTCTTGGAATATGGCGGGGCTAGGAAAAGAACATTTTAAGCTTATTTCTTTAGCACACCTAGACCCTAAAATAATCTGCCTCCAAGAGACGTGGGCAATTGAAGAATTCCAGTTAGATAACTACTACGTGTATTGTAGTGCAGCAAAAAAATCTTTAAAGGGGCATGCTAGTGGAGGTTAGCCATCCTGCTAAGTTGCGAGTTAGTATGGGTCCCTGAGATATTTATTCATCCATCAAATTGCTGTATCTGTGCAAAGTTAAAATTAGATCAAGACAACTTGGGATGTGTAACATTTCTGTATGTGGTAAATGTATATATTCCTCCTGGGAAGGCATCTACCCCACTGGTCGAATCTATTTACACTTTTGTGCAAAAGTTATGTAGCAATGATGATAGAGCGTGTATCCTGATGGTAGGAAATTTTAATGCCAAGATTAATAATAGCTCAATCGTATCCTTTTCCAATTTGGACCAGAAGGAGGTTTGGTTCTTACCAGAGGCAGTATTCCCTTCCAATTTAAGATCTGATAAACGTGGCCTTTTACTGTTGCAAAATTTGAGAAACCTTGATCTTATAGTATTAAATGGCAGCTTCCCAGAGGATTCACCTGCAGCCCTCACCTTTCACGGGTCATATGGCAATTCCCTTCTCGACTATATGGCAGTGTCATTTCAACTGTTCGGGGCATGCTCCCAGTTTAAGGTTCTTCCTACTAATTTGAGTGAACACAACATATTGGCTGTCAAGATAGCTTTAAACTTCGAGAAATCTGAACTATGGAATCAGAGGAATCAGATATTAACATATTCTCGAAGTAATGGCTGCTCTTATTGGTCACATAAGAACCTTCCGAATCTTCATTGGGTATTTAAGAACATTGCGTTCACCTTAACCTGGGAGAACCCGATCGAGAGAAAGAGTCATGACTGCGGTCAGAAAGTTGGGAAGAAAGATGAAAGGTGATAGCGCCGCCCCCAAAGCAACACTTCCTAATGAAATTAAAACTCTTAATAATAAGATAAATGGGTTGATCAGAGCCCAATTTATAGACCCATGGCCGTCAAGACAAAAAGAGATATATAGATTAAAACAGGTCCGGAAAAGGAAAATAGCTGCAAGTCGCAGGGCCTCTGAAGATGAAAAATGGGTTAACCTTCGGGAAGTGGCACTCTCGGGGGATACTAGAAAGTACTGGGCATTGATTGCCAAATACTGTGACAGTAGAGTAAAATCTCAGCCCATGTTGATCTCTGAATCTGAATGATCTACCTACATATCCCTATTGTACGCCCCCAATCCTATAGATGCTGGGGTTGAGGGGTTCAATAGGTCCACATTTTCGGTAGAAGAGGTAGAAGCACCTATAATGTGCGAACTTGAGGGATATATTAAGGGGGCGAGATACTCCTGGGCAATGGGGCCGGATGATGTCCCTGTTGCCATAATAAAAAAGGATCGTGGCGATTGGGCAAAGGTGTTACATCCCCTGTTCGTCCATTGTTATAAGTTTGGGGATATCCCTAATTCCTGGAAGGGCAGTATAATAGTTCCACTATATAAGAAAGGCCCTAAAAACTCTCCTGCAAACTATAGACAAATCTCCCTTTTGGACGCAACGGGAAAACTCTTTGCAAAAAGCATCCTTGTCCACCTACAAGAGTGGGTATTCGGTAATAATCTAATTCCCCTTGAACAGTCTGGTTTTCGGAAGAATAGTGGCACCTTAGACAACATCTCTGTCCTGCAAACCCTAATTGATAAATATCCTGTGGGTCGGAGGCTTCCGGTGTATACAGCTTTCATTGACTTCTCCACAGTGTTCGATAGGGTGGATCGGGGGATGCTGTGGAGGAAACTGATAAGGATGGGGATCCCAGGGAATTTGTTAAGAGTAATAATCACACTCCACTCTTCTACTTGGACTCAAGTTCTGTTAATGGGGACCCAAGGCCTATCAAAGAAAATCACCACCCACAACGGGTTGAAGCAGGGGTGCCTCTTGGCCCCTTTACTCTTCTCAATCTACATAAATGACCTTCCAAGCCGGGTAGGTTAGAGTAAAGGGGACCCTCCACAAGTGGGTGATCTAAAATTAAGTTGTTTGCTGTATGCTGACGACGCAATCATCTTGGACCTAACTCCAATCGGGTTGCAAAGACGTCTGACGGAGCTGGTCAGGTATACTAATGAATATTTTTTTTAAATAAACACTTCTAAGAGTAAGGTATTGATCTTTAGTCAGAAAGGCTGTAAGGTTAGATCAAATCTGAAATGGTTTTTGTGGGATGAAAATATGGAAATAGTGATATTTTATCCTTATTTAGGAAAAGTTTTTACAAATAGGTGCTCTGCTAACAGACATTTAGATCACTGCAAAAGTAAAGCTATTTCACAAGCATAGGCAATTAACCGCTTGTATAAGCAATGCGGGAAAAGACATTTTTCACATACTATTGCAGTGTACAAAATAAAGATTCCGCCGACCCTGAATTACGCATGTGAAACAATTGACGAATGTGAGTGGGCTAAGTTTGAGAAAGTGGAAGGTAAAATTTGGCATCAAATATGTAACCTGAGTCATGCCGCATTAATTGCGGCTCTTAGGCTCGAATTTGGCCTTCTCTCAACGTATGTTTTGTCATTGGCAGGGACTTTAAGGTGGTGTAACGCTTTGATAAATGGTCAAGAAAACCTGTTAAGGTTAGCATTGCACAAGGACATTTTTTATAATTTATTGTGTAGAAGTGTAATTTTTAGAAACTATTTAAAAGCGTTAAGCATTTTTAGTTTGAACTTAGTAGGGGCAGCAGTTTTAAACAAAATAGCATTAAAGCAATTCATTAAAAAATCCATATATGTGATCTCACGAGAAAGAGATTTGAAAATATGCAGAGGGAATGGCAGACTGGACTGCATAGCGGAGAGCTCAATTATTAAAAATCCTCAGCCGTATGTTCTTTGGAACCTGAATCATGGTGTACGCAGAGTGATTCTACTCTCCAGAATGAATTTGTTGCCATTGAGGATAGTAACAGGAGCTTGGGAAGATATGCCCAAAAATGAAAGACTTTGTGATTTATGCAATGGTGGTATCCAAGATTTTAATCATGTTTTGATTGTGTGCCCAGCACTTAGTTCAATACGACGCAAATTTCTAAGGCATGGTTTTTTACAATATAATATTTCAACAGCAGAACAGGCACGCAACTTTCTTCTGCACCCTCCGTCAGAACAGATATGTTTTAAGATTTTCTGTTTTTTTAAAGAATTTTTAAATGTATACTAGAAGTCAATAAGTAGGGTGTTCAGTGGATTATGTAGTACCTTGTATAATTTCCCTTGTCTTAGCATTTTTGAGTACTTTAAGCATTTTTAACCCGTGAAACATACGATAAGTAACAATTATTTATTAGTGTGTTTAACAATCCTGTTTGCTTTCTTGTGCAGCTTTTGAGTAATTTTGGTTATATTGATGCAATATAATCATTCTGGGCTCCATCCAGGATTAGGGCATCTATGCACTAGCACTTTATCTTGATATATTTGCACTCTCAGTAGCACTTTACAAAATCATCTGTTGATAACACTGTTCTCTGTCCTCGACATAAGAAATGTTTTAATTGCTCTTGCCTTTGTTAATCTGCTGCCTGTATATTGGATAACATTTGTATAAATGTAGCTGAGTTTATTAATCTTGGGCTAAAGCCAAAAGGGTCGAATCAGGTATAAGCCTTGGATAAAGATTAAGGTTTTATTGCGTTAGCACAATGTAGAATTCATGGGCACTTTACATGGTATTTTATAAAAACCGGCCGCTATCTTCATTTAAAATTCATCTCCCAAAAATATGATTTTAAAAACAAGATTTTAATTACTATTTTTTGATTATCGTTAAACGTACATTGGATGAACTCAACATAATTTCTTAACCATGCGCTGTCCAAATGTAATTGTAGATTAGATTAGATCTCTTCATCAAATTAGGGAGTCAGCCAATAGTGTTCCTCACTAGATAATGATTAGAAGATTTCTGTCCCTCGAAGTGACGTAATTAATGATCATCAGAGATTAGTCCCTTTAGGGAGGAGGTAATTTTAGAAAAAATGGTTATTTCAGTATTTATTCGTAATTAAAGTTAGGGGTTTAATGAAAAATATATTATGTACTATGTGTAATGTAGGATTATTACAGGGTGTAATCTCATGGGTTTTTAATACTGTTTTTTATGAATTAATGTTTTATTGTAATGTTATGTGGAATTCTTCGGAATTCCGAATCATAATAAAATGAATTGAATTGAATGGAGAGCAGATAGACTAGGGCCCTGATTAGCAGATTCCCAGTCAGACTAGCCAAAAAACAGCAAAACACCAGGCAAAAAGTGTGGGTAACCATGCAGTCAGATCCTACCTTCCTACATAACCTCCGCCCCCGAAAACGAATGGAGATAAGGCTAACCTTGTCCAGTTGAGACTTTATTTCCTAAGTGGCCATATAAGGAAGGTCCTGCACTAGCATGGATACCCCCTGTCTTATGTACCACTAAGGAGTCCCTACCCTAAAGGGTTTTGGAGCCTCTCCAAATTTTGGATAACTATCTGTAGTTTGATTTGGTAAATAAATGGGCTGATGGGGTGCCTGAGTAGGGAAGTGAGGCCCTAACAGGGTTGATCCCAGATTCCTCAGAGCACTGGTAACCATGGAGGCATTTATTTCCATGACTGAGTTTTATTTGGCCCTAGGGTTCAACCTCTGTCTGCCTACAGCTGGGTGTTGAGTACCTCTGGTTGGAACAATGGAGGGCCAGGGAAGGTTTGGGACAGCTTTGTCCCAGGGTTTCCTTTGCCCAACAGAGTCCATCTGGGGGTGTCACTACCTAAGGTTAAGAGGGATCCCTCAGAATGTTGAGGAATATTCACCTGGCTAGTGCCTGTACACTGGGTGTCCGGACTCTGATAATGAGGGGATTTCTCGGGACAATGGGTCCCTAGGGGTCCACTGACATCCCTGACCTTTGCATCCCTAGGCTGCCTGAGGCTAGGTAGAGTGGGGCAGGATATCTGCAGGATATCTGCTCCAGACTGGGCACCTACTTGGAAGGGTCCCCTGACCTCAGTGGTTCTGCCAGGACAGGCCCGACCACCTCTGGGGCAGTTCCTTCACAAGGGGTAGGATCAGTTCCCTGAGGAAGCTGACCAATACCTATAGTCTGAGGGGGAAGACTTTTCTTCATTCCCTGTGCTCTCCGGTGGAGCAGAGTGGACCATTGTTTCAGGCTCCACTACTCCAGAAGTTTCCTGGGGTTGGACTGAGGCCCTAGGGGTTCCACCCACTCTTTCAGGGAAACCTAACATCTAAAAATGACACAGGGGACCCACTGGGGACATCTGCAGTGTGAGAACACAGGCGTGAGCTCCATATGGGAATGTCACGGTTGGAATTTTAAAGTTTAAGGACACTTAGGAGAGGACTTTGAGCAAACCCTTTCAAACTTAGAATGTTCTAAGGCCAGCACCCTGTGAGCACTGGAATACTTGTGTTAATGGGCCATCACCCAAGAGGCAATCTACTTGCAAGTTTGGGGATACTGCCTCTCTCTTTGAACCAGTGACCCCTCCGCAGCTGAGCTTGACTATAGCCATGGGATGATCTGACCGCATACCATCAGTATTGGTCACCTAATACTTGAACTCAGGTAAAAGCTGGGCTGGGGGCACTAGGGTTTCTGTCACCATGGTGACACTAGCCCCATTGTCCCTATAGGCTACAGATGTCTGCCCATTGATCAGGGGCTCTTGTCTGTACTTGCCCAAGGAATTGGCACTGACAGTAAAAGTGGCAAACCCCATGGCACCATCTCAGACTAAAATGGCCTGTGTGGGGGACCTGGCTAGGCCCGGGTCCACATCAGTGCCCCAAGAAAACTCAACCACATTTTTTGGGTGCACTACCACCACCTGTAGGATTACTACCTGTAGTACCAGGAGGTGTAGAAGTATAGAAGTAGTGTTTGGAGGAATATTTTCCTTATTGCTGACCTTGGGGCAAATGGCATCATTTTTTCCGATGGCCTGGCTTCTTACAGACAAAGCAATAAGGTTTCTTGAAATGGGAGGAAGGAGTTTGGGACCCACCCCCAGAAGAGGATGTTTAGGGCTCTTCTGAGGACTTATCTTTTGATTTATCCCCACCTTTACCTTGGGTCTTGAAAGAATCTTTCTTCTGGCCACCACCCTGGTTCTTTTGTTTCACCCTGGTTCTGACATATTTATCGACCTTCTTTCCAAATTATTTTGGAGAAGTCAGATCTGAGTCCACCGGATGATGGTACAAAAGCCGTTTTTGACAATTATTAAGGATCTGCTCCCTTCTAATCAAATTGTACATTCCTAAATAGTCGTGCACCTTGCTACCAAGTATCCAACCTTCCAGTGCATTTGTAGCACAATCTACAAAGTCTATCCAGTCTTGAGTTTGTGTCTTGTGGGTGTCTCTGCACTTAATCCTATACTGTTCAGTGGTTGAGCCAAACCCTTCAATGAGAGCACTCTTCAAGACTGAGTAATTATCAGCATCCTCTTCTCTAACAGTGAGGAGCTTATCTATGTCGTTGTCAGCAGAGGAGAGCCACAACATAGCTTCCCATTGCTCTTGAGGGACCCGCTGAACTTTACAGGCCCTCTCTTAAACAATAATCCATTTATGGATGTCATCGCCAACATGGTAGGGAGGGACAATCTTGCTCAGGTTCCTATAATCAAAGGAATGTTCCTTAATTCTAGGGACACTTTTGCTGCCACCATGGGACTCTATTCCCAATCTTTTTCTAGCTCTCCGGACTTCTAGGGCCTCTTTGTCCAGGCCAATTGCTGTTGCCTGAGCATAAGCTTAGCTTCCTAAAGTTCCAGAAATTGGTACTCCCTGTTATAAGAGTGTGCCATCTTGCTAGATACAAAGGTCCCTACAGACTGTCCTGAGTGATGAGGTTCTGTAGAGAGAGATCTAGATCTCCTTGGTAAACCCTACACTCTCCCAGGAGGGGTGAAGAGGGGGCCATCTTGGCCTTCTTCCTCAGCATCTCCCTGAAGATCTGAGTTGTCCAAGTGGGAACCATCTAATTCCTCCTGCCCAGGGTTTGAGTCTAGGTCATAAAATGTGTAACCTCCTGACAGTTGCTCATTCCCTGCCCACCCACTTTCACCTGTTCATCTGACCTAGGGGTCTGCCTAAGGTCATCAAGAAGTATGGCCTCTATGAGGCGTTGAGTGTTGATATTTCTCCCTGTCTTCAGCTTTCTAGAGGCACTCAGGGTTTTCAATTCTTGGAATGAATGCTCACTGTATCTAGAGGGCAGAGAGCCACTGGCATCTCTTTTAGAAGGCAATCCTAAGTGTGGTGAGCTGTTGCACCTACCTAATCTAGTGGGACTTAAACTCTCTGAGGTTGGAGAAAGGGTGTGCGAGACCTTTGACTTACCCAACCCTAGGTTCAGTAGAACTTACTCATTCTAAGCTAGTAGTATATGTACCTAATAATTAGTGGTTTTCAGTTAATCAATACAAAGATTTATCTGGTAAGACAATGCAGGTTTGAATCCCAACCGTTGCACACCAATCTGAGCTTTGTCTTGAAGGAATGTTATGCAGCTTGTTTTACCAGAACGCAATCTTATTGTATTGGTTAAATGAAAGGAGAACCACACAGTAGTTATACAAATATGCATATATTTTTATAACACACCTTAAATACCTCACAGTATCAGCTACACGCAGATAAATACAAAGCACAAATACTGTAGCACAGAAACAAGCCTAAGTAGCACTAATACACAGCGGGCTCCAGGGGGAGACCAAACCATATACTAAAATAGTGGTATAACAACCACAATTCGAGTCAAGACAGTGTCTAGAGGATGTAGAATTGCTGGGACCCCAAGGAACCATCCAGGGTGAGTAAGTAGGGACCCGACGGAGGACAGGTGCAGTGTAAGAACACAACAGCATGATACGTACAATTCAATGGGAGAGCTGCGGATACAATTTTACAGTTTAAGGACCCTTCCCAGTGGATTACGAGGAAACCCTTTGGAACCTAGAAGGTTGGAGAGCCACCCAAGCCGTGGATACTGAAGTACAAGAGTTACCTATCCCAGGGAAGCCAGGTGCTTAGGGCTGAAGCGGCGTCGTAAACCGTTGTTGTTCTCAAAGGGAGTCTTCAAAGAAATGCCCCTGCTGGAAAGAAGAAAAGTGCCCAGTGGAACCCACAGGTGGATTCTTGATGGAAAGAACCTGAAAGCAGATGGGACAGAGTCTGGGTAACTCAGGAGTGACTGGGGGCTTGGTAGACGAATGCCCACAGTTGTCGGGTGCTTCAGGTGTGTAGAAGGAGACCTTGACTCTACAGCTGCAGGGACCAGGAGATGTCAAGGACAACCAGGAGCTGAATATAAACTGTCCCACAAAGGAAGTCGAGTGCTGAGGGGCCGGTGTCCGGTGGGAGCACCAACAAGCCTTGGCAGCTGCAACCCAGGAAGAAGGTCAAAGAAGGATACTGTCTGGCCCAGCAAGGACCAGAAGACACACCACAACAAGGGGAGACAGGTCAGCCCTGGAGCAATCAGTGGAGCCCAAGAAAAGTAGTGTTGTCCCTCATGTGGACCCACAGACCGAAGGCACAGGAGTCGCAAGGGGACCTCGAGCAGTTTCACAAAGTCACAGCTTGCAGAGCACAGAGTAGGAGGAGGCCAAAGTCCTTTGTACGACATGTGCACAGAGGTTGGGGCTATCAATAGCCCAATGCGCTTAGTTGGGGAATGCCAACAAGCATATGCACTTTCAAAAGTACACGGAGCACAGGGCTTCAGGTTATGCGGTCCCCACGAGGGTTACTGGCCTTAAACTCAGTGAGAGGGCAACTCAACCTCAAGGAACATAGGAACCTACAAGGGGTGTGGCTTGGCCAGAGACAATGGCGGACGCATGAGCAGAGAGCTCCACATCAGCCTCGCACTTATCCTGCTTAAATGGACATCCGGAATTGCCTAGTGCGCCATCGGTGACCCCCCGGGGTGGGGCACACAGGGAGCGTACATGGTGAAATACACATCGCAATCCACATCAAATATCAGTTGCAACAGAGGAGCTACTCCGGGAGGCCAGGAGGGCTCAAAATGGCGGCAGGAGCCGATCGCGACCTGAGCCACTAGGCCATAGCCAGAGTGGACTCCTAACTAATGATGGAGAGGGTCCACAGGAGTGCGATCTGATACCGACATGGCGACTGCACTGGAGCGGATAGCTTGACACGATTGTCGGGGATCGGCAGACCCCTGGAAGCCTGGGAGCAGTGCGGCGTGTAATCGCTGTGGTGGGGAGATCGTCGCCTGGCCTGGAGGCGAGAGGCGAGCAGGCAGCTCGCAGGCGATTGGCAGTGCGGGTCTGGGTGAGAGGCCGCACTGTGGCCCCCTGGTGTCGGACGGGCCTGTTACCGTGGAGTATCAACAGGGTAGCGCGGATAGACATCCGGAGATACCCCAGAGCAGAGACCCGAAGGAGTGGTCCTGTGGTGAATGCATCAAAGGGAAGTCCCGGGCAGAATTCAGACCGGTGTTGAGGTCGAGGATTGCCCAGGAGGACACAACCCATTTCCCAGGGGAGACCACTGAATAGGTAGGACCCGTGAGCACTGCGGAGACTGCTTGTCACGTTCAGGGCAAGACATTGAGGATGCTGGTGGCAGAGGTGCCAGGACGTTGAGCGGCGCCCCCCCTGGGGAGAGCCTGGAGCAGTCAAAGATTCTGATGAGAGCCACGTGCAACAGGGGAGAAGTGTGCAACGTTGCCTGGAAAGATGGCGACCGTCACGAGAGCAGTGGCATAGAAATCCCCCATTGAGAAGTGAGGCGCACGTGGAGGAGCTGATTGCTGGTGACCCGGGGTCTTGAGGACCCGTGCCGGGAGGCGGCCAAGGCGGACAAGGTGAGGCTCCAGCACCCTCGGTAGAGGCAGAGGCCAATGGGCAACTGTGAGCTGGTCTGGAACAGAGCAGACAGATCTCGCTAGCAGCCCTGACGGCTGGGAGCTTGGATCTCAGGAGAGGAGCCCAGGCATTGCACTCAACATTCGAACTGAACGGGCGAAGCAGAGTGAGTACTGCCGATTCATCGGTGCACATCATAAACTCGCACCGCTACTGCTCGGGGAGCTTAGGTTGAGTTGCCTCTGCAGAGCGCCTGTTACCGGAGGGAGGAGTATAGGTGCGCGAGGTGAGCCTTTGCGATTATGGGCCATAGCGGACACAAAGGCGACCCTTCACCAAGATATCAGTACAGTGGCAGTGGGACTTGGGCTACTAAGGGATGAACACAAAAAGCTCTCAGAGAGAGTCAAGAAAAATGAAGTCAGTATTGCAGATTTGACGCTGGCGCTGAAGGACATGACACAGTAGATGAAGGCCCTAACGGACAGGGTAAATGTTCTGGGGTGCAAAGCCGAAGATGCAGAAGGATGCAATCGAAGAAAAAACATCTGGGTAGTGGGGATCCCGGAGGGGACAGAGAGGGGCGATTTGGTGGCCTTCCTGGAGACATGGTTCAGGAGTGTTGTAGCCCCGGAGGGCCTCGCTGCCTTCTACACCCTTGAAAGAGCTCATAGGGTACCAGCCAAGCCGTTGGCCATGGGGAGGCCCCTGAGACGGGTGGTGGCCTGCCTGCTCCATTTTCCTGATAGGGACATACTTCTGCAAAAAACAAGAATGGATGGCCCCTTCACTGTGGAAAACGCTAGGGTTACGCTGTTTCCGGACTATACTTTAGAGGTACAGAGGAAGCGGGCCTCCTATGTGGCAGTTAAGAAAGAGCTGCATGACGAGGGCCTCCAGTACTCTCTGATGTTCCCGGCCCGCTTGCGCATCCTACTAGATGGGAACACACACTGTGTTGACTTTCCTAAAGATGCATGGGACTGGATAGAGACGTACAGAAAAGAGACACCGCTAGGCGAGAACTCCGAGAAAGCACAGGATCGAGCCACAAACCAAACTTTACGACCACAACATCGCCTCCGCAACAGAACCCAGAAGAAACTCATGCTCTCTCAGACGACTTGGGAACAAGCGGAGGCACTGCAAAACGTTGTGCCACTGGCACAGGAACAGACTGCAGTGTCAGAAGAAGAAGAAACTGGCACTACGGGGGACTCTGTGGGAAATGACTCAGACACATCACATGCTAGCGGTGAACAGGTGCCCGAGGTGACACCGCAGAGGCCAGATGGCATTATCTGAAGTAGGGTAGTAAGCTATAGTGGGCAGGGTGCCTAGAAGAACACTTACACTGTTAAGGCCTGGCGAATGCCTCGGACTGTTTTGCTTATGATGGGGCTAATGTGCAACGGTTTGTGAAGTCCCGAGCCATGAACCTCTGTAGTCAACAGAGGAGTCAGTGTGCATTTTCTTTTTATGGTTTGGGTGGGTACTAGTTTAACAGTAGCTGTCCTGGGAAGGGGGAGTTGGGGATGTTGCTTAGTTTTGGGGTACATTAGGGCCAGGCATATCATTAGTGAAGTTTTCAGGGTAGGTTTACCGACACTGTTGGGATGGGTGCCACCAATGACTTGAAGTGTATATCATGGAATGTACAGGGCCTGCACTCTATGTGGCACCGACATAAACTACATGCATATCTAGTCGGCAGGGGGGTCCACATAGTGCTGCTGCAAGAAACCCACTTACAGGCACAAGAAGGAGCAGTGTTACAACTGCGCTGGCATGGCCAGGTGTTCTATACAGCCTATTCCGCATTTGCTCTGGGAGCATTGATTTGGGTGCGGGCGGGGGTGCCCTTTCAGTGCAGGGAGAGGCTTATAGACCCGGAGGGTAGATATGTAGTGGTACTTGGGAAACTAGACAGGTGTGACAGGTGTGACATAACCTTGGGGAGCATATATGCTCCCAATACGGATAACCTGCCTTTGTTCGGAGTTGTCAGGGAAGCTAGCACCCTATCTCACTGGGTCAGTATTGATTGGTGGGGACTTTAATTGTATCTTGGATGGGATTTTGGACCACTCACACCCCCTACTTCCTAATGCGCCCATTCATAAAATTGCGGAGGCGAGGCGGAATTGGCAGAGGCGATGGGGGCTAGTGGACACTTGGAGGGTTCAGCATCCTGGGGAGCGCGACTACTCTTTTTAACTGCATTGCATGACCTTCGTGTGCGCTTGGATGCGTTTTTATGCACTCCAGACGTGCATGCAGGAGTGCAGGGCAGCGAGTATCTTGCTAGGACACTGTCAGATCACAACGCCATTTTATTCTGGATGCAATGGTCGCCGGTACGAGCCAAGATACCGACTTGGCGAATGTGTCCGGAGGGATTGGAGGACGAAGTGTTTTGTGACATGGTGGGCACCTGCATAACTCAGTACTTTATGGACAATGAGGGCACAGCCTTAGCATCTTTAGTGTAATGGGACGCCTCTAAAGCGGTGGTACAGCACCTTGGGAAAGTGGAGAGAGATTGACCTGGGAAGCTGGATAATAGGGGGAGCTAGAAGAGACGTAGGAGGTGATAGCGGCACAAGTGGAGCATTTCTGATGTTTCAATCACAAAGCTTATAACACATGCACCCACATAGAGGGAGACAAATCTTGTGCTCTACTGGCCTGGTTGGCTAACCCGTCGTGCAGAGGCTCGATGATTCTGGAGATCCGGACCTCTGGGTGCGCGCTTGCTACACACTAGAGGGTATAAATGAGAACTTATATAAAGCAAGATGACCCAAACGGAGGATGACTTGAGTGGGTTTACACGTGAACTCTAACTCCCACAGTTGGATGACGATCAGGAGGAGTTGTTAGGCACAGATATTGAGATTAGCGAAGTGAGGGTGGCTATGAAGCATATGGCACTGAATAAAACACTGGGGACGGACAGCCTGCCGATAGAATTATATTTAACCTATACTGAGCAGCTAGCACCACTATTGGTAGCGCTCTATAACGATGCAAAGCACCTGGGCCAGCTTCCAGTCTCAACAAGGGAGGCAGTTATCATCCCACTATTTAAACCTGGAAAGCTGGCAAGGGAGAGATCGGGGTCCCGTCGGCTATCCATGCTTAATACAGATTACAAAATACTGAGTTGCATATTAGCCACTCATGTCGACCATAATACATCAGGATCAGGCTGGATTTACCCCCGCTTGGAATACGGTCTTAAATATTCAGCACTTACTGTGGATACTAGAAGCAGACTCCTATCCGAAAGACACAGCCACAGTGTTTGCTGTCGATATAGAAAAAGTATTTGACAGCCTGGAATGACCCTATCTGTTCCACGTCATGGCAAAATTTGGACTGGGGGACAAATTTATAGAGTGGACGGCTTTACTATACAAGTGGTCCACCGCTCGGGTTAGGATGGGTAGGTTGATATCCAATGCTTGCGAGGTAGGCCGGGGTATGAGGCAGGGATGCCCGCTGTCCCCACTCCTATTTGTGCTGGCCATGAAACCACTGGTGACAAAGGCCAGGATGGGGTGATACTACCAAGGCCTACAAGCGCATGGGCAGGTTCACCACATAGCCCTATATGCTGACGGCTTGCTAATGTTCTTTGAAGACACGGTGCAAGCACTACTAGGGGCGGAGGCATTTTTACACGAATTGGGAGTGGTGTCTGGACTTAGAGTAAATTGGGCTAAGTCATGGCTGTTCCCAACTGTCGGAGACAAAGACAGACAGGACATAGCAGGGGTTCAGTGGGAATACAGGTGCCTCCCGTACTTAGGGGTTAAGATATACCATGCACGTGCGGATATGTTGGAGGGCAATATTGGTAGAGCAGTGAGAGGTCTGGCGAGCAGTTTTGAGTTCTGGGGGACACTTCCACTATCAGTTGCTGGGCGAGTGGCCTTGCTTAAAATAGTGGCCCTCTCCAGGCTATTATATTACTTTGGGACCCTGCCAGTTTCGATCCCAGCGTGGATTTTTAAACAGCTTACATTCATGGTCACAGGCTTCCTGTGGGGTACTGTTAGACGGAGGGTGGCTTTGACTGTATTAATGCATCCAAGGTCAGATGGAAGATGGGCATTTCCTGATTTTGAAACCTATTATGTAGCTACTCGGCTGCAATGGCTTATGCAAAGAGTAGCAGCACGGCTGCGTGGCCCAGTAGAGGAGAGAGAGAGAGAGCCCCGGCATTGGGATTACTCTCTCAAATCGTACTGGGCCTTCCTGTCTGGGCCGGTGCCCTCCCAGGGGACCTTAAAACAGCAAGGCAGTGCTAAAAACGGAGCCTAAAAAGATGGTAACATGCTGCCTTTTCACAACAAGCAGGAGCGATTTGACTTAAGAGGGGGGAATTTTTGCTCCATGCGGCGCCTACCAACGCTATCCGTGAGCACTGTAAGGAGGGCTAACTGAACCGGGCACCTCCCTGGACTGTCAATATATAGTAATTGCTGCTGTAAAGTTTAAAGCAGTGACATGCCTGTACAAGCGTATGACGCAGGAGAAGCTAGCACCTCTAGATGTCCTTAAGTGCAAATGGGAGGCAGATGTGGGGAAAGAGATACCAGATAGGGATGGGCCGAGGTAGTGGAAAGAGCGTGGAAGAGCACCAGGAACGCCCGTTTTCAACTGGTGCACTTTTACATCTTGCACAGAGTCAATCTTACTCCAGGGAAGATCAAAACCTACTTTGACACTGATTCATATAAGTGCCCGCGCTGCTAGGGGGAAGGAGCGAACTTTCCTCATATGATCTGGGGATGCCCACAACTGGCTACTTTTTGGACTGAGGTAGTGGCCTTGTTGAACGTTGTAATGGAGAGAGAACTGGAGCTGGCAATAGGGCCGTGTGTGCTGCATTGGTTTCCACAAACGGCTAAAAACAAGATCATTAGCAAATTTTTAGATATGGGCCTTTTGCTGGCCAAAAGGAAAATCATGATGCATTGGAAAGCACAAAGGGTCCCCAACATAGCTAAGTGGAAGAAGGAATTCAGCAAGTGGGCGGAATGTGATGGGATAGTGTGGTTGCAATTAGCAAAGAGGACGGGTCGTGAGAAGACATTGGAAGCGGCCAAAGCATGGGAACGATTGGCGGGATTATTAAAGGACCCAGACACTGTTAGCGATGAAGACAGTGAGATTGATGCACCTGAGATAGGACATTGAAATGCTAGCACCCAAGGGCAGGGGCAACGCCACCCCTAGGACCAACATGATATATGAGCACACAGTAGAGGCGCACAACCATCCTCACTATTAGCCTTGATAGGCTGCCGACAACTAAGCATAACAGATGAATACTGAGTGTTTTATGCAGAGCTGGAAGTGTCATGCCTGGGGGAGGGCGGGATGGGGCGAGGCTCAGGAGTTTAGTTAGAGTAGTAATGATGTGGAATTATAATGCAATTATAGATCAGGGATGTCACTAGTTAGCGAGGACTATTACTTATATTTCTCCATTTTGTCTCAGTCACTGCAAGGCGGAATACAGATATGTACAGTTGACTTCAATTTGTATGACTTAGCACTGTATGCTTGTAATGATTATTGGTCTGAGAATTATTAGGAAACAGACTTTGATACACTGTTAATTGATGTTGACACAGAAAAACTCAATAAAGTTTGTTTACAAAAAAATCCATAGGAACCTACCTCCTGGGTTGCTGGAGCCTTCAAAGTCTGCAGGAGCTCAGGATCAGCAGACCGGACAGTTGCATTACGGTGCCAGTGGATGCAGGGGAGTGACTCCTTCTCCTCAAGGGAGATACTTCATTTGTCCTTGATGCTCCATGCGTCCTACACCTAGTCTGTATGGTGCACGGGCTTTGGTCAGAGAGGGAAACAAAGTCGGGCCCAGTCGAAGTCCAGCGAAGTCCAGAGTGTACAGACGTTTGAAGGTCAGTGGTCTCCTTTTCAGAATCTTGTCCACATCGAATCTAGGGCCCTACAGCCAGGTATGCCCTTTTATACCCACGGGAGAGGGTTGGACAGATTCAGGCCAGGTCAGGACAGTGTGGAGGTTATTCCCATGTCCTTTGTCCATTTTTGCACCAGAGCAGGAGCCAACGGGGGGACTGGTTTGAACTGGGCTATGCACAGGGACACCAAATGTGCCCCTCATGCAGACTTTCAGGCACTTTGGAAGTGCACCCACACAGCCCCAAAACACTAAATCCTGTCTGGGAGGTGGTCACACCCCCCTGTGACAGGTTACATATTATGCTGCCTTCCTCTACTCGAGCTTGGCTCTGCAGCAGGGGGGCAGAAATGTGTCCCTGGTCAACATTATCCATTTTGTGCTGTCCGGGTCGAGAAGGCTGGTATCAGGAAGACAGGGACCCCACAAAACCTGCTTCAGAAGGGTGGGATCATACCTCCCACAACTGTTTCCAGTGTGGAGGTATGATTCCAAGGTGTTTGACACCAAACACGACTTCGTTTGGTGCAGCCGTTTTCGAGATAGCATTTTACGCGAGCATATACTGAACCTCTACCCATATGTCTGCCTGCATCTCCCACAACCTGGGAGAATGGTCTCCGAAGGCTGCAGGTGAGCTCTGCTAATGCAGGGGCACCCTCTCATGTAAAACCCAGCATCCTGCCTTCAGGATTGTCAAGGCCTGCTATAGGGGTGACTTATAGGTTTTAATTGCAGTTACCTATAAATATAGTAAACCTATATCTAAAGTAAGTGGTGCATGCACCATCTTACATAAGCTGCAATAGCAGGCCTGTAGTTCCATTTTGCATGACCTCTCTTGGGTGGCATAATACATGTTTCAGCCCATGGGAGGCCTCTGGAGTACCTATGCCCTGGGTACATGTGTACCATATACTAGGGACTGACAAGGGTACCCCAGTAACCAATCTGGAGTGTACCTAAGTACATGGCATAACATTTTAGGGAGAAAGCAGATAGACTGGGGTCCTGATTAGCAGGATCCCAGTCAGACTAGTCAAAAACCAGCAAAACACCTGGCAACAAGTGGGGGTAACCCTGCAGTCAGATCTTTACTTCCTACACACTGTCACTGACTAAGAGACAATACATCTTTTTTACAATGAGATACCCACTCATATACACCATTATTTAAGCCCAGGGTCTTCCTTGGGTATTGGTTGGACAAGTTGTCAGAATTCGCTATTTTCCAAAATATCTGAATGTTCCTGAGCTTACAGAAGTGAACTAGCCTCTCCCATATTAAGTTCAGACTTTATATTTTTTCAGGGCCAATTTATATCCCTTCTGCAGGTTGCTCACTCTTCTCTGTTTCTTGGAGTGGATTTCAAAGCCTTTGATAAATTTCCGTTCATAAGTACTGCATACTCTATCAAACCATGGGGGAGTGGCTGTCTCATAGGTTTTTCATAGGCTTCACAAATAGTATTCTAGTGGCTTTCCTCAGGTTAAAAAAAATCTCCTTCATATCATTAGGGCTAAGGTTCAATGAAAGGGAGCAAGCAACCAAGTCCTGTCGTATTTGCCTGCAACCAAGTTGTGCAGAAAGTTGCCATATTAGGGCATTTCCACTACCACCCTCTCCCATTATCCTTTTCTGAAAGAGTTTATTGCCACCTACAAGATTATTTGTTCACTTTTTAGGGGTTTCTAAGGTAGTAACAAGATGATTATGGTGACTAAATATACTAGGTTGTATGAACCCCCCACCCCCTCGAATTTGGTTTGTTAAATTCCTTGAAACAAATATATAATCTGTTATAGAAAAAACCTCTACTTATGAACGTTGCTTCCCTGAAGTTGGTACATTCTTGCAGCTCTATTACATTACATAGGTCATGAGTCAATATAGGGTTGTATAATAAATTACTCCATGGTTCCCGGCTATGGCCATTGCCCAAGTCATCTGCAGGGCTAAAGAGATCATGTGATGTGAAAGCTGCTATGTCCCCCAGATTGGCATTGAAATCCCCTGCTAAAATCAGGTAAAGCCCATACCCAAACCTGAATGATAAACTGCAGTAGTTAGGATGATCTCTTTCAGAAACGTTATCATTATAGAATTTGATTCCAAACAATTTCCAATGATCATGCCAATTAGAAAAAAGGCAGTTAAATCCAATTTTTCAAATCTATCAGGAAAATCGCACATTCAAGAGTAGTTTTAAAACCAAGTTGCCAGCATCGCCCCTGCTCGACCTGAGGCTAATGGAAAGTCTGGGTAGCAAATAAAACTATCACAATATACATCCTTAGTTTCCCATTTTTAATATAACAGGTGAATAACATACAAATGTATGTATTCTACCCAATTACCAATCACAATATCCAGTTACACCATAATGGTCCAACTTAGAATTTTTAAGTCACTAGTCAAAGAAGATCAATGAATAAAATTCTAGGTAGCGTCGAAGGTCTCCTGTAGTTTCAGCGTTCCATCCATCATCTCCTTGTGTTTGCTTTGTTCGCCCTAAGTTGGCAGGGTATGCCCAGACGTGGGTCCCTTGCTCACTGTGCCACTGGATTCAAGCTAGCCTGGCTGATGAAGGCTGTTAGCTCTAAACGGGTCCCAGGATGCTTGTTTCCGGTCCAGAGAAGACATGGCTTGGCAGTTTTGGCTGGACTGTTCCCATGAGGCACAGGGTCAAGACTGATTTGCATATAGCTGTGTCTGAACTGGAGTGGCGAAGTGAGCTAAAGAACGATGATGGATTCAACCCAGATCTGTGACTGGGGGTGAGTGTCTGAAAAGTTTCCATGCTCCGTTCATCATCTCCTTGTGTTTGCTTTGTTTTCCCTAAGTTGGCAGGGTATGCCCACTGGATTCAAGCTAGCCAGACTGATGAGGGCTGTTAGCCCAAAACCGGTCCCAGGATGCTTGTTTCAGGTCCAGGGAAGACATGGCTTGGCAGTTTGAGGTGGACTGTTCACATGAGGAACATGCTCAAGACTGATTTGCATAGAGCTGTGTCTGCACTGGGGTGGCGAAGTGAGATAAAGAATGATGATGGATTCAACACAGATTTGTGACTGGGAGTGAGTGTCTGAAAAGTTTCAGCGCTCCATCCATCATCTCCTTGTGTTTGCTCCTGTAGCATGGGCCTGCTAAGACCATTATCAGGCTTGGACTGAAGATCCTAGGCTATGAAATCAATAAGGCAACTTCCTGCACCCAACGCTGGGGAGTTATAGCTCTAAAGAGGAGCTCATAACCTAACTGTCAGTCATTATCAGTTAGACCAGACAGCACAGAAAGTGATGACACTTCGTAGTTGGGAGGCTGTAGATAGGGGAGAAGAAGGACCAAGGCATCAATTTCGTTCTAGAAGTCTATGTTTTAAAAGGCTGTAAAAGAAACCTAGGGCCTCATTTATGAAAAGTGTCACATTGCTGGGAGAAAACTGTGATGCAACACCTGTCAGTGCGCCCTACTTGCAACACCTTGGATGCGCCGTATTTACTGTACAGAGCTCAATGTCGCAAGGATATACAGATACAACAGGAATCCTGATGCATCTGTAGGTGCAAAAGTGACACATTGCTAGGGTGTGTCTGAATACAGATACAACTACAGCAATGTGTAATGTACATGGGGCAAGCACCATGTGAAAAAGCCTGCGTCACCCTTACGCCTGCTGTGAGGCAGGCGTAAGGTTTTGACGCAGTGGCATCCTAGAAGTGGTGCAGTGATGTTTTCTTGAGGGAGAACACCCACCCTGCATACAGTATACCTGACACACGTATAATGTAGCGCAAGGGTTTACAAAGTGGCGCATTTGCCTAGATGCATCACTTTGTAAATATAGCGCAATGTGGTGTATTATTTATGCCATCTATGGGTATAGCCTGCACACATGTACTTTTTTCAAAAAAGTAACAAGAGTAATCTACGCTTCTGTAATTTTCATCTGTTGTGTGCTACCTTGTGCCCTGACCCGCTCCTGTCAGGTTTAGAATTATCTACAGATGGATGTGTACAGATCCTGTCACATATAACAAGGTGCACTACTCTTGCCCATATGGTGCAATAATATTTGGATGAAGTTTACTCACAAATTCCCTATTTTAAACATTTTAAACCTAGTTCATTAATCAACATATTGCAACCATGTGCTCAATACTATTAACAACTACAGAAGAACATATACATGTTGACACTTCTCACATATCATCTGTGTTGTACAGTATTCAAGGGGAATTAACTCCCCTTGAATACTGGGGGTCCCTTGGGGCCAACTAGCCCACCAGGAACCTCCAGTATGCCCCAGGGAGCTGCGTTGCAGAGAGGTGTTCAGAGGCCACGCCCCTTTTTACACCTCTCTGCAACGCAGCTCTGTGGCGCTTAATGGAGGTACCTGGTGGGCTAGTTTCACCCCAGGGACCCTCAGGATTCAAGGGGAGTTAATCCCCAAACTTAAAACGCGCTACGGGCGCATTTGCACAGTGGTGAAGGGAGGGGGCGGGGCCTGAGGTGACATGTGTGCAAACATGCTCTGTGGGGTGTTTTAAGTAGCAAAATTATTTCCTCTTCAATCTTGAGGTCCCCTGGGGGCCAACTAGCCCACCAGGTACCTCCAGTAAGCGCCACAGAGCTACGTTGCAGAGTGTTGTAAAAAAAGGGGCGTGGCCCCTGAACACTTCTCTGCAGTGCAGCTCCTTGGCGCATACTGGAGGTACCTGGTGGGCTAGTTGGCCCCCAGGGACCCTCAGGATTGAAGAGTGTTAGAAATGGGGCTCTCTGGTTGGCTAAGGCTTGCGCCAAAGCCAGGCAGAGACCACCACTCTAGTCAGGGAAAGGGAGTTACTCGTCAAAGATAACCCCTGCTCACCCCCTTGGTAGATTGGCATGAGCAGTCAGGCTTATTCCGGTGGGGATGTGTAGAGCATTTGCACAACACACACAGTAACAACATACTAGGCACACCACAAAAGGAACTCCACACAAGGTTATGTATGAAAATAGCCTTTGTATTATCATAAAACACATTAGATGGTAATCACACAATATACACTGTGCCAACTGGCACTGGGCAATATTTACAGGAGATTATTTACACATGACAGGGCCACGTGGGCCACTGTCAGAATCATCAATTGGTAAAAATAGTAAAAATCAGAACATACCATAATCTCAGAACACAACCAGTAATCACTGGCAGACACGATACTCAGCGCCAACCTGTAACATCAATCATATCATGCACAGTTGCACATAAGGCGAGAAATCTTCTTCTGCGCCAACCTCTAAGCCTAAACATAGTAGACCCTAATCTCCTAAACATAACTTGCATTAGGACACAAACTGACTAACATAAACTGCAGTGGGGAATAAATCAAACCTAGCCCACGGTAGAGAATGAAAATAAAACATAAGACAGTAGGTAAAACCTAATAAGACCAAATTCACATCTATAAGCATAAATCAGGGTGCATAAAAATATCCTAGGCATTACATTTCCTGGCACCTATAAAAATCACACTTGGGCCTGACGCCCTATAAATCTCATAGTCCCCCTTGGCCAACTGGCCATCTCTAAGGGGCTCAAATACCCTCTGTCCAAAGTTAGGGCGCGCTGCCAATGCAGCGACAGTCAAGGGTGCGCACTTGGCGCAAATCTAAACATTGCAGCTGCCCACTACTTGCTGGGCAGCTGGGAATCTCAAATGAAGGCCTAAAGGTAGCAGCTGGCACTAAGTGCTGCGCAGCTGTGCAGGAAAAGATGGGGGCGAAGGAATGCGTCTCACTCCTGAGTTCAACACATGTCCCTTAAAGAAGGAAAAACCTAAACGGTGCAGCTGCCCACTACTGGGCAGCTGTGAAAGTTAAAAATGTGGCATGGGCTTGGAATGGCCCTTGAAATAAATGTGCCAAATGTTGGTGCCACCTAGGCTCCGTCCCCTGGAGCACACTGGCTCCTGAAGTAATTATGCGCAAAAAAGAGAGAAAGAATTGGCCTCCAAGTACTGTGGAGCGCACTGGCACTAAGTATAATGTGGCCCAATGTTGGAAAAGAACACAGGCCCCTCTGGGCTTTCACTGGGGCACCTTTAAACAACCTGCCTGCCCCGTTGGAGCCAGCTAGGCTCTGGAAATCACTGGGCCCATGTTGGAGCAGCCCTCTGGCAGGCGGGGCCGCTCGAGACCGGGCAGACACTGTGCCTCGCTCAGGCACTACCCATGGTACACACAGAGCCCCCCCTAAGCCACCGCTACTCACCGGGCTGCTCTTCTCTGGCGGGGGCTCCTCCTCGCGCTTGATGCCGGCCTGTGGAGCTTCCCTCTTCCCCCGGAAGCCCTGCGCAGCCGGCGTCGCCACCAACTTCACCCGGGCCCCCTCCTGCGACCCGAGGCTTCTTTACTCTGCCTGCTACCATGGGGCTCTCCCTCCAACATGTGAGCCCTGCTTCAGAGTGTCCTGCCGGCCTCTTCTGCTTCTGCGTCAAAGCGTAGGGAAGCCCTCCAGGATGAGCCAATCCCTGCACTGCACATCGATGACGCTGCAGGAGTCTTGGACGGCTGGGGCCAATCCCAGCGCGACCCTCGAATGACGTCAGCGGCTCCCCTCCACGTCTTCAAACCCGGCCTTGGTGCCGCGGCGGTGATCCTTCTGGGTGCAAATGAGGGGTAGGCTCCCTTGAGATTAAAAATAAATGTAGAAGCGGGGTGGGGTAGATACAATTCACATTGCCCTTATATAGGCATAGAAATCATAACCATATTTAGACATAACACATGCAGTACAAATACAGGCTTGGCTACTTCCACTCGTTCCAAAAAGCCACAAAGATTTCTTTGAAAACTCGGCTTCAGCAGTCAGGGACATCCCCTTGCTTGAATATTGATTTGTCCTAGAAATCATGGAGTTTTCAAAGAACTACCATTCCTTTGGGGTTCTTTGATGACGTTATTATGTCTGACTTTACGTCAAACTAGGCACCTTCAAGGTATAAATATGCCTACACCTGCCCTAGCAAACACACGGTGGTTCGGAGCAGCTCAACTATCTACTTGCCCGACGCAGCTCGCTACAGCAAGTGCCGAAGGAAGCCGACCCTCCAGCTGACGCACTGATCGAGAAGCTGTCCTTTTTCTCGCTGAGAATCCAGCTCCAGTGTTTCCAAGCTCCCCTAGCAGGGTGTGGGAAATCGAGTCCCGAGACAGAGATACCAAACCTCCTTCATTCTAAAACCAAGGTATGGAGCTGATTAGACCCTAAGAGAAATCTTGGATAGATTCTTGGCAATGAAACTAAACCTATGCTACACCACACTTACTTCTTCCCTCGTACTAAGACTTAGGTTAGGTACATTGGGGAAGGCGTATTTTAGAAGCAGCAGTTCAGTAATATTAGCTTTGTTATTTATGTATGTATATTTATATGGCTTAGAAACCATACAATTCTTTTACAGTATTATTTTATAATACTCTTCTTGCTGTACGCATTATACTTTGCAACCAGTATTACGATTGTAGTAGTTCACTTTACTTGCATGAGAAAGAAGACTGTTCAATAAATCCTTTTATTGAAAATGCCCGTCTCTCTATTTCTCTGCACCTCTGTTGAAACGAAGCATGCATGATTGACTTAGTAAAATATCTATCTATTGTTTCCACGACTCTGAAGATGCGTTTTATCTTGGAGAAACAAAGTTGTCATGTTTATGCGGTTACATAAACAAAAGGAATCCTACTCACAGTGAGAAGGAAAGGGTGTCTACCACAAGTGTGGGGACACACAGTAAATACCCCTCACACACCAACAGGCCCCTTGGTGTCATGCTTCATCATCGGGGTCTTCCCACCCCTCTAACGGGATGCGGCGTGCTGCGACCTACGACTACGCGGGAGCACTAAAGGGTGGACTATGTGTGGTGTGTGTGATGCAAATGGTAGGGGTATTTAAATGTGAGTGGTGGGGTATGGTGAAGGTTTAAAAAGTACCTGGCTCGTGGGTGTATAGGAAAAAACTTTATTCACAACCCCGGGCTGGTACTATTAAAAGAGGTGCAGAGTGAGGTAGCTAACTGTCGTGACTATGGACAGTGCCTCTGGTGTGCGTCAACATGTTTCGGAGCGTGTGCTCCTTCTTCAGGACGGGGGCACAACTTCCCCACCTTACTCACGTATTTCTATAAATTGTGTAAATAACCAAAAAGTGCGAGACTATATACAGTGACTTAATACTAAAATAAAGGCCATAATGTGCCTACAGCGGTTTGTGACCATGCAATTGCATGACCTACAAAGAGGAAAAAGAAAATGAAAATTAATATGGTTACCCTTAGTAGGGTGGCTCATACAGGTGCAGTCACCTGGAGCACCACATGGCATATTGGCCCTGTAAAGGAAAAAGACAGACAAAACACAACATAGATAAACACACAAAAAGTTTGTTTGAAGACTGTTGGTCATACTCATTGTGAAAAGATGTCTTGCTTCATGAGCATTCTGGGACGTCTGGGGTTGATTGCTATTTTTGCAATCTAAAGGGACAAAGGATCGTTTTCAGTTTTTTACTCACTTTTTTGGATGGGAAATGGTGTTTCTGTTAACCAATACTCACAGACTCGGCACAAGTTTGCCTCCGTGCTACCCCATACGCTGCTCCGCTGGTATTAACTAGGGATGGCTGCCGCGCGCTATTTATGCTACTATTCCTTGAATGGTTCTGTAGTCATAGGCTAATTGTCGGACATGCCTAATGCCCATACATGGGTAATCCGTTCAATTAGTAGACACACCATATATGGTATGTCCGGTGATGCGGATAGCGTAGGAGAGATGCCAGGTGTGACTGTCAAGGATTAGAGGACGCATGCGCGAAAGATCTGTGGCTTGCGCATGCGTGCGGTAGCTGGGGTTTACAGTGTTCTTGTCGTTGGAGGACGCATGCGCGAAAGATCCGTAGCTTGCGCATGCGTGCGGTAGCTGGAGTTTACAGCGTTATTGTCGTTTTCAAAGCGCATGCGCGTTTGTAAGGTATCCCCTTCTGGAGCTGCCTGCCGCGCTGTGCATTTCAAAAGGCATGCGTATTGGAATAATTCTACCAAGTGTGGTTTGGCAGTGGTGTATTTCAAAACGATCGTTATAAGAACCTGAGTAGCGATGTGAGGGCCTACAACGCGCTCTTATTTGGTAATACTATTTACAATTGGTTAAGGTTTAAAACAGCTGGACGAGAACCAAGGAGTTAAGGTGGCATGTCAGTCGGCCGCTTGGTTATTGCTAGGGGCCTATTAATTATATGGGTCGATGAATTACTGTGGGGGCTTTGTAATTAACTGGTCAGTTGGCCCCAGGGGACATCATCATTCCGACCATCGGTATGAGTGCCCAGACGGAACACCCACCGTTGTTCTTTCTGGAAAAGACCCGTTTCGGATGGCAAGTGTTCGATCACAGTCCATTTTAGATTGTTCACACAGTGCTGTTTCTCCAGATAGTGTGTTGCCATTTTTGTTGTGGACTTCTTGCAGCGGACATTGTTTTTGTGTTCACCCATTCTTGTTTTTACAGGCCTCGTGGTCATGCCCACGTATTCCAAACCACATGGACATGTGATCATGTACACCACATTTTTGATATTGCAATTTGTGAATTGTCGTTGTTCCCAAGTCGTACCATTTCTGAATGTTAAGGTGTTGCTTTTCTGCGTGAGATGACAGCTGCTGCAATTTCCACAAGGGAAATGTCCCTGTATCCCAATTGTGGTCTGTCTGGATGTGGTACTAGGTTTGGGTCTGGTGTGCACCAATAGGTCTTTGAGGTTCCTACCTCGGCGGTGTGCATGCATTGGTTTGTCCAGATTAAGACTGCCACAATTCAATATCCTCCAATGTTTGTTTATAATTTTGGAAACCTCATTTGATATTGTGGAGTAAGTGGTGACACATATAGGTCTTTTTTTGTCATCAGGGGTCGGTAGTTTGTCCTCCAGAAGTGCTCCCCTATGATTGTTCTTGGCCCTTTTCATAGCTTTTTCAATGATTTTTGGGGGATATTGTCTCTGTAACAGTTTCGTTTTTAGATCACCGGCTTGTGATTTAAATTCGGTCAGTTCAGTACAGTTGCGTCTCAACCTTAAGAATTGTCCGTATGGCAAATTCTCCCTCAGATGCCTAGGATGAAAACTATCATACCTCAATAAGCAATTCCTCGCTGTAGGTTTGAAATGTGTGGTGCTCTTGAGTCTATCCCCTTCTGCATAGATATTGAGGTCGAGAAACACCATGGCCTGGTTAGAGATCGTACTTGTAAATTTCAGATACGCATTTTGATTGTTTAGCCAATTTACAAAGTCAATGGCCGTGTCTGTTTCCCCGTCCCAGATGATGAAGACGTCGTCAATATACCTTTTCCAGGTATTAATGTGGGTTCTGTATGGGTTAACTGTATGTAGTATCCTGTTTTGCTCTAGATGGTGGACATATAACCCAGCCAGACTAGGAGCAAAAGTACTGCCCATACTGGTGCCGTGGGTCTGTAAGTATATTGTCTTGTCATATTGGAAAAAATTGTGTTGTAGTGCCAGGGAGATGCATTCAAGAACTAAGCCTCGCGGTGTTTGGTATTTCCATTGATTGGTGAACAGTACTTCCTCAATTATTTGGAGTGTCTCATCATGTGATAGGCTAGTATATAAACTTTCCACGTCTAGGCCCAACATGAGTTGCTTCGTGGGATCAAAACTTTTATCCTCCAATAATTGTAGGACTGATTTCGTATCCTTTAAGTAGGTGTCCGTGGATTGTACCAGTGGGCGTAGGAAGGCATCCGCAAATTTAGAAAGTGGCTCAAGGATGGAGCCGATCCCTGATACTATGGGTCTCCCAGGTGGGTTGTTGATGTTTTTATGGATCTTTGGAATGCAGTAAAAGTATGGGATTCGTGGTGAGGGTTGTTGTAAAAATGCTGCTTCTTTTTTGCTTAGCCAATTGTGGGCTAGACCCTCCTCTACCATACCTCCAATCCTGATGCGTAACTTTTCTGTAGGATCCTCCAAAAGGACCCTGTAATTCCGTGTATCTGACAGTAGCCGTGTGCATTCTGTATTGTATGCTTCTAAGGTTTGTAGGACAATGGCTCCGCCTTTATCTGCCGGTTTTATGATTAACTCCTTGTTGTTAGACAGCTCTCTGATTGCTCTTTGTTCCTCGCCACTGGTGTTGTGATAGATGTTGTCGTCCCTCAGGTTCAATTTGTTAACTTCAGTGATGACAGCTTTCTGAAAGGTTAACAATTCAATTGGCATAGAAGAGTCTGGCGGGGTAAAGGTTGACTTCAGTTTCAGGCCGGTGTCAGTGTTATCCGTGGTTGGTGGTTTATCTTGGAAAAAGGCTTGTAATTTCAGCTTGCGTGTGAATTCCTGGAGTTCTATATTGAGTTTGAAGACATCTGGTTTCTGAGTAGGCACGAAACCTAGTCCTTTGTTTAACACATTCCGTTGTGTGTCTGTCAGAGGCCAAGGTGTGAGGTTGACTACAAGGTCCCTCTCTTGCTTGTCGACGGCTGGTTTGGGAGGGATCCGGTCATGCTCCTGGTGGTTCGTGAGTTCGCTTGGTCTTGATCCTCCCATACAACGTTGTTGCCTTTCCGGTTCCTTCCACGTGTTGTGGGGCACGTGCCTAAAAAAGGTTGTTGTTGGCCATAATACCCCTCATTATAGTCAGGGTTCCATTGTTGGTAGTTCTGTCCACCATCTGTCCACCAGATGGATGTTTATGCGGTTGTCAGACACTAATCCCTTCTTGCGTATTCGAGACAGTTTCTAGTGACCTCTGAGCTAGCTGGCACTCACAATTAAGTTTAATATATTCGATTAAGACCTAGTCGACCTCAGTCCTACGTCAAATCTATAGGATATGTTATTCCAATGCGCCAAGCCTATTGAGAATATATAGGAACTACACTACATGGCGCCCAACGTTTGGTAAGGCACTAATTTAACGCTATATACTAGAGTAACTCAGTCGTGCTTTTCACAGAGACCCCTTTTTCCCGTAAAATACTCCAATAGACGTCTGGAGTGGGTAAAAGGATAAAATATCTGCCATAACTGAGTAGGACGAAAATCCTATGTATTAGTTTTTGATTTGTTCAACGTTGAAGGATACAGTGTTCCAAAATATTGTGCACCTTATCTTTGTTTCCTTGAAACATGCTCTGCAAACTTTCAGTCAACAAAATGTCGGATAGCGACACTGAGAACGGTGGGGCTGCAGGAACCGCAAACCAACCGGGCTTAGATGTTACAGGTTTCCAACAAAACAACCCAGATGCTATAATCATCCCGGAAAACTTAAGGAAAACCATCACTATAAAGCTTATAACACATGGCCTATCATCAAGAGGTGGTAGGGTAAATTTTGTCATAGAGGCACATGAATATCGACAGACAGAGGTCTTCTATTCATGGATTTTCTTCTCTGAAGCAAATCCAGTAACACATGTGTTTCAATTCTACAAAGAAGAGAGAACTCCAATGGAATACACTCCTTTCGAGGATGTTAAAATTCCACTAACTTACCAAGAGCATGCGCTCTGGTTTAAAGGCGCCCTACAACATCAAAATCACATTACCAGACTCGGTCCACTAGGTAGACCAGGAGCAACATTGCCGGTTTTAGCGAGCTATACACTACACCCTGCCATTGAAGAAATGTCAGGTGCGGAACTATTAGTTCAACTAAAACAACTAATCAAAATTCATAGACAATTGGTTAAATATGTCCTGCGGACTCTAACAGTCCAAACTCCTATAAGGATTCCACAACAAACCCCTCACCAGGGGAACACAAATAAAATAACACCACAGACTATACAATCAGTCATTGGTAAATTGCCCACAAAAAGGGAACAAATTTCATTCTGGATAGATCAAAAAATTACTCAAATTGAGGCAGTATTTCCCAATACTACCCCTCATGAGAAACACAGGATTTTAACAATCTGTTTACCAATGGGGATTGCACCACACCTGGAGGACTGTGACACTTGGGGTACAGTCTTTGCTGCAATCTACACAAAAACACATGGTGTTCCGTCTATTGCGGTGATACCAGACGTCCTGAAACAGATTTAAATTGAATACGGGGTAGAGCCTGCTCTGAATTTAGGTATGAAATTACTAAAAGATTTCAAACAGGTCTCAGCTATAATATTAGCTAATATTAAAAATGAAGCAGCATCCGTGGTGATCCACAAAAAAATAAGAGAAATTGATGTATCTGAGTAACCATATGAACTGACTGTAATAATTGAAAAATCCTCTGAAGAACTAGGTAGAGATAGTTTGGGTGGGAAACCAGTCAAACCCCAACTAACAGAGAGTCCTGAAAAGGTCTTTATTAAAAACACTCTCACCACTCCCAAAAAGAAGTGGGAGAACACTAAACAAACTTCTAAAGAGAAGCGTTCTCAGTCCAGAGGAAGGTCTCCTCAAAAGGAGCCCTCTGAAATGAGGTATAACCTCAAGAAAAGGGAGAATTTGAAAAAACCTGATAGATATCAAGATACTGATACCCATTCCTCTCGTACCTTTTAGACTTCCTCACAGAAATCGGAAACAAGAGGAGGGTCAGAGCACAAGGAAGAACGTGTGAAGTCCAAAGACGATCAACACGCTCCAAAAAATAAGTAAACCCAATTCACCAAAAAAAAGGTAGCAGGTCTAAAAATCAGACATGCAGAGTATCTTGAGGACACAACTCAAGAATGGGGAGTGGGCCCAGACAATGCTGGACAGTGCAGCAGAAGTCACCATAGCTTGCAAGCTCTTGAAGGATCATCTGGAGACAGTGGACTTGAATGAGTACATTCAAGTTGAAACTGCCGATACCAGGGTTAGTGTACCCCATAAGTTATATGAAGTAACACTCCGGATGGAGGGGAACATAACTAGGAAAATAAGAGCACTCTTTTGGGAGAAGCTCTTTAAGGGCCATGGCATTCTTCTAGCTGAAAATGACTGGCCACCAAAATTTGTCAGGGAGAGCTCACATGGCGACGTCATTATGCCAGCCTTTTCCAATCATATTCCAATTCACTTAAAATACACCTATGCCAGAAAATTGGCTGCAGCCCAGGCACCAGCATTATATAAAAATCATGTAGGATGGGATGAGGATTCTCCTCGCCATAAAATCCAGTTAAAAACTCAACCAACTGCCCAAAGGCAGTATCCAGTTAAGCAAGAAACTAAAAAACAGGTCAGGGAGATATTAGATCAACTTGAATACCAAAGGGTGATTGAAACATGCACCTCATCAATGAACAATCCTTTGTTTCCTGACTCCAAACCAGATAATACATATTGTCTAGTTTTGGACTACAGACATTTAAACTCTTGTTGCAATACCTTTGCAGTACAAAATGCACACAGTGAAGCACTAATGAATAACATTGTGTGTAAAAAATATAAAACCACATTTGATATTTCTAACGGTTTCTTCTGTCAAAACACTGCACCTGAAAGCCGGTACTTGACCGCTTTCTCAATTGTGGGGACACAGGGTCACTTCTGTCGTCTCCCCCAGGGATTCAAGAATAGTCCAGGGTTATTTTTAGCCAGAGTAACAGAGTTACTACAAACATATGATGATGAGGCATTATCTTATGTTGATGACATCTATCTAACAAACGATGACTTGGACAGGCACTTGAACACCATAATACTTGGCTTTGCATCTGAAGGGTACAAATTCAATTTTGAGAAATCAAGAATTGTCCACCTCAACGTCCTTTTTTTGGATATGAGTTATCAACTGAAGGCAAGAGCCTGGCAGCCAACTTTTTAGAAAAGTGTGCGCTGCTCCAACCTCCAAAAACGCTGAAAAACTTACAGTCAATTCTAGGTTTCCTAAATTTTGGAAGAACTTACATTCTAAACTACGCAGAAAAGGGTTAAACCTCTCTACGAATTAATCAAACCTGATTTCAAAACAACTAATTGGACTCAAAAACACACAGAAATTTTGCGTTCAGTGCAATGTGCAGTGCAAATGTGTTAGCAACAACACATTTACAGACATGCGCAAATAGACGCAACCTTGTACTCCGAATCATTCCAGGAAGATGCGGATTCACGTACTTAACCTTTCATGAAGGGGGAAAAGTACCAATTGCTTATAAATCACACTTGTACACACAAGCTGAAATGAAATTCACTTCTTCATAAAAATGTCTGACAGCGGTTCAAACTGCAGTAGCAAAAGAGAGAGCCCTCGCACAGGGAAAACGCATAATGGTCGTTACACCTGTACCTGCCTTAGAGGCAGCGACAAAAGTAAGCATTCCAAATGCAAAGGCTTTACATCCGAGATGGATACAATGGGTTAACTCTCTTGCTGCAACAGACGTTGAATACGTTTTTGACCCCTATTTGAAAACTCAAGCATTTCTACAATATGAACAAGAATGTCCTCCTCTGCCCACTGAGCTTCTGCCGCTAGAACAGTACGAATGTATAATTTATACAGATGGATCAGCACAGCCCGCAATTGGGGGTAAACAAGCTTATAGTGCTGCGTGCGCGATTGTTAAAGGTCGCTAGCGCAATGGTAAATTCCGACCTATGGTCACAAAAACTCAATCTCTCGGAGACTGTACAGCTCAGAGAGCTGAACTACAGGCCTTGAAGATGGCGTTTGAAAATACCAATCATGAATTCCCCACACTCGTAGTGTGCGATTCGTATTACTGCGTTCAATCTTACAACGAATACTTGCAGAATTGGGTTCAAAATGGTTTCAAAGATGCAAAAGGTGGCACAATCAAGCATAAGTTGATTGGGAACAAGTAGTTCAATTACAGAAAGAACTACAAAAGACTCACAGGATCCATACACTGAGTCATCGGTGTGATGGCATTCATGTTGCAGGGAATTCATTGGCTGATGAAGCCGCGAAGGCAGCTGTGCAAATTGCGTCCGTAGCTGCAATCACTCGTTCCAAAAAAAAAATAGACAGCAAAATAATGCAGACTGTCGCAGCTTCCAATAATGACAGCGGTAAAACATTACTAAAAGGTTTTCCACTCAAGTACTCATATATAACTGATGTAAATAATGTTCCTTTTGCTCAAATACCTGGAGTGGGGGATAGAGTAATTCCAAACATAGAACATAGATTAGGACTAATTTTAGCAGCACATGAAGGGCTCGCCTCTGCAAATGCAGGTGTTTCCGCCACAGTCTCATTATTAAAACAAAGATACTGGTGGCCACGCATGAGGAAACAGACCAGAAACTATGTTTTGGAATGTGAAATCTGCCAAAAAATGAAGGTT
Organism: Lissotriton helveticus; assembly: GCF_964261635.1. Classification (NCBI taxonomy): domain Eukaryota; kingdom Metazoa; phylum Chordata; class Amphibia; order Caudata; family Salamandridae; genus Lissotriton; species Lissotriton helveticus. Next base: position 501,442,210 of record NC_136070.1, on the reverse strand, counting down.
TCAACAGCGAACGACCGGTGCAGACGCCCCTTCTAATTTCAGATAAACCATTAGCATGTGTTTACCTAGACCACTGTAGTCTCTTACAAAGGGATGGTACCTATAAATAAATCACGGTTGCTGTGGATTCATGCTCAAGATTCATTTGGATGTGGCCTCAGCGCTCGGCTGACGCCCGAACTGTTATAAAAGATTTGCGAGTCTTTATCGGCACATATGCAGTCGGCCTGCTACATTCTGACCAGGGTCCTGCGTTTAGCTCTTGAGCTTACAAAGAGGCCATAGCCAATCTGGGCATTGCATTGCGGTATTCGAGTCCATTCCATCCTGAGGGAAATTCTGTAGTGGAAAGTAAAAACCGGGACATAAAGCAATCTATAACCGCTAGGGTATTAGGCTCGGGTGACGGGTGGGTCAAACATCTAATAGGTGTCCAACGTAGTTTAAATATTCTGCCAAGAAATTCTCTTTGTGGAATCACTCCATATGAAATCCTTTTTGGTACTAGAATACTTGTCCAGGACCTTGATCGTCACACTTCAGTGGTGGAACAAAAACCCTTTGATATCAAAGACCGTTTGGCTGTTTTGCAGGACTTAAATGAAACAAGGAGAAGTCTAAGCAACACATTGCATAAGCCAACGACCACTGAAGAAGAACCATCCATCCCAGCAAGGCCTGTCTGGATTCCTAAGATTGGGGATCTAGTCAGAGAAAAGATCGCGGATAAGAAGGAATTTGGGCCTTCTTACAGAAAACCAGTACCTGTGCTAGCAATCCACTGATCGAGAGCAGTGTTACTGCCACCCCTTGCTGGAAGAAAGGAGACCAGGTTCGTGTCCATCGACCTGGTAAAACCACATCATGTGGCCAATCATAAGTAGTAGGCCAAATGGACTCCAGAGATGTAGCAGAAGACCAAATCTGGCTACTATCCAAGAGGTTGAAACTGAGAGACTCATTGCCTTTGAAGAATCTGCAGTGCGAAAAGAAGGACTATGCAACAAAGCCATGGAACTAGTACCTCTTGAGATGCAAATAACAGTTCGTCAAGACACACCTGTCTACAATGATATAGCATCTGACTATACTAATATGACAAGGGATCAGGTAGCTCCAGCGATTTCAATTAATCCTGATGCAATCCCTACCATTGACAGAACTGCCTCTGGCTATTTCATCAACTTTGATACGTTTTCGAGGATCCCAGTGAGCCTGAAACGACGCAGGCAAAAAGAACTCTTAAAGAACAAGTAACTGAACTTTTTCATCAACTGGAAAAGACTTATCTGGTTTCACCATGGGTTGAACTTTGGATTGTGCTAGGCGTGTTTTTTCTTCTACTTTGGCTAACTCTTGTATTAACTTTGGGAATGCTAATAAATGGAAGATATAGCTAAATGGACACAGCAAGTAAGAACATCAACTTGCTCCTGAAGCCACACAAATCATCTCATCGTGAACAAAGAGACATGACATCAGTGAACATCACATCTGTTCCTATACCTGTTGGTATAGCATGGGACAGAACTGATTATGACATCTTTGGCCCCGCAGAGCTGTTGAAGATTCCACATCAATTCAAGGTTTCCTTGAGTGACTTTGTTTCACCCAGCACATTTTCTGATGATTGGGACTTTGAGACTGTTAATAATATGATGTCAGACTTAGAGATGTCTGCTAAATTTACAAAACATGAATACTTAGAAGGTTCATCAGATTATGAACAAATGTACTGTTATAATCACTATGGTCTTCATTATTTGCACAAATCTGCAAACACTGGAAATGTTTATACTTATAATCAATGGGAACATTGTCCAACGCCACCAAAAGGTAGCTCAAAAACATTTTATGAATAATTTCCATACTTCTCAGGCTTTAATGTCTCAAATCCAGAAACATTTTACTTAAAAAATGTTAATAAGACAGGAATGAAAAGTATGTTGACTAATACTAAGCAAATTTATTCTGCGGCCATTTATGCTCAGCTGTCCACATTAGCGTTTGACTTTTGGAAAGACAACATTGAGACAAAAACTGTCTGGGGTACAAAAGACTGGCAGGTGCAGGGAATAAAAGCTTTATTTAGAGCCTGAACAAAACATGTTTTTGAATGACACTGTTCTACAGACATCCTGCCTTGGCCTAGCCAAGATAAAAAATTTAAACAAACCGTCCATACCTACACCTACACTGATAGTAAAAACACTTCAGAAGGAGGGGTCGACGTAAAAACAATTTTACTTAAAAACAGAACTAATCCTGATTGGAAAAAATGGTTAATCTGGCCCACAGACACGAACAACTGTCAAGATAGATTCCTGAATAAGACACAAGGGTTCACATTCACTAGGCCAGATCCAAGATATGTCCAGAGACAACATCCAGGGATAGTAACAACATACAGTGTAGGAAAACTGTGCCTTGAGTGGCTACAGAAGTCCACACTAACAGAGGTTAAACAACACTTATTTTTACTTAAAGATGGCATTAATTTAAGGGACTTTTTACAAGGTCCTGAAAAACAACGTCATAAACGTTTCATATACGTAGGTATATACGCCATTTATAATGAAGCTTGGAAAGCGACCCAAGAAGAGACTGCAGAACGAATACGAGAAATTGACCGTATTAGTTTAGAGAAAGCTCTCTCTGTAGTTGAAAATGGGCTAACGACTCTGTTATCCAGAATTTATTCTTTGGACAGGATAGTATCCTCTGCCATAGACATAATGGAACAGGACTTGCTCATGCTACACCATGGTCAGTCACAATTGCGTTCTATAATGCTTTTGGGCTGGACGTTACAAAATCTTCGTTCTGGATATGTGCCATGACGTTTAATCAACACCACATCATTGTTTTCTGTATTTAACCTTACAGATAAACATATCAGTTTGGCAAAAAGAGGAGCAGACTATACGGTGCTGAGCATTGAAAAACTGGAGAGATTACCATTAACTGTTTCGGAAAAACCGACAACAGAATGGCTAATACATGGATCGATCACTCTGCCTGTCACAATTTTAAATTTTTAATACTGTTTGAAACATATACCAGTTGCCATAGGTTGGGTAAAGAATACTTAAAGTCAACCTGGCAATTACCATACACACACAGATGTTGGAGTGGGGGAAAAGAAGTATTTCTTAGTGGTACACAATGCAAAAGCGCACTAAGCGTTACACTTTTATGTCAGGGTATTAATTTACACAGAGATTGCGACGGTTCTTCAACCAACTTATTCTGCCACCTGCAAGGTTCTCCAGCTGCAGTGATAGTTCCAATTTTAAGGTAGCTTTCTAACGGGAGCTATATAATGTTGAATGGTCACAGCTGTTGTGGAATGTTGCCAGGAAGAGCCTATCTCGTAACTGTGTCAGCCAGGGTCACTTGTTGTATGCAAGTATTGTTTCCTAAAGCTAAGACAGACGGGGAGTCGCCGTTATGGCCTTCACTGAACATCTCTTCTATACGAATTTATACTTTAAGCAGAATGAAAGCCATTCTTTTATAAAAAACTGTGCCACTGACCTCGTCCAAAGAGATGTATGAACTACAAGTTGCAAGGTCCTCTGCAGAGATACATGCCCTTTTATTCACAAACTGCCCCATACATTTCGCAGAAATGTTAGGTCATATCTTAAACATGTCTGATGCCAGTGGTATTGTACATGTATTTAAGACTGTTAGCACCCTTTGAAGCAGCCCTCTGCATTTTTCCAAACTTCGTGCACTCTGTGTTCGGTGGCCTCCCTCTCATTTTGGGACTCGTAGCAGGAATACTATTCTTGTTCCTTCTGCTCCGATGTGGCAAGTCCAGTCTCCAGCGACACCCAGATTACCTTAGAGAACACTCTCCTGGCAATGAAGTGTCATGAGCGCATGGTACAGATTTTGTGCTTGGCTCGTTTGAGAGATGTGATATCATTCTGACCAATCTGCCAAGATTGCATCTTACCTGTTCTACGATGCCTGCTTTGTGGAGAAGAATTTGTGTTGGACATCTGTCTAACACTTCCATCAGCACTGCCAATGGATGTTGATACATTGCTTGGTTCGGTAACGGTTCATGCACTGTGTTGTCCCCAGCGGCTACCAATCCTGATGACGGCATTCATTGAGATCTCACAGAAACAAACTGCTGATGGTGAGATAAGTAGATCGACAGGCACACAGGTACCATCTCCATTGAACATTGAACATTGCCAATGCGGCTGGCGCTGACGGCGATGATTCACATTTATTTGCAATCGTTCTACTTAATGAAGTGGTCCAACTTTCACCTACTGTGGAAGACGAATTCTTTACCAACTTAGAAGATTTGATGTTTTCTCCGAACCACGAGAATGACTTTTGAAATTAGCACACAGCATTCTATGGGACTCTGTATTCGACCTTCACTTCTCAAAACAAAAACTTCTAACTTTAGAACTCTATTTTCTTCTACGATTTTGACTTTTTCCAAATGTAATTATTTATTTTTTGGGGCACAAAGTAAATCTGCTTACAATATAACTATTCTTAGAGAACAAGAATTCTTTGAAACACTTCCAAGTGACAATATTTGACCTTGTCCACAACCTAAAAGGTATATATATTCTGTCATGGGATGGTCTCGACCTTTTCTTCTGTATTTAAGAGCCATTTCATAAATGTACTTTCATGATTCATTCGGATACCATTTCCAATGTCATACTAATGCTTTGAATGAAAATATCGCTTTTAAAAATACGTACAGCACAAATGTTCATTTTTGTGTACAACCATTTTGAATGCATTTTATGTATTATGGGTGGGGTTATTAACACACCATGCTTTAGATATGTTTTAAATGCTTAGAATTTAGTAATATCGAACATAATAAAGTGGAGTGGGTGTTGTATAGCGTTTTAGGATCGGAGCGAAATTTACCGATTCATGCCCTTATATAGACACAATTCACATTGCCCTTAGATAGGCATAGAAATCATACCCATATTTAGACATAACCCATGCAGTCCAAATACAGGCATGGCTACTTCCACTCATTCCAAAAAGCCACAACGATTTCTTGGAACACTCGGCTTCAGCTGTCAGGGACATCCCCTTGCTTGAATATTGACTTGTCCTAGAAATCATGGAGTTTTCAAAGAACTACCATTCTCTTGGGGTTCTTTGATGACGTTATTATGTCCGACTTTACGCCAAACTAGGCACCTTCAAGGTATAAATATGCCTACACTTGCCCTAGCAAACACATAGTGGTTCGGAGCAGCTCGACTATCTACTTGCCTGACGCAGCTCGCTACAGCAAGTGCCGAAGGAAGCCGACCCTCCATGTGATGCACTGATCGAGAAGCTGTCCTTTTTCTCGCTGAGAATCCAGCTCCAGTGTTTCCAAGTTTCCCTTGCAGGGTGATGGGAAATCGAGTTCCGAGACAGAGATACCAGACCTCCTTCATTCTAAAACCAAGGTATGGAGCTGATTAGACCCTAAGAGAAATCTTGGATAGATTCTTGGCAAAGAAACTAAACCTATGCTACACCACACTTACAACTTCCCTCGTACTAAGACTTAGGTTAGGTACATTGGGGTATGTGTATTTTAGAAGCACCAGTTGAGTACTTTTAGCTTTGTTATTCATGTATGTATTTTTATATGGCTTAGAAGCCATACAATGCTTTTACAGTATTATTTTATAATACTCTTCTTGCTGTACGCATTATACTTTGCAACCAGTATTACAATTGTAGCAGTTCACTTTACTTGCATGACAAAGAAGACTGTTCAACAAATCCTTTTATTGAAAACGCCCATCTCTCTATTTCTCTGCACCTCTGTTGAAACGATGCACGATTGACTGAGTAAAATATCTATCTATTGTTTCCACAACTCTGAAGATATGTTTTATCTTAGGGAAACAAAGGTGTCATGTTTATGAGGTTGTCAGAAACAAATCCCTTCTTATGTATTCGAGAAAGTTTCTAGTGACCTCTGAGCTAGCTGGCACTCACAATTAAGTTTAATGTATTCGATAGAGACCTAGTCGACCTCAGTCCTACGTCAAATCTATAGGATATGTTATTCCAATGCGCAGAGCCTATTGGGAATATGGGAACTAAACTACAGGGGCAGGGTGGAGCCCAGGGAGGCAAGCCTTCCCCTGGGCCCCAGCAGCAGCATGCCCCTGGCAGAATCGAGTCCAAGAACAAGAACATTTTACATGGGGTCACAGCCCCTTCTTATGCCACCAAATCCTTTTTTTAAGTTGGGGAAATAATTTATCTTGAATCCTGAGGGTGCCTGGGGGCCAACTAGCCCACCAGGTGCTTCCAGTAATCGCCACAGCGATGCGTTGCAGAGAGGTGGTCCAGGCCGTGCCCCTTTTTACACCTCTCTGCAACGGCGCTTACTGGAGGTACCTAGTGGGCTAGTTTGACCGTAGGGAGCCTCAGGATTCAAGGTGACATAATCTCCCAACTTAAAACGGCCACAGGGCGTGTTTACACAGTGGGGAAGGGAGAGGACGGGGCCTGAGCTGACGTGTGCAAACACGCCATGTGGCGCGTTTTAAGTTGGGGAATTAATTCCCCTTCAATACTGAGGGCCTCTGGGGGCTAACTAGCCCACCAGGTGCTTCCAGTAAGCGCCACTGCGCTGCGTTGCAGAGAGGTGGTCCAGGCCGGGCCCCTTTTTACACCTCTCTGCAACGCAGCTCTGTGACGCTTACTAGAGATACCTGGTGGGCTAGTTGGACCCAAGGGACACTCAGGATTCAAGGGGACTTTTTCCCCAAATTAAAACAGCCACAGGGCGTGTTTGTTCACATGTCACCTCAGGCACCCCCCTCCCTTCACCAGTGTGCAAACGCGCCCTGTGGCACGTTTTATGAGGTAGTTTTAATCCCCCTGCCCTATTATGTACTAGGGTCTTACAGAGGAGGTCATGGTAATCACAGGGGTAACCCAACGCATAGTGTTCCCTAGTGTATGTAGGTGTTTTCACTGTATTCTAAGTGTCTTTTAGCATAGCACTGGCTCCGGTCCTGGTTAGTCAGAGTCAGTTACCACCAGTAACCGTCAGTAAAAAGTTGGGGGCACAGGAGGACTTTCTGCTCCTCTGTTGGTTCTTTCTGCACATCTCTTGCCTCTTCCTGCACTTTTCTTTGTCTTTGTGGACGTCTGTTGCTTCTTTCTGCATTTCTTTTTCTTTCTTTCTGTGCGTTGTTTCTTCTTTCATCACATGTCTGTAGGCATGGTTAGAAACTAGCATTTAAAAAAACCTTTAAAAATCACTGTTAATAAAACATAGGTTTCAGGCACGTTATAGTTAGAAATTAGCATTTAAAAAACCTTAGAAATTAACTGAAATAACCATAGGTTTCAGGTGCGTTATAGTTAGAAATTAGCATTTAAAAAACCTTAGAAATTCACTGAAAAAACCATAGGTTTCAGGGGCGTTATTGTTAGTTGGACATGTCACTCGTACAAAACCATAGAAATTCCCCCGTTATAGTTAGTTCAGCTAACTTTAACTCACGCGCCCGCAATGCACTGCTGATGACATCACATATTACATAACTCATGACATGGTCAGTAACATCACTCATGACATCACTGATGAAATCTCAAATGACATCATTGATGACATCATCCTTGTGATAGAGCTCCTCTCACCCTAATATAACCTTTGATATACACACTCAAAAATAGAAACTAACATTTTCAAAACAATGGACATACCAATACCACTTACAACACATCTATTCAGTAATTCCAAGATCTACACACAAATCCACTCATTCACCAACAGTCCTATACAGTCACTCATACATGTACTCACTCATCATAGGTACTCATACACCTATACATCCTGTTATACACCAACACTCATCCATAGAGTTACTCACACACATAGTCACACATGCAAACAAAGTATCAAACATCCATTTACTTGCATATACAGTTATACAAACACCACCACACTTACTTCTACAGAAACTTACACATACTTACTCTGTTATGCAATCACTTATAGAAACACATACTAATGCATACAGGAACTCTTCCAACCTCTCTCTCTCACAGATACTCACTTATATACAACAATACTCACATATACTAGTTTAAAACATATGTAGTTACTCATAAAGACACAATTGAGACAGTCATTCACTCACTAACATACCCATAAACACACTCATTCACCCATACATTCCTGCACACATGCTGTCTTCAACACATACAGTGAGTCACTCATTCATGCATCTATGCACGATGTAATAACCCCCTACCGAACCATACAGACACTCATACTGATACTCAAAAAAAAACAATAACCTATATAGACACTCATGTTGCTGCTCACCAACTCATGCAGCCACTTATACACAAAGTGAGAGACTGATACAGATATTTACATATTTAAACATTACTCACTAACCCATGTATTCACTAAGATACACTTAATCAGTCAGTTATACAATCAATTTTACAACAAAAAAATCATCCATTTAGACACATACACCCATTTATTCTTCCATCGACCTTGAGATATACATATATAAAACATATTTGATTTTCAGAAAAACACACATTCACTGGATGATGTCATCAGTGATGTCATTTGAGATGTCATCAGTGATGTCACTGACCATGTCATGAATGATGTAATATGTGACATCATCAACAGTGGATTGCGGGTGCGCGAAATATAGGAGCAATTTCAATAGTTTTGTATGAGTGAAATGTCCAGCTTACTATAACACCCCTAAAACTTATAGTTTTTTCAGTGAATTTTAAAGGTTTTTTTAAATGCTAATTCCTAACTATATAAGGCCTGAAACCTATGTTTTTTTCAGTGAATTTCAAAGTGTTTTTTAAATGCTAATTCCTAACTACATAAGACCTGAAACCTATGGTTTTTTTCAGTGAATTTGCAAGGTTTTTTAAATGCTAATTCCTAACTATATAAGTCCTGAAACCTATGTTTTTTTCAGTGAATTTCAAAGGTTTTTTTAATGCTAATTCCTAACTATATAAGACCTGAAAGCCCACCAGGAATCTCCAGTATGCGCCAGGGGACTGCATTGCAGAGAGGTGTAATGAAGCCACACCTCTTTTTACACCTCTCTGCACCGCAGCCCCCGTGCATGTTTGAAGAGGGGGAACTAATTCTCCTTGCATACTGGGGGTCCCTGGGGGCCAACTAGCCCACCTGGAACCTCCAGTATGCGCCAGGGGGCTGCATTGCACAGAGGTGTAATGAGGCTATGCCTCTTTTTACACCTCTCTGCAACGCAGGCCACTGGCGCGTTTGCAATGGGGGGACTAATTCCCCTTGCATACTGGGGGTCCCTGGGTCATATCTGCCCAAACGCCAAAATTCCGAACGATTGAAAATGACTTTTCTTGAGAAACATTTGGATTTGGATTATCATGTCCTATACTTTGGAATTTTTGAAAGACTGACTTTGAGGTTGCTATAAATTAATCAAGTCTGGCCGAATTGTGTGGGTAAAATTGATACCTAGTCACTTGGAATAAGAATGTACTTACGTCTCGTCTAACATTTGGAAGAAATATCTAGTTATATGACAACAGGATACCGACATAACTTGAAGGAAATAAGAACGCCCTGAAGACGTTCTGTTGTACAGAACGAAACGCGTCAGCTGGCTGTGGTACATAAACTTAAGGAAAATAAAAGCATTTGAATATACACCAAGATTCAGCGCTTCAATGAGGACTCTAAGTGATATGATTTGATTGGACTTATTGTGCAAGTGGTGCTGTGCCAAACTTTGGAATATTCTCCACTACTCTCTACTACTTACTCTCTACTACTCCACTACTCTCTAATACTCACTCCTTACTACTAATTCTCTACTACTCTACTACTCTCTACTACTCTCTCTCTACTACTCACTCCCTACTACTCACTATCTACTACTCTCTACTACTCACTCTCTACTACTCTCTACTAATCACTCTCTACTACTCTCTCTCTACTACTCACTCTTTACTACTCACTATCTACTACTCTCTACTACTCACTCTATATTTCTCACTCTCTACTACTCTCTACTACTCACTCTCTACTACTCTCTCTACTACTCTCTACTACTCACTCTCTACTACTCGCTCTCTACTATCTCTACTACTCACTCTCTACTACTCTCTCTCTACTACTCTCTACTACTCACTCTACCACTCACTCTCTACTACTCTCTACTATTCTCTCTCTCTGCTACTCACTCTCTACTACTCTCTACTACTCACTCTTTACTACTCTCTACTACTCACTTTCTCCTGCTCTCTACTACTCACTCAACTACTTACTCTCTACTACTCTCTACTACTCACTCTCTACTACTCTACTACTCTCTACTACTCACTCTACTATTCACTCTACTACTCTCTACTACTCACTCTCTGCTACTCTCTCTACTGCTCTCTACTGCTCTCTACTACTCACTCTCTACTCTATTACTCACTCTCTTCTCTCTACCTCTCTACCTCTCTCTACTTCTCTCTCTACTAGTCTCTACCTCTCTACCTCTACCTCTCTACCTCTACCTCTCTACCTCTACACCTCTACCTCTCTACCTCTCTCTACACGCACACATATACACATATATATATATGCATGTATATATGCATATGCATTTATGTATGTGTACATATATATATATACATACATATATAAACATATATAATCTGCATATCTATATAAATACAAATATAAATGCATGCATACATATACATATATGCATACATATGCATGTTATTTACATGAAAGTTTTAAAAACACTAATAAAAGCAAAGCTAAAAAGCCACCTCATTACAAACAGAATGGCTTTAACTTAAACGAGGGCGAGATTTACTTTGGTTCCATCAAGAAGGCATTCAGATGTGTCACACATTTGCCATAAATTCTGAATGTTAGCACTCTAGTTGCTCATTAGATAACTGTAGTAAAGCTACTGCTCACCAGGGAAGTCTGCTGCTAATCATACTTTCTATGGCAAAATGAACCCCCTCATTTTGTTCCTTTTTAAATTAAATGTTTTCAGACTTACCACTTCATTCCAATCAAGATGGCTTCTGGTATGCCATACTTTTGTCATAAGTAAGACTGTTAGCGCTCTAGTTGTTCTTTAGAACACTCTGGGACATTCTGTCATTGGGCTATACTTGGGCTACATCTGGGTGATATTTGGGCTACATTTGGGCTCTTTTGTCTCTGGTGGCCATCTTGGGAGACTGCATGTCAGAATTCTTTAATGAAATAGAAGATGATTTGAGAAGTCACTCAAAATGTGCCCTAATTTTTCTTTCTGCAACACTAATCATACTTTCTATGGCAAAATATACCCCCTCATTGTGTTCCTTTTTAAATTAGATGTTTTAAGAGTTACCACTTCATTCCAATCAAGATGGCTTCTGGTATGCCATACTTTTGTCATAAGTAAGACTGTTAGCGCGCTAGTTGTTCTTTAGAACACTCTAGGACATTTTGTCATTGGGCTATACTTGGGCTACATGTGGGTGCTATTTGGGCTACATTTGGGCTCTCTTGTCTCTGGTGGCCATCTTGGGAGACTGCATGTCAGAATGTTTTAATGAAATAGAAGAGGATTTGAGAAGTCACTCAAAATGTGCCCTAATTTTTCTTTCTGCAGCACTAATCATACTTTCTATGGCAAAATATACCCCCTCATGCTGTTCCTTTTTAAATTAAATGTTTTAAGAGTTACCACTTTATTCCAATCAAGATGGCTTCAGGTGTGCCATACGTTTGTAATAAGTAGGACTGTTAGCACTCTAGTTGTTCTTTAGAACACTCTGGGAAGCTGCAGTAGCACACAAAGGAATCAACTGACAGTCTCTGTCCTTGTTGGATGTACATGTTTTACTGAGAATGTCAGACTTCATTCTCACATGACTGAGAAAGATAATGTGAATTTACAGAAAATATGCTTTCAGTTTAGCTTATAGATCCCCTTCCAAACCACTGTGGGAAAAGCATGAGATAATAGTTTTCTTTCAAACATGATTAATGATATCCCAGCAGAAGGCTTTTTCACATGGTAAAATCACCTTAGAACACACCACAATTCCTAAAATGAGTATGGTACCATCAACAAATGATTTATAATGTAACTAAAGTCCTAAAACCTTCTATTATCTGCAATGCTTTTTAATGAGGTGATATCATGGATATTGGTCCCAAAATGGCTGCCAACACTTCTTGGATGAAGAATTTGAATTTTGAAAACAATTTTTTTTTTGTTGCCTTGGGGGTCCTTGTGGGACCCCCTGAGCAGGCCTAGGGGGTCAGGGTGCTTCTACCCTGCCCCCTTTTTGAGTTCTACATGTTTGTTTTTCAGCTTCCCTGTGCCTCAGTCTACCGAGGTACAAGATGGCTGCCAACAATTTCTGTTTTGGAGTGTTGACAGACATTGGCAGCCAATCAGAATGCTCGGGAAGGTACAGAGTACAGTGAGCTTACAGTAAGCTTACAGTAAGCTTATATAGATATATATGTGTTTTTGAAGTTAATTTTCATAAAAACCACTGGAGCAATTTTCACCAAATATAGAAAAGGCACTTCTGCGTACCAGTCGCTACAATTTTCCAAAGTTTGGTGTAATTCCATTCAGCGGTTCGGGCTGTAGCCTTGTCTATTCGTCCTATGGAAATTAACATGGGGAAAACACGTTTTGGGACCCCCTTTTTTCTCGGCCCCCGCATGACGAATCCCCCCGAAACTTCTAGGGAAGAAGCGGAGCGGAGCTGGCCTAAATTTTGGAAAATTACACGCAAACCGGCGCCAAAATTGTTCCCAATAGAATGTTGTGGATTTCCTATGGTAGCTTGGTCCTAACTATTTATACCTACTGGCTATCAGTAGGTAATATATATATATATATATATATATATATATATATATATATATATATATATATATATATATATATATATATATATATACACACACACACACTAAAACAATTAATAAAATATACATATATATATATATATCAATAACTTAAAATCTATTAAAAAAATTCTATTATAAATTAAAACATAAACTATTTACAAATCTCAATACTTAAATTTACCGCTCCAGTCAGTCTAACAGTAGGGAAAGTGTTGGATAGCAGAGGGGTAAAAATTACGATTCCCACTCCAATGAGTGCAACATTAGGGAAAGTGTTGGAAAGCGGAGAGGTAAAACTTACTATTCCCAGTCCAGTGAGTGTAACAGTAGGGAAAGTGTTTTTAGCATAGGGGTAAAAATTACTATTCCCACTCCTATGAGTGCAACACTAGGGAATGTGTTGGATAGCGGAGAGGTAAAACTTACTATTCCCACTACAGTCAGTGCAACAGTAGGGAAAGTGTTGAATTCCGTTGGGGTCAAAATGACTACTTCCACTCCAATGAGTGCAACAGTATGGAAAGTGTTGGATAGCAGAGGGGTAAAAATTATCATTCCCAATCCGTTGAGCGCAACAGTAGGGAAAGTGTTGGATAGCGGAGGAGTAAAACTTACTATTCCCACTCCAGTAAGTGCAACAGTAAGGAAAGTGTTGGAAAGTGGCAGGATAACATTTACTATTCACACTCAATAAGTGCAACAGTAGGGAAAGTGTTGGATAGTGGAGGGGTAAAAATTACTATTCCCACTCCAGTGAGTGCAACATTAGGGAAAGTGTTGGATAGTGGCAATATAACATTTACTATTCCCACTCCAATCAGTGCAACAGTTGGGAAAATGGTGGATTGCAAAGGTGTAACAATTAATATTCAGTCAGTTCAAAAGTAATATTAACAACACAAATATTTAAAGAACAAAATAAATAAAAACATATATAAATATGTTAAAATTTGAAATACAAATGTATTTAATATTACAAATTAAAAAAACATATTATAGTGTTAAATGCATATGACAAATACTTCCAATTATTATATTAAATAAACTAAAAAATAATTTTCCAACAAATACATTTTTTAATTAGAAATTATTTGGAATCAAAAACATTAATTATTACATAAATTTACTTTTTTTGTTTCCTATCCTATACCACCAACACAATTCACAACACTCTTCTAAAATTTATTCTAAAAAATGCACTTTAAATATTTAACACAGTTAATTACCAATTAAAGAAATATTATTAATTAAAAAACAAATTAAAACTCATAAAAATTAATAAACTTCCCACACTTTACCCCTATAATCCCCACAAACCACTGGTAATATTAAACTGTAAAAAATGAATGACACAATTAAAACTTATTTTCAATTAAAAAACTAATTTACTCCCCACCTTTTACTCCTAAAAAAGTAAAACCCACACAAAAACTAATTTAAACAACTACCCTAATTAAATATCAATCAATTAATTAACATTAATTATCAACCAATTATTAATTAATTAAACATAAATTAGTTCCCACACTTTACCCCTATAAACCACATAACCTACACATAAAATGAATTAAACAAATTCCATATTTAATTTTCAATTAATTAATCATTATTAATTAGGAACTAATTATTAATTAATTAAAAATAAATGACTTCCCACCCGTTACCCCATACACCCCACAACATATACCAAAAAAATCACACAATTACCATCATTAATTACCCATTAATGAATTAATATAAATTAACAACTAATTATTAATTAAATAAACATAAACACCTTCCAACCCTTTACCACTATAAACCCCACAACCTGCAAATAAATTTCATTACACAAATTCCATAATTAATTTTCAATCCATTAGTTAATATAAATTAACAACTAATTATTAATTACCTAAACATAAATTACTTCCTACCCTTTACCCCTATAGACCCCACAATCTGCACCTAAAATAATTACACGATTTCCATAATTAATTGTCAACCAATTAAATAATATTAATTAACATCCAATTCATAATTAATTACAGATAAAATACTTCCCACAATTAACACTATAAAATGTAAATTAAATAATAAAAAATAAATTAACTTATTATAAATCAATTACTTCTTTCCCTATTCCCCTATAAACACACAACCCACTACGGAACTAAAAAATGCAATATTTAATTAAAATAAAATTGATAACTACTAAAAATGTAACACATATATTAAAAAACATAAACAATACTTATACAAAAAAACATACATCACATACATTTAAAATATAAACTAAAATACATAACACTAACTAAAAGAATCGATATTTTAAACAACTATATTTTGCAAACAATATTAATGACTTCAATTTTTTTTAAACAATACTTCTTACCTCAATTTCGATATTCCTGACCACAATATTCTTGCCCCAGATATTTCTGAATCACAATAGTTCCAACTCGATATTTGTGTAAGTTGACATTTCCAAATCGATATTCTGTCTCAACACCCGAAAGTGACAGACCAGCAGCGTAAAAGTGCCGCAAGAGGCTCATAAATAAGCCCCTTAGAGGCAAAAGCTTGATAAGAGGGTTGCACGAGGCCTTCCGCAGTGGGGGAATATTTTACATTGATAATAACACAGTCACAAGAGAAAGATTTATTCAGGGGAACAATCCAACTTACCCTGCAGACAAACAACATGTCATTATAAAAATTAAGGTTAGTTTGAACACTTCTTTGGAACCAATGTGCAATCTTATTTTCTTAGTGGAATACTTTTTTCTACTGCATGGGCTGCCAGCCCTGGAACATAGCCAAAAGGACAACATATGGACAAGATGCAGGAGGTAATTTAACAGGTGACCCTACTTCATCCTGATTCGGTATATGTTCAAGAGCAGTGACCTCGGAGATGCCCTGGTCTAACCCCTTGTCCTACTCAAAGTTACTAATGCAGCTCTTCTCCCCTGATATGACCACACCCGTATTTATCAGAGCCTGGGTAGACACCGTGCTGAGACCAGGTTTAGAAGTAGTGTGATGAAGATGATCAGCTTCAGCTGGGCATGCCTCCAGTTTAGCCAGGTGAAAATCAATAATCCACAAACACTCATAAATGGAGCAAAGGCTACTGTCAAATAGAGAATTCAATTTAAAACGTAATTGCTCTATGAGCGCACTATAATATCCCTCTTTATCTGTCTCTCAGTCATTACACAGTGGTATAGTTTCACAGTGTTCTATTGCATCCTTTGATTTTTGGTTGTTTTTTTACGCTTTACTGCTGACTCCATGGCCTGGGAAGGAGGCGTTGCAGACAGAGTATAGACATTGGTGGAAAGATGTTCACATGGTCCGCTTCAGGAGTCATGACCCAAGCAGTAAATAGATGCCTCCAATGACAATGCATGCTGAGAGACTGATACAATCTGTGACACCAAAGTATCTGATGAAATGGATAGATGGTTCTCCGCCAACTCAGTTTCCTTAGAGATGACCCCTCTACCCATCGTAGGAAATCTTCTATTGGAGAATTTTTAGAGGCAGTGGTCTGGTTGGTTCCTATCGAGGGGCGGCTCCTCCTCAATAACGGAGGCGGGTCACCCCACTGGCTCAGAGTCAGCACCTGAAAAATTAAAAGGATATAACATCATTGTTTTATTTTTCAGCTGCTGGCTCTGAGCCAGTGCTGTAGGGTGGGCCGGGCCACGGGAAGAGTGGTTAGTTTACTTATAACTGCATTCTTGTGTGTGGCCGGCCATCTTAGGTGGGCCAAATCCACATGTGCACTTCGGTTTCTCCAACCCTGCTACATTGCACAGCTGGGTTGGATAAACAGCACAGACCGTGTCCTGAGTGGGGCATCAAACCAGCCCACTCAGGCCAATCCTCACACTGCTCTCATAGATTTTATTATTATTATTAAATCTCCCCCCATTGTGCCCATCCTCTGCTTCCCTACCCCGCCCCCTCCCCCCCCCCACTGTTTGTTTGTGGCATAGGCCACTGTTCCTATCTTCTCCCCTAGAAGATGATGGGCGCAGATGGGGCCTTCTCTTGGTCCGATCTTTGTCCAGGCTTCTGCCAGCGTGCGTTCCGCAGTGTTGAAGTCCATGACACTCTATGAAGAATGTAGTAGCTCCTCCTTCTGGTGTCCAAAAGGGCTGAAAGGACTTCTCGACGATCCTGTCCTGCCCTCAGAGCCATGCCACAAGCATGTCCTGTGCGGCAGGAGTCAGTGGCGCTCTATGAAGAGCGAAGTAGGCCAACTTCCAGTGTCCAAAAGGGCTGAAAGTACTTCTGGGTGATGCTGTCCTGCCCCCAGAGCCCTGTGAAGCACAAGCGCGTCCTGACATTATACCTTATTAGGACACACTGATAGTTACCAGCTCCTATTGAAAATATGAGATCAGTGTTAACCCTGCAAATCTGAATCTCAGGGGCAAATAGAGTATTACCTTTTGAACAGGAAGTTATCAATTCCCTGGTAATTTCTTATTCCTCAGGGTTTCGTCAGTAATGCCCATTAACTCCAACCTTGGAGTTTACAGAACATCCGGTACTGTTAACTGCAGTGACAAGGTGGGGTTTGCAGATTTAACAGGAAATAAAACAGGGACCTCATATTCCTGATGTGTATGGTAGAATAAACTCTCCTGGTGTCTAAACTAATTCAATATACAGCTGTCACTAAATAAGGTACTCAATATACAGTTGATAAAATAATGTGCAAAGTCTAATGTGCCTTATAAATCCATGAGGCGCCCATTGGCAATTTGTTAGTTGCAAAAACATCGTAAGGCCTGATTAGCACAGCTTTTTCCAATGAACAGGAGGTGGATTTCTGTGGGAGATTCAGGAGCACTTGGAGTAAGTCTTTGCGAATCAGGCCCTTAGGTTTTGGGCCCAGATCACAAGTGGTCCACTTTGAAAGATGTAGTAAATTGGTAAATACTGACATGCCATGCTGTATTTACTGGGTTCAATAAATATCTCTGATTCCAGTTTTTCTCAATACAAATGAGAAAGTACTTGTGCAATAGGGTACCTTCAGCACCAAATTCTGCACATTTCAGAATTTACCCTATGTTTTCACCTGGTAAATTTTACCAGGGGAAATTGTGGGAAAGACAGTAAAAACCACAAATATCACAATTACAATCCCTGACCAAGCAGGGGTTTCTTCATAGATCAGAATTTACCTGCCCCCTTGGAATCAGCGCCTCAATAAGTTACAACTGCGCTTTGATACTGATGGCCCTCAAATGTAAAAAATGTCATCTGCCTGAGGGGGTCTGGGTTTTAACATTTGTATTCATTTGGTGATCCTCAACATACACATATCTACTCTACCCAAGTTCTAATGATACGCACCCTTGACCTTCTCCTTAAATTACCAGGTGAGTGAAAGTGAAGATCACCTCAGGAGTCTAGCACAAACCCTGGAAAATAAGTAACTGGGCAAACATTCTCAGCCCATCAAATGCCTTCTTAAACTGGGCAGACTGGGCATCCACAAGTTATGATCAATGAAAAGCCATGAGATATACTATAAAATTGTGATGGCATCACAACAGCAGTGGTAAAGATGTTATAGACAGGGGCAATAAGAATGTATAGGCTTCCTCATGGTGATGCTTAATATTATGATAGATATTTGCTTCAATAAAGACCATATATATTTATCATATCCATTGGCATGTATTTTTCCCTAGGTGGTGTTGACTTGGCATGTGTTGAACATTAATATTAATATTATTATTATTATTAAGCTTACAAAGCGCCTGGTTACTGCAGTGTCCCTGCGCTAGGACATCACAGACCATACCACAAGCCCATAAACTCCCCCCCCCAAGGTCCCACCAATTCTAAGGCAAAAGGCCCTGTTGCCTAAGTGCTAACAACAGTCCCCAGGGGGTGCTTAAAAGAACCAGGTCTTCAGTTTTTTATGAAAAATTGTTTCAGATGGGTGGATCCTTAGTTTAATAGGTTACGTTATTCCAGACCCTAGCCGCAAGATAACCAAAGGATCTACCTCCCGATCGTGCCTTGCGGACCTTAGATACTACCAACTTAGCAGTGCCCATAGATCTCAGGTTCCGGGTGGGTCTATATGCAGTGAGTAATGGGCGAAGGTACCTCGAGCCTTTCTCGCTGACAATCCTGTGGCAGAAACATAAATCCTTAAAGGTAATTCTGGCCTGTACAGGAAGCCAGTGTAGTTTCCTCAAGGCAGCCCCTATCAACGCCCGCCAAGGGATGTTCAATATCACCCGGGCAGCTACATTTTGGACCTTCTGTAAGGTGTTCAAATTACTTTTTGTGACCCCCAGATAGAGGACGTTGCAGTCGTCCAGGCGGGACATGACAAGGGCTTGCACATAGATTATTTTGCTTCTAATGGCAGTATATCTAATATTTTGCGCAACAATCTAAGAATGTCAAAACATGTTCTAGCCACAGCCGATATCTGCTCTGCAAACAATAGGGTATTGTCAAAGCAGACTCCCACATTTTTAATCTTAACTTTGGGAGTCAGTGTTGGGCCCAGTTCCTCCGGCCACCACAAGTGTGACTATATAGATGGCTGTTTGCCAACCACCATCACCTCCGTCTTTCACGCCTTTAGTTGCAAGCAGCTGGATTTCATCCAATTTGCAAGATTGCTCAGGCAGGCTTTAAAATTAGGTGCAGCTTCTTCATCCTGTTGCTCCAATGTGACAATCAACTGTGAGTCATCAGCATATGACACCAGTTTCAGCCGATGTTTCAGCACAATGTCTGCCAGAGGGTGCAGGTACACATTAAATAAAGTTGGACTGAGAGCCGAGCCCTGTGGTACCCCTTGAGACAGTGGACACACCTCTGACTTAAAAGGACGTTGTAGTACCTGAAAGGATCTATTCTGTAAGAACTACTTGATCCATTCCCATGTGCCGCCTGGGATACCGGCCTCCCACAGACGTTTCAGCTGAAGGCCTTGGGAGACTGTATCAAACGCTGCACTCAGGTCCAACAAGATCAATGTCGTTGTCTTTCCCTCGTCAGCTGCTATTTTTAGAGCCTCAGAAGCCAGGAGTAAGGCCGATTCCGTGCTGTGCAGCTCTCTGAACCACCGATTGGGTTTCATGGAGAACCTGCTTTTCTTCCATAAAGGTAGTCAATTGGACGTTAAGATGTTTCTCAGCAATTTTTGTAAAATAAGGAAGCAAAGATTGACCATATTGGATCAGTCCAACTTGAAAGTGATTTAATAGATACCTCCATGTGGTTAAATCTCAGTCAGCTATTCTGATATCTCTCCCTACACAAGGAAAATATTTAAGAGAACTTAAAAATTAGAGAGAGTACTGGGCAACCTTTTCTTCAAGGTGTTAGGCAGATATGGCTCCTGCTTTGTTTTTAGTTGATGACACAACACTTTTTTTAAATTGTGTCTGGAATTTGTAAAGAACTGTGCTTTTTTCTGCAGGCCACGGTAATTGTTTATAAAGAGATTATATATCTGTCATTATATCAGTTATTATAGACACTTTTATAATAAGAGTTTCTTTTTAAAATGTTCCACAACACTGCTACGTTTTAGTTGTTTTCTCTGATTATTATTATTAAGTTTCGTAGTGTTAAATATTATTAAATGGATGTTGACCGTAAAAATAACTACATTTGCCTATTTTTCAGTCGTTGGCTATTAAGTGGCGTTAGGTAGTCTCAAATAATAAAGATATTTTGAAAATAACTAAAATACTATTCTCCTGGTATATACCCTAGCTTTTATTGTATTGTTACATCCTTATTTTTAACCAAAACAAATTACAACCATGGCTCTTCATGTCTTTCTTTGTGATTGATACATACCGGCAACCAACTAGTTAACTGCAATAGCTCAAGGCCTAAAACAAAATACTTCCTTTCAAATGTCAAGGTAGCAAGAACTGCATTGTACTCCATTGCCTTAGGATTCTGGTAAAAAAAAAACCGTGAGAAAACTGAGACGCGTGTAAGAAAATCCTCTTCAGGTCTTTTATGGAGCCTGCATTTTTACGTTTAGCTTGAAAATAGCCATTGGTTATAAATTCCCAGAATCCATTTCTGTAGACGAGCAGTGGGCACAAAGGGATAGCCCAGAGCAATATTATCCTTTCACAGGGAATAATGAAGTATGTCGAAGGCGGCATATCATGTTTAAAGGTGAACTTTCACGCCTTCTACACAATGTGCGTCTCGCTGCCTTACTCGCAACCACTGACATCGTCTGTTTTTTTTTTTACTTGAAGATAATACGGTAACAAAGAGAACCCCTGTGGCATGGGTGATGCCGGAATGGTGGGTTTCATGAATTGTGAATGTCTCCGAAACGATGCGGATTCACTGCGCAGTTGCTGTAAGGCAGCCTTAGCCTCTGTGTGAATGTTCAGGCCAGTGGTGTAACACACAATCATGCCCTCCCCCATGAGGAACGTGGCGAGGCAGTGGTGGCCCTCACCATTTTCAACAAGTACAACAGTGACGCTTGGGTTGCACAACGGCTGGTGTGGGCTCATTCAAAACCATTTACAAGAGGCTGGCACATGAGAGCTTGTCTAGAAGGTAGCTGTTATGCTATGTTATAAGGAACTTGTAAAGCGCACACTTTCACTCCGAGGAGTATCATGGCGCTGTGCGGATCCCTAATGAACATGAACTGAAACTGGGAAATTGATTTAGATGAGTGATCTAAATAGAGCATCAGGGTCCATAAAGATCCAAAGTTTTCAGAGCTTTCCTAAAAAGGGTTTCTGATTGGATGAAAGGTAACTGTGGCTTGGCCGACTGCAGCAGGACTTTCAGGATGCTGCCATGGAATACCACCTATGTGAGAATTGTGTCAGAACTTACATACTCACTCACTCGTCCACCTTTATGATTGAAACGTCCCCTCCTGAGATCTGTCTGTAAACCACATGTCTACGACCGATGAAATCTTGCACCAGTCTACCCTCATGAATACTCTCCAGGGAAAGGTAAACTGCACTGACTGCCTTCCGTGAGAGAAGGAAGCTTGCTTTGTTACTGGCATGTCCACACACAATTTTGATATAGGTCCAGGCCCGGTTCTAGCGGGTGGGCCGGGTGGGCCAGGCCCACCCAAACTTGAGCCTGGCCCACCCAAACAGGATCCTTGCCCCTGCAGTGAGGGTTTGCAGGCAGGCGCACAACGCCATTGGCCTCAAAGGGCTGTCTGTGTGTGTGTGCGCCCGGACCCAGTCAACTTCACTGGCGAATACACAGACAGTTATAGAGATTATCGCAGCCGGCCCGAGTACTTCACAGGTCATTAAAAGTCCATTGCTATGTTAACCAGGCTTTGTTTAGTTTTTCACCCCTTCATCTCCATTCCGAAATGCGACAAATCCTTTCTTTGACAAAGGTAACCTTTGCCGATTGTACTGCTGGTGGATATTACTTTTTCGATGCAGCGCATGAGAGAAGAAATTTGCTTATTCCTATTCACCTTTCCGGCCCCCTGCAGCTGCTTATCACCTCAGGCTGTGACACAGTTTGTTTTATAGAGTAGTTAAGAGAATGTGTTACTATTTGTTTTTCTTTTAAAATTCTGCACAGGCCCAGCAAGACACATACTTCGTGACTGCTTCATTTGAACAGTTATCATTATCATGGTTGCTGCAGGACAAAATAAGACCATACAAAATGCCCAGAAAACCCTGGCGATTAATGATCCTGCTGGAGAGCAATCATCCATCTGTTAGTAGTTTTTAAATGCAGATGAACTGTATTTTATGTGGAAGCTCAGTGGGTTCCTGCCTTTGTCACAGAGATCTGTGTGTTACTTGCAGTTCAGAAGTTACAATCCTAACATAGGACAGTGACATTTGAACTGTCACCAAAGAGCTGCATACAAACATGAATGGTATAGTTAGAACTTTGCTTTTTTTGTTTTGTGATATAGTTAGAACTTCCCCAGTCTTTCATTATTCTCATTTTGCTAAAAAGAGTTTTTTGGGGCACATAAACATTTTTATTAGTAAAGCCAATCCCTACCCACTGGGGTATGCTTTAAATCCTAAGGTTGTGTTTCCCCATACCAAACCCTCTTAAAATATACTGCCCACCGCTATGGATGACATGTGATTCCTACAACTTGTAATCCTCTATGGCTTATGTGACATTCCCTGTAGACTGATTTACATACCTGCATGATTGATTGTCTCTGTATAATGTGTGCGTAATGTTAAGTACTGTTACACCATACACTGATACGAGTAGCGCTAAACAACAAATGAAATGCATATGAGGGAGTGGCTACGGAGAGATGAGGCGCACTGGTGGAGGGTGGCAGTGAGGGAGTCCGAGGAGGTGGTCAAAAGGGGGAGAGGCTATGGAGTGATGAGGGGCACTGTTGGAGGGTGACAGTGAGGGAATCCGAGGAAGAGGTCATGGGGTGGAGGGGGAGCTAGGGAGAGATGAGGGGGAATGGTGGAGGGTGGTAGTGAGGGAGTCTGAGGAGGAGGTCATGAGGGGGGCCTTGGAGGGATGAGGGACACTGTTGGAAGGTGGTAATAAAGGTATTTACGGAGAAAGAGTTAATTGGTGTGGCACCAAAAAAGACTTTCGCATCAGCGCTAAAGCCGGCCCTGTCATGGCCTTTCTGTTTTTGTTTATTTAATTAGCAGTCGGGTCATAAGGGTTACTGTGGAACATACTTTAAAGTGCGTACCAATTATATTTACTGCTATATTCAATGTTTTAAGTTTGAAGGTGACTTTACTAATGTTTTTACCGGGAAAAATGAAAGTGGATCCCGATGGTGCCTGATATGGGGCTGGGGCCCAAGGTCAGCCGTGAGATAAGGTGCACTGGAGAGGAGTAGTGGATAATCAAGCCTGTAAGGGAGTGAGTGCGTTGCAGAGTCCGGGGTCAGGTGGAGGTAGTAATGAAGAGGGATTCTACCTAAAGGCTCGCACAGAGGGAGCCCGAGAAGTGTCATTTGCCTGATACTCCCACCTCAGAAACCTCCTCTTCCCATCAAAGGAACATTACATGGAAAAAACACTTTTTGAGAGTGAGCAAATTTAGAAAGAGATTTGGAAAAGAGTGCGTTTTACTGGGCCTTGTAAAACTAAGAAGAGATAAAGGAGGGCCCTGAAGCAGGCCTGCCCAGACATATATGCAACAAATCGAGCCCGCAGTGGCCCACCCAAATGCACCCTTGGCCCACCCAAATAAAAATTCCTGGAGCCGGGCCTGTATAGGTCTGGCAGTTAGGCAAAGGGAGAACCTAAATGTCGGTAAAAAACACATTGCCTCAAGCAAACTAAGAACCCGTAACTTGGGGCCTGTAAAACCAGTGAACAATAATACTCATGGATGCCTAGCATTGCTAGATGTAGGACCCACTGTTGAAGCCCACTACACTATATATGTGAGGGCTCATCATCCTGTGTGTGTACACGAATGTATGGAAGTTCCATAAGAGGTTTTGCTGTTTCTTCCTGGAGCTATGTACTAGTAAATGTGTCTGCCAACAAAGAGTGTATAACTTCTTGCACCTTTAGTATGTTAGTTACCTCTGTTATACTAGTCATGTATGCATTACAGGTTTGTTTGATGATCCACTAGCTACTGCCACCTGTCCTTTACTTATTCTTTGCATTACAGAAGCTTGCTTTGCTGCTATCTTGCGCCTTTGCTGTGCTGTGAAGCATGGAGTATAGGTTTCCACTTCACAAAATATAATACGATTGTAACGACAGTGCTTGCTTTAATGAATGGTGTGATTGAAAGACTGAACCCTCACAAAATATTATGTTAGCTGAAAAGCCAGGAATGGCTGATGGTACCACGTCATAGTGCCTCTTGGAAGACTTGTGAAATGCAAAACAAAATTCAGTTGCTGACTAACTTTTTTTTATTGTGGGCAAATAAAGGTTAATCTGCTAATGGACTAGCATTAATAATCTTTAAAAAACAAACCTGAGTACTAAAACCTGTTTTTAGCTGCTTGATGTGGCTGAAGATACACTAAAAAAGGAAAAATAATGTGGTAGCATCCATCTTCCTCAGCCCATCCCTGGCCTAGAAACTATGATTTAAATTAAGTGCCTGCAACAACACTGTGTTTTGCCCTGCTTTCAACAGGTGCAGCATGTGCTGCTTGTACTGCCCCGTGAGTAAACCCAGTGTGGCGAGGGGCCCCTAAGATCTAGTTTCCCACAGACATTCATAGGTTTTAGGCTGAGAAGAGGCCCACTGAATGATGCTTCCCCTGGGCCCTCCACTGCCCCGCAGAGGCTGCTCCCTCACCACCCAAGCGCCCTACAGCTCCACCTGCACCTGCCCCCGGCCCCAGTGGCCACAGGGCCCTGGTTATTTTCATGAGCCTTGCACCACTTAACTGGTGTGCTCCCCCCACCTTCCTGATCTCTAAGATTTCCACACCACTCCGACTACTTCGAAAATAGCCCTCAAACACCGGAGGTGATAAAAGCACCAGGGCTTGTAGGGCAATCTGGTAGTGCCAGTGAACTGGTTAGACAGGTTAATGTGTGGCCGGTTGTTTGGCAGTTTTATTAAGCAAAATTTGCAGTTTAGGGCCTGTTTTATTAAGCAAATTCAGCACTTGTTTATAGTGGAACAGTTTGAGCGATGGTGACATGCCAACTCACAGTGCGCCTCAGCTGATCGGCAGTGGAGGCAGCAACTTGGCTGTCTATGCTGTGTGACCAAACACGATTCATTCATACACAGACATGCCCTTTGCCAGGCCTGTGTGTGTCCTTTCAATGCATGTTCATTTGAACTCTCTTCGGCTTTACAATGATGCTTTTTGCTTGGAAGACTATTTTTTTACCACAATAATGCAGCAAATGGTGGGATATTCGGGTAGAGAGTCTTGTGTTGTCATGCTTTTGGACCATGGGTGTGAGGTCATTATTTTCCCACGTGATAGTCAATTACAGCACTGCAGTACAGTTTACTGAGAGAAGCCCTACTGAACTTGGCCTCTGGTGCCAGCATTAGAGATCAGCACCAGGCAGTAGGTCTTCTTGGTGCCTGCCTGCTGGTACCAGAATCTGAAAGAGCTCCAGATGGGTGCAAGTACAAACCTCACCCAGCCATTGCTTCTTTAACTTCTGTAACTCCTGTTTTCTTACTCCCTAACAGACACCATATAAAATATAAAGGATGTGGAAGAGAGTTTGATCTGGTTGGCGGTTCAGGGCAGGTGAAGGTTGTGGGATCTGTTTTTCCAAAATTGAAGTGCTTAAAATATGTTTAATTAAGCTTATGCTAACTCAGGAGAAATTTGTGTATTCTTTCATCATGGATGCAATATCGTGGCATATCACATGATAATGTTCACAGTTATTATTTTCAATCTAATAGAGAATTGTAGGCTTTGCCAAGAAAAGGCTAAGACCTTTAATACCTTCCAAATCACACTGAAATAGATGTACCTATTCAAGGACGACCGAACTGTCTCAGACTGAATAACATACTTTGTAACAAGTCACATCTCTTGAATAGACTCTGGGAATGGCTGAGCCTAATGTAGAAGAAGGATGACAGAATCTTCAAATGTATCCCGTAGTAAAAAAAAGTCTATCTTTGCCTGTCCTCATACCCTTTGAACCATGTATTTCTGTAGTAAATATATGAAGCTCGTTGTCTAAAATCCTATAAAAACATACATATTCTCTATGTTAGCGGCTCACATTTTCCTTTTCTTAGAAGTCGAAGCTATGCTGGATTTCCAGTAGAACTTAACTGAGTTCTTCCTGCATTCTTTATCATTTATATGCTTATATACTTCATTGATTGATGGTTCAGCTTATGCAGTTCTGTACTGATATTGTTTGAGTAAACTTTTTAGTCCTTGTCTGTCTTCCGTATTTGGAATGCTTACAACTTAAATGTAATGTATGAATTTCAATCAAGTAGACCTGTCCAATGGGGAGCACCAAAGTCCAAAAGGAACAAAAACGCTCCCAGTCCAAACCGTTAGTGTGCGTTAGGAAGGTAAATATGACACTGTTTTACGCACATGACACTGTTTTACGCACTGACAGGTCTGGTAGCAGAGGTGATGGTTCTGATTGGATCCATCCAATACTGATTGAACCTATTGGAATGAGGTACATTGATAATAGAACCAATGACTGTACTTTCATGGTTCAGATGGTTTTGCCCCAAGATTCAATTGACCAAGACCAATCCCGATCCTGGTTCTCAAAGTCTAGGGGGAGGTGAGGTGGCTGACTTGGTAACCTGTAAAGAAGACATGAGTATCGATAAGGATTTGCATGTGTGGAAGCAGGACAAGAAGTGAGGCAAAGCAGCGCATATTGGAATTTATTTTCTGAAATGTTGTGGTGAAATGCAATGGAGGGAGCTTGATTCAATTATTATGCGGCATTAGTTCTTGGCCTTATGGAGACAGCAATTATTGTGTTTTTTACTATTTTTTTACTTTTGAAGACAACAGTATATGATGTGTGTTAGTTTAAAAGGTGTTGTGATATGAAACTGTAAAGAGGTTAATTCAGAGATTTGTCGAATTGTCAAAGTTGTCTGCAAAGATGAGGTGTATTGTGAGGTACTCTCAGTCACGGATGTACGTTGTTACAACGCATGCTTTTACTACGCATGCCTTTACAACGCAGGTTTTTCAACGCAAGTCGTTACAACGACTTGCGTTGGGGGGTGCTGGATAGTGAATAGTTTAATTTACTATTCCAACTCCAGTCCCTGTGGATAGTAGGGAAGGTGTTGGATAGTAAATTAAATTATTACCTATCTTAGAGCGCCCCCAGCGCAATTCATTGTAATGACTTGCGTTGAAAAACCTGTGTTGTAAAGGCACTGCGTGGTAAAAGTTGCGTCGTAAAGGATGTTTCCCATCAGTCACACTAGGATAGGGACAAAGCATTTCTGTTTTGACATGTACTAAACAACCTCAATGGTTGCTCATTCCCTGTGCACGGGAGCGAGCACGCTGGGTACGGTAGGCTCTGGCAGGTCAAGAATTTACTGCTGTATCAAGTGAATAGTATACTTTTATTCTTTAGATTTCAGTTTAAAAAAAGCAGACAAATGTTAACTGTGAGAAAGGTGGGAAAAGTTCTGGAGAAAGTGGCAGAATATGGATTCTGATGTCATAGGGCGCCCCAGAGGGATTGGCTGGCGAACTCTGGAACTGGTTGACCTTTGACTGAGACACGCTGGTATTGGCAGACAAAGCGTAAACTCAGCAGAGTGGAGAGTGCTTGAGAGTAGAGTGAAAAGCAATTGTTAAATTGACAAAATGGAAAATCACATTTAGAAAAAGAAATGTAGGATTCAAATATGAAAGAGAAATTTCTGCCCGGAAGGCGCACACCAGTTAGAAAAATTGTGACAAAGAGAGGATTACACTGTGTATGTTGCTCAGCCAATTGAAAGAAAACATGATGAAAGATGGGGAATTGCGGATTCCAATGAAAGGCACATTCCACATACTGAGAATCATAAATCTGAGGAGAGTGTATGACCTAAGACCCCAGCCTAGACCCACACAATTTGAGGCTCTGAATCTCTGGGAACAGATGGCAAATTAAAAGTAAAGGAAGCTAATTATGCTGAAAGTCCACAATAAGACGTATTCTTCGGTAAGTATGCAGGATGACGAGAGGCAGAGGAGATGGAGAGAGGAAGTGTTTATGACGGTAGGAACTTACCCAATGATAAAGGGTGAGGACATAGAGAAAGAAATGTCCATCACTAACATGAAACCTCGGGCGGAGACAAGAGTAGAGAGTGAGGAGGATGCCTTCATAGACAAAACTCTTAAGAATAAGACCACCTTACATAATACAGAACCAATAGTCACAGCCCAGACATTAATAGAGAACAAATCGGTTACCATACCATCTCCTGACGCTAGCGCACGCCCACGTTACACCAAAACCACGTCCCATTTATTGCCCAGACATTGACCCCTGCTGCTTTGGTTAAGTCCCAGTCTTCAAATAGCACAAGCATTTCTTTCACCGCAATGATCACTAGCACACCTCAGAGCCACACCCCTTGGAGTATTCCACTGAAAATCTTAGATCTATCCAGTATATTTGATCCTGGAACCTCGCAAGAACCCCAAGAACTCCTGTTATGGGATGTACTTCAGCATCCATGACTTTATGAACTGCCCCACAACTCAAAGAACAGGCCCCTCAGAGACTCGATATAGCCCAATTAAAGACCTAGTTTGAAAAATCGCAATGGGCAATGTAGGTATGGATCTCCAATGAGAATGAACTGCTCTACTTGAGTAAAATGTAAATGTAAATGTAGTTGAGATTATATAGCGCACAGCTACGCGCAGTGGGTTTCCCGGCGCTTGCTTAGGGAACCCTTCTTGGTATTCCCCTGTGAGATAGCAGGGTATCCACAAGGTGAAAGTCAGGCATCCCGCCGCGAGGGGCCGTTGTGGAGATTAAGCAAGCTATTGCCCAGAGTCGCAGAGTGTGAACCCGTGAGTCGAGGAGGCACCGGGGCAAGAATTATCGAGTCCGTCGAATTTTTAGCCCAAGACCCGCCGAGGCGGGGAATTGAACCCTGGTCCAGGACCGATCTCAGCTTCCGGGTCTGCTGCCTCTAACCCCTGAGCCACACTTCTAAAGAGGCTGAGAGGGTGGCGCAAGAAGCATTTGTGATAATGGAAAGAGTGGCTGTTTGATTGTGGATTTGATCTAGTGCAAAGGAAGAAACTGTAAAAGAATGTCAGGATGATGTTGGGTGACAAGGACCTGAGATTATTAAAGCTGAAGGGACTGAGAACACATGTGAGCGAACTGATTGAGAGCTTTAGGTAGTGGAGTGATGTGGAGAAATTTAGGGAGTTATGATCCAAAAAAGAAAGGTCAAAAGCAAAATGAAAGAAGGAATCCACGGGGGATGGAGAAGGAGAAATCATGGATTTGAGGGACGTCCAAAGAAGAGCGTACATGTGTGTCCCCTTGTTTCAAATAGACCTCTTCTATTTCAAGAACAATCTCTCGAGATTAAGGGAAAATCATGACAAATGGTACACTCAGATAGAGCAGATAGTGATAATTTCAAAGGTTTTGGATTTGCTTTTTGAGGTAGCAGTCCCAAAGGATCTATGAGCCGAATGTAGGAGAGCCATAGATTGGCCATCTCACGGACCCCCTAGAGTACCAAACACAAATCCCTGTCACCATTGTTAAAGACCAAATACAACACAGTAATTGCCCACCTCAAAACTAAGGATCCTCAAATGGAAATGAATTGGCTCAAGATTTTCAGAACATCCCAAGTGCCCAAAGAATCTGTACATGCATACTTTGAGAGATTACTGTAGGTGTACAGAGAGCATAGAGGTCTGAACAACCCCCTTGGGGACAACATGGGAGAGTTTCTAACTCTTTTATTTAGGGGTTAAGACCTAAAATCAGTAATCAGGTCTTGCAGGGTTTTCTTTGCTGGCAAAGCAAGGTTGTAGGTAAAATCCTGCAGTATGCAAAATATTGCAGCAGCATGGAAGACGCTAAACAAAGGGGGCTGAAATAAAAGCTTATGGTAGCCCAGATTAAGTTAGCACTTATTTGAGGCATACAAGGAATAAACATGCCTAGTCCAGGGTTAGACCTTGACACCAATATAGGACCAAACATGCAGGAAGCCTCTATGTACTATGGATTGATGTCAAAGAAATGAGAAGATGATGGGTAGGTATGTCAGGGAACCAGTATAGGCTCTTTGAAGAGGGCTACCCCTGTCACATTTGCAACAAGGTTGAACCTGTAAAGTGGGAATGTCTATAAATCCTAATCGAGTGACAATCAATGCTCAAGCATCAAACATTGTGATGCAAGGAGAATGCCCCCCTGTACCAAGTCCCACTATGATGAATCCAAAAGAACAGAAACCAGGTTTACCACAAAATCCTTTTGTGTCCATACAGATGCAAGGTGGAAATCCCCATTTCCACCTAGCAGCAGAGCTAAATATAACTCCTTCACATCTCAAACTGTTCCAATTACAATAATGTTTGAGCGTTACATGGAATCTAAGCAGGCCTAATGATTGTGCCTGAGGGGGGGTTTAGGAAAGGGGGGGGCGTGCTTGCTTGGCTCAAGAAGTGAATCAAAGAGGCCCATATCTAGATGGAAATGTTAATGGGCATCCATATAGTTTCTGATGGACACCAGAGCCACTTATTTAACTGATATAATGGTAGAGGTCCTGAACCTACCACTCTAGGGAAAATAAGCCAGTAAACATTGGGCCTACTGAAGAACATCACCAGTTTGATATATGTGATTCAAGTCCTCTAAACCTGTTGGAAAGATATTTGCTCTGCAAACCTAACTGTGTGATATTTTGCACCCCAGACGGAGTGGGTTTGGAGACTCAGGCAGCAGATGCAGAGTTCAAATTGCAGGCACCAGAGTCTGTAGTTAAATTCTAGCCTATCCTTACTAAAGAAGATGTATGGGGTTTTACAGGAAAGGAGATTGGCTTTATTAAAGGTGATAAACCCCCAAAGATAAATCTTAGGTCCAACGCAGTGTTCCCTCAAATGCACCCTTACAAATTGTCCCCAGAAGTCATTGCAGAAATAACCCCCTTCATCGAAAATATGTTAGAACAGGGCATTTTGAAAGACGTCATTGGGAGTCCATGCAATTCTCGGATTATGGCCTTCTAAAAAGCAAATAAGAAGTAGAAGATAGTCTAAGATTTAAGAAAAATAAATCAAATTGTCCTTCCCTGCTATCCCATGGTACTGAATCCTGCTGTAATCCTATTTCAAATTTCCCAGAAGTGGAGTGGTTCACGGTCATTGACTTGTGTCAGGCATTCTTTTGTGTTCCCCTTCATGGAGTGAGACAGTATCTCTTCACCTTCAGATTCCAATCAATCAGATACTAAAGAATAATTTAGAGACCCTGCAGTTACCAAGCAGTTCAACCTTAGTGCAGCACATTGATGGCCTACCTGTTTGATAAAAGAAGCCTGTAGGCAAGACACCCTGGCCCTACTCAACCATTTCACTGAGAATGGGCACAAGTATCCCCCCAAAAAGTTGTAGTAGTGTCAAAAAGAAGTTAAGTATCTGGGATATCAAATTGAGAAGAGAGTTAGAAGAGTGTCTCATGAGCGTAGGAAGACGCTTCTTAATTGAAATTCCCAACCACACAGAGAGAAGTGAATGTTTTTAGGCATGGTTGGCTATTGCCGACAATGGATCCCAAATCTTTACGTCATGGCGATGCCTTTACTGAGGCTGGCACATTCTGATGCCAGTGACCCATTACCAAAGGATGGCAAGAGCTTGGAAGCCTCCCAGAAGCTCAAAAATCTACTCTGCAGTGCACCTGCTCTTGGAATGCCAGACTACACCAAGGAGTTTGTATTCTTTTGCCATAAGCATGGTGGGGGTTGTTTATCTGTCTGACAGACCCTTGGAAAGGCCAAACGCCCCATGGACTATTTTTCAGCAACCCTTGATCAGTAGTCATATCATTACCTGGTTGTCTCAAGCCAGTCACAGCAGTCAGTCTGACCATTCAGCAGACAGATGAAATTATAATGGGTCACCGGCTCATGGTCATGGTGCCCCATTCCACTGAAATTCTCATAACTTGTACTCGCACACAACATTTGACCAACAGCCACCTAACACGCTATGCGATAACTATTTTGGCTGCAGATAATGTCTCTTTAAGGGGGTGTAATGCTCTAAACCCCGCCTCTCTATTGCTGTCACCGCTGAATTTTAGGAGAGTGAGTTGGAGCGCAATTGCATTGACATTACTAAGTTATGCACAGGCTGAGTTAAGCCGAGACTAGATATAATGGATGGCCCACTTCTTGAATGTCATAACACCATGTTGGTTGATTGCTCTTGTCTGAGAGACTGGCATGCCCTACGTATGCTGTTTGCACACTAAATGGAGTTCTGGAAGCATCCTACCTGTGCCATGTAACCTCCGCACAAGTAGCAGAATTGATTGTCCTTACCAGAGCACTTCAGAAGGTTCTCGAGTCACCATTTACACTGATAGCCAGCACGTTGGCCAATTAGGGTTGCAAAGAAGATTTATGATCTCAGCTGGGTCCGCTGTAAAACATGGGTTGTATGTCTTGAATCTATTAGATGCCCTTCAGTTACCGAAAGAAATTGCAATGGCAAAGTCTGCTGCACATAAGAGTGGTAAGGATTTTGTCATGAGAGGCAACTGCAATGCAGATGAGATTGCTTGATATTCCTCATCTAATGTCCAGCACCTTTCAAATGGATGAGCCTTGCAGTGCTGAGGGAGAGACAGTTTCAAACATGCTCTTGAACATAGTACAAATCTTTAATGAGTTGAATGAATTGCAACATACAGCTCCAGATTTTGAAAAGGTAAATCGGGAAAGAACAGTATGCATGCAAGATGCTAGCGACATATGGCTATATAGTGATGCATAGCCTGAGTGACCTGACTCTATGTTACCAGCTATGGGGAGACATATGCATGGGCCAGCGCTTGTGGTAGGAGCCAGGATGGGGATGACTTTTAAGCAACATTGGCATAATCTACACTTTCATGCAATGGCAGAGAACCGGTGCAGGCACTGTGCGATTTGCCAAAGGCAGAATGTGAGCAAGATGGTTGTAGTGAATATGAGTCACATAGGGAAGTCTGAAGGCCCTTCAACCATCTCCAGATTTATTTTGTGGAGAAGCCTCAATGTAATCAACTGAGCTACGTATCGGTCGATGTATGTTTATTGTCCTGAAGCATATCCCAACATGTGATGTGACAGCCAGACAGTTGCCAAACTACTTCTGCAGAAGTTGAGCCTTCTATTCGGAATGCTAGTTCACCTTGAATTAGATCAAAGAAGTCAATCAATCAATCAAATACATCCTCATTCGACCTTTTTAGGGCATAAAAGAAAACACAGTATGAATAAAAACACAGTACAAATAAGTTAACAATTGATAACATACTTATCTATCATAGTTTAGACTTATAGGAGGAGACTTGCATCAGTCAAAAAACTCTTAGATGATAAATTGGCAGCTAACGTGGTTAACAAAATTCATATAGCATATCATAGTAGTCCTCTTTTAACCAAGGATTGCACTCTCTTAACATTCATGTAAAGGACAGATGGTAAGTGGTGTTTATAAAATATAAACATAAGCACAAGCCAATATAGAATAGAGTTATCAATATCAAGAAAGTCACTTGAAGTATACAGTGATACAGTTGCTATGCATGCCATTAGTGATCTACCATAGATCCCACTGTAGCTACATACCAGCAGCCTCAGGCATAGTTGAAAGTGTGAACAGACTGATTAAAGCAAATTTGGCTAAACCTGTGCATCAGCATCTCTCAAATGGCCTGATGCACTTCTCCTGGTACTGATGAGCTTTTGAAGCCCACTATGGAAGAGAACAGAGCTCTCCCCTCATGAGGTGCTAATGGGGGCTGCTATGAGAAATCCCTTTGTTCCATATCAAGTACTGCAAAGGATTGGCTAATGTGATACTTTGAAAATCTCACCAGGTCGACACTGCAACTCCATCTGGGCAAGAAACTTCATGTCATGACCTGAGCCCTGGTAACTGGGTTCATGTGAAGATGCATGTTCGCTGGAGAGGATCATGCCAAGTGATCTTGGTCGCCGATACCGCATTAAGGGCCCTATTAGGATGGCGGACGGACCTGCGTCCGTCCGCCACCCCAGAGGTGGAGGGACCATCCGCAGGGGCAGAGCCAGTCCCTCCGTGCAAATTAGGATGTGACCGCCACCCTGGCGGTCATATCCTGTATGTTTAACATTGCGGCGGGTGCTGCTTGAAGCAACACCCGCCGCAATGTTAAAAATGCACACAGTGCATTTGCATGCACAAAGCGGCAGGCACCGCACGGTGCCTGCCGCTTCGTGCATGCAGATGCAGGGGGGTACCATAGGTACCCCCCCATGTGCACCCCAACCCCCCTTCACCCTGGGGGCCCGCAACGGGCCCCCAAAGAAAAGACCGTATGCCTTTTCGTGGCGGCATTGCCGCCGCGGAAAGGCATATCCCTAAGCAAATCCTAATATGGCTGGCGGTATCTGATAGACACCGCCACCATATTAGAGCTTTTCCGCCGCGGTCTCGCTGCGGAAAAGCGGCGGACGGTCTTGCTGTCCGCAGATGACCCCTCCGCCATCCTAATCTGACGGGGGGTCATTTCTCTAAATGCAGCAGTGAATCCGCATCCTCCGGGCCGGCGGTGGCTTCCGCCGGCCCGGAGGATGCGGATTCACCGCAATCGTAATCGGGCCCATAGTGTGCTGGATTGCTGAGCTGGATACCAGCCTCCCATACCTAGATGGTGAGACTAGCAGAGGAAGAAGAGGAGTCAAGATCCACTAACTCCTTGAGTCCATCTAGGTTTCTGGTTTCTGAGGCATCTAAAGAGGAAGAGGAAGAGGAAATGAAAGAGGACGGCCAGTCTGAAACATAGGTTTGCATGTTTACAAGGTCAAGCAATAGATTACTTTGCAGCACCTCCACAACACGCCACCAGCCAGGAACAGTTGCAACATGTTTGACTGTTGTTGCACCATGAAAACTGCCAGTAGGGCAAATAATAAGGAAACAACAGCTGAAACAAAGTGAAAAAATATCTACCAGGAGACAGCTTTAGACTTTTGCATGTAAGGTCATTTCTACATTTCACACTGAATGACTCAAAATGTTTGGCCACATGCTAGAAGCTGCTCATACAAATGCCTGAGGCATTATCATGCTGAACTTTGTTTGCTAGGGGCAGAGCCGAGCACCTCTTTTATTCTCCTACAGGGGATTGAGTCAGTTCATTTAGCCCAACATTTTCCTGGGGTAGAGCTTTATTTTCAGACAACCCAGACAAGAAATAGGAAGAGACAACCGTGCTCACTGTCTCTGAGCTGCACTGTCTGAAAAAGCACTTACTCACAGTATTGTAGCTTGGATGTCACAGGCCCTAGTGCAACTAATGAACCTGGCCCCCCAACAGGTACTAAAATAGTGCCATAAATAAGGTGCAGCAGCCACTTCACACCCCTCAACCCTAGTTTCACTACACCTGTAACACTATTGTAATTTACAGGCCTCCAAGTTACTCATTCTACTCATCTTTTCTCCTCCCTCTCTCCACAGTGCTTTCCTCACATCTACCTCATTCTCTTCTCTATACCGTTCCTCAGTCTCTCTCTTCCCCTCTTCTGTGCCTCACTCATCCTCGTCTCCTTCTTCCCTTCGCTCCTTACTTCTGGTTCCTTTTCTCTTGCCCACTCTGCTCATCCTTATCTCCTTTCTTGTTCTTGCTCAACCTTATTTTCTTATCCCATTCTGTCACATTTTCCCTCCTCCCACCCCATTCTTGCACCCTCTGCTTTTCTTCTTTCATCCCCTTACCCTTTTTTATTTATTGTTTCCTTATCTTTTACTCCCTCTGTAACTCTACCCCTACAAAGGTATACATAGCCAAGCACCTACTATGCACTGGATACAAAACCGAAAAAATTAGGAACAGACAGCATTTGAAATAACATCAGCTGGTGCATGGCAGACTGGGCCCCTTCCCACATTTGGTCCCCAGTGCATTGCACCAATTGCATCAATGGTGACCAAGCCTCTGCTTATTCAAAGAAACATTGGGTGAAATTAATTCATTTTACCCACTGCAAGCACATAAAAACAGACGCTTAGCGCATCACTGGGTCAGAAAATCCCCATTGTAATACTGCCCCTGGTCTGAGCACTGCAAACCACATTTTAGAGTCCCCTTCAGAGATTTAAGTGGGCTGAAATAGGTGTGGGAGAGACATGGCCTAAGAAGAATAACTAGGAATTCTTTCTAAGGGGCATAGCCTGCATAATTATGGTGTCGCTTAAAGATGCAATATAAAATCATGAACTTTCCATAGGGTACCACCCAACCAGTATTTTGTTGATGCTATGTGAGCTTCTGTCCAGACATATTACACAGTAGCGGACATGCTCCTAAAACAATCTGATCTTATTGGTTTTGCCAAAGCTTATTAGCACTATCCAATACTTGTGTAATAACAGCTATTTTGTTGTGAATAATTAGAATTAAAACCTTTTTCAGTTTTGAAAATAGGAGTGTGAATTAAACGTAAGGTCCATGGAATGGATAACAGTCTCAGACTTTCACACGAAATCTCATTCTTCCCTTCACACTTCTTCCAGTCACACTACTTTCCTCTTTATTCTCTGTTAGACATGCATGCCCTTTTGCTCCTAACATCTTTCTGAAATTATCTCTCTGAATCTCTCACACCTCATCTCTTTCCTCTTCAGCACCCTACTTTCACTCTCTCCTGGATGTACTTCCTTGCATCTCCTTCACTTCACCACCCCTACACACACAACACACTCATTCACCTATAAATTCTGCATTTTCTTTTAGTTGCTCACTGTCAATATTCTGACAGCTGTGTATCCCCTTCACACACATTTTCATAGAGTCACAATTGCAATCGGCACAGTGACCATTGCTCTGTTCCTTTGTGGATCTGCAGAGTCCAGTTTTTGGATGAGTATGTGTTGGAAACCCCACATTTTGCCTTCTGGAGCTGAACCATTTTTTCTTGGCCCTAGGACTCGGTGCAATTTACGTCTGCTAACCAGTGGTAATGTGCTTGTGCTCTCCCATTTACACACGCTAAAATTACACATAATTGGTATATTTAGTTTACTCATAAGTCCGTATCATAGCATGTACCTATGGCCTGTATATGAAATGATGCAGCACTCATTGTGCCACCTACTAAAGCAGCACTGTGAATCATGTGTCCAGGCCTGCCCTTGCGGTCAAGGTCTGCAGTTTTGAACAACCACTTCTACCTGACAAAATAAACCTTTTGCTATGCCTAAACCTTCCCTTTAGCACTTATAAGTCATCCCTAAGGTAGGCCCTAAATGCCCAAAGGGCAGGGTGCATGGTGGTTAAAAAGTAGGACATGTACATTTACATTTTTACATGCCCTGGCAATGAAAAGCCTACAAAGTCTTTGATCACTGTGACAAGGCATTCCCTCCCATAGCAAAACAGTGAGCTAAATTATAAAAATTTATAATGCTTAATTTCAGCTTGGGAGCAGCTAGAATCACTATTCAAGGGCTTGTTTTAATAGTAATTTAAAATCCAACTAAATAAAGTCAGATTTGATATTACTATTTTAGGAATGACACTTTTAGAAAGATGTAATTTTTCTTCCAAAGCCAATGTGCTTTTCTGCCAGTGTCACCTGATCATTATTGGCTCTCCTGTGGTGTATTGCTCGCAGACAGTGGACAATAGATTTTGTTGTGGAGAGCTGTTATTCTTTTTTGAGCAGGATGGCCTGGAGGGTTGTGCCCAGCTCCTTCCTGAGCTTCAAAGGGTGCTACCTAGTCTCAGCTCTACCTTGTATCTAGGCCTGTCTCCCTTTGCCTTCCTAGTCAGCTTGGCTTCAAACCCAGAGGGAGAGGGAAGCTGCCCGAGAACTGGTTTGGAGTGACCACATGGGAAGGTCTGCTCATTATATAGCCACACCTCTGGGTGGGTAGAGTGCGCTCTGGCTAGGGTAAGAAGAGATTTGCCATGTTGGACCTAGGTAGAGAAGGGCACTGTGGATAGTTTGCAGCAAAACAAACAGGGCGCGTTGCAAAAGTGGGTAGGTTCACCCTTGATAATTTTTACCCCATTGGTTAGGGAGTGGCCAATAGTTACGCCCACACCATAGTTTGCCACTGGTTATAAAAGTGACATCCCCAGTTCCCCTCTCATAACACTCCTGGACCTGTGAAGAATCGGACGAAGGGCTGCCCTCCAGTCTGAAGAACCTGAAGGAAGACTGGACCTGCTTGTCTTGAACCCAGGACCACAGAAGTGTCTCCAAGAGTCAGTTGGCTTACCTCCTCTTTGAGCTGCAGGGACACAACTAGCTTCCGTAGGCCTTTCCTGCAACTGTCAAGCTGACCAGCTCCAATTGGACCTGCCCTCGGCCATGCTGCCCGTGCTTCATTGACAATGCCTGTGCCCACACTACCCTAACTGCCTGGGGACATTTTTCATATTACAATCTGCCCTGGGAGATTACAGCACGACGGAGGGCTGACTATAAGGGACTTCTGCTGGATGGCAGCTCTTCTCTCCTGTGAGCCGGGACGCTGATTCCCACACCCTCCTCAGTTGCCGACTCGCGCGGATACATCCCTGCTCAGCATACTTATCTGGGAGTATCCACTCACCTGCACTGCGGGGAAGCTTTTGGGTCCGACAGGGTGCGATGGGGAAGCCGGATGGCCGCCAACAGCGACTAACATTTGACACGCAAAAAAAAGCAGCATCGAGATCTGCCTCTGCTGAGCCTACAGCTACCACTATGGAACAAACACAGTCATCTTCGCAGGTTTCTGATGATGATGTTAAGTCTCTACTGCTGGCTATGCAACACAGCATTTTGGACGTGTCTGGGAAGATGGACACTATGAACAACCAATTAGACTTTTTAGTGCAAAAAGTGTATAAACATGATGGGCAGCTAAAGGAGTGCGGAGCGATGAATATCCGAAAATGAGGACACCACTACTCAGATGCAGACGCAGGTAGCGCAAATGAATAAGCTGTTGAAAGTAATGGTGGCAAAAAATTAGGATATTGAAGCCAGAAGCCGTCGTAACAACATCCGCATCTTAGGCATACCAGAGAGCATGAACACCAGGCATATAGAAGATTATATTGAACGCCTCCTTAAAAGCTCTTTTGGGGAAGATTCCTTCTCGCCGCACTTGGTGGTTGAGCGTGCGCATCACCCTCTTGGCCTGTGGCCCCCCCCTGGAAAGTCCCCAAGACCTAGCACTCCTGCTCAATTATCTTGTTTGGGATAGCACACTCCAGAAGGTCCGAGAATTGAAGCTGTTACAATTTGAAGGGAATGCATTCACCATGTATCCTGATTTTACCCTTGTGGTGCAAGAGGCACGCCGGAAATTCCTTACTGTTAAGCAGAAACTTCGAAAGGCCCAGATGGAGTATGCTTTCATGTATAACTTCGAATTACACACAATGGCAAGCATGTTATCTGTACCAACCCGCAACAGGTCGAGGATTTTCTGAAAACACATCACAAGACATTCTACACGCCGAGACCAAGCCTCCAGATCATCTTCCCCGTCCAGTGGCTAGATGGGAACGGATAGGCACCTATTTGGTTCATCTGTCGGTGGATGCTACTGCCCTGCCTTACCCATGTCTATGCTACATTGAGGCACTTCCAACCTGACATGCTGGTCCCGGTGGGTGACTGCCACTTAAACCTGCATTCTAAGCCTGGACCAACAATCCTGTTCAGAATCACGACCAGATAAGTGACTGAAAAACTCCACTCATTGACTATTGTGCTAACTATGTTTCTGTATTAACTGCTGTAGCCTAAGAAGAAAACCACTTTTTATGCCTCGCCAAGCACCCTTACCACCGTGCTGCTCTCTCCATAATATATGGGTTGACACCCAGGGGCTGCGCTGCAGTTAGAGGTTGGCTAAGGGAAGGGACTACTGTCCTCTGACGCCCCCCCCCCCCCCATGGGAGATCCCCTCTGGCTGTTTCTTCCGTTTGTTGTATATTGTTCTGACATTTTTTTGCTAAGTTGGCCTACGACTGTTAGAGTGAATTGACAGAGTATTTTGGGACTAAGGGGTGGGCAGCAACATGCCGGCATGATTGGGGTGCCGTTGTGGGTGGGGTGGTCTGGGCACTAAATACTCTGCGTTTGGAACAATGCATTAAAGTTCTATGGTTTGAGAAGGAGGGACTGGGATGGGAACTGTTTTTCTTGCTTTAGCCAGTACCGGACAAATACAAATTGATATGTATGTCATTATGTGGTGGGACACTCTAACTTA
The DNA here is from genome assembly GCF_964261635.1 of Lissotriton helveticus. NCBI lineage: Eukaryota > Metazoa > Chordata > Amphibia > Caudata > Salamandridae > Lissotriton > Lissotriton helveticus. The sequence continues at coordinate 501,401,342 of NC_136070.1, read as the reverse complement.
CGACATTAACAAAACCATTATAACGCTTTATCACACCTACAAAGCCAATGCAGACAACTCCACTTTGTATTAAACTGATCATATGAAACGTCAGGGGCCTTCATGATCCTCGCAAGAGATGGCAGATATTGTCATATTTAGATGGACACCACTTACAAACTGCCATGCTACAGGAAGCACACATGGACCCTAGACGTCCGTCATGCTTTGGTTCTAGGTGGGTCTCTATACGTGCATTCTCGTCATATTCCACATACTCGCGGGGCACGCTTATCTTAGTAAAGAGAAACACACCATTCATATTTGGGGGGCACATATAGTGATCACTCTGGCCACAGTTGTATACTCTGGGGCACTCTGGCCCCACAGTCTGTCACCCTGGCTTGCAGCTATTGCCCCAATTCGGATGACCCAGGGTATTTCACAACACTATGGGGACACGTACTAAAAATAGGCTCTACACATGTCATATAGGGCGGGGATCTCAATACCGTTCTCTGTCCCACTATGGACCACTCTAACCCCCAACCCCATCATTACACGAACGCTTGTGATATCCTTTCTGAGTTGCTTACTGAACCTGGTCTCGTGGATGTCTGGCGGCATGTGCACCCCTGCCACTTTAGAAGGCACTTTTTATACGTCTGGGCACGCAACATGGTCTAGTTTAGATTATTGGATATGCTCCCATTGGGTGACCCCATGGATAAAAACAGCTACTCATTTGGCACGTACATACTCAGACCACACACCGGTATGCCTTGAATTGTTGCCCCCTAGCTCGTTGCCACCCCTCGCTGTTGGAAGCTAGTACCAGAAGCACTCTTATATGCAGTGTTCCAAGCTGAATTGGAGGAGGAGATTGAGGATTTCTTTAATAGGAATAAGGGTTCTGTGGATAATTTACGTCTGCTTTGGGAGGCGTTTAAAGTTACGGTCAGGGGTATTAGCATCTCAAAAAGTTTTGGAGTGCTTCGTGACATTAGTAGAAATTTGAGGCGCCTTGAACTTGAAATCAAACAGGTCAAAACAGACATGTGGGCCGCTGATTCTAGTGCCATACGTGCTACACTCCGTGAGAAACTCACAGATTACACTGACATCGCGGACCGGAAGGTAAAATTCCGAGGCAAATACTTCACCGTCCGCCGATACAGAGAAGGGGAAAGACCAGGCCGGGCATTAGCATGTGCGATTAAGATACCCATGTTTTCAAATTACGTCTTGGATGTGGTGGACAATGACGGAGTACGATACAGGAACAGTTTAGATATCCTTAAAATATTCACTGCATATTATTCGTAACTATACATTTCGCAGTGTACAGCCCCTCCTGACTTCTCCCCCTACTAAGAAGATTTCTCTAGGATGGCTGGGAGACTCTCAGCGTGAATTCCTAATGGCGCCATTCGATGATGATGAGTTGCGCAAAGCTATATTGCAGATGGCATCGGGAAAGGTGCCGGGCTCCGATGGGCTTCCCATCGATTTTTACAAAATGTACATTGACCAGCTGCTCTCTGTGCTTAAGGAGGTTTTTTTAGAGGCCCATGAGACACTAATCCCTCTAATAAATACAGATACGAAGATCCTAGCTAAATTAGTGGCGAATCGGCTCAGCCTACTTATGGATAAGCTGGTTCTACTGGACCAGGCCGGGTTCATTCCCGGAAGAGCCACATCCCATAACCGTAGGACCTTATTCTCTATTCTGCAGGCAGTGGACCCATGGTTGCAACTGATAGCAGGGTTTCTCAACGCCTCAAAGGCTTTTGATTCAGTGGAATGGGACTACCTATTCACCTTTTTGCAATGTATAGACCTTCCCGTTAGTTTCATAACATGGATTAGGCTATTGTACACCTCACCCATGGCAAAAGTCTTAATTAATGGCCACACCTCCTCCCCAATTTCTCTTTCTCGCGGCACGCGTCAAGGGTGTCCTCTCTCCCCCCTTCTATTTGCTCTGATTATGGAACCCTTGGCAGCAAAAGTTAGACAACATTATAGTCATGTGGACCTTCGCTGTCTCCTCCGCCCAATAATCATCTCCTTGAATGCGGACGGTATCCACGTAAATTGGTCCAAATCACAGATATTCCCATTGACCAGCTTGGTTACTCCTTTTGACACAGATTTTCTGCTTGCATGGTGGGCGGACGATGTCAAATATTTGGGGATCCGCGTCACGTCCGACAGAGACGAGTTAATGCATATTAACTATGGCTGTGCAATAGAAAACATCACTAGCTGCATTACCCGATGGATTGCCCTTCCATTAGCTATGGCTGCACGCATATCCCTTATAAAAATGGTGATCCTTCCCAAATTTTTATATCTATTTTTAAACATTCCTTACGACCCTAGATGGCATTTTTTTGCCACCCTACGGTTGGAATTGATTCGACTGGTTTGGGGCGGGAAACACCCGTGTATACAGTGCAACACGCTAATGCTGCCTTAGTCCCATGGGGGCTTTGACATACCCAATTTTGAGCTCTATTACCTATGTGCCCAGGCTCATTATGCCCATTATTGGTTCCACCCACCTCGGTACACACCCCGTGTTGCCACCGAACACTGGCCTGCAGACCCCAACACGCTGGATGGTTTTATTCTTTCCTCCGTTACGCCCCACGCTCGTAGCCCGTTTTCTGTAGATTGCACACTCACAGCCTAGTCTCGTATTGTGGCTCATACACATGCACCCAGTCTATATTCCCCTCTGCTATTACTCACATACCACCCAGAAATATCATTAATACAGGAAGGGCTCTTTCAAAAAACTGCGCGTATGCAAAATATTCACTGCTGGGAGTGCTTATATAGTAATGGCAAATTCCGCACCCTCCAACAACTATGCCCTGATCCTCCCCCATCCACTATGGACACATTTTTATATGCTCGCCTTCGCCATGGCATTCAAGCCAGTAGTGATGTTTTCCCTTCAGACCCTGCAACATTTGCCCCCCTACACAGCGTCTTACACGCCTCCACTGCTTCACACTAAGGGGTCGATTAGGATGGCGGTTTTTCCGCATCCTCCGGGCCGGCGGAAGTGTCCGCCGGCCTGGAGGATGCGGAAAAACCGCGGCGGAGACTCCAAAGACCCACCGCCAAATTAGGATGGCTGGTGGGTCTGATAATCTGTCCGCCGCTTTTCCGCCGCGGTCGGAAGGCGACCGCGGCGGAAAAGCACTAACATGTCTGGCGGTGTCTATCAGACACCGCCAGGCATATTAGGATGTCTGAAAATATATGCTTTTCCGCGGCGACTTTACCGCCGTGGAAAAGCATACGGACCTTCACTTCGGGGGCCCGTTGCGGGCCCCCTGGGTGAAGGTGGGGTGGGGGGTGCACATGGGGGGTACCTATGGTACCCCCCTGCATTTGCGTGCACAATGCAGCAGGCACCGCGCGGTGCCTGCCGCTTTGTGCACGCAAATGCTGTGCATGGATTTTTTACATTGCGGCGGATGCAGCTTGAAGCTGCACCCGCCGCAATGTTAGAGATGGAGGATGTGACCGCCACACTGGCGGTCACATCCTAATTTGATCGGAGGGAACGCCGCAGCCCATGTGGACGTTCCCTCCTCCTCAGGGGTCGCGGACGGACTCAAGTCCGTCCGCGATCCTAATCGACCCCTTGGTGTCCATACTCTACCACGGTTTATGTAGAGACATTGAGTACCCTCCATGCCCGGCATGTGTTATGTGGTTGTCAGAGCTGGGCCAGGATCTCACTGATGCACAACGGCTTTACTGCTGTCTGCAGACAGAGCAGATCTCTGCCAATAGCAGACTCTGTGTCATACATTATAGATTCCTACACCACAGCTACTATGCCCCAGTTGCACTGCACAAATTTGGCTTGAGAGACGCACACAGATGTGACAGATGCAGGATGGAACATGACACCTTTCTGCACTTCGCCTGGGATTGCCCGGACGTTCATACACTGAGACAATGTCCTTGCAGCCATCGACTCTATGGTCTCTGTGCCGCTCCCGAAATCTCCACTTGTAGCTCTTTTGGGATATACTGAATAGCTCCCAGTCAAGCACCGAAAATGTGTGTCCTTCTGTCTTGCTCTGGCTAAACGGCGCATAGCCTGCCGATGGGGTAGGGGTCGAGCGCCCAAATTTAAGGATTGGTTATCTGACATGATACTCTGGCAGGATCAACTTTGCACCTATGCTGAACTTCTCCCCCGCCCCTCTCATCCCCGTGACCTCTGGGGCCCACTGCAGACATACCTCTTGGAACACCCATACACTGATGAGACCACGTCTTAAAGACTAACCATATCTCCCTCTACAATAGGCCGCCACTGACTGCTCTGGCCCTCCCTAAGGACAACCCTCTTGAACCATGATTATTTCCATTACATACTGTTAGAGCCCCTGGAGCATCCATCTTCCTGCAGGCTGCAATAGCAAATGTATGATGTCCTGTTTTTTCTTTCTTTGTATTACTGTCACTCTTTGGTGATGTATAAAGTTCCACATTGCTAAAATATGTACATGTCTATTGGTGCATATGTACTCCGATGTGTTTTTGATATTTGGTCCTAACTGTCCCAGCTGTATGCTCCTTGCAGATATTGAACAATAATTGTTTGTTTCTTGAGAAAAAAATGTAAATAAATAAGGTTTAAAAAAAAGGGTATATTGGCTTCTCTAATTTTGCACACCAGTCCATGGATTCTTGCCACACCTCCATCGAGGGCGGAGTCTATATAGGTTCCACAATCAAGCTATGTCCCTTTTAGTCACCAACGGCCCTAAACTACCAGCAGATGGTCACTCCTGGAACCCCCAACATATTCTATCAAACTAAGAGAGCAACATGAGCAGTAAAGTCAATCGGGTGGAGCAGTATGCGTGCAAGTGTTTAGAGGACAGTGGACCGTTACCTCTTGATTACTGGACAGGACCAAGTCACATGGAAGAAGTCTGCTGCATCCATGTTGCACCTTGAGAATGCAGATGTTTGCTGCCATCTGCCTGCCAGAACTTCAACGGTGTCAAAGTATGTGGTGTGTAAAAAGGTCACCTGGATGCTGCAGAACAGAGACAATATCACCACTTCTGAAGATGCCATAAGAGTCTCCCTCCACTCACTGTGTTCCAGCGGGTCAACCCACGATTCCCAGCGAACCTTCAAAGGGATGAATAAGTCTGGTGAATTATGCACAAGAGAACGGTGGACACTATTAATACCACCCTGCCTCAGAGGGCTAATATGCAACTTGTCCTCCAGGAGGACGGATTCAGGCGCCTCTCCAATAAGCTCCAGCTCGAGGCCAAGGCCTGGTGGAGCTGTATGAACCTGAACAACTGGGACCAGTGTAAATGAAAATTAGTCTGCAAAACTTGAAAGGATAGCATATGTGCTCCCCGCAACACGTTCCCAGGTTTACAGATGCCTATGGAGTCAAATGCGCCGAAACCGACCACGTGATTCAACCAGTGCCCCGCCAGAAGGAGGTGTGCAGTGTGATCCTACCCATGAACCCAGTCCAGAGCAATGTTGATCCCCATGTCAGGAATACAGTTCTAGTAAGTTCAAGGAGGTGTGGGGGATGGAGGTTCCTTATAGCCTGTCCATAGTAGTGTCCCAGCTCATAGACATCAGTTCGACCCTATAGGCTGTATTCGCACCACTCACCATGAAGCCAGTTATTGAGCACCACCAACTGAGAGGCTCAGCAATAGAGTTGTAGGTTTGTCACCTCTAACCCCCATCAAAAGTAGATTGTACTCACTTCCCAAACGCAACGTGAGGCACCCGACTGGCCCAGAGAAAGGAGAGCACAGTGGAGAGTATCACAGTGAACCAGTATTTGGGAAGGAGGTAAGGAAAATTCTGCGAGACCTACAAAAACTGTGGTAAGATCATCATCTTAAAAAGAGCCAACCTCCCCAGTAGGTTAAGTGGCAGTCGGGCCAATCTATCTAGATCTCTATTCATTATATGGGCCAATGAAGTCAAGTTAAGCAACAAAGTGAGCGTATGCAGCAGGGAGATGTAGACTTCCAGGTAAAGGAAGCTCAATCTGTGGATTAGTAGCAGAGAGTGCCAAGACATAACTATCGGGGGGTCCATTCAAGGGAACCAAAATCGATTTCGACAGAATGACCAGAAGGCCTGCTAATATTGTTTCAGCATATAAAGCAGTCTGGGACCAGTGTTCTCCGGAGCGGAGATGAAGAGCTAGACATCATCTGCATCTGTATACAGAGCTATCGTTCTTTGATGACATCCCCCCATCAGAAGCCATGGACCTGGGCGTCACATCGCACCCGGGACAACAGAAGCTCCATTGCCAAGGTGAAAAAGAGGGGCGTCAAAGCACACCCCTGTTGGGTAAAGTGGTGTATGGACAAAGCAGATGATAGTACTACTGGAGGTCGATTGGCTGAGAGATTAATCTCTGGGTCCCAGGCAGTTAAACTGAGCCCCCAGGTTCTGTGTGTTAGCAGCGCTGAGGTGGGGTCCGGGTGTCTTATTGAATGTATGGAGATGAGTCCCGAGACGCAAGAGAGTCCATCCCCCAAAAACCAAGCACATATACACTGCGGGCGAGGGCAGCGCATTTCACAGCTAACAAAGTGATAACACATTCTATCTTGCCACAGCGGGTTTCTCCACCGGTAGTAGCAGCAGAAGTTAGAGCCTCTGTATTAGGATAGCATAAGCAGGGGGTGGGGACTGCTGGGTCTGCCTGTTGTGTAACTCCATATAAAGTTAAATCACAAAAGGGCAAGGCGAAACTGCGAGACAAGAAAAAGCTACTAATGAAATCAAAAATTACCCCTTCTTTGAAAACCTTCTCCAGGTTATGTCTCTTTCCTCGGCAACTAAATCGTGCCAGTCACCATCAGTGTTATCGAGGAAAGGCGCACCTAGTCCTACTATTTCACCAAACCTATCTTGTACCCAACCCCCGTTGTTAAACTCTGCCACTACTAACAGTCCGTTGATATCGGGGCTAATTGAGCAGACGACCGTGGCGAAGGGGCGTGAGCAGGCACTGTTAAAGCAAGACAATACCCACCAGTGCCCGGAACCCATTGGGACCACCAAGCAAGAATTGGTGGTTCACTCAGGGATAAGTCTCACTAACAGATACTTTGTTCTGGGGGAACAGGAGGATCTAATCCAAGACCTTGATCAAGTTCGGGACCAAGCACAGGGAGTGAGCTGTCTGGCACAAGACCCTCGACAGGAAGTTGGGCCGGATCATGCGACGGAGCAGATCCCGTTGCAAGGGGCACAGATGGGAGGCACGGGGTTTGGCTGGTCAGATCGGAGAGCATAGAGATCTGGTGCCTGCACTGGAAGATGTAAGCGTATCAACTTCAAATACACACTCCTTGGCATACCTACTTTTGGCCATGAAGGATAAAATCTTTGGATCGATGTGGTTTATAAATCTGCGGACACAAGTCGTGATTGCATGAGGTTGGAACACACCTTAAAGAGGATGTCGTCATGAACGGTGTGTTCTGCCGTGTAAGCACTATGGCATGAGAAGGAAGAACAACAATTGTCTGCGTGTGTAAAGTACCTGACACAAGTGCTTTATATATAAAAAGAATCTCTTTCTTTTTTTTCTTTTTTTTTTCTCCCATTTTTTCCACTATAAACAGGCTTATGTCAAAAGTACTTACAGGCAAAATATTATAAAGTCCTGATGATGATCCCAGTTCAATAGGAGCCCGGGGATCGAAACGCCGTCGACACTTTTTACAATTCTGTAACCTGTCTATTGTGTTAATTTTGTTACAGTTATTGTTTGTCTGAACTTGCTTTGAAATTGTATTAATGATGCAAGGGACAATTGGCTCCCATGTTCTTTTTGCCTGAAATTCTTGACCCCTTTTTCTCTCCCTATTTTCCTACCCCCGAACCTTGTTCGAGTGTGCTCTGCATAGGTACAGGCGTGTACCCTATCAACTTCTTAATCAGACCTCTTGTTTGGTCGCTGTACTCATACTTATACTTGAAAAAAATTCAGGCCCGGCTGGGTACTGAAAAACTCTCAGATATAGTACAGATTGTAGTCTATATGCCATTGAATTGTTAATAATCCTTAACTCTAAGGACCATTGTTTTCCTTAATATGAAGGATAAAATGACATCTAGATTTACAGTCTCTGAAACAAACCAAGCAGAACTAGCTAATAGGTTTTCTCTCTCATAGGCAAACCAGGCTGAAATTCGGTTATCCTGTGAGGTGCTGGCTAAAAAGTTAGAAGAAGTCACAGCAAGGACTGAGGCAATTGAAGAAGAGATCCCAAAGTTGAAAGAATCAGTAGAGGCCACAACTTTCCGTTTGGAGAAGCTTTCCTTTCAGAACAAAGAATTAAAGGACAACCTTGAACGGTTAGAGAATCATTCAAGGACAAATAACTTGAAGTTCCTGAACGTGCCAGAAGAGTTGGAAGGGGGAGACATAAAGGGGTTTCTGATCACTTTATTGAAGGGTACAGTCCTTAAGAGCCATCCAAATATTGATCTTAACTATGAAATTCAAAGAGCTCATAGAGACCCCTTTAAAAGAAACTTGGGAAGACAGAAACCCCGCAAAATAATGGTGAATTTTCTTTCATACTCAGTAAAGGAGCTTATCTTGACAGCTTCTCTAAAGGTGGGGGTAATCTCTGCCTCTGCTCCCCTTTCGGATCAAACTGTCTTTTCTTTTTCCAACAGGTCCGATATCTTGCACATAACAGCCACAAGACAGTGGGAGTTGGGGAAAAGATTAGAGGAGTTAAACAGTCTTGGGGCAAGAGCGCTGTTGAGGTTTCCAACCACATTGCGTGTGATGTTGAACAATCATATGCATATGATCCGCTCAACAGATGAGGTTGACACCATTATCGCAAAAATTCAACATGAAAAACAGGGAGGGAAGTAAGGTAGAGTATGGTGGGTGTTTTTTCTGAGAGCATGGTTTTCAGCAGCCTAGATATGTATTAGGTCTTAAGTAATGAAATATAGCCCGAGGGAGCAGTGTCCGAATAGGCATTGCCTATTGGAAGGGAGGGTTCCTAAGGGGGAAGGGGGGTATGGGGATTATAGGGGGCACAGAGGGGGAGGGGTGTTGGAGGGGGGTGCACCGGGTGGGGAGCAGAGTAGAGAAAAAATCATTAAAAAATATACCTCATCTCACCAGTCTAAGAACGAGTATTATCAGAACTTAGCAAAAGACGTTTTAGCCTACGATAGATAAAATAAAAGGGGGTCGCAAGACCATTTCATCTCATGGAATCTAAATGGATTGAGGTGTCAGCGTAGGCAAAGATTGATTCTAAAATACCTAGAACTTTCACCAGCACAGGTGTGTCTGCTACAAGAAACCCATCTAAAAAATTCCTTGAATTCAGTGCTTCTGCTCTTCACAGGAATCGTTATGGAGTCGCGGGGTAGCAATTGTAGTAAAGAAGGGAGTCCCCTGCAGGATTAAGACAGTCAAAACAGATCAATCAGACAGATTGATCATAGCCCTTCTAGTTTTTGAGGGGCTGAAAATGTCCTGTTCATCTTTCTATGGTCCAAACACGGACAATTCGACCTATTTAGCTAAACTGCAAGATAGGCTGATTATGGTAAACCCCCCCTTGGTAATAGGAGGTGACTTTAACATTAGGCTAGACCCTGCTAAAGATAGATCCAACCAGAGTCATGCAATAGGGACTCCGAATTCACGCAGGGAAATGAAAAATCTAATATCTAATATAAATGTAGTAGATCTTTGGAGGTCTAAGAGGGGAGATGCTCAAGGCTTTACTTTTCACTGTAAAAAGTATCACCATCACTCAAGGATAGACTATGTGTTGGTAAATAGAGATGTTCTTGGTAAGTTTGTTAACATTTCGATCTTGCCGAACCACCTATCTGATCTTGCTCCACTTTTATTTTCATATCTTATGGGTGGTAATGCCCCCAAATCAAGATGGACGCTGAATAGAGTAATGTTACTAGAATCAGAAATTGTTCAGGCTATCAGTAGGTCCTCACTTGAATTCTTTACCATAAATCTAGGATACACCTCAATAGATTATGTATGGGATGCCTATAAGGCTAGTTTGAGAGGTACTCTACATGCCATAATAAGTTCCAAGAACCGGTTAAAAACTCAAGAATTACAGGCCCTTGAGAATAAGATAACTGTTTTAGAACCTGAAAGGAGTAGGGCCAACCCCGTTGATATAGGGAAGTTAAAGCAGCTTGAAAATAACCTGGAGGAGGCTAGGCAGGATGTTAAGTCCTTTTTAGATTTAAAGTGTAAGGCCCAATGGGAAACTAGAAATATGAAGTGTTTCGAATATGGGGAAAAGGCAGGAGCATTACTGACTTGGAAGGCGAGATTATATCGGGCAAAAACAGTATCAATGAACTTATTATTGATGGTAATGGGAATAAATCTAGCAAGCCGGAAGAGATGTAAAAATGCCTTTTCTCTCTTTTATCAGATCTGTATAGGGAAGATTTAGATCCTTCCCAGGACCAGATACTCGCTTGGTTAAGGGATAAATCTCTACCCGCCCTCACTGTAACTTCCAGGGATGTGTTGGATGCACCCATAACCATGGAGGAGATTAGGATTCAAATAAAGAGACTAAAAAATAAAAAAGCTGCTGGTCCAGATGCCCTCCACAATGAAATATATAAGTTATTAGTGGATGAACTTCTTCCGGTGCTCCTTACACTATTTAACTCAGTCTATTCTGTTCCAATGGGGTGATGCCTAGATCTTGGAAGGAGGCCACTTTAGTTTTTATACTAAAGCATGGCTGATTCTTACCGTCCGATCTCCCTGCTGAATGCCGATTACAAGATCTTTATGGGCGTCCTAGCAGGGAGATTGACGAAATTGGCACCCAATCTGATCAACCCAGATCAGAAAAGTTTTATGGTGGGGAGAGGAATTCAGGAACAAACCTAATTATTAATCGGGAATGTCGACCTGGCGGAGACAAGGGCAGATCCCTTGGCAGTAGTGGCCTTAGATGCTGCCAAGGCCTTCGACCGGGTGTGCTGGAAGTGCCTCTGGGGGGTTCTGGAGGTTATCTGTATGGGCCCTATCTTTGTGCAAACTCTAAAGCATTCTTACATGGGTGCATCAGCAAAGATCCTTTTGAATGGTTCCCTGACTTCAGGTTTCGATATACAGAGAGGGACAAGGCAGGGATGTCCCCTGTCCCCTCTCTTGTTCAATATCTACATCGAGCCTTTAGCTCAAACTATTAGATTAGATAACACAATCTAGCATTGTATGCGGATGATGTGATTGTCTATACTAGTGACCCAGAGCTTGTTATTTCACAATTGGAATTAAGCAGGCTTAATGAGTTTGGCTCGATCTCAGGGTACCTTGCTAACTCTGCAAAAACCAAAGTAATGTGCTGGAATACCCATTACAGAGCTGGTCCCATTAGTAAAGAATTCAGGTATATAAGCATTAAAAGCGTCAAGGACCTGTCCAAAATCCCCTTGATAAATCTGGGGAAAATTGAAAAGGAGATTGATTATCTCTTCGCTAAATGGAAAAGCCTCCCTTTGACCATTTATGGGAGGGTAAATCTTGTGAAAATGTCTGTTTTACCAAAATTGACATACATTTTCAATGCAATTCTCTTAACCTTCCTCATAAAACACATAAGTAAGATCCAAGGGAAAATTGGTAGTTTTATATGGGGTTAAAAAAGTGGCAGGATGTCTTGGAAGAAATTAAGACGAAAGCTTTTAAAAGGTGGGTTGGCCCTTCCGGATGTTAATTGGTATTTGATGGCTTTCCAATTTAAGGGCATTAGGATGCTGCTGTCTACTCCGGAGGAAACTAAGTGGGGTAGAGTGCTGGGAGAAATGGCGGTAGCTGAGGGAGGTAACGGTCAAGAAGGGTTCCTATATAAATTTGGGGCCCCAAAGTTTTTCAAACGGGTCCACCTTAGGGTCCTTAAGACAGTTTTGACTACTTGGTATAAAATTAGGCATATCTGGGGCATAGGCTATTTTTCTAACTTTGCCCCAATTTGGGATTCCCCAGGGACCCCTCCATGTATGAGTGATGGTTTGGCTATTCCGATTAAAATGGCTGGTCTTGTGAGGTGGTCAGATTTGGTAGATTTGAATGGGATTCTTCCATGGGAGGTTTTACACGCTAAGATAGGCCCAAGATTCTCCAGGTTCAAGTTTCTCCAATTAAGATCATGGTATGAGTCAGAAGTTGCAGAAATCTCTGGGAACTGGGACCTAGAATTGATGCTACAATTGGCCTAAAAAGAAGCAAATCTCCCTTTGGTATACAAGAATCTTAGAAGCAGAGGAAAAAGAGACCCCCTCCCAAATCTCAGCCTGGAACGAAACACCGCTAGCGAATGGCATAGAGGGATTCTTTGAACCATCACTTAAGTTATTTTATAAATATATAAAGCCTGCTGGTCTAAAGAAAAAACACTTCTTCGTGATTTACAGGCTTTTTATACTCTGGCCAAGATCGCCAAATTCATCACAGCCTCTGCGCCAAGTTGTCCTAGATGCAAACTTCTCAACGCCGATGATTTCCATATTTTTGGGGAATGCCGGAGTTAACTTCTTTATGGAAAAATGTGGGAGATACCTTAACATCTATTTTTGAAAGTAATATAGAGATAGATCTCCATTTGGTGATATGTGGTAGGAACGATTCAACCAGTGGTGTGCTCTCACAGATTCAAATGGGCTTGCTATTATACCTGATCCTATTGGGAAGGAGGGAGATTTGCATAAGATGGAAGACTGTAATTCCTCCGGCGAGGGAGGATTGGCCTAAAGCCGCCCTAAATATGGCCCGTTTGGCTCAAGATGATAATGGTGGAAACTCATCAAATATCTGGCTCCCACTGTTAAGATGGGGTTGCCGTCTGCGACTGATTAATGGTTTAAAACAGGCCCAGATGCTGAGTCCTATGATTACACCAGTCTTCAAAAACGTGAGAAGGCTCGGTTGGCCTAGACAGACGCAGTTAGCAGAAGGGCGCCCAGAAAGAACTGAAAATTCAGCTTGTTAAATCTGCTCACGTCTTTCGTGAGATGAGAATAACATTTTTTTTTTTTAAAGTAAGTGAAAATGAAGGGAGTCAAAGCCTTTTCCTCTGGACCCAGAAAAGTGCTGGCGATAAGCCACAGTTGCCTGCACCCTATGGATGCAGTGGTGTGTTCTACATTGGGGCATAAAGCCACATCGGTGTGCATGAATGAAGTGGTGTATGACCTTGAGGAGCCTATTGGTCAAGACTTTAGCATATACTTTGAGCTGACTGTTGATAATGGCAATCAGGTGATAGGACTTGCAGTTGTCTGGGGGCATCCTGCTGGTAAAGGGCCACAATAGTCGGCACATTGAGGCTGCCTGGAAAGCTACCCTATGCAATGGATTCATTGTACATGGTGAACAAATGGGGAAGTAAGGGCTGGCAGAGTTTTTGATAATATTTAACCAGAAAGCCATCAAGGCCAGGAGTTCTGCCAGTTTCATATCTGAGAGGGCTACATTTATTTTGCCTGGAATAGCGGGTTGGTCTATTTTGGCCCTATCTGACATAAGTAGGGTGGGTAGCGGTAAGTCCACTATCACCTTGGTAAGAAACTCCCTGTGGGCCCTCATTTGGTGTGTGTGTAGAGGGAGTAGTAGTAGTCCGCAGACAACTATGCCATTGCTCGAGCATCCACAACTCTCCCACGGGTAGGGTCCACTATGCATGGTATCAGCTTGTCCACTGTATTGTGTGTAGCTAGCCAGTAGAGCAATTTACTAGACTTCTTCCTCCACCCATGAACCCTGCTTTGGGATGCAGTCCAGCAGGAACGAGCCTCATCAATGCAAAGCTGCCTCAGGGATGCCCTGTCAATCTCCCCCTGGTGGGATTCTGTTTCAGCCGTACCCGCGTTCCTCCACATAGGCAATGTGGGCCTCCATTTTGTCCACCTGATAAAGTCTTCGCCTGTCTCAGACCCAGAGGTGCGAGCGAGTGACACTCCACATATAGTCAATGCCCGCCGACCACAAAGTCCCCAGGGACTCCACAGAGACCTCATTTAGGGATAGGTAGGTGTCCAGCTCTTGAGAGGTTAGAAAACTTGGGAGTAGTCAGACACCAAGCATATAGCCGCTAAATTGGGTACCTAAATGGCAAAGCCCCACCAAATCCTGATTAATAAAGGGGAGTGGGCCAAAATTGTCTGAGCGGGTAAACCCTCCGGATGGGGGTTCCTCCCGTGCAGGGCTCGCCACACAGGCTAGGGGGCTAGTTGGGAAAAACAGAATCAAAACACAAGTATAACTATGACCGTCTCACCAGTAATAGCTGTGTGTAACCATGCTGGATGACCCACATTAAAGTGCACCTAACCTTTTATTCTTCTACAAGGTCTTTTGGGTAAGAGATATCCATAAGGACTATTCTCAGCCATGCCGCCTTAATAATTTTTTTACTCACATTGTCACTAAGAATATGGACTTTTGCCTCTTTCACAATAACTCCTTTCCTTTTTCAGGCAACGTTTACTATGCAGGGATTTGGCCTATACTTTTTTTAATTTTTTTTTTATATATTTTTGTTTTTCCCAGTACACACATTGTATTGTATATATTGTACATTAAGCAATCAACTTTACATTCATGATTTATCCTATCTGGTTTGAGATCAAACAAAAGAATAAAGTACATATTAGAAAATACGAGATACATTTTCAAAGCATATTCATAAACTTAAACTTGATAGAACCTATACTTCATGTTACATTGTCCTGCAGTGCCATGTTCTCCTTCCATTTCGCTATTGGCTCCCAGATTTTTAAACCTAACCTTCTTCCCCTTTTTCCCTTTCGTGCATAGATTGCCATCTCAAGATTATACATAGCTAATAAATTTGCCAGCCAAATTTGCATAACCGGGGGGTTTTATCCAACCATGCTCTTGCTATTATCAGCCTCGCTGCGGTAGCAATAAACATAAATTCCTTGTGAGCAGATTCTCCCCCCATGACCCTCCCCAACAAAATCCACATAGGTGTCAAATGTACTCGTAATCTTAATGTGCTACCAAGAAAATCTTCTACATTTTTATTCAAAGTGTGTAACTGGGGGCAGGTAGCAAACATATGAACAATATCTGCATCCACTGCATTACATCGAGGGCAGGTGGTACCGGTGGAGCCTCCCCACTTAGCTATTCTAGCTGGGGTGTGGTACAATGAGAACAAAGTCTTATAATGCTGAGATTGCAGGGGACCCGAGCATAAGATGGTACGACCCATTCCCGCCGAACACACAGGCCACGCCCCTTTTTGAGAGGCCACGCCCCCCGCCGCCACTACTAAAGGACGCTGAATACAAACGCCATTCTGATGGCTAAATCTCCTGAGGCGGAAGCCGGGAGTAGGACTGCACGAGCATTGTTTTAATCATTGAGTGTCACAATTATATTGTTTTTTAACCTTACCTGTTCTCTGCTTAGGGCTCCACCACGCTCCTGTCAAACCCACGCAGCGGATTTTAGCGCTGCTGCGGGGATAACTACAAACGCCATTCCGCCGAACACACAGGCCACGCCCCTTTTTGAGAGGCCACGCCCCCCGCCGCCATCTCCCTTCCTGTATAAAAAAATGTACATCTTCCGGTCGCGCAGCGGACGAGTGCAGCGGGCGCAACGTTTGCGACCGAAGGCGCGCCTAAGGCAAGCCTGTCTGCGCCCGTCCGTGCCAGACCGGGGCCCGGGGCTATACCCCCTGCAAGTTTCACCCGAAACCCGTCCACACCTATCTACTACTCCCGCAGTGAGTTGCTAAACCTCCGGGAAAATATAAGGGGTCATACAGCTAACCTATGTACCCAAACGGGGCCAGGATTATCTTATGGACCAATTTTCTGCCTCGCTTGTCGTTGGTCCAGTATGGGTCAATCTTCAGTAGACCATCACACAACTCACGTTAGAAACCATCTAACGCTGAATTGTGTACATTTTAACGCCAGATCCCTACCTAGACATGCCCTGGATATTTGGGACTTACTTACATCAAAAACCCCTGACCTAGCTTTCATTACGGAAACATTGCTATCCGACACCAATGTTCCGGATCTAGCCAGCACCCTCCCCCCTAATTATAAAATCATTACGCTGGATATATCTGGTAAAAGAGGAGGGGGGGTTGCTGTGATATTCAGGGAGCACCTAACATGCCTTGTGGAATTAACAACTACCCACAGAGAGCATCAGACCCTACCTTTTAAAGTACTTTATGAGGGTCTTACCATTCTTGCTGGTGCAGTTATATACAACCCCCCTGGACAACAAGTCAGTCTTAGTACCAAATTATTGAATCAACTTCTGCCACTTTGCCTAAAACACAAAAACTATCTAATCGTTGGCGACTTCAACATCCACTACGAGAAAATGGATGCTCCAGGTACTTCTCAGCTGGAATATGACATGGGGATTCTCAATCTCAAGCAGTGGGTAGTGGGCCCCACTCATATAGCTGGTCATACATTAGACCTACTATTTACTAACATCGATTCCACCAACATAAGTGAGGTCCACCCTCTATCCTGGTCGGACCATTCCCTTATATCCTTCTCATTTGACCTTCCCGGTAAATCTCTGAAATCTAAGGTAGTCCCTCAGATCTCCAAACGAGCCTGGAGGTTAATCAATGATTCCAACTTTGAGAAACATTTCCAAGAGGCTAATGTTAAACTACTGGATGGCTCCCCTGTCCATGATGACATTGCCCTGCTAAATACTGGAATACTGCAAACACTAAACAAACTAGCCCCGATGCGGGAAACCAGGAAAAAACCTATAACAGAAAAATGGTATACTCCTTACCTAAAAACTTTTAAAAAGGAATGTCAAAAATCTGAACACCTCTGGAGACAGTCTAAAGACAGTGAAGCCAGATTAGACTATGTCCATAAACGGAGGCAGTATATTTTGGCCATCAAAAATGCAAAGAAGGACTACTACGCTCAGCGTATTCAGGAAAACAGTAACTCAGTGAAGGAACTGTTTAAAATAGTGAAGGAGCTGAGCAAACCATCTAATACCTCACAAACACTCACCCCTTCAGTTGAGGCTTGTGAACGCATTAATACCTTCTTTTCTGAAAAAATCAAGGGAATCTACTCTACCTTCACTCCCCAACATACTCATAGTAACTCTGACAATCCATCCAAGACTGTGATGCCATCCGAAGTCCTCACTGTTCCTCCAGATCTAGGAAATGCACCCCGTCTAACTGGCTTCGAACCACTTTCTGAAGAAGAGGTCTTAGCAGCCTTGACCACAGTGAAAGCTGGTTCACCCCTGGACCCTTGCCCCCACTTCGTGTTTTCAAGAGTTGCATCCACGCTTTGCCCCAAAATCACACAACTCTTTAATAAATCTTTAAGTACTGCCATTTTTCCGGATACCTGGAAACACGCCTCTGTGACCCCCCTTCTGAAGAAGGCGGGATCGGACATTCTCAATCCAGAGAATTACAGACCGATTTCCCAGCTTCCCTACCTCTCTAAAGTTTTAGAGAAACTGGTGAATACACAGTTGACCAGGTACCTAGAAAGTAATTCCCTCCTGGATTCCTCACAGACCGGCTTTCGAGCCAATAACAGTACCGAGGCAACGCTGCTGGCAGTGTCGGACAGTATCAGATCCTCCACCGATCAAGGTGGAGCAGTGGCGCTGATACTGCTTGACCTGTCAGCGGCATTCGACACGGTATCCCACAACTGCCTGTCGAACATACTTTGGAGTAAAGGAGTTCAATCTATGGCATTGAACTGGCTACAGTCTTTTCTGAGCAACCGCACTCAGGCAGTACATATGGGTCAGTTCCACTCCAGGCCCAATCCCATCAGCTGCGGGGTCCCCCAGGGCACCTCACTGAGCCCCACTCTTTTCAATGTCTATATGTCATCTCTTGCTGACATTGGAAGGAAGTGGGGCATCGGCATCTGCTCTTATGCGGATGATACGCAGCTGATGGTGACTATGGACGAAGGGCCTGATATAACTAAAACCAAGCTACATGACTGCCTCTCCGAAATGGCCCAGTGGATGCATGCCCACTGCCTAAAGTTGAACGAAGGTAAGTCAGAGATTCTGCTGTTTGGTGGTGCCAAACGTGTATGGGACTCCACATGGTGGCCACCCTCACTGGGGTTGGCCCCACCCCAAAGCAACATGCCAGGAACCTGGGAATTATCATGGACGATGACCTGTCCATGAAGGATCACGTTCGATCCCTTTTTGGCAAGGGCTTTGCCATTCTAAAACTCCTAGCCAGGATATTCCCATGGATACCCCTGGATTGCAGACGCTCAGTCACACAGGCCCTACTGGTCAGTCGCCTGGACCATGGCAATGCGCTATTTGTAGGGATGAATGAACATCTGTTCTCTCGCCTGCAGGTCCTGCAAAATCTGGCGGCCAAACTCATCTGCAACAAGGGCAAACTAGACTCGGCATCGGAATGCTTAAAGATTCTCCATTGGCTACCGATGCGTCAGAGGGCCGCCTTTAAACTGCTTAGCCATGCCCACAGGGCTCTACATAAAACTGGCCCCACAATTCTTCAAGGTAAAATCGAATTTTATGTCCCCACCAGGAACTTACGTTCTTCTCAATCAGCTATGGCTAAGACGAAACGCATCTACAAGGCTAGAACAGGTGGTCTCTCCTTTTCCTACCTGGCAGCAAAAAGGTGGAATGAGCTCCCCGCCGACCTGAGACATACTACAAACTATCTCCAGCTTCGAAAAAAAACTGAAAACCCACCTCTTCCCGAAACTCTAGCCTTTCAGCATCCGCCATCAGTATTTACTATCTCGTACAAGCGCCGTGATATCCCTCAGGATGAGTGTTGCGCTCTATAAAAACCGCAAATAATAAATAATAATAATGTCCAAAGATTCCTGGAAGCTTCCAGGCTCCCCACCCAACTTTTCAACCCACTTGTTACTAACTTTATTCATATCATCGATCTTCCCTTTTGCAAGGCATGCATAGAAGGATCTGATTTTGCAATCCCCTCCTAGTTTTATTTTCTCCAGAATTTCATTACTGCCAAACCCCACACTACCACCCTGCTTGTGTCTAAGAAAGCTCCTTACCTTAAAAATTTTAAAAAATCCCTTCTTTCGATACCATACTTAAGATTGAGGTCTGCAAACTGAACTATCCCCTCATCATCCATTAAATCCGAAATCTGTATTATCCCTTTTTGTGCCCATCCCGCCATTGTCAAATCAGCAAAAACTTCCGCAGGGAAGGATTTATTCTTATACAGCCGGACATATCTGTTATATCTTCCTAAACCCGCCTTTTTTAATAGAGCATTCCAGATCCTAACTGCTGCCACTACAGTCTTGAATCTTGTCCTTTTGTAGTACCCAAAATCTACTCTATTTAAAAAACAATTTTCTGCCTCCGCTCCCAATACTACAGAATAGACTTCTGTGGACATGGTCGTAACTCTTTGCTAAAGTCCCCCACCCCCAATTAATCCCTGCATATACTGTAGTGCTGCAGCCATTTGATACAGCCTAAAGTCAGGGGCCCCCCAGCCCCCTCTCTCTCTCGGGAGAGACATATATCTGTAAGCCCGCCGGGTCTTCCCATGTGCCCAAATAAACCTATTCAGTACATTCTCTAGCAAATTAAACCATTTCACTTCAAAAACCAGGGGAATAGATCTAAAAAAATAAAGAAATTTGGGCAAAATCAACATTGTAATCACGTTAGTGCAACCCATAAGAGAGAGATGGAGATTGTTCATCCTCTCCAGATCTCCCTTAACCTTAGAGATCAATGGAGTCAAATTACTCTCAACTACCACATCCAAATCTGCCGATAGTGAAACCCCTAAATATACTGCAGAGCTAACCACCCTGTTGTCATCACATATAGCGTATATATTCTTTATGATCTGCGTTTTAGATCTATTCAAGTTATAGCCCGAAATCTGCCCAAACACCTGGGCCTCTGCTTCTTCCTCCTTAATAGCTAGAGTAGGGTTCGGGGTTAGTATGGCTACGTTGTCTGCGTAAGCTAGAGTCTTAGTAGTACAGTTATTTACCCTTATTGGTGGTATCTCCGGGTTAGTTTCAAATCGCCGCAGTAGCGGTTCAAGATATAACGCAAATAGGAGGGGCGAGGACGGGCATCCCTGCCTGGTTCCCCTAGCGATTATTACTGCAGCTGACAACCCTCCATTAACTCTAATTCTAGCGGTTGGGGTGGTATAAAGGGCCTGTATAGCTTTTAAAAATGCCTCCCCCATCCCGCACCACCTCATACCGTGCCAGAGATAGTCCCAGGAGACCCTGTTAAACGCCTTCTCAGCGTCTAGGAAGAGTGCTGCGACAGGGTCCCCTAGGACACCTGCAGAGTCGAACATAGTGACAACAGTCCTAACATGCTGTGTTGTCCCTTTACCGGGTATAAACCCATGCTGTGTGGGGGTTACCAATTGCTCAATAATCCCTGCCAATCTTTTTGCCAACATTTTAGAATATATTTTTACATCTGAGTTCATCAGTGTAATTGGTCTGGAAGATCCTAGTGCTTCTGGTGGCTTCCCCTTTTTTAAAATTACAATAATATCAGCCCCCCCCCCCCAGGAATACGGACTGGATTCCCCTGATTGCGCTTGCAGCATTATGATGAACATATCTGCCAAAAGCACATCTTTAAATGCTTGATAGAATTCGAGCGGGATTTGATCCGGCCCTGCTGTTTTACCTGCTGGTAGACTTCCGAGGGCATCAGTAAGTTCTTCCAGCTGTAGAGGTCCCTCCAATATCTCCCTATCTTCTTCTGACATTGTCGGCGGAGAAATATTCCTAAGATAATTTTCGATGTCTACCAGGCTCACTGAATCCTCCGGGGTATATAAATCTGAGTAAAATCTCCTAAAAACTTCCCTTATTAAATTAGGATCCACAACCAGATTCCCCTGTACAACCCTAATTTCTTTTATTTCAGCTGCAGCTGTTCTCTGCCTAGTTCTAATTGCCAGAACTTGCCCTACTCTCTCGCTAAATTCATACGTTCTTTCCTTCTTCGTTAAGTAATTGTCTGCTGCTTGCCTGGCCAGACCTTCAACGGCTTCGGCTTTCAATGCTATAATTTTAAATAGATGTTCTTCTAGGGGTAGATTTCGTACTATTGCCCTGCTCAAATTTTCTTCCTCTCTTAATAGTCTTTGTCCTATTTGCTCTCTCTTATCCCTTTCCCTTTTTTACCTTGCTAAGACAAAGCTCATTGTTTCTCCCCTTACTCCGGCCTTGAAGGTGTCCCATACCATCCCTGGAGCTGCTGCACCTCTATTAATATCCCAAAAATATTGGATCCATGATATCATATATTCCCTATATGCAGAATCTTTTAACAATCCTCTCTCGAAAGACCATTGTGAGGGTATTCTTTGTGCTTGACTAACTTTAAATGTGAGAATCATCGGGCTATGGTCTGATATAACCCGAGGGAGTTTCTCCACGTGTGACCCAGGGAGCAGGGAATTAGAAATTAAAAAATAGTCAAGTCTAACCATTACTTTGTGTGGGGCGGAGAAGAAAGTACTCCCGTCCAGATGTGGGTGTAACTTTACCCATGGGTCCACCAAGGCAATATGAGAGACCATAGCAGCAAGTGCCTTATATACTTTCTTCTTCCCTCCCCGATATATCCCACCTGGCTGTGCAAATGAACTCTCTGGATCATGTATGTTAAAATCCCCACAACACACTATGGGCTCGGGCTACTGAGCTAACTCTGTATCTAGGAATTGAAACACGTCTGGGTCGTCTTCTGTGGATCCGTAAATTGTAGCGAGAGTTAATTTCTGCCCCCTAAAATTTAGTTCCAAAATCACCCACCTGCCCCATTGATCTTCCTTCTTCTTCACTATAGTCACACCCCTACGCCTACCCAAGACTGCTACCCCTCTAGTTCTAGTCCCCTGTTTAGTGCTTGCTAATACAGTAAACCCTAATTGCTCCAGGAGATAGGTCTTACTCCCTTCTATGTGGGTCTCTTGAAGACATATCAAATCTAGGCGCAAGGTTTTTAGGTACGCCACCACTTTCATCCTCTTATTTATCTCGTTGAGACCACATACATTAATTGATGCTATCCTGCACGCCATAACAGTAACATTGGAGAATATAGCCAAAGACACATAATTTTTAAAGTCATCAAACCAATTTGTATACATACCGTATGTTCTAAATGAGTAATAATGTGCTGAAACATATAGTGACAAAGAAAAAATTGGTACTGTTCCCCCCCCTCCCCTGAGCCCCTCTCCCCCCACTTCCCCGGCTCTGCCCCCCCACCCCTTCCCCCCTCCCCCTTACAGGCAAATAGGTCAGAAGAGCTATGTGTGCCCGCCTTGGATTGCGCTAGTCGCATCCCTCTCCCGCTATGTACTTTAGATGTGTTGTGCTACCCATTACCCTTAACCCTTAACCCTTATATCTGGATTCGACAGACAGTGTTGCGTGTAAGCACCAATGGCGCTCCCTTAGCCACCCTTCTGCTTCCTCATTTCTTCCAAGAATAACTCAGCTTTGATCTCAGAAGAGAACATCCAGGGTTTCCCCCTCACGACTACCTTCAGCCTAGCAGGGAACAGAAGATATGCTTCCAAGCCCAGGGCCTGAAAAGGAGCAATCATCTGCCTTAACTTCCATCTCCTCTCTACGGTGGTGTGACAGAAGTCAGGCCTGGCGAAGAAGGTGATACCTTCAAATGACCTCCTATTATCTGGCCTTGCCTTGCTAATAATCTCTTCTCTGAGCAAAAAGTTCCCGACATTCACTAATATCGCCCTTGGGTGGTTCCCCTGGCCATCACTCCCTGTGCCCCCTGTGCCACGGGCTTTCTTCACTGTGAAGGGGAACCTATGTGCTCTCTGTATCTCCCTTTCCCACTGCCACTGAGACTCTGGAAAGGCCCCCTTCAACAGGCTAATCACGAACTGCCTAGCGTCCTGCCCTTCTGACCCTTCCGCCACACCCAGCAGTCTGACATTGTTCCTCCTCTGTCTGTTTTCGAAGTCCTCCATCTTCCAACGCATATCCTCCGCCAGCTTCTCCTGCTCTGATTTAAATGATTGCCAGTTCCCAACATCATTCCTCAAGCCTGCCAGTGCGCTCCTCGACCTCTGTTACTCGGTCCACAAGTTCGTCATGCAGTTTATTAACTTTCCTCAAAGTGTTCTGAATTTTCTTTGAGGCCTGTCTTGCTCTGCGGCTTTCCGTCCTTGCTTCCCCTTGCATCTGTTTGAGAGTAGAAAATAAAGTGTCAAAGGGATCACGGTGGGGGGAGGAGGCCCGCCTGAGGCACCCCCAGCACTAGCACTAGCACTAGCATTGTCTTCCTCCTGATATACCTGCGAGGTCGCAGAGTAATCCCACAGTAATTGCTTCTCTGGATGCCCGGGAGATCCAGGCGTCTGTCTCCTTAATTTCGTATGTTTTTTCTTCGTCGTTGAGTCTTTTCCCGATGTGCTGGAGCCTGACCCAGTTGCTTCCTCCCCCTCCTCCTCTGATCTCATATCGGACGATAGTACTGATTCCGAGTCCTCATTTACCGAGTAAAACTCTCCTTCTCCTTCTAGAGAAGCACAATCCCCTCCTCCCAGCGCCTGCTTGCTCATGCTTGCTTCTGGATAGTTCTTGTTTGCTAGGCTGTCCCTGCTGCCCCAGGTACCGACCAAGTGCCTTGAGGCATTCATCTCTTCTTCAACTAGCATTAATGCCCCCAGCATGTCAGCGGTCGTGTTCCCCGTGTCCATGGTTGCCGACCTCCCGAGTCCCTCTCTGCTTCCATCTCTAGACCCATTCAGTGGCTCATCTCTATCACATACTTCACCTGTTGCTTGTGCTTCTGCGATAGTCTTCTGATCCTCCTTCCGCGCTGGAGCTAGCCGTTGCTTGGCAACGAGACTCTCTGTGCTTTCAGCGTCTATTGCGTCCTCGAGGACGTTTCCCGGAGCCACTGAGATGTCAGTTTCGAGAAGGGGAACGGGCTGCTCGGGGATCTTCGCTGTAAGAACCTCTGCCAGGGTAGGTTGCCGCATTCCCAATTCCCGACTCTTATTATTGTCATCCCCTTTCCCTGGGTTAACCTTGGCCGAGTTGCAAACCTCCACTGAGTGTCCATCGCTATTTTTAGCAGCCGTGCTAGGTTTCCCCCGCGTTTCTCCTCTCTTTCCTTTCTCCGACGGAGGGGGGGGGGGAATGTTTTCCTGATCGTCCCGGTAATCTTCCCAGAGGGGGTATCCACTTTTGCCGTAGCAGCCGCTCCTGTTTTCGTTGCCGGAGGGTCTGGCACCTTTTTACCTTTCTCACCCCCCTTCTCCTGATTTGGAGCCCGGGTGGGTACCTTAGGTGCCATGATCTGCCTATCAAATAGCCTTGCAGCCTTTCCCTTGACCCAGACCCAGGCCAGTCCAATCCGGAGTGCCTGCTTCTTGATATATTTATATTCATATATTCCTCTGTGCCACCATCGCCCAAACTCCATCAGGGGTATTCGCTAGGTTGCATAACATCCTACTCATCCATCATATCGTATTGTGCGGGAGGGGAGATGAATGCAACCTCTCAGCACAACGCTGCAGCGGCCATCTTGCCCCACCCTCACATACCTGGCCTATACTTTTTTCAAGGGTTTTCGTGGTACTTCCTACCACAACTTTACAGTATTAACATTCACCCATTTTTCTCGCTTCAATGTGAGTCATCCATCATAGTTACAGGCAGCTTTTACTGCTGAGATGGTCATAGTTATACAAGTGGTTTGGCTCCTTTCAGTGCTTTGTCCATCTTATGGTCACTTTTCATTTGGATTTGGAGCTAAAAGGCTCACTTTCTTTTTCTGCTGCATATATATACCATTGGATTTAAGGATTTGCTTTTGTGATATCACAAATAAGTTGAAAAACGTTTGTACAAGGGTGTTGTTTGTTTGATAGAGTGTACGCACCAGTGTTTTATTTCTACTTTTGTTTGATTTTTAGGAAAACGATTGCACAGTTAAGTACATTTTCTCCATGTTGGTTAAATTTGCACGATTCATTTTTTTACTATGTGGCCTTGTCTGCCTATGGTTCCTGAAGCCTGTAGGCCCAGTACTGGGCATGGGTAAATGCAGCAGCTGTTTCTGTGGTATATGTTGCTTTAAAACATCAATTAGGGAAGGGATGCCATTGAATTAAATACAAATTGAGTGTATTCTTTGTGTTTACCTTTTTTCTGCAAAAGTGTTTTTGGTTGGGTAATATTTGATGCCCTAGGAGGATGTGTATTGTTGTAAAAAGTGTATAGCTCCTATAATTTAAGTTTTTGGCATTGATGAATTAATTGTAGTGTTTTCTTCAGTATTACCATGCTTCCTTTGTCTGGCCAGTGTGTGTGTGTGTGTTTGTGTTTACCATACGCAACCATTTGTCTTTGTTTTCCATGCTATGTCCACGGGGGGCATTTTGTGTAGTCAGTGTTTATAGGCCTGCATGTGCTCTTTGCTGCCCATACCTCCAAGCTTGTTGTCTGACCATGTGGCTGGCAATCATTTTGTGTAGTAGGCCAGTGTGCTTTTTCCATGCATGTGTTCTTTGTTTTGTCTATGCCTCCTTGCGTGTTGTTGTTTGTTCATGTGGCCGATGCCCATTTTGTGCAACCAGCCAGTGTGCTTTTGCCACGGGCTTGCATGCGTTCATTGTTGTGGCCATGAATCCTTGCATGCTGTTGTTCTTTGACCATGTCTCCGGTGGCCATTATGTGCAGCCACCCATTTTTTCATGTTTTTGAAGGGAGATTGATATTTGGTAATGTTTTACTTTTCTCTGATATCGGTTTAATATTATGCTTGAGGATCATTGTAGTATGTGTGCATTAACAATGTATTATATTATTAACCGCAATACACCAGAGCACACCGAATCATTATATCTATAATCCAATAGGTAATCAAGCAAGCAATGGAGGAAATTCTTCCTAGTAATATGTTTCCAATAAATCCCTAATCCAATGTCCTTTTAAAGATATTTCAACCACACTCCTGAATCAGGTCTTTTGACTTTTATTTCCAAACAAAATAGGCGAAGAAACAGCAACAGCCGACACGCGTTTCACCCACAGGGCTTTTTCAAGGCTGCAGAAGAATACATACATGGCAACTATTGTAAATTAAAAATTAGACATAGTCTACAAAGTAACATAGAAATTGCATGCCCTCAAGGTGCATGGTGTTACCAAGAATCTTGTTGCATCCTGAAGAGAATCCACCCAATTCAAGATGTTATTTTCTTTGAGTGATTACATGCATGTTGATAGTTTAAAAAACAAGAAAGTTAATTAATATTCACTTATGTGCAAAGATGAATCAAGAGATGTGAACCAAATGTGAAACAAGAGAAGATAGAAAAAAACAGATAAAAGCCTTGTGTAATAATAATGAGCCAGAAAAGTAGCAGAGTATTCTCGTGCATTATTAAGGTGTCAGCGTCATTGTCATAGAAGCTGGCCCAGAGGAGACCTACATTTTCCCTCCTATTGAACCTGCTCCCAGGGATGGGGCATTACCATCGGCTTCCATATTTGTAAGGCCCACGCTGATACCTGCATCCATCACTAACTCAGTAGTACGCACTGCAGAGGGGCATTCACCCACACACCCACCCACCTACCTCCAGTTCTTTGGGTAGTGACCCACTGAAATAGTACATCTACCCAGTTTCGGACTTTTTTTACACGATTAGCAGGCAGTAGGAGACCATTGCAATATGCTCCATTTGTCGCACAAGTGTTTGTCAAGGTAAGACTGGTTCACACCTTGGTACTGAAGGCCAAATGACCCATATGAAAAAACATCACACAATCCTCTTGGAGATTCACCTTAAAAGAATTAGTGGTGGTGAAGGTGATAAGACACGGGAATCAGCTGCAATAATGGTGGGAGGTGAAGGTGATAAGAGGGTGACATATTTGCACAAAGCAGCCTTGTCCCCAGCAGTGCCCCAATATTACCCGCCTCAACAACCTCTCAATGGAGCAAGAGTCAATTGGAGTCAATACTGCAGCATACAGTGACTGTCCCAAAGAAATGCGCATTGAGTCTACCACCTGCTGGTTCATCTTCTACTCCGGAAGTTGCATGCATCAGTAGCAGTGGCACCAGAAAAGAAACAAATCCAGGCTACTATTATGGGCATGTTTGGACCGTACGAATGCAACCACCCATTGACACGTTTGTACAACGAGAAGATGGCTCAAATGTTAGGGTTGGACCTGCTCTCTTTTTCTTGTGTGAATGTAGTGGGGTTTTAGAATTTGTGGCAGTTATCTGCCTAAAATGGAAGGTTCCCAGCAGGACCTATCTTGCCAGAGTTACTGTTTCAGTGCTCCATCACCATGTGCTGCAATTGGTTGGACAAGCTTTGCAGTACAGTGCTGTTCACACAATCCATCTGACAACAGACATGTGGACCAGTGTCAAGCCACTGATAACATGTAAATCACTGCACACTGGATCTCTTTTGTGGGAGTCAGGCAACAGCTATCTGCAGGTCTCAATGCTGAAGAAACGTTTAAGGGGTTTCGGCGGCAAACAACAGTAACCATGTTTTCCATAGAGAAATCCCACACAGCGTCAAACACCTGAGAAGACTTTAACTGGCTGTGACCCAGAGGTCTCAGAATTGGATTTGTTACCATGAGCAATGGCAGTAATATAGTTAAGGCCATGGCAGATGGTAATTTGTTTAAAGCCTGAAAGCAGTTGAGGATCATTCAGCGTGCTAACAGAGTACCAGTTAAAGCCCTCATACAGGAGGTGCCAACACAATGGAACTCGACCTATTGCACGTTGCTGCGTCTGTTTGAGCAGTCTATGCCGATCAATGAATATGTCATGCAGAGAGGGGGTGCAACGGGGAAAAGCATGATCATTGAGATGTACAAATGGGGTATAGTCAAATGCCTGACAAAGATGCTACTTGCTTTTGAGGTTTTCACACGGGAAGTCAGCAAGGAGGACAATACGATGGGCCAAACTATGCTTTTGTTGCATCTGCTATAGGACCAGTTAAAACAAGATGTCTGAAAGGTTTGCACTCATAGGTCAGAATGAAAACAAAGATGTACTATCACACAAAAGAGGGCCTGAGGAGAGTTATAGACCAGCAGGGGACAACTCCCCTTTACTGTAAACAAAAAACACAAATTGGGCCCCCGGGTCTGAGTATGGAAGAGTGCTGGAGTGTCCCTTTTACAGGACGGTTTCAGGAAGTGGCATGCTTCATCATAGGGTATCCTCCTAGCATTGAGAACCTAGTTGTAATGTGGGCTACAACCCCCTCTATGAGAGGGAGGAGCTCAGGGATGTTTTCAATGTTAGAAAGAGGTATCCTAAAACATGTAGATGAGCAGGGTGTGATGAGGAGTAGAATCGAAAAGTAGTGTATGTGAGATAAAACTAACTCCATGGTACGCCAGTAACTTTATTGGGCTGTCCAAAGGTCAGGATTAAAAACCATCCTAAGACAGAAGGGTATTTCACCTGTCATAGAGCAGTGAGGGTCGACATGTTCCAGCCTCATATTCTCCGTAGAAGTGTTACGGCTTTCTCTTCAGGACCAAAGTGAAAAATGGATAGTGTTTCCATTATCGCAGAAATACTAAACCATATAAAAAAATATAATAATATACAATACCAGTGGTTGGAGTGGCCCACCACTCAGCCAAGGATCCACTGGTGATTGTATTACCCACAATGTCAGGTAATCCATATCACCTTAACCTCGATGCAAACTCGAGGGGGTATCTAAGTCCTCAGATCAGAGAAGTAAGTGGCACTGGATCGCACGTCGGAAGGATCCCTCCTATTTTTGCGATATGAGCAATATATTGCTCATCATATAATATAATATTCAGCACTTGTAGTAAGCATACCATACCATACCAAAAATGTTAAATATTGAGCAGAGTAATATTGGTTCCACAAAATGGCCTACCAACATATCATTAAGGAAAGTAGGAGTGAAGTTAAAGAATAGCAAATCTATACTTCTCTATCTCGATTACCTTGACAATATTGTTGGATTGATATATGTACAGGTCGATATTCCTGACCTCAATATTGTGGTTTACAACTGTTGTAAAGTACCTAGGGGTGTTCAACATTCATGTTATTTGCTTTTACATAATTATGTGGAATTTTAACATAATAATGCGAAATTGCAAAAAATGCAAATCTGTAATTTCTTGCTATATTTTAGTGTGAAATGTGCCTATGTGCACATTTTTGGCACACGCTTTCCATTTATTCAAAGCACCGGGGACAACAGTCTCTCGTGCTCTATTTGTGTACATTCACAACAATTTTTTAAAGCGAATGACACATTTCACTGTAAATTATTACAGTGAATGTTCTGCAATTTTACAAAGTGATGTAATGGCATTGGTTCGGGAATTTTGCATAACAGGCATAAAATGAAATTTACAAAATTGCGCAAATTACGCTGCCATAATTTGAATTTCTCCCAGGCCTCAAAGTAACCCACCAGCTTAATTTGCAAGGTTACTTTTAGCACGTGCTTGAGCCCATTATTTCAGATTATTTCCTGTTTGAATAAGTATTATTTCAATTACATTTCTGACAATTTCTTAACTTCCTATCTGCCTACTTTTCGAAGAAGGCTTTACTGGCACGCCCCTCTCCATCATCCATATTGTGTGTCATAATATCGAGGTAAGGAACATCGACCTGTACATATACAGATTCCACAATATTGACTGACTGCCAGCATATTGTAAAGCTAATCATACATAGAGAAGTATAGATTTAGTATTCCGAGCTCCACTTCTGCTTACCATGACGATATTTTGGTAGGTGATGTCATGGAGTAGATACAAGTGCAGGTCGATAATTAAAATTCGATATGATGGTAGAGCATCTTCATGGATCAACAACAACAGGAAAGCGTTTTTCTTTAACAAACAGAAAATCCCTTTGGGCTTTCAGCCAAAGGCCCTGTGTAAACTGCTTTCTGGTTACATGCAAAAGAAAAGGCAAAGTGAGAAAGCAGCACACGATAGAGGGTATTAAGAGAGGGCATTAACACTTCTCTGCGGCTTCCTCATCCTATCGAATGCACACAAGTTCCTAGTTGTAACTGTTGATCCATGCAGAGCTCAGCGTCTGGCTTCATTAAATAAAATAACAATTGATCTTGAATCAATAAGTGTGCGGCTGCTGGCTGGCAAGGCTACTCTTGAAGCTGCGTCCTCTTCAGCGTGAAGCTCTCTCGTCTCCGAGGCTCCAGCTCTTGAAAGTCAGAACACAATGGAGTGTGAAGTAAACACAAGCTGCATTTGTCTGCAGAGTCAAGCCGTGACTGTGGTGTTGAGGTTTGCCGTCAACACCAGCCAGCAGGCAGCGACTAGTTCTGACAGAGGGCAGGAAATCCTCCCTCCACCTTGATGAAAAAGATTACCTGAAAAAAGGGGAAAACGCAGACCTTTCTTAGTCATTTGTTGCTTCTTTGTTACTAATGTCACAGTGGGTTCCTTTGGGCCCTTTTGGGCTGGCGAATGATTTCTAATGGTTTTTGTCTCTTTTGACCAAGTGGTCAAATCGAGGGAAATGTACTTAGTGTGTGTGTATCTGTTTTTTTGTGTATGTGTGTGTGAGAGAGACATAGGTAGAACGAGAAAGAGCATCGGTGGGCTTGTTTGGCAACATTTATTGCGCACAAGAGTGATTTCAAAACCTGAACTTTGCTGGAATTATGTTATATCTGTACATTATTTTCTATAATCCTCGAAAAAAATATTTTTTTTGCTATGCTATGGTTTATGGATTTATTCCAATGGATTAGCTAATCTGACTCTGAGACCTTTATAAGCATCTAATAAATCAATGAAATGACAATGTTTGGGATAATGAAAGCATCAAACTCCACTGTGCAGGTTTAACAATGCACTTTTTTAATTGGCATTGTTCCTGTTAGCGGGTAAACAAAACCCAAACATTCAATTTACAATCAAGGATCATTCTTTTTTCTCAACAGATTTTTATTGAATAAATCAAGCACGGCAATCAATGTGGCACCCCACAATCAAGAGAAACCACCAGGCAGTTGAATACAGTATATATTGCAGGATCAGAGTCCGATTTAGAATCATGACATAACATGTACTTTAGAAACTAACCCCCACCTCACCCCCACCCCAAAACTCCCTCCACCCACAGCCCATCCCTCCCCGTCGTCCCTCCCTAACCCGGTGCACGTGTGAAGAAGAAACCACGTTGTGTGAGCGTAAAGTGGCAGGTATGGCGCAAATCACAGGCCCATGTAGAGGAGGAAGTCTAGATCCCCTCCTCCGGTTCGACTGGGGGATCCAGTGGCTCACTGGTTAGAGGAGGCAGACCTGGAAGCAGAGGTCAGCCCGGGACCAGGGTTGAATTCCCGGCTCGGCGGGGTCTTGAGTCCTAAAATGTCCATGGACTCGACAATTCTCGCTCCGGTGCCTACTCGATTCACGGGTTCACACTCTGCGACTCTGGGCAATAGCTTGCTTAATCTCCACAACGGCCCCTCGCCTGGCTTTCACCTTGCGGATACCCTGCCGGGGTTATCTCACAGGGGAATACCAGGACGGGTTCCCTAAGCAAGCGCTTAGAAACCGCTTGGTGATTTGCGCTATATAAATTCCTGTACATTTACATTTACCTTTTCCATATCTTAAAGTGCTTGCGGGGGCATCCTCGCGCTTCAAATATCGGTCGCTCCAGACCCATACAAAAATCTAATCCTGCTTTCCATGCACACAGAGGAGGGGCCCTTTCGTCTTTCCAAGCCCGTGCTAGGTCTCTCTTGGCTAGGACAAGCCCTAGTAGCAATAGGTGGCGCTTATAAATATTCCCCCCCACTCCCTCAAGAATATGAAGCAGTCCTAAACGATGGGTGTGGGGTAGGTCCCAGTGCAGCACTTCAGACAGGCAGTTCCACACACCTCTCCAAAAACCAGCTATTCTCGGACACAGCCATACAGTATGAAGCAGCGAGCCCATCTCCACCCCACAACGCAGGCATTCCGGCGAGTCAATCAGTCCAGCTTTCCATAGTCGCTCGCGGGTGTAGTAAGCCCTGTGGAGAATTTTGAATTGGATAAACCTAAGCCTCATTGCGATGGCAGTCCCTCGCGGAGACTCCAGAGCCTCCCGCCAATCATCCTCGTCCATGGGACCAATATCCGCCTCTGTCGGAAGAGC
This sequence comes from Lissotriton helveticus, assembly GCF_964261635.1. NCBI lineage: Eukaryota > Metazoa > Chordata > Amphibia > Caudata > Salamandridae > Lissotriton > Lissotriton helveticus. The sequence continues at coordinate 501,369,010 of NC_136070.1, read as the reverse complement.
AGTGAGTGACCATCGTTTGGTATATACGAGATACTTTTTTGTCTCCGAGGTCACCCATGAACAGTTTCGCCTCAATAGGGCTGAATTCGGGGAGCGAGTCCAAGTCGGCAATGCTGGGTGTTAGTGCATGCCGAAGCTGCAGATAGCGGAAGAACTGGGTCCGTGGCATGTGGAACTCCGCACTGAGCTCCTGGAACGACTTGAGGGCAACCCCAGACATCACATGTCCCAACAACGAGATCCCGATCGCGTCCCATCCATCAAAACCCGACAGGGAGGCCAGTGCAGGCAATCGACCGTTATGCCATAGTGGTGTTTCCGCAGTCAGCTTACCCCACCAGCCCATACGTCGCAACGCTTGACGCCATACAATGAAGACAGTTTTTGTGACTCGGGGCAATTCCCGCCGTAACTGAGCAGAGTAGAGAAGTATGTGAAGCGTATTTTCACCCATCAAAACACGTTCTAACGCGTAGGCCGGATCACCCCTATCGCTGTACCACCAGTCGTTGAGAATAAGCAGGTGGGCAGCTTGATAGTAGGACATGAGGTCCGAGGTGGCGAGTCCTCCAAAGTATGTAGATAAGAAGCACGTAAGCAGCGCCACCCTGGCAGGCCCCCCAACCCACAGGAACCGTCCCAAGACCGAGTTGACCTGCCGAAACCATGAGGACGGGACTGGATGGGGATAGTTCTGTAGCTGATATAGGAGGTGTGGAAGCGCCACCATCTTGAAAATGGCAGACCGGCCAAATATATTAAGAGGCATCCGAGACCAAGTTTTCACGTCAGCCTGCACCCGCTCCCAAACCGGCAGTACGGAGCGCTCCCATGCAAGGTTCACTGATTCCGAGAGGAACACTCCCAGGTATTTCAAGCCACCGACCGCTACCTGCAGGTCCAATGTCCAGGGATCCGCCACTACACCACCCCCAAGGACCCACAGAGTGGATTTACCTAAGTTCAGGTAGAGGCCCGAGACCTCTCCAAAGACCCGCATAATTTCCAATACCCGCGGCCCTGAGCGTCGCAGGTCGGTGAGGAAAAAAAGGACATCGTCCACGTACAACGCAATTCTATCAGAGAGACCCCCGGGCCACACAAATGCTCGCATTTGTGCATCTATACGCACCCAGGCGGCCAACGGCTCCATAGCAAGGGCGAATAGGTATGGGGATAACGGGCATCCCTGTCGGGTTCCTCGGCCAACGCGAAAGGTCTCCGACACCGCCCCAGCAACACGCACTGCAGCTGTGATATCCGTATAGAGCAGCTTAATATAGGACAGAAATACAGGACCCAGGTTGAGACGGGGCAGGAGCGCGAATAGATACGTCCAGCTCACTGAGTCAAATGCTTTATTGATATCATCAAGCAACAAGGCTGCCTGCTCACCCGTGGCCCCCATAGCATCTATCGCAACCCATGCACACCGAATATTATGGCGCGTAGCCCTGCGAGGCATAAAGCCGGATTGGTCGGGGTGTACTAGATCCGTTATATACGGAAGCAACCGATTCGCCAGGGCCTTGGCTAGTATTTTGGCTTCTATGTTGAGTAACGAGATGGGGCGATATGAGTCATGTCTATCGGGGGGTCGACCCGGTTTCGGGAAAACCACTACCTCAGCATGGCGCCAATCGGGAGGCAGCCTACCCTGAGCACGTGCCGCCTCAAGCGCACGACGATAATGGGGCCCTAATTGCGTATGAAATTTTTTAAAGAATTCACATGGGTAGCCGCTCGGCCCAGGGGCCTTACCTACATTGAGCTGTCCCAAAGCCTCCCCCAGTTACTCCGCCGTAAGAGGAGCGTCCAAGGATATCCGAGCCTCATCTGACACTGCTTTAGGGGGCTGGTCAGCAATAAATTTAGCCACTTCTTCCTCTGTTAAGCTCTCACACGGAGCACATTGTGTCGCAAAGTAGGTGGCAAAGCTCGGTGCTAATTTGGCAGGATCAGTAATGACCACCCCATCCTCAGCCATAAGACTAGGCAGCGTGTCGGGTTGAATGCTATATTGGCATAGTCTATGGAGCAGGGAGCTCGATTTATCCCCCCACTGGTATATCCTGCTCCGCGTGGCCAGCCACGCCTGCTTGGCTTCATCAAGTAAGACCGATGCATAGGATTGCTGTGCCTGAAGCAGTAGCCGTATGCCCACTTCATCCCCTCCTCCCCGACTCCGCTGCTCCAGTGTCTCCACCAGTGCCGCAGCCGCCGTGATCGCCTCGCGACGCCCACGGCGGGTCGCAGTGTTCCATGCAATGTCGAACCCTCGCACAGTGGGCTTCAAGGCCTCCCACACCACTACCGCGTCAATATCATCCACTAGGTTCTCCCGCCAGTAATGATCTATGACTTCCCGAAGATGCTTGACATAACCAGGCTGTTGGAGACACCACGAGGACATCCGCCATCTGAAAGGTTGACGTTTCTTAAGAAGTTCTACTTCAATCGACACTGGGGAATGATCAGACAGTCCCCTTGGCAAGATGGCTGCCGCCCGCACCCTGCACATACACGCCCTGGGAACAAACACATAATCCAAGCGTGAAAAGGAACCATGTACAGCAGATACAAACGTATATTCGCGCGCTGTGGGGTGCATATGTCGCCAGGTATCAATCCAGCCCATTCCATCACTCATTGCATGCAGCCTAGTAGGTGGGGAGGAGAGAGGGGGGGGCGAGAAGGGGGGCCGGCCCACTCAGTTCCTGGCGCCTCTGGCGGTCCATACACAGGTCCATCACCTCATTCCAGTCTCCCCCAACTACCGCCATGGATTCCGGGATATCCTCCCATATATGGAACAGCTTCTCAGCCAGGGCCCACTGCAGAGGGGGGGGGGGGGGGGCATAGACACTCCCAAGAACTATGGGCTCAGTACCCACCATGCCCTTGACAAATAAATAGCGTCCTGCGGGTCTGCCCACGTCTTTTCATGTATGTAAGCCACCCTACGATGAATCAAAACAGCTACCCCTATGGATCCCCTGGAAAAGCCAGCGTGGAAGACTTGCTGATAACCAAACCACTGCAGGCTGAGCACCCTCGACCCCATCATATGAGTCTCCTGAAGCAGGAGCACATCTGCGGCGGTTCTCTTTCCCCAGCGGAGGACCGCCCCACGTTTCACCTTGTCCAGCATCCCCCTGACATTCCATGTAACTACTCGGAGAGACTCCACTGGGAGTCTGTGTGTCATATCAGCCATAGTCAGGTGGAACTCGCCATGGAGGCCCTCTGCGCCCACACCACCCACTACGCATCAATATCAGTATCCTCACATAAAACACGTGCAACCCCCCCCTTCGGCCCCAACTCTCGATAACTTCAAGAAAAGCAACAGCTGTTCCCTCCCACATCCCCCAAACTCCCCCCGCCTCAACCAACACTGTACCCACTACCCACACCTCCCAACCCCCCCCCTATACCTCACAAAACCATGAAGCATCTGTCGCGGCATGGGCAATCTCAAGCCCAAAACAGAGGGCCTAAGACCAACCATGCCAATGGATCCCAACTCCCGGAAACCCAGTTATCGCCACCCCCCCCCCAAACAGCTCCCACTAACGTAGGAGAGGGACTGCCCCCAATCTGTGATCTCCGAGCCATTCCCACCACCCCACTCTAGTCCAAGAACACAGTCTCGAGATGACGCGGAGGCATCAAATAAGCATCCAGTGTACCGGGCCATAGCCGCCACTTCTCCAATCCCCGGGAGCCACACCATCATACAGGGAACACAGAGTACCTGAGTTCATCAGTGTCATTTCCCAGAATGGTCCGAGTCTTCAGGTCTGCCACTTTCCTGTGCATCAGAGACAGAGGCTGACCGCTTCCGTGATCGGGATCTCCGATTCTTCCTACTCTTGGGCGGTCGATCTCCTCGTTCCTGCGACGACCCCCTCGAAGATCCCGGATTCAGTCCCGGCTGAGCATGTGGCCTGAGCGCCACTGTTTCATCCGTCCACTTAAATAGATCTTCCGGAGAATCAAAGAACAACGTTTTGGACTGAAAGATCACCCTCAGGCGAGCCGGGTACAGCAACGAGTATTGGAGTTTCAATCCCCGCAGCTTTGCCTTAGCATCCATGAAGGACTGTCGCCTCTGCTGCACAAGCTTAGTATAGTCTGGGAAGATCATGATCTTTCGATTTTCATAAAGGAGGGCATCCCTGGTCCTTGCTTCCTGCAGAATGGCATCTCGGTCGTGATAATTCAACAGTCTCGCTATCACCGCCCTGGGCCGTTCGCCCTCCGGCGGCCTCTGGGTCAAGGCGCGATGTGCACGTTCAATGATGAAGCAGTTGGACAGGGCCTCCGGAGGCATCCAGCTCTGCAGCCACTGAGCAAGAAACTGTTCCATGTTCCCCTTCTCACAACGTTCCGGAAAGCCAACGAATCGGAGGTTGTTACGACGAGCACGTCCTTCCGCATCCTCAGCCCTAAGCGCCAGATTCTTCTGCACAGATTCCACTGCTGCCAGTCGTTTCTTTAAGGAGCCCATATCATCCTCCACCACCGAGATCCTGGATTCCGCTTCGGTAATCCGCGCTACTGCGTTCCGGAGATCTTGGCGGATCAAAGTAACATCAACACCAACTGCGCCTATTTTGGCGTCCAGCATATCCCTGGACTGGGTGATGGCGGCCATAATAGCTGCATTGTCCGGCCCCCCCCCTGGGGGGGGTTGTTGTTGTCCCCCACCCGAGGGGCCGGGGCCTCCAGTGGGTCCCGTGTATTTATCTATGGTCGGCTGCTTGGTTGCACCACCACCTCCTCCTCGGGTCATGATGACCAACCACCAACGGGCCACCAACTGCAACACAGGTATGACAATATGGGGTCTCTTATCTCGTCTGTGCAGCCCAGCAGGGACTCACTCAACCGACCGCTCCCACCGCCGGGCGTGTTCCCCCGTGTTTCTGGTCTCGTGTCCCAGCTAAGGCAGGTCAAGGCAGGCCCACACACCACCAGCAGCCCACAAGTCCTTTATTGCACTAGTCGAGCCGTGGTGCACTCCCCACGGGTGATAGGTCCGGCCGCTACCGCCATAGGCGTCTGGGGCCCAGACGCGGGTACTCACGATTCGTCGGCTGCTACAGGGCCCACAGACCGTCGTCCCACTGTGCTCCGGGCCGTCCTTTGTGCAGGGGCAGCAAGGAGGTTCCCCGCCAATCACGGCGCTGAGGCCTCGTCCGGCCCCGGAGGCGGCCGTAATCCACAGCGCGCCCCGGAATGCGCCGACTATTTTGCGTCCCGCTGGGCTATCCCGATGCCAGATAAGCGACAGGGCGGTCACGCCACACTGGCGTCCCCCACTTCAGGTGCGCCAAAATCGAGTCCCCTGCTTCTCAGCGGCGCACCAGGCCGCACTGTCCTCGCTGTCTCCCGGTCGCATTCAAGGTGCCCGGGGTACCGCCGACCCCACCGGAGGAATGCAGGCACTCGCAGCAGGTATCGCCTCACTCTGGGTGTGATGTAGAGGCTCGGGGATCAGGATAAATGAGCGGATATGTCGCGGGCAAGCGGGAGCGCTAGTAAGCTGCGACCGCCATTGCCGCTCATTCTTAACTGAATTTTGTAGAGGACCGATCACTGACACAATATTGTGGTAAACAATACAGTAGCGGCCACTCGTATTGGGAAGTGGTGGAGCATGCAGCCTACATGGAGAAAATGGCCTCCAAATAGGCGCCTGGCTGGTCGGCGTCCCAACCAATCACAACGCTGCCATTGCAGCACTGTGATTGGCTTAGAGGAGGGGACCTCCCGCCCCCAACCAAACACTTCTGCTTTCTCGCAGTACGAGAAACAGAAACATAAAATGGTAGTTTTACAATTTTATGTTTCTGCTTCTCGCACTGCGAGAAAGCAGTGGGGCGACGCTCCTTCGCCCTTGTGCAGGAGCCGCCTCTGCCCAGAGGGCCGGCCAAACTGTCATGCGTACTTGGCAGTGCCCACTACTTCCCCTCCTCCTAGGTGCTGTAGTGTCAGTGTGGGTGGCCACTCTCTTCTCTCGGCTCGCAGTTGCAGCCTGCAGGAATAAAAATAAAGGAATTTTTGTCCTTTGCCTCTGCTGGCTCTCAACAGGGGTGGCCACCCCTGAAACAATCATCGACAAAAACATTGTGTCAAAAATATCGCTTACCATAATATTGTGATCCTATACTTATAATGGTAAATACAAAAATATCTGGGCAAAAATATTGTTGGCACTAATATCGTACAAAAATAGAGAATAATATAGATTTTTTAATATAAAATTGAACTTAAAGTAGTAAATGTTAAATATTTTAATATATAATTTTAATATAATGCAAACTAAATATATTCCATTAGTATATAAATATCCTTATATAAGCACACAAACACATACATGTATGTGTGTAGATATATATATATATATATATATATTACCTACTGGCGGTCGCCAGTAGGTATATATAGTTAGGATTTTTTTCCTATGGGATTTTTGAAAATTCTATGTCGAATAACTTTGGCGTTTGATGACGGAATTGGCTGAAATGTTCAGGAGAATGGAACATTTTGTTTCTGAGCAGCCCCTGAAAATTGGGGGGGGGGTTCGTCAAGGGGGGGCCGAGAAAAAAGGGGGGTCCCAAAATGCATTTTTCCCATGCAATTTTCCATAGGGCGGTTGGACTCACTTTTAGCTCGAACGGCTGAATGGATTTCCACGAAACTTGGCAAAATTGTAGATATTGTTTGCCCGATGTGCCTTTGCTAGGTCTCAATATATGTGCTCCAGTGGATTTTGATAAATTAACGTTCAAAAAAATATATATATCTGTAACAGCGCTCCGGTTAGCGCCCTGGTTCGCGTACCTGACGCGTAACGGAACTTCGCGAAGCGAAGCTGATTGGCTCTCCGGTGTCTGTCAACATTCTAAACAGTCCGGAGCGGCCGCCATCTTGTCTCTCGGTAGGATCGAGAGACAATAGGTGAAGAAAAACGAAGGGGGAAATTAATGAAAGGGGGCAAGGTAGACCCCTCCTAACCCCCTAGGATTGATGAGGGGCCTATTAAAGGGTCCCGCGGGGCAAAAAATAAAAAAATAAAAATCAGTTTTTTCGCGGTAGAGGCGCTACCCGGTACGCGAACCGGGTAGCTAACCGGTAGCGTAACGGGAGTCCACCATCTTGTGTTTCGGTCGAATTTAATCACAAGATGGAGGAAAAACAATGTGGGAAATGGGAATAAGGGGGCACGGGAGACGTATCCTGACCCCTAGATTTTCTGAGGGTGTCTGAGGAGGCCCATATGTGCGCAAAAAACCCAATTTTTTTTTCAAATTTTCGCGCGGTTAGCGTCCGGTGCACGAACCGGGTAGCGCTCCGAAAAGCGTATATCGTGAAAATTAGTAAAAAAAAGTTACATTTAAAATTTGTTTAGAGTGATCATAGTTAGGGTAGCTCTGAGAAGAGCTTTTGGGTCTGTGGTAGATTTAGGTACTTATAAGTAGGTACCAATACATAGTCTTAAATTCAGGATGAAAATTCTGTTCCCCTCATCTGAGAAGTGAACTCCATCTCCTCTGTGGATATCTTGCATGTAGTAACGCAAGTTATTGTTGTAGATGGAGCCCATTCCATGGTCTCTCATGTAAGCTGAAACAGACTTATTTACATGCTTCCTCGATTTCTCAATTTGTGAACAAAATTTGGTTGGACCACCTCCATTTCTGTCTTTGGCATATATTTGAATATACCAAGGCAGTTTGAGGAAAAAGTGCCATCAATTGCTCAAAGGTGTCCTTTAAAAGCATTTCCAGACCTACCCCAGTCAAAGTGCCCAAATCATTTCCTACACAGTGCACTATTAACAGGTCAGGGTTTGGCAAATGCAAAAAGGTTTTCACCAATGGTATCAATTGGTGACATCTCAATCCTCTGTGGTCAATCCAGTTGATTTCCACATTTTGTAAATTGAGGTTGTGTAAATTTCTGTTAACAGCATACCTTTGAGCCCAGTGGATGTAACTATGTCCAATAATTCAGACAGAAAACATGGTGAGAGAATGTTCTGCTGCAGTCAGATGAAGTGTGGGAATGAAATGGCAGTTGAAACAGTAGGATTTTGTAATGAAAAAAACTGTGGAGTTTCAGTGCTAATGATTCAGTAGCAGTTATTGGTGGATTATGATTGTTGAAAACAGAAAGTTAGGGTGCATGGATGAGTTCTTAGAAAGATGAAATTTAAATGGTTAAGAAAAAATCATTTTAAGAAACAATGCACTGGATACGCAGGTGTACTGAGCGTCACGATGTTTTTTTTAACGCGGCAGTTGCGCAAATGGAACGTTTACCGGTTCGCGGACCGGGTCGCGGCACCAATTTGAGCTAACGGGAAGCTACCCGGTGCGCGGACCGGTAACGAAACAAAAAAAAATATATATATATATATATATATATATATACATAAAAAAATTGTATTAAAAACATACAAAATATATTTTTCGATTTAAAGAAGAATACATTTTAAAGCTTTTGATATTTGCTATTAAAAAAACATTGAAATTCACTGAAAAAACCATAGGTTATAGACCATATATAGTTAGGAATTAGCATTTACAAAACCTTGAAAATTCACTGAAAAAACCATAGGTTATACACCATATATAGTTAGGAATTAGCATTTACAAAACCTTATTTTACTCACACAAAACCATTGAAATTCGCATATATAGTTAGTTGTACTAACTATATATCGCGCACCCGCAATCCACTGCTGATCATGTCACATATTACATCATTCATGACATGGTCAGTGACATCACTGATGACATCACTGATGACATCTCAAATGACATCACTGATGACATCACTGATGACATCTCAAATGACATCACTGATGACATCACTGATGACATCTCATTTGACATTACTGATCACATCACTGATGACATCATTCATGTGATAATACGATGAACCTCTTCATACTCTAATATAACCTTAGATACACTCAGTGTAAACAGACACTCACAGACTGTCACTCATCCATGGAGTTACACACACACCTAGTCAGTCATGCAAAGAATCACTTAATCACACCTCCATTTTCTCAACTATACAGTTATACACACCTTACTTATTCAAACATATACTAACACATATTTACTCTCTTATACAATCCCGGATACAAGTTCACAATGATCCATACAGCCACTCACACATTCACTGGCTCTTATGCACAGTTATTTATATATGTCAACTCTCAAATGTACTGTGTTTTACATATGTACTTACTTTGACATGCAGCACTGAGATATCCATTCACTCACCAATACACTCATGCACACAGTCAGCTGCCCATACAGCTGTTTCCACATGCACTTTTGAACCCATACATCTAGTGAATCAACTGCTCACACATCTATGCACAGAGTCATACACCTCCCAGCCACCCACACACACACTCAGTCTCCCATACAAATACTTGGGCAACCAATCAATAACCCATATAGTTACTCATATAGCTACTGATCAACACATGCAGCAGTTTACAGAACAACAGATATAATGATGCACAAATTAAGACAGTTTAGTCACTAACCCATGCACTCAGTGAGACACATTTAATCACTCACTCATACAGTCAGTCTTGCACCTACTAAATCCTTCATCCAGACACTTATAAATCCACTCATTCTTCAATATGTAAGACATATTTTAACTTTACAGAAACATACAGTCACTGGATGTTGTCATCAGTGATGTCATCAGTGATGTCATTTGAGATGTCATCAGTGATGTCACTTGAGATGTCATCAGTGATGTCACTGACCATGTCATGAATGATGTAATATGTGACATGATCAGCAGTGGATTGCGGGTGCGCGATATATAGTTAGTGCAACTAACTATATATGCGAATTTCAATGGTTTTGTGTGAGTAAAATAAGGTTTTGTAAATGCTAATTCCTAACTATATATGGTGTATAACCTATGGTTTTTTCAGTGAAAATATATATATATATATATATATGCACGAATGCAGCTCTCTCACCAAACCAGCGCAGCAGCCGCCACAGCAATGATGGAAAAGAAAGCCACGCCACTCCAACGTCCGTTATGGGCTAAAAACGATTTATTAAGCGCTCAAGGCCACCAGATCTTACGCGTTTCGGGCGTCCGCCCTTGTTCACAGATATATATATATATAAGTGCCCGAAAGCGTTTAAAAGCGCACACTTGGCAGGCTGAACCATCCGGTTATTTTTTCAAGGCTGAGGCTCGTGCTGATGTTCCTTTGGATTATTTTAATTAGACCTGACGCGTTTCATGGCTGCTGCCAATCATCAGAGGTCGCTTAACGAAAGACTCGTGCAGGCAGTTCTGGTTATATTCATGCCACGCCCTCAGTGGGCTGTTCGATTTTCACGATGCATGATGGTTTTAGTAGTTCCATCCAGAAACAAAGTCACACCTATTGTAGGTCCTGCTGTCGTCTCATAATTTTTAAGCAATTATTCACCCATAGTGGGCCCAGGAATTCAGATCGAGCATTTTATCGCCGCAGTTAGCCAAACCGTATTCCAGTCCGGACAAAGTTCCGAACACGGCCTCCTATAAGGTACAAGGACGGTGCTGCTTTCCGCGGCAGGGCTGCCGCGTAAAATATTGTCCACCAAAGTGCCCGAAAGCGTTTGAAAGCGCACACTTGGCAAGCTGAACCATCCGGTTATTTTTTCAAGGCTGAGGCTCGTGCTGATGTTCCTTTGGATTATTTTAATTAGACCTGACGCGTTTCATGGCTGCTGCCAATCATCAGAGGTCGCTTAACGAAAGACTCGTGCAGGCAGTTCTGGTTATATTCATGCCACGCCCTCAGTGGGCTGTTCGATTTTCACGATGCATGATGGTTTTAGTAGTTCCATCCAGAAACAAAGTCACACCTATTGTAGGTCCTGCTGTCGTCTCATAATTTTTAAGCAATTATTCACCCATAGTGGGCCCAGGAATTCAGATCGAGCATTTTATCGCCGCAGTTAGCCAAACCGTATTCCAGTCCGGACAAAGTTCCGAACACGGCCTCCTATAAGGTACAAGGACGGTGCTGCTTTCCGCGGCAGGGCTGCCGCGTAAAATATTGTCCACCAAAGTGCCCGAAAGCGTTTGAAAGCGCACACTTGGCAAGCTGAACCATCCGGTTATTTTTTCAAGGCTGAGGCTCGTGCTGATGTTCCTTTGGATTATTTTAATTAGACCTGACGCGTTTCATGGCTGCTGCCAATCATCAGAGGTCGCTTAACGAAAGACTCGTGCAGGCAGTTCTGGTTATATTCATGCCACGCCCTCAGTGGGCTGTTCGATTTTCACGATGCATGATGGTTTTAGTAGTTCCATCCAGAAACAAAGTCACACCTATTGTAGGTCCTGCTGTCGTCTCATAATTTTTAAGCAATTATTCACCCATAGTGGGCCCAGGAATTCAGATCGAGCATTTTATCGCCGCAGTTAGCCAAACCGTATTCCAGTCCGGACAAAGTTCCGAACACGGCCTCCTATAAGGTACAAGGACGGTGCTGCTTTCCGCGGCAGGGCTGCCGCGTAAAATATTGTCCACCAAAGTGCCCGAAAGCGTTTGAAAGCGCACACTTGGCAAGCTGAACCATCCGGTTATTTTTTCAAGGCTGAGGCTCGTGCTGATGTTCCTTTGGATTATTTTAATTAGACCTGACGCGTTTCATGGCTGCTGCCAATCATCAGAGGTCGCTTAACGAAAGACTCGTGCAGGCAGTTCTGGTTATATTCATGCCACGCCCTCAGTGGGCACGCCCTCGGAATGCACCATCACGAAAGAGAGAGGCTGCTGGTGGGAACTATGTCCATGCCGGATTCAGCACAGCAAGTGAGGCAATTTAATCAGCCCTGCACTCTGTCCTACTAAGGAAAATAATTGACTTTTAAAAAAACGTGGATGTTCAAAAAGAAACCTACTAAAGGGATTAATTGGGATTGTACTTGACTACTAGTTCCAGCATGCATTATATTAAAAACGCACTGAGCAATGCAATTGACTAATAATATGCAGCTGGGCATAAAAGTAACTCTGGTAACACCCACAGTCTGCAAGTCGCCTCTGAAGAAAAGGCAGGAGCCTTGAAATGCATCAGGCGCTATGAATTCTCTGGAAAGCAGATGCTGGTTCCTTGTTGAAATAAACCTTCGGTTTTCACTTGCTGTCGTGTGCTTCCTTGAAAGCTCTTGGGCCATTGTAATGCATAAAGCAACACGGCAGCCCTGTCGTGAAGGAATGCACCATCACGAAAGAGAGAGGCTGCTGGTGGGAACTATGTCCATGCCGGATTCAGCACAGCAAGTGAGGCAATTTAATCAGCCCTGCACTCTGTCCTACTAAGGAAAATAATTGACTTTTAAAAAAACGTGGATGTTCAAAAAGAAACCTACTAAAGGGATTAATTGGGATTGTACTTGACTACTAGTTCCAGCATGCATTATATTAAAAACGCACTGAGCAATGCAATTGACTAATAATATGCAGCTGGGCATAAAAGTAACTCTGGTAACACCCACAGTCTGCAAGTCGCCTCTGAAGAAAAGGCAGGAGCCTTGAAATGCATCAGGCGCTATGAATTCTCTGGAAAGCAGATGCTGGTTCCTTGTTGAAATAAACCTTCGGTTTTCACTTGCTGTCGTGTGCTTCCTTGAAAGCTCTTGGGCCATTGTAATGCATATATATATATATATATATATATATATATATATATATAAAGATGTTGTAATTAATAAAAAAAAACTTTACATTATATAATTGTTTTAATTTTACTTTCATCAATATGAAATATATCTATATATAGTCGTACTAATAAAGGTAAAATATTATTAATATAGTATAAAATAATTATTTGTATCAATTAACTTAGCCAGTATGTGTGTGTGCATTTATATATGCATATATATATATATATATATATATATATATATATATATATATATATATATATATAGATAGATAGATAGATAGATAGATAGATAGATAGATAGATAGATAGATAGATAGATAGATAGATAGATAGATAGATGGATGGATGGATGGATGGATGGATGGATGGAGGGATAGATAGATAGATAGATAGATAGATAGATAGATAGATAGATAGATAGATAGATAGATAGATAGATAGATAGATAGATAGATAGATAGATAGATAGATAGATAGATAGATAGATAGATAGATAGATAGATAGATAGATAGATAGATAGATAGATAGATAGATAGATAGATAGAGGTACATGTAACTTACAGGATAAAACCACAAAAATATAACTGATTAAATATGATCAAATATATTAATTAATGTACACAATAAATAAAGTATTAAAAATAGCAAAATGCAAAAACACATTTACCAGAAAATACTATAAACATTAAAATAAATGTAAAAATAAAAACAATTATGTAAAATAGAAACAAATAAAACAAATAAAGATATACACTTTATTCAGCCAATCATCATTTAAACCATTGGAGTCAAAGAATATTAAATATACTATTCCCACTCTCGTTTATGCAACGGTAGGGAAAGTAATGGACTTCGGACGAGTACAATTTACCATTCCCACTCCAAACAGTACAATAGTAGGGAAAGTGTTGGTCTCTGGAGGGGTAAAATGTACTATTCCCACTCCAGTCTGTGCAACAGTAGAGAAATCACTAGATCTGGAATGGGTGAGATTTTCTATTCCCACACCAAACAACGAAACAGTAGGAGTAGTTGTAACGTAATATTTTCTTTATATACTGCTTACTTCTCCTGATGAGTAGGGAAAGTAATTCACTTAAAACATATTACATATATAAGTAACACCATCAATGTAGAAAATATATTAATCTCTTAATATAAAAATGATCAATTAACATAAAAATATATGTATGTAATATAAAATAAATGTTTTTTATTCATTTTATATAATTACTATTTTTAAAATAAGTATCCATTAATATATAATTGTTATTCATTATTACTTAATTAACTTCTCACCCTATATCCCTTCAAACCTAGCAGCCTGCACCTAAAATGTAACATAAATAATAAGTATTCCATCATTTCAATAATTAATTTGCAAATATGAATTCATAATTAATTAATTACTAATTAAATAACTTCCTGCCCTATACGCCTACAAATTAAAATATCAGCACAATAAATCACTATTCCATATTTTACACAAGTAAAAAATAATTCAATAATTACTTAGAAAATATTAAGCAATTATCAATAAACTAGTACTTAGTTTCCCAACGTAGACCTTTACAAACCTAGCAGACTGCAGCTTAAATATAAATACAATAAATAAGTGTTTCAGTTACTGGGGGCCAGTTAATGCCGGAAGGGAACCTTTTGAGCTGGGACGACATTTCTGTTCTTATAGATAAAAACTTATCTAAATTTAAGTATTTACAAATTAAAAGCTGGGCCCAGGCTGTGACAGAGGATAAAGGCGTTAAGACTGCTTTGGAGGAACTCTTATTGAAGAAAACAACAATCCTCAAAACATCAGTGCTTTATTGGACAATTCTGGAGGGAGAAGATGTAGAGTTTGGTCTTCCGGAACAACTTTGGAGGGACCAAGTTTTGGATGTTGACTTGCAGAATTTATGGCAAGTATCTTTTGACTTACTACATCTTACAGTTTCACCTGCCAATTTAAAGCGGAATCACCTGTTTTCTCTCCATAGAGTATACTGGTCTCCGGCTAGGCTGGCCAAATTTTCAAAGGGGCCTACTCCATGTTGTCCAAAGTGCAATCTGGAAAAAGCAGATGACCTCCATATGTTTATGACATGTCCCGCGCTTAGAGAATTTTGGTTTGCAGTACAAGAAGGTATGAAAGCCCTCTTTGGGTATGAAATACAGGTTAGTACGCAACAAGTTTTTTTTGGAATCCCTTCTAATTATGAGGATGTACCTCAAGACAGTAATAAGTTATTTCTTTATTTAATTATCCTAGCTCGTAGGGAAATTTGTAAATTGTGGGTGAGTACCACTGCACCGTCATATGTAGATTGGATTAGGGCAATTAGGCATACTCTTAGTTTGGATAAAGTGGTTTGGAAGAGAAGGAAGCATTTTTGGACTCCTTGCACTAATTGGCTCGATGGGTTATGAACAACTTTGTCCAATGATTATGCCAATTTGAGGAATGAATCACCCTAAGATCAGTTTAAGGGTCTGGAAAGTTGGGAGACTGAGCTGACTGTTAACATGGCGGTACCGTGAGAGACATACTGGGTGTCTGCAAAGAGAGCATTCATAAAGATTCTCGGTATAATCAATACTGAAAATATCTTTTTTGGCGTATGAGGACATTAAAATTAAAAAAAAATAATAATAAGCCTTTCATAATTTACATAATTATTATCAATTAAACAATTGGTGAACAGTTAATAATTCATTGTTAATTAATTATTACCTAATTGTCGTCCCACCTTAGACCCCTACAAATCTAACAGCCCGCAAATAAGATATTACAAAAGTAAATGGATATTGCATAATTTAGATAATAAATATGAAATAAATGTATTAAATAAGCCATAATTATTATTAACTAATTATATTTGCACTCTATCCACCTATAAACCCAACAACCCACTGCAGAACTAAAAATTACTATAAGAAGTTAATTAAAACATTTCAAATCACTTAAAACTAGAAACTATATTTAAAACAAAAACCTTTATATAAACAATAGTAACACAGAAAATTCATATATCAACTAACACATTAAAATAATAATTTAAAAATGATATTTTTAACCACTATATTATTGAAAACCACATTAAAAACATTGATATTATTTGGAATGAAATTGCTAACCTAAAAAAACAATAAAATTGTCAATGATAATTGTGCATCATATTTGTGTATCACAATATTTATTTTCTGACATTTCCGCCTCTTGATATTTTTAGATTGATATTTTGTTCAAACAACACCCCCTCCTTCCCTCCAGCTGAACTTGGTCCATTATTTCCTTGTAATTTTATGCACTCGTACTCTATTGGAGTGGTCCTGCGCATTAAAGCATAGGTCGATGACCCATCACATTAACAGAAAGAATTGAGCCAGAGCTGAGCCGAGGGTCTGGCTGGGCACTAAGAGAATATGTAGGAGCCGAGCCGTGGAAATGTTTAGAGCGTAAACTGTGCAACAAATGCCATAAATAATATAATGAAGAATCTCCAAAATACTAAAAAGTTTAATTCTTTATCAGGCAGAAGCATTTGATCTTAGTACAACTGATTATGGGCCTGATTACGATTTTGGCAGTCTCACTGCCATTCCGCCGAGGCGGTGGTCACATGAAGTCCGCCAGCTCGGCGAGCATGTTTCAGATGGGCTGGTGGTCGCTTGGCGGCGGTGTCCCGATGGAGTAACGTTTCGCTGCTGGAGAGATAGGTCAATACAACATATGTATTTATGATACACATATATATGTTGTGTATGTGTCGTCATGTATGTGTAGGTCATGTGTACTGTATGTTTCGTTGCATTTGAAATACACGAACAATGCATTATATAGGAGAACTGACAGTGAAGCCTACCTTTGTATCCAGCAACAACGGGGTTGTGGAGCGTCATGATCTGGTGGCAGCAGCACAGGAGGGACCTGGACAATGGCATCCAACACAGATTCCAGGGAGGGACCCTGAAAAAGGGTGAGTTTTCACCTCTTTTTGTGCCTTTATGCGGACTTTCGCATGGCGGCGTCCCTGCTAGGAAAAGGTCGATGGAAAGGCAGATAGTAATCTGAATGGTTGGAACCTTGGTGGAACTGCCTCCAAGTCCTGCCTCTGGCTTTCCCGCCGTTGACCAGGTAGCAGGAGCCTCGGCAGTGACAGCCGTGGCAGCAGTCCAGCAGTTGTCTTGTAGCCGAGTTCTTTTCAAGATTGTAATCTGGTGGTCGGACTGCCAAAACAGTGGAAAGGAAGACCTCTAAAAAATCTGCAGTGGTGCTTTTCCACCAAACCCGTAATCAGGCCCTATATCACTGCATAGGGAAACATTTATTAAAAGTGACAGTTTTTAAACATGAACTTAAACATATTCAGGCTACTCCCCCTTCACCTTGACAACAACACGAGTAATGAATTAAGAGGCAAGTAAGTTGTCATGTTCACCCTACCTATATGTGGCCTAGATTTTTACATGGAGAAACATTATGGAGTATTTAAATCAGACAAAGAGAGAGGTGCTTGTAAAGCACACTCTGAACTCACATATTTCAAAATACTCTCAAGTGCAATATGGAAAAAGAAAGGAAGCACAGTGAAATACAATATTTGCCTAGGATCACACAATCTGGTCATGGGGGAAGCCAGGACAAATCCAGGGTGTTCTGTTTTTATATTTTGCCATTCAGCCACTACATGGGTACCTCTTTGCCTGTCCGGTTTTACATCAACGGTTAAGGTTTTTGAGCATGCGTGGCAGAAGCCACTTGAAAGCGTGTCTCATTTTGGGCTGTAGTGTCCAAAATGCCCTCGAGCTGAGCCAGAGCCAGGCTTCTGCCTCAGGCCTTGCTCAAGATTTTAGTGGCTTGCCCACCTCTTTATTAGAGTGGACCTGTGGATGTCTATTTTTGTGGAAGGGTTTGATTTTCTGTTTGAGGCTTTTTGTTTACTCTCATCTTATTTTAGCCTAAAGGATGCTGTATGCATAAGGCTGCAAGTATCAAGACCATTGTGACCGCATTGCTGCTACATCTCCTCCTGTTTTGCAGCACTTATTCTCAATCAAGTAACCTGGTAGAGTTGATATGGTCCACCATAGACAGCCTTGGTTGTTTGGTTGGGGGAATCACCTTCTTCAGAATGACGGCAGCAGAGGATTGGATTGTTTGGTGGTCCCTGATGGCTGTTTTCAATGTCCTATCATCTTGCAATGGTTTCTCTTCATGGTACCTTTTTCCCTTCCCCTTCCCCCCCCCCTACCCAGCTAAAGAGGGACCAGGGGTGTAACAGGTAGTGTCAAACTTGTTACTGGGTCTAGGCCGACTGGGAGTGGTGCTGGAGACAAATGATCAGACACCACTCACTACTAAATCTACCTCATCTTGTTACCTCTCCTATAAACCCTTAACTTTGTGTCCACATGGTGCTTACTAGGTTATTTTTGTTTCCTCACCTGGGATCTAACTTTGCTCTGGACTGCACCACTGGTTTCCTTGCTACAGTCACGTATTCATCTGACACCAATTTCTACTGAATTTAAACAAGAATAAGAGTGCAAGAACTCTAGTAACAACAATAGGAGCAAGAAAACAGGGATACAAAAGACCAACTTGGTTTGTATAGAAAGCCCTCACTCACCAACCCGGTTGGTGACATGCTTCATCATAGGTCCCCATCGGGAGAGGTCGAGTGCCTCCCCAGTGTGCTTCAACGCCAGATTTACTGCAGAGCGGGTATTTTGAAATGGTGATAGTGGTAGTGGTGGTGCAGATTAAAAATGTCTATGTTGTCTCAAAAAATGATTTAATGTTTGATCAATTAGACATATTAAAAGCAAAGTGTTGGAAATGAGGCCAAATAAATTGTTTGGCTATTTCCAGATAGTTTTACAAATAGGTCAACATGTTTCTACCATGAGTGGTGTAGATTTACCTGGCATTCATCAGGACCAACAAGTGGACTAAACCCCGGCGGTATGAGCGCGCTAAGGCTCACCCTTACCTAGGGACGTGAAAGTGAAAAATATGTACAAAAGTGCAAGTGAAGAAAAAATCCTTCTGTGGTATTCTCAATTTGAGAATACCAAAAATCGTGCACCTGCAAAGGAAACGACATGGACACACATAAAAAGAGACAAAACAAACAGTTAGTTGATGGTCTTGGCTCAAGAGTATGTCTATTGTGATTCTAAAGTGCTCTTGTTGTTAAAACTACCGACATGAAGTATAGCGGTATAGTTAACACCAAACCAAGACAATCGGGTGGTGTTCCAACCAAGGGGTGGTTTAAAAGTGCATGAAAGTACTGTTAACATGCACAATGCTATGTTCGCTAAATCGGGCGTTTGTGGATGGTAAGATCAATGGGCCAAAGGCCTGTGACCCCACAGTTACATATAGGTAATAAAGGTTCTCACTTAATTGGTGAGCAACTGTCACATCATGGATCTCAGGAGGGGGGTGGTAGCGAAATCGGCACACCCTTAAGGGTAATAAAGACACCAGTCAACAATAAGGACGGACAGATTGTACTTAGCTCAAGGTATAGATGACGGTGTCTTGACTTACGCCCTCGACGCTAGGCACCCACTGGAAACCTGCTAATCACCCTCTGAAACCGGATCCCGAAGATGGCTCTTCGTTCTGGTGGCGAGGTATATGAAGGCGATAGAAAACGGCACCCAGTTCCGGGGTGGGCGTGGCCCCGTTAGGAGACGTCGCTGGGGCCAATCAGGGAGGACGTCCAGGCCAGAGGCTACTACAACAACTAGACAGGGAATGGTCCGTGTTTGTTGAAAACCGCAACTTTATTGGCGAGACATATGTGAACACCAAGGTTGCTGACAGGAGGGAGTACAGCCTTAGTGACTCCATGCTCGCAGCGGTGATAATGGTTTGGGAGGTCAGACCCTGACAAACCAGAGTGGCTAGCAGGAATAGTTACTGTGATGCAACTCGGAGTTGGTAATTAATAGCTCCACAATCAGGGCGGGTATTACTGAACAGTTCGCGATTGCGCTTACTTATGAGAAAAATTAAAAAATAAATAAATAAAGGAAAAATAAATAATGGATAAAAGCGAGTGGGACTTATTGTCAGATTCACTCATGGCTCCATTGTATCAGTGATCATAGTCAGCGGTGGTTACTCATGAATAGATTGAGGGTTCATGAATGCTGATCAGTGTACCAAATCCAGGCGGATGGGTAATGCTACCAGTGTCACTCACGGTGTGGATAATTACAGTGGGATGACGTCACTCATGCTAAAGTGCTGCACAATTACAGTGTAGTTAACTCATAAATATTTTGCGACAATTTCGAGGTTCATGATTGCCGAATTGTGTGCCAAATACAGACGAGCAGGTATTACTACCAGTGTCACTCACGATTGGATTATTTCAGGATGGATGACCATGGTATATCGTCATTCAAACCTCGATTGTGAGTGCCCAGGCGGTAGACCCATCTTTGTTCCTTTTCGAATAGTCTCTGACTAAGGTTTCTACTCCCACTGACCTGTTCGACTACAGTCCACCTGAGGTCGTTGGTGGTATGGTTGGTCTGGAGGAAATGATTGCTCAGTTTTGTAGTTATCCTGAGGCACCTTATATTGCTCCTGTGCTCACAGATTCTCTGTTTCACCTTACGGGTGGTCATCCCAATATATCGTAAATCGCAGGGGCACGTGATCATGTAGATTACGTTGGAAGAGTTACAGTTAGTATAGATTCTTTGAGTCCAAATTTTACCTGGTTCCAAAGCTAGTTGTTTGGTATGGGTAGTCAGATGACACACGCTACTGACAGAACAGGGGAAATGCCCCACAATTTTTGGCATGCCCCATGTATCAGTAATAGTGCGTGTACTTGGTAACATAGTGTCTTTGGGTCGGGTATGGACCAATGAGTCTTTTACGCTTCGTCCTTTCTTAAAGGAGAAGAGTGGTTTCTCCTAGGTTTTCTTAGTACTGGAGATGATATTCCAGTTTTTATTAATAGATTTTTTCATTATGTTGGACAAGCTGCTATAGGTCGTGACACAGGTGAGGGGGACTTCCTGGGGTTCCCTGAGGCTATTTTCCAGAAGGACCTCACGCGGTTGATTGCGTGCTCATTTGTATCCTTTATTCAGGATGCTGGTTGGGTAACCTCTCGCTTGTAGCTTCTGAGTCAGGCCTGAAGATTGTTCTTTAAAGTCTTGAACATTACTGCAATTACGCCTGATTCTCAGATACTGGCCATATGGGAGGTTCTCTTTTAATGGCCGTGAGTGGAAGCTAGAGAATTCAAGGAGATTATGCTTTGCTGTCGGTTTGTGATGAGTTTTGGTTGTCAGAGATGTACCATTCACAGAGATAATGACATCTAGGAACACAACTTCAGTTTGACTCATTGTATGTGTGAATCTTAGATTGAGGTCTACAGTGTTGATCCACCTCAAAAAGTCTTTCATCAAGTCCTCACTGCCTTTCCAGATTAAAAGCACATCGTCGATGTATCTCCTCCACAGGTGGATGGAGGGTGAGAACTGACCATTGGTGGGTAGAATGTGCTTTGCCTCAAAATCGTAGACATACAACCCCGCCACGCTTGGGGCGAAGGTGCTGCCCATCGAGGTCCCCATACTTTACAGGAAAAGTTGCCCTTGATAAGCAAAGAAATTCTCTTTGAGGGCCATGGTGGCACAGTCTAGAATGAAGCCCTTAGGTGTTTGGTAATTCCATGGGATGGAATCCATGGCGGACCCCAGGACCCTGATGGTATCGTCCTGGGGGATGCTGGTGTATAAGCTCTCTATATCAAGGGTGACCAATGTCACAGTGCCTTCTTCAAAAGTTATTTCTTGTAGTAGGGATAGAAGGCTCTTGGTGTCCTTCAAGTAGGTCGGGGTGTTCTGGATGATTGGTTTTACAGAAGTGTGAGAGTGGTTCTAGAACCGAACCGATGCCAGAAACAATTGGCCTACCAGATGGTGGTGATTTGTTATTGTGTGTTTTTGGCTTGGTATAGAAGTATGGGATTACACTGTCACTGGTACTAAGGAAGTCAGCTTCATTTTTGGAAATAAACTCATTCTCCTCCGCTCCCTTTACTAGGTGGGTAATTCTCGATTTTAGCTCTGAGGAAGGGTCTCTAGTTAAAGGGGTGTAGTTTTTCTTGTCATTTAACAGATCTTGGCAAAATTTCTCATAGTCGCTGGTGTTCTGTATGACTATCCCGCCGCCTTTGTCTGCGGGTTTGATTGTAATCTCGGTGTTGTTCTGGAGGTCCTAAAGGGCTTTGTACTCAGCAGTACTGAAATTGCCAAATGTCTTTGGTTCTTGGCATGTCTCCATCTCCTGGAAGACCGCCTATTCAAATGCTATGATGGCTGCGGTATAGTATAGGGAGGTGGAGTAAAGCTCGATTTTAAACGCAGGCCTGTGTCCCCTTTACGGTTATCGCTGTTGGGGTCATCTTTTCCTTCGAAGAAGGCCTTGAGTTTGAGCTTCCTAAAAAAATCAGTCAACTCACAGTATAGTCTAAATTTATCTGGACGGGCAGTTGGGACAAATCCTAGACCCTTTTCCAGCACCTTGGTTTCCATCTGTGTCAGTTCTTTGTCTGATAAGTTTGTAATCAGACTTGTTGCCCACTCGTTCCTGGTAATGATGCTTTGCTGCGGGTCTGGTTGCCTACTGGGTCGTCTGTGACCCAGGAGACCTGGTTGTTCCCTCTCCTCTTCCCTCTCCCTCTGCGACCTCTGTCTAAAAAAGGCAGTTGGTACTGGTTCTGGAAGTGGGGTTGTTGCATAAAGGCTGGGTTCCAGCCCATAAGGGGGAACTGTGTTGGTTGGAAGGGGAAAGGTTGGGGGCCGCCTGCTGGTAAAGGTGCCGGGCCATCTTGGCTGCTGGTTGTAGTAGCCCGATCTACCCCTGTTACCCCTGTTCCCTCTTCTCCGATTTTGTCGATATGAGCCGTTGCTTGACCCACTACTATTAGATGAGTTCCCATCAGAGTAGTCTGAATCATTAGAATTTCTAGCTGGTGGTGTGTAATTAGGGTCTGCATACGGGTACATTTTATCAAATTCAAATTTCTTAAGATCTTTCTGAAATTTAGTGACCTTTGATTGCATCAAGTTGTCTTTATACTCGTTTAGCTCCTTGCTGATTTCATCCATTTTTTCTTATATCCAGTCACAGTGGTTTTAAACTGTGATTCGGTTTCTTGGATTTCAACCATTAAGGCTTCTGACAGGCGTTGTGCGGTCTTAATTATTAGCACCAGCCAGTCACGAGTGCAGTGCCATGCAATCATGGCCCATTCCTTGCGGAAAATAGCATAGTTGAGGAGTGGAGAAGTCTGGCTCACTGGTTAGAGGAGGCAGACCTGGAAGCAGAGGTCAGCCCGGGACCAGGGTTCAATTCCCGGCTGGGCGGGGTCTTGAGTCCTAAAATATCCGTGGACTCGACAATTCTCGCTCCGGTGCCTACTCGATTCACGGGTTCACACTCTGCGACTCTGGGCAATAGCTTGCTTAATCTCCACAATGGCCCCTCGCGGCGGGATGCCTGGCTTTCACCTTGCGGATACCCTGCCGGGGTTATCTCACAGGGGAATACCAGGACGGGTTCCCTAAGCAAGCGCTTAGAAACCGTTTGGTGATTTGCGCTATATAAATTCCTGTACATTTACATTTACATTACATTTACATAGTTCAGGAAGATGTGGGGCGCATTGGTGACCAAGAGGCCAATTTCTACTGAACGTGCTCCACACTTTACAGCATATTCCACCCTCTATGGCTTCTGTTATATGGTAATGCTTCCAACTGATTCAGTGTGGCATGAGGTGTGTAATGCACAGTGCCTGGAATGCTCTTGGAAGTGGTTTCCTCCAGTGGGCAACACTTCTGTGGATGTCTCAATATGAATATCTACACATTCAGTTGCTAGATTCTTCCTTGTGTGTGCCAGCCCATTTTAGAGCAGAGCACTATGGTGCCTGTTGCATTTGGTCAAGGGGTGAATAAATGTCTACTAAGCTGATGTAAATTTGGGGGGATACTGCCTTGGATCCAGGAGAAGCTTCACTATCTGCAGATGATTATTGCAAAGCACTCCATCATGTCCATGCAAATCTTTCACCTAATGAGTGCCTGATACAGTGGTACGCCTCTCCTACATCAATATTTCTGACAACATCTCACCCACCCTCGAATCTGTCCATCTCTGATGTTCTTTGCCTAAATCATTCTTTAACCCATATATTATGTCATAAAATATATATAGCTGTCACACTTCTAAATCTACCCCACTTTCTTACAGGCTACAGATGTGTACTGTAGGTCTCCTCTGTACCTCTTGCTTCCAGAATAATGTATGGCTTGATGGCATGAACACTCACTGCTGTGGCATGCAGCCCCCCTCCCCAGGCCAATTTTGGCCCAGAGGACTCCATCCCTGAGGCCCGGCAGCATTTTGAAGGGGAGGGGGCATGCCGCCTCAGTCCTCTGCCCGATTTCTGCTCTGGGGACCCCATCCCTCAGAGCCCAGCAACATATTCAAGAGGGAAGGGGCATGCATCCCCTTTTCTCGGGTCAATTTTGGCTCCGGGAACCCCATTCCCCAGGCCCAGCAACATATTCAAGGGGAAGGAGGCATGTAACCACCCCTCCCTAGGGCAATTTTGGCCCCGGGGCCCATCATAAGAAAAGGTGGTTATCCTGGTGCCCAACCAGGGCACCCACCACATTGTTATTAGGGGCTGCGGTAGAGCCCAAATGCACTCATGCCCCCATCCAGCTCCCCGCATCCAGCAGGAGCAGGCATTGCTCCTGCCCTCTGGCAGCAGATAACAATGCTGCTCCCTGTGAGATTGAGCAATATTTCGATCTGTTTCCCTGCCCGCATCACTGCGGGTAGGGAAACAGATCTAAAGTCTGCTCTCAGTGGCAGGAGCATTTTTGAAACTCTCTCCCACTGGGACTTGGTGTTTGCTGCTGCTCGGCAGGAGATTTACAAATGCTCACATCGAATGAGAGCAAACACAGGTTTCCGTGCCTGGGCTGCTGTGATCAGGGAAACCACTATGTCCCAGAGTGGGCACTCAAGGGAATAGCTGCTGAGCTGCTCTTGGGGTGAGCTCTCTGGGGCCATTAATGGCTCATGGAGGGGCCATGTGGCCCCCTCCCTTAATGGAATCATACCTGGTGGTGGGCTTTAAAGGCCTTTGCAAGCTCAGGAGGGGGCCATGCACCCCTTCCCCATGTTCAGAATTTGTGACCCCAGGGATGGGCTTACTATGAATAATAAGATCAGCCTTGGGGATGAGCGCTCAAATAGCTCAGGGAGGGGGCTGTGCATCCCCCCGCCATAAAAATTGTTATGGCCCCAGTAGTGGGCTCCCCAGGCAAGACTCCTCAACTTTATGTACACAGCCTCTGGGGTGAGATCCCCGGGCAGTATACCTTTATTTTTTTTTTTTCAATACTGTAAGAGTCTTGCAGACTCACAGCATTTTTTGCCATTTCTTTTTCTTTTTGTGGCCCAAGGAGGTCCCTCTGGGTTCACTACATGGGCCTAGGGGGTTTGGGTATCCCTCGCCACCTCATACATCTTTTTTGTTACAACTTCAGGACAGGGACTAAGTCCCCAAGTCCTGTAATGGCTGCTAGCAACGTTCATGGTGCTAGCATCCAATCAGAGCGATTGTTTTCATGAGTGTTTGACTCCAACATGGGCTGGATGGGCCAAGATAATAGAAGCTCCCTGGGCAGTCAGAATGCTGTATTTTTAAACTGCTGCTCCCACAGGAATTTTGGAGACTCACATGAGCCCACCTGACAAAATACACCATTATTTTTTACCCTTAATTTCTACAAAAAACTACTGAACGGATTTACACCAAATCACAAAAAAGCACCATCTGCGGACCAAGATCTATCTTCCTTTCAAATCTGGTGTAATTCCGTCCTGCAGTTTTTTCTGTAGTGTCTTAAAGAAGTCTGTGGAAAATGCAGGGGGATTTAGCATTTTGGGACCTCTCTTTTTTATCGCACCCACTTGATGGATCACCCTGAAACTTTCCAGGAATGAGCTGAGTTGGATGAACTTTGAGGTGTCATTTTGTTCCAATATTTACACCACACAGCGTGTGACCTCACAACGACCACTAAAGACAGACTTTTTGCTGTTTTACAATTGCAATGATCGCATCATTATTGCCTTACAAAACATTTTAAAACATTATAAAACATTTTAGATACTTAAATATTGTAAACATTTTAACCATTTTAAAGTAGAGCATGTTAATTTCACTTGAGGTTGCAGTAATATATAATTACATTAAAAACGAAATCAAACTAGTTCTCGGTATAATATACCAAACTATTGATGTTAAAGTTTTAAACTTGCCTTCTTCACAAAATCCTACTATATCAGCATTGCATAATGCCCTAATGGGCAATACTTGGTATTGTTAATCATAGTCCACTTGGGAATAATTCAAAGCTACCCTGACTCCTTAGCCTTGGTGCTGGGGTCTCGCAGTGACATAGCCAGGACGGCAAATAAAATGTTTTTTTAATTTCCACCAAAAATCGTGATGGATCTGCGACTCTAATGAAAGTTTTAAAAAAAGAACAACAAGCGTGCGCTTCCGCACTTGTTTTAAAAAGAGCCCCTGGGTCAGACAGGACCCGGGGGGCTTTTTTTTTTTTAAAGCAGGGGGCGCACAGGACCTTCCTGCTGCAGCTCTTTGAGCTCCAGGAATCAACACCTCCCTGAGGCTTTATTTTTTATAAAGGAGGTGGGCCACACAGACTCCCCCCTGGGCTTCTTAGAACCCCCGGGACCACCACTTCTCCAGGGCTTTGAAATATCTAAAACTGGGGTGGGGAGACCCGGTAGCCCCCTTCTCAGACCAGTTTGACAAAAGCCCCGCCTCCTAGGGCATATATGGTCCCAGGGACCATCACCTCCCCGGGGCCAGCCCCTGAACACAGAAGATGGGGTACCGGGCCATCAATGGCCCTAGGAACCATCACACCCCCAGGGCCTGTTCCCTAAGTTCCTGGGTGCCCACCCCGGGACATAGCTGTTTGCTCTGACTTGGTGGAAGCTTTAAGCTTTGACAGCTCCCACCTAGTCAGAGCAAACACTAACTCTGCTCCCAGCAAGTAGGAGATGTTAACCGCTCCTGCTTGCTGGGAGCAGAATTTTTGTCTGTTTCCCTGCCTGCTGTCATGTGAGCAGGGAAATTAAAGAAAAGAGTATTCCCACACAGAAGGAGCTGCATGTTTAGCAGCTTACTCTGAGTGGGAGCAATGCTGGATTCCACTGGAGGCAGACAGCCAGCAGGGACTGCTGGGGATGAGGTCCTTGGGGCGGAAATCGGCTTGGGGAGGGAGCCGCACAGCCCTGCTCCCCATTTTCCTTAGTAGTATGCAAAGGTCCATCAATCTTTTCCTACATCGATGGACAGCTTAACAAAAGGTCGCCAAGAGTGTTTCCAGATGATTTTGATGAACATTATGTATGCAGAGGGATATGAGGACATCTTCACCAGACAAAGAAGCACTTATTTCATTTAGTCAAGAGGAAGTACTCCTGTTTGGTGGATATTCACCTCTTTGTATTCTTGTTTTCTTCTCAAAGCGAGAATTTACGTTATCACAGATTTGTGGATGAAGATGCATTAACTTGTGGTCCCTTATGCAGCTGTAGTGCAGAATATGCACAAGACATTTACCCAACATGGTAGCACTTACTAATTAACCGGATGAAAGTACTCCAGTTGGGTAAACATTTTTGGCAAAATTGGGGACTCTTCTGGGAAAAAATGAGGTCCCACTCTAGCCCTGGTGCGCATTTCACAGATATTAATCTTCAACAGTAAGCATTTACAAATTTAAACATATCAGGTGCCCCAGTTTAAGCTCCAATTTAGTAAAGCACAAACATTCATAACTTCTTGGGCTTGGCAGAGGGAAATCAAATGTGTTTATTCTTGTATTCCACGTTGAAAAACAATAGGAAATGTTTAATGGTGGTGAATGCATCTTTGATCGAATGGAGCAAAATCTGATCTGTAGTGACTGTGACAAGTGGTTTCTTTTTTTCCATCTCCTGATGAAAGCATAGTCCATGGCTCCCCTTTTAAATACCCTAAGTATGCAAATGCCCAAAATCTATAGCGTTACTCATACACCCAGTCACAGACACATACAGGCACTCACACATCCACTCACAGACACATACAGGCACTCACACACGCAATCACAAACCCACACAGTCATTTACACACCCACGCATAGACTCATAGTGCCACTCACAAACCCAGTCACAGACTGGCTCAGGCACTCACACACCTACTCTCTGACCCATACAGGCACTCACACACCCACTCACAGGCCCTCACACACCCACTAACAGACACATAGCACCCCTCACATACCCACTCATAGACACACACAGGCACTCACACACCCATCCTTTGGCCCACACACACACTCACACACCCACTCACAGACCCAATCACAGACCCACACAGGCACTCATACACCCATTCACAGACCCACACAGCCACTCACACAAGAACTCACAGACCCATAGCACCACTCATACACCCACTCAGAGACACACACAGGCACTCACACACCCTCACAGACCCACACAGCCACTCATTCACCTACTCACAGACCCATAGTGCCACTCACAGACCCAGTCACAGGCCCACAAAGACACTCACACACCCACTCATAGACCTACACATACACTCATATACCCACTCACAGACCTATACAGCCACTCACAGATCCACTTACCGACCTATACAGCCCTCATACATCTACTCACTGACCTATACAGCCACTCACAAACCCATTCACAGACTGGCTCAGGCACTCACACACCCACTCTCTGGCCCATACACCCACTCACACACCCACTCACAGGCCCTCACACAGTCATTTACACACCCACGCATAGACTCATAGTGCCACTCACAAACCCAGTCACAGACTGGCTCAGGCACTCACACACCTACTCTCTGACCCATACAGGCACTCACACACCCACTCACAGGCCCTCACACACCCACTAACAGACACATAACTCCCCTTACATACCCACTCATAGATACACAGGCACTCACATGCCCATCCTTTGGCCCACACACACACTCACAAACCCATTAACAGACCCAGTCACAGACCCACAAGGCACTCATACACCCACTCACAGACCCACACAGCCACTCAAACAGGTACTCACAGACCCATAGCACCACTCATACACCCACTCACAGACACACACAGGCACTCACACACCCTCACAGACCCACACATCCACTCATCCACCTACTCACAGACCCATAGTGCCACTCACAGACCCAGTCACAGGCCCACAAAGACACTCACACACCCACTCATAGACCTACACATACACCCGTATACCCACTCACAGACCTATACAGCCATTCACAGATCCCCTAACAGACCCATACAGCCACTCACACATCCACTTACAGACCTATACTGCACTCATACATCTACTCACTGACCTATACAGCCACTCACACACACACTCTCAAAGTTTACAGGTTAGAGTTAGGAAATAAAATGTAAAAAATGTAGAAATTAACACAAAAAACAAATGTCACAGGGGCGTTAAGTTAGGAAGCAGAATTAAAAAAAATCCTTGGAAATTCATTGAAAAAGCCAAATGTTGCAATGACATTATACTTAGGAAATAGAATTTTAAAAAACATAGAAATTCACTGAAAAAAACGAAGGTTACAGGGACGTTGTAGGTAGGAAATAGAATTACTCAAACCATAGAAATTCTCTGACAAAAACGAAGGGTAGAGGGACGTTATAGTTTGGCTCAGAATTCACTCAGATTAAGCCATATGAATTCAGCAGTTATAGTTACCAGATCTAAATATAACTTACGCCCCCGTAATGTATGCTTATGACCTCACATATTACAACATCACTGATGATATCACTGATGACATCTCAAAGGACATAACTTATGACATCGTCCAGTGAGTGTGTTTGGAAGTGTTTCTGAGTCTTAAAGATATATACTAAGCTACTATATAACTTAAATTACTATTCTTTTTGTACTAATAATGATTATACTGCTTCTAACATATTTCATCTGAGTGGCTGCGAGCATGTCTGAATCTGTGTGAGGGTGGTTGTCGGATTGGCTGTATGGATGAGTGAGTGGCTGTATGGATCTCTCACTGTGTGTGTGAGTGGCTGTATAGGTCTGTCACTGGGTATGTGAGTTTTGGTATGGGTCTGTGAATGGGTTTGTGGGTGGTTTTCTGGGTGTGTTAATGGCTGTTTGAGTGATCGTATGAGTGTGTGAGTGGCTGTATGGGTATGTGAGTAGGTGTGTGAGTGGTTGTGTGTGTGCATGAGTGGTAATAGGGGTATATGAGAAGGTATCTGAGTGGCTCTATGGTTTTGTGAGTAGTTTTATGGGTGTAAGCATTTGTAACGTATGTGAGTGGGTGGGTGTGAGTGATTATGTGGGTGTGTGAGTATGTGAGAGGTTATATAGGTGTATAACTGGTGTGTGAGTGGTTGTATGGGTCTTTGAGTGGCTTTGTGGCTGTTTTAGTGGTTGTGTGGGTGTATTAGTGGGTGTGTGAGTGGTTGTATAGGTATTTTTGTGGGTGTGGGTGTGGGAGTGGTTGTATGGATGCGTAAGTGGTTCTGTGGATGATGTCATCAGTGGTGTAATTTGGGATGTCATCAGTGATGTCATCCATGATGTCACTGACGATATCATGAGTGATGTAATATGTGAGGATAGAAGCAGTGAATTGTGTGTTAGCTCAGTAACTATAACTGCTGAATTTCAATGGTTTTGTACGAGTGTGTGAGTGGCTGTATGGGTATGTGAGTAGGTGTGTGAGTGGTTGTGTGTCTGCATGAGTGGTAATAGGGGTATATGAGAAGGTATCTGAGTGGCTCTATGGTTTTGTGAGTAGTTTTATGGGTGTAAGCATTTGTAACGTATGTCAGTGGGTGGGTGTGAGTGATTATGTGGGTGTGTGAGTATGTGAGAGGTTATATAGGTGTATAACTGGTGTGTGAGTGGTTGTATGGGTCTTTGAGTGGCTTTGTGGCTGTTTTAGTGGTTGTGTGGGTGTATTAGTGGGTGTATGAGTGGTTGTATAGGTATTTTTGTGGGTGTGGGTGTGGGAGTGGTTGTATGGATGCGTAAGTGGTTCTGTGGATGATGTCATCAGTGGTGTAATTTGGGATGTCATCAGTGATGTCATCCATGATGTCACTGACGATATCATGAGTGATGTAATATGTGAGGTTAGAAGCAGTGAATTGTGTATTAGCTCAGTAACTATAACTTCTGAATTTCAATGGTTTTGTACGAGTGAAATCTGAGCCTAACTATAATGTCCCAGTAACCTTTGGTTTTTACAGTGAATATATATATATATATATTCACTGAAAAAACCATAGGTTATAGACCATATATAGTTAGGAATTAGCATTTACAAAACCTTGAAAATTCACTGAAAAAACCATAGGTTATAGACCATATATAGTTAGGAATTAGCATTAAAAAACCTTTTTTTACTCACACAAAACCATTGAAATTCCATATATAGTTAGTAGTACTAACTATATATCGCGCACCCGCAATCCACTGCTGATCATGTCACATATTGCACCATTCATGACATGGTCAGTGACATCACTGATGACATCACTGATGACATCTCAAATGACATCACTGATGACATCACTGATGACATCTCAAATGACATCACTGATGACAACATCCAGTGACTGTGTATTTCTGTAAAGTTAAAATATGTCTTACATATTGAAGAATGAGTAGATGTAGAAGTGTCTGGATGAAGGATTTAGTAGGTGCATGACTGACTGTATGAGTGAGTGGTTAAATGTGTCTCACTGAGTGCATGGGTTAGTGACTGAACTGTGTTAATTTGTGCATCATTATGTTTGTTGTTCTGTAAACTGCTGCATGTGTTGATCAGTAGCTATATGAGTAAGTATATGGGTTATTGATTGGTTGCTCAAGTATTTGTATGGGAGACTGAGTGTGTGTGTGGGTGGCTGGGAGGTGTATGACTCTGTGCATTGGTGAGTGAATGGATATCTCAGTGCTACATGTCAAAGTAAGTACATATGTAAAACACAGTACATGTGAGAGTTGGCATATATAAATAACTGTGCATAAGAGCCAGTGAATGTGTGAGTGGCTGTATGGATGATTGTGAACTTGTATCAGGGATTGTAAAAGAGAGTAAATATGTGTTACTATATGTTTGAATAAGTAAGGTGTGTATAACTGTATAGTTGAGGAAATGGAGGTGTGATTGATTCTTTGCATGACTGACTAGGTGTGTAAGTAACTCCATGGATGAGTGACAGTCTGTGAGTGTCTGTTTACACTGAGTGTATCTAAGGTTATATTAGAGTCTGAAGAGGTTCATCGTATTATCACATGAATGATGTCATCAGTGATGTGATCAGTAATGTCAAATGAGATGTCATCAGTGATGTCATCAGTGATGTCATTTGAGATGTCATCGGTGATGTCATCAGTGATGTCATTTGAGATGTCATCAGTGATGTCATCAGTGATGTCATTTGAGATGTCATCAGTGATGTCATCAGTGATGTCACTGACCATGTCATGAATGATGTAATATGTGACATGATCAGCAGTGGATTGCGGGTGCGCGATATATAGTTAGTACTACTAACTATATATGGAATTTCAAGGGTTTTGTGTGAGTAAAAAAAGGTTTTTTAAATGCTAATTCCTAACTATATATGGTCTATAACCTATGGTTTTTTCAGTGAATTTTCAAGGTTTTGTAAATGCTAATTCCTAACTATATATGGTCTATAACCTATGGTTTTTTCAGTGAATTTCAATGGTTTTTTATTAGCAAATATCATAAGCTGTCGAATGTCAAGTACGTGGTAAGAAAAAACATTTTCGTGTTTATGCACACTGATCTGCTTTGAATGCTGCCCCCCCCCTCATTTCTATTAGGAGTACTCTCTCTTTGCAGATAGTGAAGGGTAGTTAACGCAGGCCTTTGCCCCCGTTGTAATCCGTCGTGCCTGCTTCTCTCTCCATTTGATTGATTGTTATCCAAGCATTTACTGTTTTAGAATTGGTTCTCTTTGGTTCATTCTCTATTTACAAACAAGCACAGAGTCGCAATACTCTGTTTAGTCTTTGCAGATAGCGAAAAATCGTGTAAAAAAACAAAAGGAATCGAGCAAAATCAGTAGGCCACTAATGGGATCTCTTTTTGACCTCGCTAAAATAGAAACATTAGGAACAACCCCTCATGACAAATACGAAACTAGTGAGATGAACTGAACTCCACACCATGATGGCTGCAAGACAGCTCGGCTCCGCCACCCACCCCGCCCAAAATAACGATAAACTCTATGCAAATATATACAACACACCAGCAAAGTAACAGGGTAAAACATTTTATTAAACAACTATTTACATAACTATTTTAAACTTTTTGTTGCCCGATCCGGCTAGCTCAATCGATCGAGCATGAAACTCATGCACTCTGATGATTCAAAGTTTTGAAGAGTGCTTGTAACACTGTCTGAAGCCTATTTGCACTTGCTTCATCTTCACTATTCTAAAAGTAAGTGGGGGCTGTTTGAGTACGTTACTGCATTTGTAAACAATGTGATGCGGTGCCACCCTGAACCGCTTAACGGAGGCCCCCGAGGGACGTGTGATGGCGCGGACTCGGAGGGGGCGCTTGGCTCCGGCCCCCTCCCCAAGTCGTGTTCTCCTGGTGTGGCCTGAGATCGCCCCCGACATAGGTGGCCGGCTCCCGGGATCAAGCGGAACTTTTTGCCTTTTGGTAACTCTTCCATTCTTGACCTTGTCCCACAATCCGTTTCACCTAAAGACACGCTGTAGTGCGGCGCCCCTTTACCATTTCAGTTGCCATTCCGCCCGCTTTTGCTACACTGTGCCTCTTCCGCTATTCAGCTGTTTACCGCCCGCTCTTTCGACTACAACGTCTCGCTCACCATGTAGTTGAGTTGCTCCCGCTCTTGCGGTGCAGCGATAGGCAGCTGCCACAGGACTCTCAAAATGGCGGCCGGCTCTTCAGATTTGGGCGTGGTCCACTAAAATGGCCCTGCGACACCTTGGAACTCGGACGCTTGTCTGCTAGAGCTTGGGCTCCATTCTCGAAAGCGTCCCCTCAGCCTTGAAGATTCTACAAAAGTCTTGGGGGCCCCCGACTCCCGCAGGCTTCTGGTGGGGAGCGGCTAGCATGATTGCTCGTGGAATGGCCACGACGGAGCTACGAAATGGTGGTGCTCTCATGCTAACGCCAGCTTCAGTCTGAAACATCCAGAAACTCTGTAGACTACCAATTCGATCAGTTCCGGTAGCGCCCCAACGTGACCCGGTAGAGAAGAACTTGCCCTCCCCTCTTTGACTGATGGTTCTTGTTGCCTGTCCCTTCTGTTGTCATTTAACAGAACTATTTAGCCTGCTGAAAGGGGTTGTGTTCCGACCGCTGGTTGGTGGAGACATTTTGACTATATTCTGGACCTGCGTTGTCGCGTAATGCGTCATATGACGCGCCGCGTTAGCGCATCCGGAAGTGATCCGGGGCGCGGCGCGCAGCGCGTAACGTAAGCATAACAGATCATGTAACTTGGTAATAAAACTTTTCATTGGTTCATTTTACTTTTCTTATTCTAATGATGAAAGGCTTGGTCATATGACCTAAAAATTACGCTTTTTATTACTTTCGAACATTATTTTTTCTTAAACATATGTTTTAATGTTCCAGGCTAATGTACTTTCCCGGAAAATTTACAACTATCCTGCAAGTAAAATATATTCCTTTTTCGAGAAAAAGGGCGTTTCTTCGTCCCATGACGGAGCCGTTGAGCAAAAGAGGGTCGGCCTGCTGTCTTAGTCGCCGATACGCCAGAATATCAGATTCTTATCGATCACTTTATGTTGCAGGAGTAGAAAACACAACAACCCTTGACCATTTATCTTTACTGTGTTCCTGCGTATTATACCTTTTACCCTTCATGTAATTCGAATGCTTTATTTCACTTGCCTTTTACTGATTCTAAAACAGTGACTATTATTAAAAACTTTACCAATGTAAATACTACTACCATGTTTTCTTTTAAAAACCTTTATTGTGAAAATGTCAGTATACAAATACGGGCCTATAACCACGTGGGCCGGCCACGGAGCAAACTGTAATCGTATATGATGAGTAGACATTTACACTGTAGAGGAACGTAACGGGCGGGCCATTAGGTTGCAAGAACTGAGGTGTCTAACAGTTGCGGAATCGGTGGACGTACATTTTATAATTAAAATACGACAGGGCCAGTTACAATAAAATTATCTAGATATACATTTGCGGGCAAGTACCATGGGTGACGTTAATTTGAACTTTCAATAGTACAGTAATCAATAACACATCAGAACTTAATATCAATAGGGATGTCGAAATATTCAATCAATTCTCGTCCCCGCCCGCCATGTGCTTCAAAACTGCATACGTATCTCGTGATTTCAATGTTCTGCAACCAGTACACAACAAGGAGTTACGACTCCCATTTATTCTGGCGCCATTTTGGGCGAGGACGGGCAGGTCCAGGATATAGTCAAAATGTCTCTACCAACCATCGACTATGATGATGTTCATATGCTGTATTTATTAGAGTAACACTCATCTGTCCACATGAAATTAATTTGCCACAATCTAAACATGTCATTTTAATCTTTCCAAAGTTCTTCTAAATATTTGGGACCGTTTCCCTTGCCTCTGATGCTGTCAGTGCCAGTTCTTTGATGAATGTACTGGCAGGTCGGGGGTTCTCCTCCAAATCTCTCTTTTATGCAGCACTATAATTAATCGGTGCCACCTCTCCATATGACGATGCATGGTATAGTTACCATAACTATATTTTTTTTCGGTTCCTCTGGAGAGTACATCGTGGCAGATGAAGCGTGTAACGTACCGGGAATTTACCTTTTTTGCATGTAGAGGAAAGGAAAAAAAATTCGAGCGTCCGAGTTCTAAGGTGTCCCAGGGCCATTTTAGTGGACCAGGCCCAAATCCAAAGGACAGGCCGCCATTTTGAGAGTCCTGTTGCAGCCGCCTGTCGCTGTAGCATCAAGAGCGGCCGAAACTCAGCTGAATGGCAACTGAAACGGTAAAGGGGCGCCCCACTACAGCAGACGAGCCTCCACCTGGGAAGGCCCGTTCACGCCGCCTCCCCCCCCCCCTTCGGGCACCCCACGCCGTTATTCGGAGCAGGATTGTAGGATAGCCACACCAATGCGGCAACTTGCTAGACACCACCTCGGTGCCAACCGAATCTCAGCACCTTGTGGTGTCTTCTATTCAGAAAATATTGTTGTGCTGCCTTCGACCTATTCGCCGCAAGTGCGCACGCAACTCAGCTGCATAGCTTGCTAGACACCACCTCGGTGCCATCCGGATCTTGGCGCGTTGCGCTGCCTTTGGCCCCATTCGCACATCGGTCCGCTACTGACGCCACCTCACAGGCCAACGGGGCGCCCCACGCCCACTTTCAGCATTGTAGGATGGCCACACCAGTGCAGCAACTTGCTAGACACCACCTCGGTGCCATCCGGATCTTGGCGCGTTGTGCTGCCTTCAGCCTATTCGCACATCAGTCCGCTACTGACGCGAACTCACAGGCCAACGAGGCGCCCCACGCCAACTTTCAGCATTATAGGATGGCCACACCAGTGCGGCAACTTGCTAGACACCAGCTCGGTGCCATCCGGATCTTGGCGCGTAGTGAAGCTGCAGCAGCTGCAAATAAGCTTCAGACAGTGTTACAACCGCTGCTCAGAACTCTCAACTATGACACCACCTCGGTGCCATCCGGATCTTGGCGCGTTGCGCTGCCTTTGGCCCCATTCGCACATCGGTCCGCTACTGACGCCACCTCACAGGCCAACGGGGCGCCCCACGCCCACTTTCAGCATTGTACGATGGCCACACCAGTGCGGCAACTTGCTAGACACCACCTCGGTGCCATCCGGATCTTGGCGCGTTGTGCTGCCTTCGGCCTATTCGCACATCGGTCCGCTACTGACGCTGCCTCACGTGCCAACGGATTTTCTACGCTTTTTATACCCTATGCCGCATAACAGGTCATGTGACTTGTTTATAAAACTTTTCATTGGTTCATTTTACTTTTGGTTTCCTAATGATGGAAGGCTTGATCATATGACCTAAAAATAACACTTTTCATTGGATGAAAACTTTTTTTTGTCCCAAACGATGAAAGCCCCACCTTGTTTCTGGATGTTTCAGACTGAAGCTGGCGTCAGCATGAAAGCACCACCATCTCGTGGCTCCGTCGTGGTCATTCCGCGAGCAATCATGGCAGCCGCTCCCCACCGGAAGCCTGCAGGAGTCGGGGGCCCCCAAGACTTTTGTACAATCCTCAAGGCTGAGGGAACGCTTTCGAGAATGGGGTCCAAGACCTAGCAGACTAGCGTCCGATTTCCAAGGTGTCCCAGGGCCATTTCAGTGGACCAGGCCCAAAAAGGAAAGAGCCTGCCGCCATTTTGAGAGTCCTGTGGCAGCCGCCTATCGCTGCACCGCAAGAGTGGGCGCAACTCAGCTGAATGGCAGATTTTGACACAGTGGACCAAAAGCGGACGGAATGGCAACTGAAACGGTAAAGGGGCACCCCACTACAGCAGACGAGCCTCCACCTGGGGAGGCCCGTTCACGCCGCCTCACCCCCCCCCCCGGGGCGCCCCACGCCGTTATTCGGAGGGCGGCAACTTACTGGACATCACCTTGGTGCCATCGTTCTGCTGCCTTGGAACTATTCGCACAACAGACCGCTACTGATGACCCACCCCCCGCGACGCCCCACGCCGGATACCGAAATCAGTGCGGCACCCAGGCAACATCACCTGGGTGCCGTCCAGAAATCTGGACGTTGTGCTGCGTTGGGACTATTCGCACAACCGACCGCTACTTCCTTCTTTTTCCCTAAAAATGTTTAAATGTTTTTACTGTTTTTGTTTTGTTGTATATATTTATAAGTTATTAAAGTTTTATAATCCTACTACTTTGTTGGAGTGCTATATATTTTTAATGTGACACATAATTGTAAAAACTTTGATGTACAAAGAGGCATCCCTGGAATCTTCCGCTTCAGGCTCGGTCCCCTCCCCAATCACAATACAGAATGGTTTTCAGATAGTAGGAACGCGTGTGGTGTGACGGATCTCATCGGGTGTGGGCCTTGATCTACTATAACTCCTTTGAAGAGGGGTGATTCTTTACAGCTGGGGCCATAAACTACATCTGCAGGGCTAGCTGATAGCCTGGGACCGGCCTGGACAATCGGACACAGAGGAAGAGGAGTGTCAGAGGGTGCGGTAGTGAATAGGGCGAAAGGGAGGTGTCGGACAGGCACAGGGTGTGATTCTCAGGGAAGAGCAGCGCAGATGGGGGGAGGTTTATTGCCCATGCGTAAGACAGAGAGCGGGGGTGACCAGTGCCTGGGGGAGATGCTTGCGAGGGTGGGGAGCCATGCTAAGGATCGACAGCGTGCAGAGAGTGGGTCTGGTCAAGGCATCTAAAATGGCTGCCGTGCACGACAAAAGTGTGGCATTTGAAAAAAGGCAAGATGGCGCAGACAATGTTTATCAACACTTCCTGATTTCCTTCGAATCGAACGTTAACAGACGTTATCTCTACCACACTACCGGTCCCCCTGGGCTTAAACGCCGAGATGGTAGGGACTGCATCCCGTGGAGATAGGCCGAGACGTCACTCAGCAGAAAAAAAAGAAAAAAAAAAGTCTATAAACATACAATAAGTTAAAAGTCAATCATTCTTGTTTCCTTGTAGTACGCTCCCCAGGCCCGTGGGGCCCTTTTAAAACCTCCACATCAAACCTAGGGGGTCAGGGAGGATCTACTGTGCCCCCTTATGGTCATTTGCCCCTTCGCTTTGGCCTCCTCTTGTCTCTCGATCCTACCGAGAGACAAGATGGCGGCCGCTACGGACTGTTTGGAATGTTTACAGACGCCGGAGAACCAATCAGCTTCGCTTCACAAAGCTCCGTAACGCGAAAAGTACGCGAAGCGGAGCGCTGCCCGGTCCGCTGTCACAGATATATATCTTTTTTTGAACGTTAATTTCTCAAAATCCACTGGAGCACATATATTGAGACATAGCAAAGGCACATCGGGCTACCAGTACCTACAATTTTGCCACGTTTCGTGCAAATCCATTCAGCCGTTCGATTATTTTTTTTTATTTTTTTTTTTGCCCCGCGGGCCCTTTTAAAACCTCCACATCAAACCTAGGGGGTCAGGGAGGATCTACTATGCTCCCTTATGGTCATTTGCCCC
Organism: Lissotriton helveticus; assembly: GCF_964261635.1. Lineage (NCBI taxonomy): Eukaryota > Metazoa > Chordata > Amphibia > Caudata > Salamandridae > Lissotriton > Lissotriton helveticus. The sequence goes on along the minus strand of NC_136070.1, from coordinate 501,329,838 downwards.
TTCACTTTGGCCTCCTCTTGTCTCTCGATCCTACCGAGAGACAAGATGGCGGCCGCTACGGACTGTTTGGAATGTTTACAGACGCCGGAGAACCAATCAGCTTCGCTTCACAAAGCTCCGTAACGCGAAAAGTACGCGAACCGGAGCGCTGCCCGGTCCGCTGTTACAGTTATATATCTTTTTTTGAACGTTAATTTCTCAAAATCCACTGGAGCACATATATTGAGACCTAGCAAAGGCACATTGGGCTACCAGTCCCTACAATTTTGCAAAGTTTCGTGCAAATCCATTCAGCCGTTCAGGCTAAAAGTGAGGCCAACCGCCCTATGGAAATTAACATTGGAAAAACGCGTTTTGGGACCCCCCTTTTTTCTCGGCCCCCCCTTGACGAACCCCCCACCAAATTTCCAGGGGCTGCTCAGAAACAAAATGTTCCATTTTCCTGAAAATTTCTGCCAATTCCGTCCACAAACGCCAAAGTTATTAGACATAGAATTTTCAAAAATCCCATAGAGAAAAAATCCTAACTATATATACCTACTGGCGACCGCCAGTAGGTAATATATATATATATATATCTATATATATATATATATATATATATATATATATATATATATAGATATATATATATATATATCACCTACTGGCGACGTAGTTATAGTTAGGATCGTTTTCCATAGGAAATCCGCAATATTCTATTGGGAATAACTTTGGTGCCGAATGAGGGATCTGCCTGTAATTTTCCTTAACTTTGCCTTGCTGCGCTCCGCTCCTTCCCTGAAAGTTTCGGGGGGATCCGTCAAGCGGGGGCCAAGATAAAAGAGGGGGTCCCAAAACGTGTTTTCCCCATGTTAATTTCCATAGGGCGGTTGGACTCACTTTTAGCCCGAACGGCTGAATGGATTTCCACCAAACTTGGCAAAATTGTAGAGACTGGTACCCCGATGTGCCTTTGCTATGTCTCAAGATATATGCTCCAGTGGTTTTTACGAAAATTAACTTTGAAAAAATATATATTGGGCTACATTGGGCTATATATATGTTAGAGGCCAAATGTAGCCCAATGTAGCCCAATGTAGCCCAATGTAGCCCAAAGATGGCCACCAGAGACAAAAAAAATAAATGTAGCCCAAATATCAGCCAGATGTAGCCCAACTATAGCCCAATGACAGAATGTCCCAGAGTGTTCTAAAGAACAACTAGAGCGCTAACAGTCTTACTTATGACAAAAGTATGGCACACCTGAAGTCATCTTGATTGGAATAAAGTGGTAACACTTAATACATTTAATTTGAAAAGGAACAAAATGAGGGGTTTCATTTTGCCATAGAAATTATATGAAAAAACCATAGGTTTCACACCAGTTATAGTTAGGAATTAGCATTTAAAAAACCTACTAAATTCACTGAAAAAACCATAGGTTTCACACCAGTTATAGTTAGGTGGAAATTTTACTTGCATAAAACCATTGAAATTCCCACGTTATAGTTAGTTGGACTCACTATAACTTGCGCGTGCAATGCACTGCTGATGACGTCACATATTACATCACTCATGACATGGTCAATGACATCAGTCATGACATCACTGATGACATCTCAAATGACATCACTGATGACATCATCCAGTGAATGTGTATCTTTCTGAAAAATAAATATTTTTTATATATGTATATCTAAAGGTTGATGGAAGAATAAATGGGTAAATAAATGTCTAAATGCAATTTTTTTGTATAAAATTGATTGGTTAACTGACTTATTAAATGTATCTTAGTGAATACATATATTAGCGAGTAATGTTTAAATATTTAAATATCTGTATCTGTGTCTCACTTTGTGTATAAGTGGCTGCATGGGTTGGTGAGTAGCTACATGAGTGTGTATATGGGTTATTAGTTGTTTTTGTGAGTATCAGTATCAGTGTCTGTATGGTTCGGTGGGGGATATTACTTAGAGCACAGATGCATGAATGAGTGACTCACTATTTGTATGTATTTTGAAGACAGCATGTGTGCTAGACTGTATGGGTGGATAATTGTGTGTACGGGTGGGTTAGTGAGTATGTGTTTTTATGATTGATTGTTTAAGAGAGTAAATATGTTTCAGTTTCTGTAGAAGTATGTGTAGTGGTGTGTATATAGCAGTATAATCAAGTAAATGCTTTTTTGATAGTTTATTTGCATGTGTGAATTTGTGTGTGAGTAACTATATGGATGAGTATTAGTGTGTAACAGGATGTATAGGTGTATGAGTACATATGATGAGTAAGTACATGCGTGAGTGACTATATAGAACTGTTGGTGAATGAGTGGATGTGTATGTAGATGTTGGAATTACCTAATAAGTTGTTGTAATTGGTATTGGTTTCTCCTTTTTTAAGAAAATGTTAGTTTCTATTTTTGAATGTGTGTGTCAAAGGTTATTTTATGCTGATAGGAGGTCTGCCACTTTGTCACAAGGATGTTGTCATCAGTGATGTCATTTGAGATGTCATCAGTGATGTCATGAGTGATGTCACTGACCATGTCATGAGTGATGTAATATGTGACGTCATCAGCAGTGCATTGCACGCGCAAGTTATAGTGAGTCCAACTAACTATAACGTGGGAATTTCAATGGTTTTATGCGAGTAAAATTTCCACCTAACTATAACTGGTGTGAAACCTATGGTTTTTTCAGTGAATATATATATATAACAAAGAGCAAATGCAGGCACTTCCGGTGAGTAATTCATATTTTATTTTAAGGTCATAATACAGTGATCATTCTTGTCCTGACGCGTTTTGGCAGTAAACTGCCTTTGTCGAATTCATTTACTGTTAGATTATTTTTCTAATTTAAAGGTACACTTACATTAGACAATGTAGAAAGCCTCATACTTATTCACATTACCGTTACATATTAACATAATTTTTTTTATTGTATTCATACATTTTACCTATTTTTATAATTTATCTTTCTTTTTTTAAATGGTGAAGGTGTTGTTCCACTTTTCCTTCCTCTTTTCATATATTTTCTATGTATGCACAAAAACCAAAACCCTTTTGGCGTTCATTTATAAATCTAACACATCCTGGACCGGGGACTTCCAAAGAAAGACTAGCTCTAGGGCCAGTGCCCAATATCTTGTGGGTTACATGCAATAAATAAGTAATGGGTCACATTCTATACACTCTAATCCTTCATGTGATACACAGCTCAATTATGCACCTACATAGAAAACAAGTAAAGGGGTGACACTACAGGGACATCTTAAAATACATCCATACTAAATAGTCAACTATAATTCTCCACTAAACTATTTCCATAAAATATGTGTCATGTAGATTATTCTTGGATCAATTACTGACTCCAATGTATAAAAGATGTCTCCCTACCCTCATAAATACTATAAATAACTATATATACGTGCAAAGTTTGGTATACATATTAAAGTACAAATGTCACTAGGGGAGAACCCCATAATTCATAAGGTGTCACAATGTGGAAACCATTTAACACAGATTGCACTGTTGTATCCCGGCCTCTATGACATTGTGCAAAGCCTGCATTACATCAATAAAGTGCCTCAGTGCATGAGTAACCCAAATTCATAGCCTACCCACTCCCCTGGGTAACTAAAATATATCTCTTGAATAGGAGCAAAGGCTTGATCATCCGGCAAAAGAGTTACTCTTTAATCTAGCATTCTTAAATTACGTCACCAGTAATTTATATTGATCTCCTATTCCAGTAGCTTCATCACAGTGCAAAGGTGCATAAAATTACAAATACGAACCACTCCAGTATTTAAAGTGCAAAAAAGCAAAAATCCACTTCCTATTGTTCAATCTATTAGAACCAAGGACTTTTGATCATCGAACATCCTGAGATATTGTACACAGTTCTATGTGTGGGGCGAGGTACTAAATCAATATTCAGTCAGCCTAAATGTACCTCTAGCTCCTCATCCCTATTCAGGCCATATGGGAATTTCATATTGAGATCTAAAATGTATCTTGATTCCAGGCGTCTGAGGTTCAGTACTCTATTGCCTCCCCGTACATTGGGTGGAACACTATCAATATATATATATATATATATATGAATATTGCTCTCCCCTGACCCTGCATTAAGTTATATTTGACTGATTGTGCATGTGTGCACTTAATGCAACAGGTTTGACATTTGTAGGAATAGTGGTGCCTCTACTCCTACGCCTTTTGACTTCAAGAAGTTCGTTAAAGAGCCATGATTGGGTGCAAGGCGGAGTAGCTGAGGTTGTGTTTGCATATGCGAGTCAAGTAAGGAACAATGCCACTTGCCTGCTCGATGAGGAGGCGAGGTTTTCAAGGGAACATGTGAACACACTATTGGTTTCCAAGGCTTCAGACTGACTGGCGTCTGTTACAGTGTCCATACAACTGAAATACGGCATTGTGGGACTTGCAGTCCTGTGAAGTTTTTGTTGTGTAAATAAGGGACTGCAGGGGTGTTTTTTTAGCCACAATTACTGTGTTGATTTATTTTATTGATTAGAGAACCTCTGCATGACCCATTAGTTCAGCGCATGCCGCAACATATTCTCACATTAGCCACCGGTAGTGCTTTGAGTGGCCTCAAAAACTGATCAACGGGATAGTCAATCATATTTACTTCAATTATTGTGTTGCGCTATAATCGCGCAATTCATCAGAATGTTTTTTAGGAATGTTTTAATTATATTGCATGCGCCTAAAAATCATTATTTAAGAGACTTTGAAAGCATTTGAACCACGAGTGAAGATCTCAGGCAATTAGGGTGGGTTCATAGACGCATTATGCGGGTTATAGGTGCATGTCATTGCATCAGGCACAATGTATTTAGACCACCATGATTACATGTTGATGTTATTTTTTTTTATATTTTTTGACCATCCTTTGTGCACATTACACATATAATTTTCATTTATTGGTATTTATATATGAGGTCTTGTGCTTTCTGTGAGTATGTCTTTTTAAATGTCCAAAATGAAAGCAGTATGTTTTCTGTTTCTATACATTCATGTAGACTATAAATGGTTTTAACATATGGTGCTTACCAGACTGACGAAGGCTGCTGTGACAGCCGAAAACGCATTCTCTCTGTGCTTCTGGGTAGGAGGAGGCTCAATGAAATAAATGCCTTTTAACCCAGCACACTTTTTGTGTGTGCCCTTTTCTGTGAGGAGTAGGATTGGATTGTATATATATACATATATATGAGGAGATGATCTGAAAGCAAAATTTCAGACATTAGAAAGTCTGTATGAAAGAGAAATCCGCAAATGGTGGGAGGACACATCTCTTCAACAATACATTGATGAACAAAGAATACCAAGAGGGCTGAGGATCTTCTCGGTCCCAGCCTATGAAAATCCAGATCCCAGGCTGCTTGAAGAATGGGCTGAACACACAGCCCACTCCTTGCAAGGCATGTTGCAAATTTTAGCTAAATTTGCATGGAGTGACCGTGCCCGAACCTTGGAGGAAATTGGTGTCCTCGAGAGTGAACTGGCTGCACACACTGATAAAAATAAGGTGGATGAATTAACTGAAGCCATGAAAAAACACATCACAAAATCAGAACAAAAGATACGACAACGCAAACAGGATAAGTTTGAAAGGGATGCCCAAAACTATGAGCTAGGACCAGTCCTAACTTATGCAAAAAAATTTGATGCACCACGTACACAGCTAAGAGATAACAGAAGCAAGAAAGCAGTTGAACAAGCAGAGACATCCGAATCAGATATAACTGACTCTGAGCAGTCTTCTGATCGCAGGTTGGGGCAATAATTGGGCCGTGAACAGCCGGCTCCTTTTCACGAGGAGTTTCTCCTAATCAGGCAGACATTAGGGAGGGGTGGCAGAGGCAAGCCACCGGAACCGGCCAGAAGAAACATTCGATGAGGCGGACAAGAAGAGTGGGCTGGAACAAGCACCAGCAACGCATCGCCACGAGTTACCAGGAGCAAACGGGGAACCAGGTGCCTATAACCAACGCAAAATAAACACCACTGGGTCTGGTCTCCCAACAGCACAGCTTAGCCACAAGCTACTAATCAACAAAAAGAGGTGCCGGTACTGCTATTCAATTGGACATAACATTTATCTCAAAACATCTGAATTAAACTCCTGTGATCCTTTGTGGACCCGGAAATTCGCCATTTTCATTGTGGACACGGCGTTTCTACAACTAAGAAGAGCATCAGGAGCTCTGTGCCTCGATCCTGACAGACGGGAGCACGTGACTTTGTTATACACCAGCCTGAGCCTGCGAGGCAGAGCCAGGCAGTCCATGGGTAGCTGGCCAACTAGATCACAAATATAAAATGGATTGTACGTCGGGGGCAATCTATTGACTACCACCGCAAGCGCTCTGAAAAGCAGAGATTTTGGTCCTGATGAGAACTCCTTAACAACGCGAGTTCGAAGCGCGTAGACTACCAAGGCCATAAGAAAATAATAAGACATAGATAATTGATATACAATAGGTTTCTTTGAAAAAACCATACATTGATGGCTTCTCTGTGAATAGTATAATTCCAGGGTATATTTATAATTATATGTTGTCTGTGGTTGTATGAGAGATGTGTGACTGAATGATTGAATGAGGTTTTGAAATATAGATAATGTCATGTAAATTGTTGTTATGATTAATGTAATTGTTGTGTACATAAGGTCTTAAAAATGCAAATTTGGTGAATGAAGAAACCAAATATAAGAACTAAAAATCATTGATTCAAATAAAGTGATTAAAATCAAAACATAGACATGAGTGCGAAACATATTGTTTAATTCAGATGTTTTGAGATAAATGTTATGTCCAATTGAATAGCAGTACTGGCACCTCTTTTTGTTGATTTATAACCAACGCAGACAATTTCACAATCGTGAATTCTTACTCAACCCGAGAAATCAGTTCTACAATTGGGCTTATCATTTTGCCCATCCAAAAGAATCGAGTACACCCAAACGAGAATTGATCATTTCAAATTTGCTAGGAAGGTCAAATTACAAAAAATGTTCTAACTTCAAGACCCCAGGTATCAGATTGGCCAGTCGGAAATTCAGAGTACAGGAATAAAGCTTCTAACCAGCCATGATTTGAGCGCAGTGGCAGTACTGGAGGATTTACAAACTGAGAGTATGACGCACACACAGGTTGCTAACATGAACTCTATTACAGCTCAAAGTAATGATAGTGCACTTATATCACAAGAGAGCCCAAGGAGTCCATTTAAACCTATATCAAAGTTTGTTCCCCAGATGCCGCATGACGCCATTGATCTGTTCACTAAGCAGTTCAGGAAAGATCTGATGAGACTGAGATCCACAGTAGAGTCCCAACACGAGAACAACATAACAAAACAGCAGAGGATGGCCATTAAAGAGCTACAGGATGATCGAACAATTGTATGTAAGCCCTCGGACAAGGGGGGAAGCATTGTTTGGCTCACAGCTAAATACTACTGTAAAGAAGCTCTGCAACAACTTAACGCGGATTACCATGAAGGAGTACTCAAACAGTATAGAAATCTATGGACAACTTATCACTAAATGGAAGAACAAAGGTATGTTGGATGATAATGAGTATACATTTCTCAACTATAACCATCTAGTCATTCGACATTTTATCACCTCCCAAAACTGCATAAGGACAATGTGGCGCCCCATTGTGTCCTCAAAAGGAGCAATAACTGAGAACATGTCCACATTTATTGATTTCTTTCTGTTTAATTTTGTTATTAAACTGACCTTGTATATTCAGGACACGAAAGACTTTTTTAAAAGAATTGAAAGCATAACCTGGGAATCAGATTTTGTGATGATCACTTTAGATATTTCCAGTTTATACACCAGTATCCATCATGAGAGAAGTTTGGAAGCCATTGAATACTTCCTAATAGGGCGCTCAATCAAATACATGGAACACAACTGCATGATCCTAGAATTTGTAAGATATTGCTTAACTCACAACATTTTCCTTTTCCAGGAACAGCTGTTCAGACAAACACAGGGCACGGCCATGGGCACCTGCTTCGCCTCCAGTTACGTGAATCTTTTCGTTGGTGGGTGGAAGAAGCAGGTGGCTGGGCAGATGCCAATCAGGAGTGGACTAACAAAGTAGTCATCTGGAACTGGTATATTGATGATTTATTCATCATACAACGGAACAGAAAAATCTGCCAGGGACTATGTCAAGATTCTGAACAGTAACAATCTGAATTTGAAGTTCAGTGGAGAGATCAGTAAGATCTCAGTGAACTTTCTGGATCTGCAAGTTTTTGTTTCAGAGGGGAAACTATGTACAGTCCTACACAGAAAACCTACGGCGGGTAATTCCGTCTTACATTCTAGCAGCTGCCACTTGGATAAACTAAAAAAAAGCATACCATTTGGCAAGATGCTTAGAATAAAAGGGAACTGTACTAGAGAGTGTGACCTCCAGGCGGCAGCTAATGAGAGCGCAGCTAGATTCCACATACGAGGTTACTCCACAGAAGTTGTGTTAGATGCCAGACATAAGGAGGATACCAAAGACAGAACAGACTTGATATGGGGGATTTCTAGAACTACCCAGAGGAGAGAGCAAGCTAAGTTGACTCAAAACACAGAGTGCAAACTGATCACTGATTACTTGAGTAATCATAATGAACTAAGACAAATTCTGTGAAAAAATTGGCATCTCCTCAAATCCGATCCAGTTATCGGAGATGAGTTGGTAAAAACACCATAACTATCTTTTAGAAAGTCAAGGTCCCTAAAAGATTATTTGGTCCAGAGCCATTTCTCCTCACGAAAAGGTGATGCTCGTTTGGGACCAATAAAAGGCTTCCATCCTTGCAAAAAGTGCAAGGCATGTAAAAACAGCAACAAGGTCTTATCATTTGAGGTACCAGGGGTGAAGAAACCAAAAACAATTGAAAAATTCATGAATTGCGACACTAGCCACATGGTCTACTGCTTGGTATGTCTGTGTGGACTTAGGTACATTGGTAGTACTATACATCCTAATAAGATCAAGATACTTGAACACATGCGAGCGATTTCCGATAAGGATGAATCATATCCGGTCGCTCGCCACTTTGAGAGACACCACAGTAGCAATAGGGACCTGTTGCGCTTCTACTGTCAGGATCACGTGCCAGGCAACTCTCGTGGAGGAGAACGATTACTCAGACTCCGCAGATTGGAATCCCGCTATATCATCGACATACAGACCAAAATTCCTCAGGGAATTAATAGCGGTGAGGAACTAGCTGTGCACCTATGCTATTGTGTAAATAAAAGTACATTATTGTATATACTGTATATTCTATAGAACAACTGTCACACCTCGTAGGAGTTCAATTTGAATTTGAATTTCCGCGATGTTCATAACAGACTGGAATCGATTATCATTTGAACTTCTTTGTTAATAAGTTGCTCCTTGCTTATCAGTTCATTTTCTTTCTATAAGGAAGCTGTGTCTCAATTTATAATGTTAAGTTTTGAATATCAATCATGAGGAAATCCTTTATGATTTGTACAGTTCATATAAATGTATATATTTAATTCATTGGTACAAAGCTTAGACTGATGAGGTCAATATTGAATGTTTAGGCAATATGCCCGTCCAGGGCTGTATCATGTTATATCTTTAACTCAATTACCATTTACAACCCAATGAAGAAATATTGCACAACATGGGCCCATACAGGGCATTATTATTTCTTATAAATTCTTAGAAATTTTTGTGTTAATATGTATATATGTACATAGATGCACTTCTCCGGAATTACATTTAAGTTGCACTTACTTGCATGATTATCATTAGGATTTGCATGTTCCAAGATGGCGGAATGCATTTAAAGTCCATCTGGTTAGTCCTTTGTTTGTTGTGGTTGTACCTCAACTTGGGAGCTGGAAGAATATATATATATATATATATATATATATATATATATATATATATATATATATATATACATACATACATACATACATACATACATACATATATATATATATATATATATTATTATATATATATATATATATATATATATATATATATATATATATATGTATATATATATATATATTACCTACTGGCGGTCGCCAGTAGGTATATATAGTTAGGATTTTTTCCCTATGGGATTTTTGAAAATTCTATGTCTAATAACTTTGGCGTTTGTGGACGGAATTGGCTGAAATTTTCTGGAAAATGGAACATTTTGTTTCTGAGCAGCCCCTGGAAATTTGGGGGGGGTTTGTCAAGGGGGGGCCGAGAAAAAAGGGGGGTCCCAAAACGTGTTTTTAACATTGAGTTTTCCATAGGGCGGTCTGTCGCACTTTTAGCCCGAACGGCTGAATGGATTTGCACGAAACTTGGCAAAATTGTAGAGACTGGTAGCCCGATGTGCCTTTTGTAGGTCTCAATATATGTGCTCCAGTGGATTTTGAGAAATTAACGTTTAAAAAAAGATATATATCTGTAACAGCGGACTGGGCAGCTCCCGGTTCGCGGACCGGGGCGCGTACCAAAACTTCGCGTAGCGAAGCTGATTGGTTATCCGGCGTCTGTAAACATTCCAAACAGTCCGGAGCGGCCGCCATCTTGTCTCTCGGTAGGATTGAGAGACAAAAGGAGGCCAAAACAAAGGTGGAAATAACCATAAGGGGGCATAGTAGATCCTCCCTGACCCCTTAGGTTTAATGTGGAGGCTTTAAAAGGGCCCCGCGGGGCAAAAAAAAATAAAAAAATGTTTTTGTTTTTTTGCGTGGGTAGCGCCCGGTCCGCGAACCGGGAAGCGTTCTGGGCAGCGTACTGCAATGAAAAATGAATGATAGACTTTTCAAATGCTGTATGTTAATTGATTGTTGGTTTTGTTGATTATTTTTTTTTTATTTTTATTTTTTAAGCATTTTTTATTGTGTTTCATAATTTATTAAACTTTCTAACATTTCATTGTCAGAAATTTCATCATTATCATGGAATATACATTGTAGTCTCTGAGGTTGTAAAATGTCCTCATTTGCAAGGAGGTTATCTACTGCTTGTACACATTGCAGTAGTTCTTGGTCCCAAGTTTCATCCATAAATTCAATCTCATTTGGATCAATGATTTCTGTGTTGGACTCTGGAAGGACAATTTCAAATGAAATTTTTTGTTCGCTTTCCATTTTCCCTGAAATTTGCATAAAAAAAATATATATTAGTAGAGGTAGGGCACTGTTGGGATTAATTTTAGATAGGCAGTTTTTAACAGTGAATTTATCTTTGGGCAGTGTATAGTATCAGAGTGGAAGTAGGAATATAAAAAATTGTATCTAAATGTATAAGTACTACAGAGGGATAGTATATAACTAACAGAAAAAGTTTGCCATATTAACTTAAAGTGCACAATATACTTCAGTTTTAAAAATAACAACTTACCTTTAAAAAGAAGTTGAAGTTATTAATGAAAATCCTATTGAAATGTACACCAGGAAGTAGTAGTCAAAATGGCTGTGTTTCCTTCTCTTCCTTTATATATATTCGGGTACATAACCAATCAAATGTCAGGTAAAAAAAGTAGAAAATGAAAGTAACATTTTAATTGGTTGTCAATTCCAACACTTCAGATGTGTTTTGTGAAGTAATTTACCTCACGGTATTTAGAGAGGTCTACAGGCTAAATGGCTAAATGGAATTCCAATCAAATTTGTGAAAATGGTAGGGATTGGTATGTAGTATGAGCTAATCTATATTTGGTGAAATTGTCTCAAGTGGCTTTTGTGTGAACTACTTTCCCACCTTTTTTGATGGTGCGCTTCCCAGGGAGCGACCCGGTACGCGAACCGTTGAGCGCCCCGGTTTGCGGACCTTAAGCGTTCCGGGAGTCCACCATTTTGTGTTTCGGTCGAATTAAGATACAAGATGGAGGGCAAATAATGTTCAGAATGGGTAGAAGGGGGCACGGTAGAGTTATCTTGACCCCCTAGGTTTTCTGAGGGTGGCTGAGGAGGCTTATATGTGCGAAAAAAAACATTTTTAAAAAAAAATTCGCGAGGTTAGCTCCCGGTTCGCGTACCGGGTAGCGGCCCCGGTAGCGTATTTTGTTGAAAATTAGTGAAAAATGTTAGAGTTAAATAATAATTGTGAGTGATCAGATGTAGGGTAGCTCTGAGAAGAGCTTTTGGGTTTATGGTACATTTAGGTACTTATAAGTAGGTACCAATGCACATTCTTAAATTCAGAGTGAAAATTCTGTTGCCCTCATCTGAGAAGTGAACTCCATCTCCTCTGTAGATATCTTGCATGTAGTAACGCAAGTTATTGTTGTACAGGGAGCCCATTCCATGGTCTCTCATGTAAGCTGAAACAGATTTGTTTACATGCTTCCTCGACTTCTCAATTTGTGGACAAAATTGGTTTGACCACCTCCATTTCTGTCTTTGGCATATATTTGAATATACCAAGGCAGTCTGAGGAAAAAGTGCCATTAATTGCTCAAAGGTGTCCTTTAAAAGCATTTCCAGACCTACACCAGTCAAAGTGCCCAAGTCATTACCTCCACAGTGCACAATTAACAGGTCAGGTTTGGGCAAATGCATAAAGGTTTTCACCAATGGTATCAATTGGTGACATTTTAATCCTCTGTGGCCAAACCACTTAATTTCCACATCTTGTAAATTGAGGTTAGGTAAATTCCTGCTTTCAACGTACCTTTGAGCCCAGTGAATATAACTATGACCAACAATCCAGACAGAAAACATGGTGAGAGAAGGTTCTCCTGCAGTCAGATGAAGTGTGGCAATGAAATGGCAGTTGAAAAAATGAGAGTTTGAAATGAAAAAAACTGTGGAGTTTCTGTGTTCATGAAGCAGTAACAGTGATTGGTGGATTTTGATTGCTGAAAACAAAAAGTTAGGGTGCACGGATGTGTTCTTTGAAAGATGTATTTTGAGTGGTCAATAAAAAGTCATTAAATGAAAGAATGCACTGGATATGCAGGTGCACTGAGAGTTCAGAGTTCAATTGCAACATTGTTGTGTGAACTTGCAAACAGCAGAGTTCTTCCAGGAGGTGGTTGCCATGCAGATAAAGCAGAAAGGGCAGAGGGGGGATGGGTTTTCATTTGAAAAAAGTGAGGGAAGACTTTTGATTGGGTGACATGAGAGATATGTGTGAAGAATTACAGCATTTCTGTGCTTTTCATAGCTGCAGACTCTGGAGTGCATACCTTTTGCTCTGCTGCAGACAAATTGGTGTGTTTCTGAGACTGTTTTCAAACTCAAAGTATTTTCTAAGGTGAGAAAATATTTCTTTACTTTAGATAGAGAATAATGTGCTTTAAGGAGAAAATTATGATTTATGTGGCGCAAATTGCTTGTAAATATGCTCTCACATGTGTATGGAAAATTTTGATTTTGAATGTTTGTGTTACATAGCCATGTTAAAAGTGACCCAACCATGCTGGAAAGGCAATCAAAAAATGCTTTCATGTGTTTTATTGACATTTTAAGTCATTTTCCCATGTGCAGTGTTTAGAAATTATGATTTGAAAATCGTTTTTGGGGAAAAGGAATTGTTTTTAAAATCATGACAAGGAGATAATGGTGTATACTTCTTTATAAGGCAATTGACTGTCCCTGATGTTATTTTTCTCATTTTAGTGTAAGACCTTTCTCTGTGGCGCAAATTGCTTGTAAATATGCTCCCACATGTGCATGGAAAATTTAGAGTTTGAATGTTTGTGTTACATAGCCATGTTAAAAGTGACCCAACCATGCTCGAAAGGCAATCAAAAAACGCTTTCATGTGTTTTAATGACATTTTAAGTCATTTTCCCATGTGCAGTGTTTAGAAATTATGATTTGAAAAACGTTTTTGGGGAAAAGGAATTGTTTTTAAAATCATGACAAGGACATAATGGTGTATGCTTCTTTATAAGGCAATTGACTGTCCCTGATGTTATTTTTCTCATTTTAGTGTAAGACCTTTCTCTGTGGCGCAAATTGCTTGTAAATATGCTCCCACATGTGCATGGAAAATTTAGATTTTGAATGTTTGTGTTACATAGCCATGTTAAAAGTGACCCTACCATGCAGGAAAGCCAATCAAAAAACGCTTTTATGTGTCTTAAGGACAATTTAAGTAATTTTCCCATGTGTAGTGTTTTGAAGTTATGATTTGAAAATCGTTGTTGAGGTAAAGGAATGTTGTTAAAATTTATGTGCGCCATATGCCCCCAAATTTCTTTTTCAGGGGTGCAGCAGGGTGTTCTTGAGATACCCCTGCACGCTTGAAAAAAATCCTATTTTGTGATGAGCTAATTGCTAATCACAAATTGCAACCTTCATTCCTATGAGCCTCCTAGCCCATGGAAATGAATGGTTAATTTGCAATTAGCAATTTGCTCATTGCAAATTAGGAATAGTAAAGAATTGCTATTTATTCCTTAAAATTTGCTATTTAGGAAATGCAAAATAGTTTGATGGTACATATGGTGGTTCATCTGTAACAAGATAAGAAGCTTAGGGATACATTTATGATGACTAGCGCAATAAAGTGCACATTACTTACTTCATTGGTAGGCCTTTACATGTATTATCTCCTCTGTATTCTTCATCAAGCGTAACTTTAATCTGCAATCCTGAGTAGGCCTCACCTTAAACAAACCTCTGGATAGGACACACTTTATTGTCATCCTGGATTAATCATTTAAAATGGTAGGGACAGATTTATGATAGGTGTATGCCTCTTTTGTGCCACTGTGCGTCACTTTTATGATGCAGCGGTGGTGCAAAAGATTTGCTATGAGGCGACAACATTACAAATTGATGCATTTAGGCAGATATGTCATGGTGTAAAAAAAACGTACCACATAAAACCCAAGCAGCAGTGATGCAAAAGATGCACCATGCCGCAAGACAGGCCTCACTTGGGGCCATATGTATGAAGGTAATTAGCATTTGCAAAGATCAAAATTCTACGAATTTCGGCCTTTGTGAATGTTAATTAGACAAATGGTATGTATCAAACAAGTTTGATGCAAAATAAGGAGTAGCAAAATTTGCTATTCCTTATTTTGCAATTGCACTGAAGGATTTGCAAATTTTGTGACTACATGAATGCAATGTATCAAACAAAAACTATGTAAAAAATGACATTAAGGATTTGGAAACTATTGTGGTAAATTGGTGGTAATTTGTGAATTCTTTTCAAAAAGCTTTTTTTCAAAAAAACAAAAGGTGCCATATGACGCCAACACATGCCCTTAGGGCATGTATGTGTGCCATATGCCCCCAAATTTATTTTTCAGGGGTGCAGCAGGGTGTTCTTGAGACACCCCTGCACCCTTGGAAAAATTCCTAATTTGTGATGAGCAAATTGGTAATCGCAAATTAAACCTTCATTCCTATGAGCCTCCTAGCCCATGGAAATGAATGGCTAACTTGCAATTAGCAATTTGCTCATCGCAAATTAGGAATGGTAAAGAATCGCTATTTATTCCTTAAAATTCGCTATTTAGGAAATGTAAAATATTTTGATGATACATATGGCAGTTCATCTCTAACAAGATAAGAAGCTTAGGGATACATTTATGATGACTGGCGCATCACCAGGGATGTGACAGTCATCCTGCGCCGCTGTTCCGCCACCCATGGTGTGCTGCATTTACAATGCGGCGCAGCATGGGGCAAAAATGGCACAGATGCGTGACGCATATGTGCCGTAAAGGTGGCGCATTGCTGGAGTTGTATTGCAAGTGCGATGCAGCTCCAGCAAGGCTCAGGGGTGCCGCATCTCCACAATGCTGCGTCAAGACCTATGCCAGCTTCAAGCAGGCGCAGGGTTTTGACGCAGCTTTCTCCTATCTGATTGTAAATGCGGCACACCATGGGTGGCAGAGCAGTGGTGCACGTTAACTGGTGCATGCCTGGGGATGTGCCATTTAATATAAATCTGCCCCTTTACATTTAAGTATGTGCAGGGGACACAGAGTCGGTGAGGCTTATCCAAGGTTAAGAAGAGATGAGTCCTGTTCAGTGAATAATTAGACATAGGCTTCACCTGCTCAGCATTGCTGGACATGGCTAAATAATAGCTGCTAAATGTTAATCTTGTTAAACAATTTTACTATTATAATCTCTGAGATTTGTCTCTTACTCTGCAACATCTCATTGTTGTTATCTTTCTTTAAAGATAAAGACAACCTCAACATGAGCGACAATCTGCAATCAGTTGATTTTGACCTCATCATTGAACTTGTAATTGAAACATCAGTGGATGTTGATCCTTTGGATGATTTAAATCCTGAGGATGAAGAAGAGCGTGATGAGGATGCAGATTTGTCCGAACTATATGATATAGGATGGGAAGCTGACCTGCTTGAGCCTTTGGAAATATAAACATTTATTTTTAAATTTTATAATTAATAAAAAGTAAAAAGGTAAACCGTTTAATTTAAAAATAAAGACACCTTCAAAAACAGGTTATGTGTAGTGTCTTCAATAAAATATTAAAATATGTTCATAAAATTAGATCAGATTCACATATAAAATAGCATAGATTCTTTTCTGGTATTTTTGTATTGTAAGATTGCCAATGACTAAAAAATCTTCAAATTAAAATGTCAAGTAGTGTGTTAAGTTTTTGATCACTGTTACTGATTTACTGTTTGGTAATAATGTTTATTAACATTTTTTATTATATTTTTCCTCAGATTCAACTGCAGATCATTTCAAGATTTTACCATGCCTACAATACAAAGACAGATAAAGGCTGCAAAACGTCAAAGACAGCAGGTGAAAACAAAAACCCAGCAGTCCTCTAACAAAAAGATTTCTCAAGCCACGAAGAAAGCACCGGGTAAGAGCTCTAAATATTTCATAAGAAATATTTGTAATAAAAAAAATATTACTACAGAAAATGTTTCAGTCCATAACACGAGAAGGAAATCAAATGGAAAGAAAAGGACAATGAAAAATGTTACTGCTAGAGCAAGAGATAAATCTGTGCATGATAGTAGAAGGAAACAACAGTTTAGGGAGATTCGTAAACGAATGTTCCGCAACAGGATAATTGGCAATTTGTTAAAAAATATTAAGAAAGGTCAACAGAAACTAGTTTTTTATAAGAGAAAAAAAAATTTGAGAAAGTTATTGATCAGGCATTTGAAATTAAACGTAAGTTATTTATTTTGATAATCAATAGAATTAGGAAGCTAAACAAGGCAATTTTTGATTTCAAAAGAAATAGTAGATGGAAGAGAATAGTTAATCGTAGTAATTTTTGTGAAGTTTTTTCTGGAGAATGGATGCATAGTTCAAGCTCTGAGGCATTTTTTAATGAGGAGAGTTATTTCCAGGATAATGATTTGGTGCATGCAGTTGACACCAGTGGTCGTGCTTATGAAGTGAAAGATGGTTGTCCAGTTGAAAAAGAAAAACTTGTGACAACAGAGGCAGAAGAGGTGTTAGGTAATGAGGTTTTAGGAAGACGTGCTAAGGGTCCTGTGTACACCTGGAAGTGTAGTAGTATTTGCAGTGTGCGACAGGATTCCATCAATTTGCTTTGTGATTTTGTACGGTCATTCAACAAAAAAAGTTTGAAGCAGAAAATGATGTTGTTGCAAGAATTAGATCCTTGCAGAGTAAGAGAAGTGACAGGTTTGCATGGTCATTCACTGGCTTGTCTTTCCAGGAGAGTATGCCAGAGTGTTTTTCATCATTTCAGGATGCTAGCAGTGCATCATAACAAAGTGAGGAAATTAGTTAGAATGTTGTATTATGCTAAGAGTCCAGCAATTATGCTGAAACAATTATGCGCTGCTCTTTTGCATGGTTCTGAAATAGATGTGAAGAATATGTGTGAAGAAATTGAGTTTTGTTACTTTGGAAGTAAAGAGGAGAATGTTGAAATTGAGCAAGAAGTAGAGGGTCATGTGGAAGATAGTGTACAGGTTTCCAGTACAGATAATTTCCAGAGGGAAATTGCGACGTTTGAGGTGAAATCAAGTGAGAGGCCTAATTTCACTTGTGTGTGTTGTCGACGCACTTATTATAAGAATCAGACTAAGTTAGTGGATTTATATGCAAAAAGTGAAAGGGAAAATAATAGTGAATGGAAGGATTTTGCAACATACTTGATGGTAGAAAATTGTTTTGATTTGGGATTGGATCAACGTGTGTGTACTTATTGTTGTAACAAATTAAAACAAAACCAGATGCCTGCTAGAGCAGTTCATAATAATCTGGAATTGGTTGAGATTCCTTCTGAATTGAAGGACTTAAATACTTATGAATCTATTTTGATTCAAAGTATCCATCCCTTTCAGGCTATTGTAAGAATGGAGCCAAAGACAGGGAAATTGCCTCCATCAGATTTACAGAGAGGATTAAAGGGAAGAGTTGTTTATTTGCCTCTAGATTTCAAGAAAAACATTAACACAATTGGAGTAGAAAAAGTGGAAGAGGAACCTCTGGTTATCTTAGTTAATGGGGTTCCGACAAAGAATAAGAAAATATGGCAAGATTTAGTAGATGTTAGGAAAGTTAAAAAGGCAACATTGTATTTGAAAAAAAATAATAAATACTATAAGAATGTATATGTTGCAGAAGAGGAAGTAAGTGAGGAAGAGGATAGCGATTTGTGTGCTGGTCAAATTGAGAAAGTAGAACCCTCTACTAGTGAAGAAATATATGAACATTATAGTGTTCATCCTTTGCATTCCAAGGAAGTCATGGGGAATGCTATTGAGTTGTTTCAAATGAAACAAGCCAAAGGGAGTCCCATTAGTGTTTGGGAGGAAAGTTTGGAAGCTCGGTGTTTCCCACAGCTTTTTCCAACAGGTCAGGGAGGAAGATATGATGAGCGACCTCATCAAATTCCTGCTTCTGAATACCGGACTTTGCGATTGTATGCAGGAGATGCTAGGTTTCGACAATGCATTCCTTATTTGTTTCATCTCCTGTTTGAAAGCGATCTGTCTGGACTGTCATATGCAGTGAACCACATCTTGAAAAGTGGTATACACATGCAAAACATCTCGGCAAGTGACTTTATGGATAAAGTCAATGTCCAAGATAGTATTTTGGATTCTCACCTGATTAATCTCATGGCGTGTCAGCGTGGTACTAATGAGTACTGGTACCGTCGTCATGGTGATTTAAAATGTATGCTGAGGAACTTAGGTACTCCCACATGGTTCCTCACTCTGAGCTGTGCCGAGTATGGCTGGGAAGACTTACTTGAATTTCTACGAGAGGCAAATGCTAACGTAGATAACATCGAATTCAAGACACCCGGAGAACTGTGCTCTTTGGATCCAGTCAATGTATGTAGGTACTTCAATCATAGATTTGAAGCTATGATGTCTTTCATCATGAATAAGAAGAATCCACCTCTTGGAGAGGTGTTGGATTTCTTCTGGAGAAAGGAGTACCAAGCAAGAGGTGCTCCTCATATACATATGTTGCTGTGGATCAAGGATGCACCTAAATTTGGAACGGATCCAGAAGACTCAGTGATGAGTTTCATCCAACAGTATTCTACGTGTGCTGTTCCAAACGCAAAGGAGAAGAAAAGCCTAAGAGAAAAAGTTCTGCGTTTCCAAAGCCATCGATGTGGAAAGTACTGCCGTCGTAAATTCCGAAACAAAGACAAGTTCTACACCAAATGTCGTTTCGGCTTTCCACGACCGGTGATTTCTAAAGGAAGAGTAAACAGTTTGATGTCTTCGCTGCGACATAATGTGATGAAGAAATCACCTAAAAACACATACAATTTGAAGAGGAACGAAGAGTCCAAGTACATCAACGACTACAACCCGGTGATTTTGTCCATGTGGAATGCTAACATGGATATACAGTTTGTGGCTGATAACTGTATGGCTGTGGCTCGGTATGTGACGTCTTACATCACCAAAAAAGAGAAGACAGAATTGAAGGATATGTGGGAGGACATTTCCCATGAAAAGAGCCTCAGCAAGAAGTTGTACAGTTTCAGTCTGAAGATGTTGTCGCATCGAGAAATCGGAGCGTACGAATGTTCTGACCGGTTATCTTCAGCAAGTCTCTATGCCAAGTCCAGGAGTATCGTTTGGGCGAGTCTTGGTCTTGCTGCAACGCGTAATCGAGTTCTCAAACCTGTGCGGGAAATTGAGTATTTGGCGGAAAAGGAGCCAAACAGTACCGACATTTTGAAGACAAACATGTTGGATACATATTATCCAAATCGAAGCAGTCACCTCGAGAATGTTTGTCTGTATGAGGTTCTGCAAAATTACATATTCAAGAGGAACATCAAAGAAGATACTGAGAAAGGAGTGTATGCTGTAATAGGAAGTGAGGGATGTCTGGTCAAGCAAAGAAAATGCCACTTGATAAACCATCGAAAATTGAGTGGCGAATCTCCTGAAAACAAGGAGTTTTTCTATTTAGCACTTTTGCAACTTTTCAAGCCTTGGCGTGCAGAAGAGGAACTGCTTGGAGATTTCCTCTGTTACGAAGACTCTTTCAATGCCGCCAAGGAGACCATAGAATGTCCTGCTTTTCCCAAATATGTAGAAATGTTGAATGCGGAAATTGAGCAGGAAGCAACAATTGCAGCCGAGATTGCCAGAGACAGTTCTCAGGATAGTCAGAGTTCTGCTTCATTGAGTCAGGATCCACTAGGAGGACCTCTTATCGAAAATGAAGCTGCCACTGCTATGAATGAAGTGGAAAGAGCCATGGCACATGCTCAAGAGGATGCGGTTAACTTAGAAGAGTTGGAAAGGCAACTCAACGTTGAGCAGAGGAAAATATATGACGAAGTTACCATGCAAATTGATCATGGATTAAGTCATGATAAGAAAGAGTGCTCATGTACGTCGTTGAAGCCTGTCCGACTGTACGTGAGTGGAGAAGCGGGAACTGGAAAAAGTTTCCTTATTAAAGCAATTTCATGCTATTTGCAGGAAAAGACAGAGTCATCGCTGTCTTGTGTTGTCACTGCTCCAACTGGACTGGCAGCACATAATATTAAAGGGATTACTTTACATCGTTTACTGATGCTACCAGTGGAGCATGACAACAAATTAGAATATCACAAGCTATCTGGAGATGCTTGTTTTGAAGTTTCAAGAATCTTGAGGAAAATGAAACTTCTTATCATAGACGAAGTAAGCATGGTTTCCAATGTCATGCTTGCCTTTGTGCATTTGAGGATGCAAGAAGTTCTCAAAACAGAGTATGATGTGTTATTTGGTGGCAAACACATCATTGTTTTCGGAGATCTTTTGCAGCTGACACCAGTGAAAGGGCAACCTGTGTTCAAAATGCTCACGCATGAAGATACCAGGAAGTGCCTAGGCAGCATTGGCAACGTCAATATATGGTTAAACTTCAATTATGCTGAACTGCATGAAAATATGCGTCAGGCGAAGGATGAAGTTTACAAGACTATTCTACAAGATGTTAGAATTGGAAAAGTGACCGAGCATGGGAAAGAAGCTTTACATGCACGATTACTGTCAAATTTATATCCAGAACAAGATGTTGTGCCTGAGAATATTTTTCAGAAAATTACTGAAAAGAAATCTGGAATATGTTTGATGCCAACTCTTGCAGAATGTGCCAAATTTAACAACAAAATGTTGCATTTAGAAAAGCAAGAGATTGTGAAACTGGAAGCTATTGATAGAGTAGAGCATATGGGATCAACAATTATTTTGTCTGAGAATCTGAAAACAAAATTGGATTCATTAGAGAAGAGTATATCTAAAACTGCAGGTTTTGAAAAGACTCTGAATGTGTGCTTGAACTGCCGTATAATTTTAAGAAGGAATTTACATGTTGAAAGAGGTCTGGTAAATGGATAAATGGGTAATGTTGTTGATTTTGTGAAATACAGAAATAGAGATGGAATTGAATTTTTAAAAATTAAATTTGATGGCATTGAGGAAGTACAGCTAATTGCTCGTTGTTCTGCTAGATTTTTGCTTGTAAAAGACTTATATGTTCGCCGTAAGCAGTTTCCTGTTTGCTTGGCATATGCGGTGACAATCCATAAATCGCAAGGTTTAAGTGTAGACAGTGCATTGGTGAATATTGGCAGTTCTGTGTTCAAGGAGGGTATGGCATATGTGGCATTGTCACGAGTTAGAACTTTATCGGGATTGTACTTGATTGAGTGTGATGTCACAAACATTTGTGCAGATCTAGATTGTGTTAAGGAATACAATAGGTTAAGAAGAGAGTATGCGCCACATTTGCCTCAGTTTCCTTTGTTTGAGAAACGTCTGGTAGGCCGGAAACGAAGAAATGAGAACAATACTGGGGAGGTTATAGCAAAAAGACAAAAAGTGAATGAACCTAAAATTACAAGCAGAAACAAAAAGGATTCTGTTGAAGATGTTGTTGGTTTTCAGTTTGAAAACAGTTCTGGTGTCAACTGCTATGCTAATGTAGTAATTAATGTTTTGTTTTCTCTAAAAAATGTAAAAGAAGAGATTGTGGTCAATTCTGATCAAAGATTTTGCGGTTTGTTAAATTCTGTGTTAGAGAAATGTACCACTGATAGAAGAAACATAGAAAGTGTGTCTGAAATTCGAAATCTGTTAGACAGATGTTCAGGCCAAACACAATTCTCTCAAAATATTCAGCAAGATTGTCAGGAGTTTTTAATGTATATGCTTGATGTATTACATGCTGAAGGTGTAGATGTAGATCAGCTGTTTGGGCTTTCTTATCAATGGCAGCATGACTGCGAGAACTGTATGATATCAAGTACTACTAGTGTAGACTCAGAAAGATTTATATATTTAACTTTGCCAGACAGTAAATCAGTCTCCTTTAATAAGCTAGTAAAAGCTGCTAATCACAACATGGAGTGTAGCCAATGTAAATCTGAAATGATGTCCACATTATTTATACGAACATATGGCCAGTATGTCATTTTAATGTTCCAACGATGTAGGCCTGATGGAACAAAATTGACAACTTTAATAAAAAAAATTGTAGCTTCGCAGTTGTCAATATCAGGAAGGACTTTTGTAACTACAGCAATTATATATCATGACGGCCCTTCAATATCATCAGGACATTACACAGCTTATTTAAAGTCTAGAAATGGCTGGTCATTCTGCAATGATTCTGTTTTAATTTTCAAAAAAAAGTTGCCGTATGACCTTAAAAACTCTTACCTGGTGTTTTTAAAACCAAAATTTTAGGGAAATAATCTCGGGATGTGCTCTGTGGAATTTCAAGAAGTTCTAATGGCTCCTACACAATTTGGCCTTGAGGATAAGTGTAGTTCAGAGACACAACTTCTAATCATAGGACTGGACATCATGGAGATATATGTGCACTTTGAATGAGTTCAGAAAAACTGTTTCTTTTTATAAGCTAATTGAAGCAGCCAATCAAAACATGGAGTAGAGGGAATGTAAGTCTGCAATGCTGTCTACTGTTTTACATTGCTTTGTGATTAAAAGTGATGTAGAGAATTAAATAATTGTTGTAGTCATAGAGGTAGTGTAAGTCTGCTTCATATTAAGCAGTATCAGTGTCATAGGAAATGTAGAACATGACTGAGCAAGAAGGGGAAGATATTACTATTCCAGGATTGTGAAAATGATCTTCAACATTTTAATTCTGAAAGTTGCGGGAATGCCAAATGATGGGATTGGCTAACAAGAAATCCAAGAGTTATACATGGCTCTGACAAGATTTGGCCTTGTGGAATCTTGTGGTAGAGAGCAAGAAGTCATTTATTGTATGTAACATGTTTTTAAAAACGATGGAGATTTTCTTTCAGAAAGTGGCGGGCTGAAAGTAATAACAGCACAAAAGAGTGTAAGCTATTCATAGGACATCCTTGGACGTCATGGAAAGTAAGTTAACTTTAAGGAGTTCTGATTTTTGATTTCTGATGTTGTATGGGTTTTTTAAACACAATCATTTTGATTGTGTTTTTTTTTCCCCGCTGTTACATGATGAATACCTTCAAGTCACTGTTTTTAGTGAATTTTGATACATTCTGAGAACAGCAAAAATAAACCATTTAACATGTATAATTAATTCTGTACTGTTTGCATTTATGATGTATATGTAGAACTGTGTAGGAGGCATGGAGAAGGTGAGGCTTCTGTAAGTGTCAAAGTTGTTGCATGCAGTGCTGCACTTCTGCGTATTCTTTCATATGCTAGACTACATCTGCACAATGAGATACCTAAGCAAAGGAAACACAAGTGATGTGATTGTGAAATGAGCAAAATAAATTGCATGTATTTCAATTACATCACCTGTGTTTCCTATCATTACGAATCACATTGTGCAGATCAAGTTTAGGTCTGTCCAGGGAAACATAGGAGGTTTGGACTTTGTTGAAGATTGCAGTGGACATGACTCACTTCATTGGTAGACCTTCACATGTATTATGTCCTCTATTCTCTTCAACAACTCGAAATTTCATCTGCAACCCTGAGTAGGCCTCACCTGAAACAAAACTCTGGATAGTAGACATCTTATTGGCATCCTGAAGCAATTATTTTAAATTTTAGTGTCTTGCGACACTTTTCTGAGACAACAGCAATGCAAAAGATGCACCATGTTTTAAGATAGGCCTCACTTCATCTGCATCAAGATACTGTTAGTTTAAAATGTATATCTTTAGGACTGTGTAGCTTCTGTAAGTGTCAAAGTTATTGAAAAACTGTTTGTCCTTCAATCTTTGCCCTTGTCTTTTGTAATTTTTTAATACATGTTTTTATATTTTTCAAATGTTTGTTCTCTCTTTCACAGATTGAAAGTATAAAAATAAAAAATGAGGAATTTAATGACAATTATAAGGTAAATATTTTGTACTCTTTTCGTTACATTTCTATCACATTGAACTACTATTAGTTCCACTGCTTCATTTCTTTAATCCTCAGTTTCCTGCCTTTGCTACTTCCCTCATTCCTTTCTCTATTACCTACTTACTCAACTCCTTCCACTCTTTTTCTCAGTCCCTCTCTTCTCATAGTTCCTCACTCTTGTTCACTCACTCCGTCTCTATTACTCTTAGTGTCTTTGACTGATCACTGTATCACTATTTGTTCATAATGCTTTCTCTGTGTAGTTGAAGCACACTAAGGGGCATATTATGAATGCAGCCAATAAAATTATTGCTCTTTTTATTGGCAGAAAACTGGTGCAAAAGCGGCTTTAGCGGCAGTTTTCTGCCGCAAAAGCAGCTTTAGCGACACATTTCTGCCGATAAAAGCTGCAAAACTTTTATTGCCTATGTTGATAATATGCCCCTATGTTATTTACATTAGGGCTATATTGTCCAGTATAACAATCAAAATTGCTCTCCAAAGACACCAGGCAAAGCAGACGCTCCCTCAAACAGATCACCAAGCGCAATTTACCCTACTTACAATCTAGCCTGTTCTCTGTCGAGACTTTAGCAATCTTTAGAGCACAAGATAAGATCTTTTCACATGGAAGAGCCAGACGTATTGCAATTCTACTTAAGAAACAAGCATTGGCATAGACAATAGGTCTCGCCTTTGGGACCTTATACGTGTTTAGCCATGCAACAGTTGATGTTGCTGCACCAAGGATATTATGCTGCATAACTAAATACTTAGAAGGTCCCAAAGTCGATACCTATTGGCTATGCCAATGCTTGTTTTTCTTTCACTTCGTTATCTATTTTGTTTTTCACAATTATACCCTCTTCTGTCTGTTCTTTGGTAAATAGATCTATTAAACAGTATCTCTTCTTTACTCCCTATAGCTGTCTTTCTTGAAACATCACTCTCTGTTTACTTTCCTTATACTTACACTTTTTTAAAAAAAAAAAAAATTTTTTTGGTTAGCTCCCGGTCCGCGTACCGGGAAGCTAACCCGGGAGCGAACCAAAAGAAAGAGAGCTTGCCAGAGTGCTAAACATTGTAGCAATTTTTTTGGAAAGGGAAGGTAGTTCTGAAAAGAACTTTTTTTTTTTATATTTTTGTTGTTTTATATTTTTTTTGTATTTTTTGAACATTTTTTGTTTTTTTTGTATTTTTTGAACGATTTTATATTTTTTTTGGTTTTTTGGGGGGGGGGGAAACAACAACAAACAGGCGTTGAAAAGGGCTCAACAGGAGCAAAAAAAATTACTGGGGGCGGTTAGGGCAATCATGGTGTTCATACGCCAGGTTCAGTGCATTGATGCTCATGTTGCCACAAGCTAATAATGCACGACAGCGCATACATAAATGTATCATATTCCCAAAATTTGGTTGGATATTTGGCACAGTTTCCCGTGCCTCCTCTGGTGATAAAGAAACCGATGTTGTTGGTCTCGCCACAGGAGTTGGTCGAGGATTGTCCATCATATCCCTTAATTCCGCCCGGCTGTAATTTAGGGGATGTTTCCTTATCATGTGCCTATGCATGGTATGATTACCATAGCTGTATTTTTTGTCCGTCCCTCTGGACAATTGTTCCTTGCATATGAGGCATGTTGCGTACCTGGCATTGACCTTTTTTTGGCCACGAGGGATGGAAAAAAACTGCCAGATGAAACTGGGTTTCTTTCTTGAAACCCGGGGCAACTCTTCCAGGAATTGTGGTTGTTCTCCCTCCTCATCCATCTCTTCATCTTCCTCCTCAGTGTTGGTAACCACCTGGGGAGGTGGTCCTCTCTTCCCATGAGGAGGTGGAGGTGGTGGTGGGGGTGCACCAGCTGAAGCAATCAGTGAAGCCATTTTCATACAATCAAAATAGGTCTTCCAAGAAGCAAAATAGGTCTTCCTCTCACAATAATGAAAGTCAGAGTGAGGAAAGAAGGAGTGGTTTTCATCATTTGGAAAAAACAATACTTCTCAACCAATGAAAAGTGTTATTTTTAGGTCACCTGACCTAGCCTTCCATAATTATGAAACTAAAAGTGAAATGAACCGATGAAAAGCTTTATTAACAAGTCACATGACCTCTAACGCTCATGTTACGCGCTGCGGAACGCTCCCCGGTTAGCTTCCGGTTCGCTGCGCTTCGCGCCTCGGTCCGCGCCCCGGGACACTTCCGGGTGCGCTAACGCGATACGTCACAAGACGCATTTCGCGGCAACGCGATACGTCGCGCTTTCGCGCCGCGGATCGCTTCCGGGGACTTGCGTTTCGCGCCTCGGTCCGCGCCCCGGGGCACTTCCGGGTGCGCTAACGCAGTACGTCATAAGACGCATTACACGGCAACGCGATACCGTCACTATGTTGATTTGTTACCGGTTCGCGGACCGGATCGCGGAATCGAATTGAGCTAACGGGAAGCTTCCCGGTTAGCGGACCGGGAGCGAAACAAAAAAAATATTTAAAAAAATTTATTAATAAACATATAAAATATATTTTTGGATTTAAAGAATAATACATTTTACAGCTGTAGATATTAGCTTTTAAAAAACCAATGAAATTCACTGAAAAAACCATAGGTTATAGACCATATATAGTTAGGAATTAGCATTTACAAAACCTTGAAAATTCACTGAAAAAACCATAGGTTATACACCATATATAGTTAGGAATTAGCATTTAAAAAACCTTATTTTACTCACACAAAACCATTGAAATTCCATATATAGTTAGTTGTACTAACTATATATCGCGCACCCGCAATCCACTGCTGATGATGTCACATATTACATCATTCATGACATGGTCAGTGACATCACTGATGACATCACTGATGACATCTCAAATGACATCACTGATGACATCACTGATGACATCTCAAATGACATCACTGATGACATCACTGATGACATCTCATTTGACATTACTGATGACATCACTGATGACATCATTCATGTGATAATACGATGAAGCTCTTCAGACTCTAATATAACCTTAGATACAGTAAGTGTAAACAGACACTCACAGACTGTCACTCATCCATAGAGTTACACACACACCTAGTCAGTCATGCAAAGAATCAATCACACATCCATTTTCTCAACTATACAGTTATACACACCTTACTTATTCAAACATATACTAACACATATTTACTCTCTTATACAATCCCTGATACAAGTTCACAATGATCCATACAGCCACTCACACATTCACTGGCTCTTATGCACAGTTATTTATATATGTCAACTCTCACATGTACTGTGTTTTACATATGTACTTACTTTTACATGTAGCACTGAGATATCCATTCACTCAGCAATACACTCATGCACACAGTCAACCGCCCATACAGCTGTTTCCACATGCACTTTTGAACCCATACATCTAGTGAATCAACTGCTCACACATCTATGCACAGAGTCATACACCTCCCAGCCACCCATACACACTCTCAGTCTCCCATACAAATACGTAGGCAACCAATCAATAACGCATATAGTTAATCATATAGCTAATGATCAACACATGCAGCAGTTTATAGAACAACAGACATAATGATGCACAAATTGAGACAGTTTAGTCACTAACCCATGCACTCAGTGAGACACATTTAACCACTCACTCATACAGTCAGTCATGCACCTACTAAATCCTTCATCCAGACATTTATACATCCACTCATTCTTAAATATGTAAGACATATTTTAACTTTACAGAATTATACAGTCACTGGATGACGTCATCAGTGATGTCATCAGTGATGTCATTTGAGATGTCATCAGTGATGTCATCAGTGATGTCATTTGAGATGTCATCAGTGATGTCATCAGTGATGTCACTGACCATGTCATGAATGATGTAATATGTGACATCATCAGCAGTGGATTGCGGGTGCGCGAAATATAGTTAGTACAACTAACTATATATGGAATTTCAATGGTTTTGTGTGAGTAAAATAAGGTTTTTTAAATGCTAATTCCTAACTATATATGGTGTATAACCTATGGTTTTTTCAGTGAATTTTCAAGGTTTTGTAAATGCTAATTCCTAACTATATATGGTCTATAACCTATGGTTTTTTCAGTGAATATATATATATATATATATATATATATATATATCCAACACAACTCCAAACTTCACTTTCAAGTAAGGAACACTGACACCTTGCTGGAGGTTCAAAACGATGCTTTAATTTCATGTAGAAAGCTTGCACAGGTTCAAAAAAGCCCAACGCGTTTCTCCTCCATAAGAGGCTTGATCACGGGTAAAGTCTCTGCTTCCACCTTGCCTCGTGATTTAACACTGCGGTTTGGTTTCCTCCCAGAGTGCAATTGCAAACAGGTGTGTCCTTTATTTTTTTCTCCATGAAAAGCGGCAGCATGTTGAAACTTTATTGTTTTCTTTCACACAAGTGCTGCCAAATGTCTTTAAATGGGGACTGTAAGTAACTGCAAAGTTCGTTTAAACCCTGTCTTAAACAATAATTGCCTTCTACCAGCACGATCCACGGCGAGATTTCCCTGATGTTTCTATCAATGATTAATGATTTGATATACAGGCTGAATTTTGGAGTCATCTTAGCCCTGCAATTCAGATACTAATAGGTTGTCTGCTTTTAATTCATGGGGGTAATGATTGGGATGACGAATTTGCCGATACACGGCTTAAATTGTGGTGTGACATATGTACTAGCAATGTTTGATTATCTGATGTATTTGCACATTATAAGATGGCGCTCATGAGGCGCTTGTTTAGTCCCTTGTTTATGCCCATGATTTAAGGGTAAACATAGATAAGGACTCAGCTTTGGTCGCATTGATGTAAATACTGACGAAGGGAGTGTTATCTCCAGAAACGCATCTAGCAAAATAAACCTACCCCTGCTTAAGCAACTGTCGTGCTTGGGAGTGCTTTTCTGTCCTAAACAACCCGGCTGGGTATCTGTTGGGATATTTGGAGCTTTTCTATTTTACCCCGGACACCAACGCGGTTGAAAGCACCCGCTAACAAGAGTGACTCGTTTTCCTTGGTGTGGAGGGAGCATGCATATATATATATATATATATATATATATATATATATATATATATATATATATATATATATATATACATATTACCTACTGGCGGTCGCCAGTAGGTATATATAGTTAGGATTTTTTCTCTATGGGATTTTTGAAAATTCTATGTCTAATAACTTTGCCGTTTGTGGACGGAATTGGCTGAAATTTTCAGGAAAATGGCACATTTTGTTTCTGAGCAGCCTTTGAAAATTTGGGGGGGGTTCGTCAAGGGGGGGCCGAGAAAAAAGGGGGGTCCCAAAACGCGTTTTTCCCATGTTAATTTCCATAGGGCGGTTGGCCTCACTTTTAGCCCGAACGGCTGAATGGATTTGCACGAAACTTGGCAAAATTGTAGGGACTGGTAGCCCGATGTGCCTTTTGTAGGTCTCAATATATGTGCTCCAGTGGATTTTGAGAAATTAACGTTTAAAAAAAGATATATATCTGTAAGCGCGGACCGGGCAGCGGCCTAGGACGCGTACTTTTCGCGCAACGGAGCTTTGTGAAGCGAAGCTGATTGGTTCTCCGGCGTCTGTCAACATTCCAAACAGTCCGTAGTGGCCGCAAACAGTCCGTAGTGGCCGCCATCTTGTCTCTCGGTAGGATCGAGAGACAAGAGGAGGCCAAAGCGAAGGGGCAAATGACCATAAGGGGGAATAGTAGATCCTCGCTGACCCCCTAGGTTTGATGTGGAGGTTTTAAAAGGGCCCCGCGGGGCAAAAAAAAAAAATTATAATAATAATCTTACGGCTGAATGGATTTGCACGAAACTTGGCAAAATTGTAGGGACTGGTAGCCCGATGTGCCTTTGCTAGGTCTCAATATATGTGCTTCAGTGGATTTTGAGAAATTAACGTTCAAAAAAAGATATATATCTGTAACAGCGCACCGCTTCGCGTACTTTTCGCGTTACGGAGCTTTGCGAAGCGAAGCTGATTGGCTCTCCGGTGTCTGTAAACATTCCAAACAGTCCGTAGCGGCCGCCATCTTGTCTCTCGGTAGGATCGAGAGACAAGAGGAGGCCAAAGCGAAGGGGCAAATGACCATAAGGGGGCATAGTAGATCCTCGCTGATCCCCTAGGTTTGATGTGGAGGTTTTAAAAGGGCCCCGCGGGGCAAAAAAAATAAATAATAATAATAATCGAACGGCTGAATGGATTTGCACGAAACTTGGTAAAATATTAGGGACTGGTAGCCCAATGTGCCTTTGCTAGGTCTCAATATATGTGCTTCAGTGCATTTTGAGAAATTGACGTTCAAAAACAAGATATATATCTGTAACAGCGCTCCGCTTCGCGGAGATAAAATTATATCTGTATTACCTAGCTGTTGCTAACACCAGTTAGCGACGGCTAGTAGGAGATAGCGACCATCTTGGGCCCCACTTTGCATGTGAGTGATATTTATCACTAATGACATGCAAAGTGGGCATGCCAAGATGTTAGCGACTGGAAACAGTCGCTAACATCGCTATCTCCTATTATCAACTTTTGGAAATATTCGAGATAAGCGCGAATATCTCCAAAAAGTAACAGCTGCCCTGAGCAGTTCTTAGCCATGTTATCCTATGGGAGGTGGATAACATGGCTAAGAGGATTAGCTCGGTAATGCATGAATATCGCTGAGTTTTCAGCGATATTAATGCATTGCGGTCGGTTTTTATCGTATTTGCGATAAACTTTGATAATAGCAAGGTTTATCTGCGATAATTTCTGACGGTAAAAAAATCTTTGCAATGCATCGTTAGGGATAAATATCGCTTAACTTTGGTAATATGCCCCAACGTCTGTTAACGTTCGATTCGAAGGAAATCAGGAAGTGTTGAAAAACATTGTCTGCGCCATCTTGTCTTTTTTCAAATGCCACACTTTTGTCGTGCACGGCAGCCATTTTAGATGCCTTGACCAGACCCACTCTGTGCACGCTGTCGATCCTTAGCATGGCTCCCCACCCTCGCAAGCATCTCCCCCAGGCAGTGGTCACCCCCGCTCTCTGTCTTATGCATGGGTAATAAACCTCCCCCCATCTGCGCTGCTCTTTCCTGAGAATCACACCCTGTGCCCGCCCGACACCTCCCTTTCGCCCTATTCACTACTGCACCCTCTGACACTCCTTTTCCTCTGTGTCCGATTGTCCAGGCTGGTCCTAGGGTATCAGCTAGCCCTGCAGATGTAGTTTATGGCCACAGCTGTAAAGATTCACCCCTCTTCAAAGGAGTTATAGTAGATCAAGGCCCACACTCGATGAGATCCGTCACAGCAGAAGCGTTGCTATTATCTGAAAACCATCCTGTATTGTGATTGGGGAGGGGACCGAGCGTGAAGCGGAAGATTCCAGGGATGACTCTTTGTACATCAAAGTTTTTACAATTATGTGTCACATTAAAAATATATAGCACTCCGACAAAGTAGTAAGATTATAAAACTTTAATAATTTATAAATATATACAAGAAAACAAAAATAGTAATAACATATAAACATTTTTAGGGAAAAACAACGAAGTAGCGGTCGGCTGTGCGAATAGTCCCAACGCAGCACAACGTCCAGATTTCCGGCGTGGGGCGGGTCATCAGTAGCAAACTGTTGTGCGAATAGTTCCAAGGCAGCAGAACGCGCTGAAATCTAGATGACACGAAAGTGATGTCTAGTAAGTTGCCACCCAGCAAATAACGGCGTGGGGCGTCGCGGGGGGTGGGTCTTCAGTAGCAAACTGTTGTGCGAATAGTTCCAAGGCAGCAGAACGATGGCACCAAGGTGATGTCCAGTAAGTTGCCGCACTGGTTTTGGTATCCTACAATGCTGCTCCGAATAACGGCGTGGGGCGCCCCGGGGGAGGCGGCGTGAACGGGCCTCTCCAGGTGGAGTGTCATCTGTTGTAGTGGGGCGCCCCTTTACCGTTTCAGTTGCCATTCCGTCCGTTTTTGGTCCACTGTGTCAAAAGCTGCAATTCAGCTGAGTTGCGCCCACTCTTGCGGTGCAGCGATAGGCGGCTGTCACAGGACTCTCAAAATGGCGGCAGGCTCTTTCCTTTTTGGGCCTGGTCCACTGAAATGGCCCTGGGACACCTTGGAAATCGGACGCTTGTCTGCTAGGTCTTGGACCCCATTCTCGAAAGCGTCCCCTCCGCCTTGAGAATTCATCAAAAGTTTTGGGGGCCCCGACTCCTGCAGGCTTCTGGTGGGGAGCGGCTGCCATGATTGCTCGCGGAATGACTACGACGGAGCTACGAGATGGTGGTGCTCTCATGCTGACGCCAGCTTCAGTCTGAAACATCCAGAAACAAGGTGGGGCTTTCATCGTTTGGAAAAAAAAAAAGTTTTCATCCAATGAAAAGTGTTGTTTTTAGGTCATATGATCAAGCCTTCCATCATTAGGAAACCAAAAGTAAAATGAACCAATGAAAAGTTTTATAAACAAGTCACATGACCTGTTATGCGGCATAGGGTATAAAATGCGGAGAAAATACGTTGGCACGTGAGGCGGCGTCAGTAGCGGACCGATGTGCGAATAGGCCGAAGGCAACACAGCGCGCCAAGATCCGGATGGCACCGAGGTGGTGTCCAGCAAGTTGCAGCACTGGTGTGGCCATCCTACAATGTTGAAAGTCGGCGTGGGGCGCCCCGTTGGCCTGTGAGTTTGCGTCAGTAGCGGACCGATGTGCGAATAGGCCGAAGGCAGCACAACGCGCCAAGATCCGGATGGCACCGAGGTGGTGTCTAGTAAGTTGCCGCACTGGTGTGGCCATCCTACAATGCTGAAAGTCGGCGTGGGGCGCCCTGTTGGCCTGTGAGATGGTGTCAGTAGCGGACTGATGTGCGAATGGGGCCAAAGGCAGCGCAACAATATTTTCTGACTGACACCACAAGGCGCTGAGATGCCAAGATCCGGATGGCACCGAGGTGATGTCTAAGTTGCGGACTGATGTGCGAATGGGGCCAAAGGTAGCGTAACAATATTTTCTGTATGGAAGATACCACTAGGCGTTGAGATGCCAAGATTCGGATGGCACCGAGGTGATGTCTAGCAAGTTGCTGCACTGGTGTGGTCATCCTACAATGCTGAAACTCGGCGTGGGTCGCCCCATTAGCCTGTGAGATGGCGTCAGTAGCGGACCGATGTGCGAATAGGCCGAAGGCAGCACAACGCGCCAAGATCCGGATGTCACAGTGGTGGTTTCATAGTTGAGAGGCACTTCATCTGCAGTGGGGCGCCGAGATCCGGATGGCACCGAGGTGATGTCTAGCAAGTTGCTGTACTGGTGTGGTCATCCTACAATGCTGAAAGTCGGCGTGGGGCGCCCCATTAGCCTGTGAGATGGCGTCAGTAGCGGACTGATGTGCGAATGGGGCCAAAGGCAGCACAACGCGCCAAGATCCGGATGGCACCGAGGTGGTGTCCAGCAACTTGCCGCACTGGTGTGGCCATCCTACAATGCTGCGCCGAAAGTCGGCTTGGGGCGCCCCGTTGGCCTGTGAGTTCGCGTCAGTCAGTGGGGGCTGTTTGAGGATCTGACTGCATTGGAAAGCAATGTGATGCTGTGCGTCGCCCCCAAGATGGAGGTTCCTCGGCTGCAATGGGGCGCCCCTTGGTGTTTCACTCGCTATGCAGCTGAGTTGCGTGCGCACTTGTGGCGAATAGGCCGAAGGCAGCACAACGCGCCGAGATCTGGATGGCACCGAGATGGTGTCCAGCAATTTGCCGCACTGGTGTGGCCATCCTACAATGCTGCGCCGAAAGTCGGCGTGGGGTGCCCCGTTGGCCTGTGAGGTGGCGTCAGTAGCGGACCGATGTGTGAATAGGCCGGAACCAGCACAAGGCGCCAAGATCCGGATGGCACCGAGGT
This sequence comes from Lissotriton helveticus, assembly GCF_964261635.1. Taxonomy (NCBI): domain Eukaryota; kingdom Metazoa; phylum Chordata; class Amphibia; order Caudata; family Salamandridae; genus Lissotriton; species Lissotriton helveticus. Next base: position 501,295,086 of record NC_136070.1, on the reverse strand, counting down.
GGTGTCATAGTTGAGAGTTCTGAGCAGCGCTTGTAACACTGTCTGAAGCTTATTTGCACCTGCTGCAGCTTCACTATTGCCCTGGTGTGGCCTAAGATCGCCCATGACATAGGCGGCCACCTCCCGGGGTCCGGCGGAACTTTTTTCCTTTTCCTTTGTGCATCTTGTCCCACAATCCGTTTGACCTGAAGACACGACCAGGTCCCTGAATGTGTGCAGGGGGACGCTATTGATTGAATCAAAATGGCGGCTTCACACAAAGCTGACTCAAGCGTTGCTGCTGATGCTATACAGAGAAAAACTGGTTTTCAGTTTGTACATTCTTCAGGATTTTTCCATCCAAGGCTGGTTGAGAGTTTGTATAACAATGGCTTCAGATTTTCAACATACTACTCTTCAACATTCTTCCTAAATGTAACAATGTGAGACTCACTAGGAGAACGGTGTAGTGAGGGCCACAAACGGCTGTTTGTCTTTCCTTTCAAAATGCTGCCAACAATATTTTCGGAATGGAAGACAACACAAGGCGCTGAGATTCGGTTGGCACCGAGGTGGTGTCCAGCAAGTTGCCGCACTGGTGTGGCCATCCTACAATGCTGCGCCGAAAGTCGGCGTGGGGTGCCCGAAGGGGGGGGGGAGGCGGCGCAAACGAGCCTCTCCCGCTTCTCCATGTGGAGGCAGTTCATCTGCAGTGGGGCGCCGAGATCCGGATGGCACCGAGGTGGTGTCTAGCAAGTTGCCGCACTGGTGTGGCCATCCTACAATGCTGCGCCGAAAGACGGCGTGGGGTGCCCGAAGGAAGTGTCCTTATCCAGGGCATTATCGCTGTATCATGTCCTCCACTAAAATGGCCCTGGGACACATTAGAACTCGGACGCTCGATTTTTTTTTCCTTTCCTGTACATGCAAAAAAAGGTAAATGCCCGGTACGTTACACGCTTCATCTGCCACGATGAACTCTCCAGAGGAACCGAAAAAAAATATAGTTGTGGTAACTATACCATGCATCGTCATATGGAGAGGTGGCACCAATTAATTATAGTGCTGCATAAAAGAGAGATTTGGAGGAGAACCCCTGACCTGCTAGTACATTCATCAAAGAAGTGGCACTGAGAGCTTCAGAGGCAAGGGAAACGGTCCCAAATTTTTAGAAGAACTTTGGAAAGATTAAAATGACATGTTTAGATTGTGGCAAATTAATTTCATGTGGACAGATGAGTGTTACTCTAATAAATACAGCATATGAACATCATCATAGTCGATGGTTGGTAGAGACATTTTGACTATATCCTGGACCTGCCCGTCCTCGCCCAAAATGGCGCCGGAATAAATGGGACTCGTAACTCCTTGTTGTGTACTGGTTGCAGAACCTTGAAATCACGAGATACGTATGCAGTTTTGAAGCACATGGCGGGCGGGGACGAGAATTGATTGAATATTTCGACATCCCTATTGATATTAAGTTCTGATGTGTTATTGATTACTGTACTGTTGAAAGTTCGAATTAACGTCACCCATGGTACTTGCCCGCAAATGTATATCTAGATAATTTTATTGTAACTGGCCCTGTCGTATTTTAATTATAAAATGTACGTCCACCGATTCCGTAACTGTTAGACACCTTAGTTCTTGCAACCTAATGGCCCGCCCGTTACGTTCCTCTACAGTGTAAATGTCTACTCATCACATACGATTACAGTTTGCTCCGTGGCCGGCCCACGTGGTTATAGGCTCGTATTTGTATAATGAAATTTTCACAATAAAGGTTTTTAAAAGAAAACATGGTAGTAGTATATACATTGGTAAAGTTTGTAATAATAGTCACTGTTTTAGAATCATTAAAAGGCAAGTGAAATAAAGCAGACCAATTACATGAAGGGTAAAAGGTATAATACGAAGGAACGCAGTAAAGATAAATGGTCAAGGGCTGTTGTGTTTTCTATTCCTGCAACATAAAGTGATCGATAAGAATCTCATATTCAGGCGTATCGGCGACTAAGACAGCAGGTCGACCCTCTTTTGCTCAACGGCTCCATCATGGGACGAAGAAACGCTCTTTTTCTCGAAAAAAGAATATATTTTACTTGCAGGACAGTTGTAAAATTTCCGGGAAAGTACATTAGTCTGGAACATTATAACATATATTTAAGAAAAAATAATGTTCGGAAGTAATGAAAAGCGTAATTTTTAGGTCATATGACCAAGCCTTTCATCATTACAATAAGAAAAGTAAAATGAACCAATGAAAAGTTTTATTAACAAGTCACATGACTTGTTATGCTTACGTTACGCGCTGCGCGCCCCGGATGACTTCCGGATGCGCTAACGCGGCGCGTCATATGACGCATTACGCGACAACGCAGGTCCAGAATATAGTCAAAATGTCTCCACCAACCAGCGGTCGGAACACAACCCCTTTCAGCAGGCTAAATAGTTCTGTTAAATGACAACAGAAGGGACAGGCAACAAGAACCATCAGTCAAAGAGGGGAGGGCTAGTTCTTCTCTACCGGGTTACATTGGGGCGCTACCGGAACTGATCGAATTGGTAGTCTACAGTGTTTCTGGATGTTTCAGACTGAAGCTGGGGTTAGCATGAGAGCAGCATCATTTCGTAGCTCCGTCGTGGCCATTCCGCAACCAATCATGGCAGCCGCTCTTTATCGTTATTTTGGGCGGGGTGGGTGGCGGAGCCGAGCTGTTTTGCAGCCATCATTGTGTGGAGTTCAGTTCATCTCACTAGTTTTGTATTTGTCATGAGGGGTTGTTCCTAATGTTTCTATTTTAGCGAGGTCAAAAAGAGATCCCATTAGTGGCCTACTGATTTTGCTCGATTCCTTTTCTTTTTTTTACACGATTTTTCGTTATCTGCAAAGACTAAACAGAGTATTGCGACTCTGTGTTTGTTTGTAAATAGAGAATGAACCAAAGAGAACTAATTCTAAAACAGTAAATACTTGGATAACAATCAATCAAATGGAGAGAGAAGCAGGCACGACGGATTACAACGGGGGCAAAGGCCTGCGTTAACTACCTTTCACTATCTGCAAAGAGAGAGTACTCCTAATAGAAATGAGGGGGGGGGGCACCATTCAAAGCAGATCAGTGTGCATAAACACGAAAATGTTTTCACTTACCACGTACTTGACATTCGACAGCTTATGATATTTGCTATTAAAAAACCATTGAAATTCACTGAAAAAACCATAGGTTATAGACCATATATAGTTAGGAATTAGCATTTACAAAACCTTGAAAATTCACTGAAAAAACCATAGGTTATAGACCATATATAGTTAGGAATTAGCATTTAAAAAACCTTATTTTACTCACACAAAACCATTGAAATTCCATATATAGTTAGTTGCACTAACTATATATTGCGCACCCGCAATCCACTGCTGATCATGTCACATATTACATCATTCATGACATGGTCAGTGACATCACTGATGACATCACTGATGACATCTCAAATGACATCACTGATGACATCACTGATGACATCTCATTTGACATCAATGACCACATCACTGATGATATTATTCATGTGACAATACAATGCATCTCTTCACATTTTAATATAACCTCTGTTTCACCCAGTGTTAAAAACAGAGTATAATTTTTGAAACCATTGACACACCAATACTAGTTACTACATACGTACTCACTGATTCCTACGTCTACACACACATTCACTCATTCACCCATACAATCATTCATACATACAATCACTCATGTTTACAACACAATCATATGCACTCATACACCTATACAGACACTCACACTCTGCCACTCATCCATGGAGTTACTCACACACCTAGTCAGTCCTGTAAAGAATCAATCACACTTCCATTTTCTACTCTATACAGTTAAACATAGAGCACCTTACGTTTTCAACCATATACTAACACATACTTACTCTCTTATACAATCATTGATACAAGTACACATTGATCTGTACAGAGTCACACACCTCCCATCCAGCCACACACACACTCAGTCTCCCATGCAAATACTTGGGCAATCAATCAATAACCCATATAGTTACTCATATAGCTACTGATCAACACATGCAGCAGTTTACAGAACAACAGACATAATGATGCACAAATTAAGACAGTTTAGTCACTAACCCATGCACTCAGTGAGACACATTTAATCACTCACTCATACATTCAGTCATGCACCTACTAAATCCTTCGTCCAGACACTTATACATCCACTCATTCTTCAATATGTAAGACATATTTTAACTTTACAGAAACATAGTCACTGGATGTTGTCATCAGTGATGTCATCAGTGATGTCATTTGAGATGTCATCAGTGATGTCATCAGTGATGTCACTGACCATGTCATGAATGATGTAATATGTGACATGATCAGCAGTGGATTGCGGGTGCGCAATATATAGTTAGTGCAACTAACTATATATGGAATTTCAATGGTTTTGTGTGAGTAAAATAAGGTTTTTTAAATGCTAATTCCTAACTATATATGGTCTATAACCTATGGTTTTTTCAGTGAATTTTCAAGGTTTTGTAAATGCTAATTCCTAACTATATATGGTCTATAACCTATGGTTTTTTCAGTGAATATATATATATATATATATATTCCTTCACAGCGGAGTGGTCATACCAAACAAATAGGCGCACTCATCGATTATCTTCGGCCCAAATTTATTTTTCAAAGTTCCCCCCCTCATGCTGACAGATGCGTTTCAGCGTATATGTATTCACTGAAAAAACCATAGGTTTCACACATGTTATAGTTAGCTGGACATTTCACTCATACAAAACCATTGAAATTCCCCCATTATAGTTAGTTTAGCTAACTATAACTCGCGTTCCCGCAATCCACTGCTGATGACGTCACATATTACATCACTCATGACATGGTCAGTGACATCACTCATGACATCACTGATGACATCTCAAATGACACCACTGATGACATCACTGATGACATCATCCTTGTGAAATGAATGCAGCACGCATTGAAAGAGGAAAAAAAACAAGGAGAAATGAAAAAATTCTCCTCGTTGCGCCTTGCTACGCCACCTCTAGGGTGGCGTAGCATTCAGACACATCTCCAAATTTACGATTTCTCGTAAATCTGGAGATGTGTCTTGTTCCATGGGTGTTGCATTGGAACAGCCACAGCAACACCCATGAAACGCCCCTTCACCGCAAAGTGCTGCGTGTGAAGGGGCCATATTTACAAGGAGAGGAAAAGTCACGCAGGGTGGCTTTTCCTCTCCTTGTAAATATGGAGGTGTCCCCTGCACCACCAGTATGTCACAAAAAGTGACGTACTGGTGGCGCAGGGGGCTTGTAAATCTGCCCTGCAATATTGAGAACTCACCGCTATGCAGTGGGAGTGTATGTGATATACTACTTTGGAAGAAAAACAGCGCACAGACTCCTCCTTACAGTGGAAGTTGAAAAAATTAATTATCCTGAGTATACAGATAAATAAAGCGAAAATATACGTGTTCAGTTGTATGTACTATGCTATTACTAACTCTATATGCTATCTTTCAGATCACTAAAATGGAGGGTGCACTATGAACCAGCACGTGCTTGGACACTCAACGGAGGCAAAAGGTGAACTACGAGTATTTTCTCCAGTATTAACTGCTCCATCTATAACTTTCTCTCTCCCACGTTTTAATGTTGTTTTTTCTCTCTTTCTCTTTCTCATTCTCTCTCACATCATTTCTCTTTCTCTTTTAAAGTTATGGACGCTGCTGTCCACTCTGCTGTCTACAACCTTAGCTGAGTACAAGTTGTGAACTCTGTTGGCCACAGTGAAGCCTGCTTCGACACGTAGTGCACCCTCTTTGAATCACGCCAATGGCACTAGGTGAGCAAAGAAGCTTGTTTCCGAAACAACATCAAGTTATCTGTGAAAGGAGAGAGTGGGTAGTGTGCAGCACCTTCACTGCAAAGAAATATACAATTACCTCCAAGCACTGAGAATAGATAGGTTACAACAGCCTGAGGAACAGATCTACAAGCTTCTTGTGCCACTTTTATATCACTTTTAATATAGGAAAAGTGGCGCAAGGAGCTTGTAAATCTGCCTCTAACTTCCCCACAAAAACACTCACCTTCGGACTCTGTGAGTCAATGGGGTGCAACACTGTAGATACGCAATATTGAGAACTCACCGCTATGCAGGGGGAGTGCATGGGATATACTACTTTGGAAGAAAAACAGCGCACAGACACCTTCTTACAGTGGAACTTGTTGTAATATAGTATCCTGAGTGTACAAAAAAAAAAAGCAAAAATATACGTGTGCAGTTGTATGGACTATGCTATTACTAACTCTTTACACTAAACTGGAGGGTGCACTATGAAGCAGCACATCCGTGGACACACAATGGAGGCAAAAGTTGAGCTATGAGTATTTTATCCAGTATTAACTGCTCCATCTATAACTTTCTCTCTCCCACGTTTTAATGTTGTTTTTTCTCTTTCTCTTTCTCACTCTCTCTCACATCGTTTCTCTTTCTCTTTTAAAATAACAGACGCTGCTGTCCACTCTGCCGTGTAGAACCAAAGCTGAATTCAAGTGATGAATTCTGCTGGTCACAGTGTTTATGCAAGGTAAGCAGAGCGGCCTAGATATACAATGCCTCCAATTAAATGCTTTAGAAATAAGAGCTTATTTACAACCCCCTTGCACCACTTTTGCATCACTTTCAACATGGGAAAAGTAACACAAAACTGTTGCAAGAGTCTTGTAAATATGCCCTAAAGAATATTGTCCTGCATAATGACTTAATCTCTCACCTAATTCTGTATTATCACTGAATCATTTTAAAGACCTGTTGATCTGTAAAGTAAACCTGATGCAGTAGGCACTTCCATACAGACACCGCTTGAACGCGGGCCTATAACACAGGTGAAATGTATCAGGCACACTGCACACGTAAAAAGAAGGAAATATTGTCAAGTGTTACCTTGACTTGTAATGTTTGACCTCATTTAGTCACATCGATCTGATTTTAAACACTAATTTTCTTTTTTGCTTTGCAAATGACCAACCGTACGTCTATTGGAGTCCACATTACATTTTGTTTATTATAGAAATGATATTTATAATTTGAAGTATAATTCTGAGGCTAACTCTTTACCAGATCTTTACCAGAGTCTATAGCTACGACTAACTCTTCCAATTATAAAAGTTTTAAAACTCCACAACAGTAACTTTTTTCAATTACCAACATAGTGTGGTGAACTTCTAACCTCTGTGCTCACGTAAGTGTTCCATAAACTGTTACTATGGTAACAGGCAGAAAGCTGTTTGGGGGTAGAGTTGAAAGGTACTAGCTGTACAAACACCCTTATACCCTGGATCCTCTACAAGACAGAACGGAAAGCAAAGTAAAACAAAACACTGTGTACCAGATATACAACCCCCTTGCGCCACTTTCGCGCCCAAGCCCCCCCCTACAAAATTAAAAGTGTGTGGGCCTCAATGACGCCCCTCAAACCCTGGGAACAACCACCCACCGGAGATTTCTGTATTGTGTGACGGGGGCTGCGTGGTCCTCCGCCTGGTGCCCTCGAGAGCCCTGGAGCCCGCCACGCCCAGAGCCGCATCCTCCAGTGTCCCGGGGTGCCTACCCCCGGGACACTGCTGTTTGCTATGAGAAGGCGGAAGTCTTCCTGCTCCAGCCCTCCCATAGCAAACTTGGGGCCATATTATCAAGAAAGGGCGATACATTATCTCCGATTTTATTGCCAGGAAACTGCCGCTAAAGCGGCGATAATGCTCTTGATAATATGCCCATGTGAATTCCCATAGAAGCCCAGGTTCTGGTGTTAACGTGGGCTACTATGGAAATTCACAAGGGCATATTATCAACCCATTATTGCCGCTTTAGCGGCAATTTCCTGTCAATAAAAGCGGCGATAATGTATCGGCCTTTCTTGAAAATATGGCCCTTAGTTTGCATTTTGATAGACAGAACAGTGAAATCTGTTCTTACTTTCAAAATCCAAACAAGATTGCATTTCCACATGCAAGTTAGCATCTCCTCGTGTGTAAAAGCAATGCCGGCTCCCAAAGAACACGGAAAGCCGACCAGACCGTGGGGGAATAGTGGCTCCCCTCACGGTCCACAACATTTTTTTATAAGACCCGGGGGATACGATCCCCAGGAATATTAGAAAGTTCTGATAGGGGCTATTTGTTAACGGAAAAAGTAAGTTGCACACCCAGCTCAGTGCGGCCCCCTGTTGTGCATGCCCTCGATGCACGACTTATAATCTGTAGGGTGTGCGACTTCAGCACTTTTGGTGCACAACTTCTACGTGTTTGGGAGCCGCCATTACTTTTCCACAGCAGGAACTACTAACGTGCAGCTCCCCATCTGCAAAAGCAATCTGATTTAAATTTTGAAAGAGAAAACATATTTCCTTGCTATGGGACGGCGGGATGGGCACCCCGGGACACTGCAAAATCTGGCCCTCCCGCAATATATAAAACCCCGGGCAGTGGCTTTGGAGAGCGTACCATTTTACCATTAAAAAAAATAGCCCCAATTACTAATTTTTATTATCCCCGAAGACCACATCCCCAGGGGCTTACATAAAACGTTGGGGACTGTAGGGGGAGCCCCAATGCCCCCACGGTCCCACCCAGCACCCCGCATTGTTCGGGAGCCGGCATTGCTTTTCCTCAGGGAGAGCAGGTAATCTGCTTTCCTATTTGGAAGAGTGAGCAGTTTAACCTGGTCTCTCTTCCTAATAGGAAAGCAGCTTGCAATGACAGGGTGGGAGCCGTGGGCTTTAACATTACGTATGCGGGGGGCTCACGGCCCCCCGCAGCCCCAGGGACCGCCACCCCGGGGGCTTCTTTTATTTTATAATAATGGTGGGCCCAGAAGGGCCCCCCAGCCCCGGGGACCGCCCCCACTGGGCTTTAACATTATGTGTGTGGGGGGCTCACGACCCCCGCAGTCCCGGAGACCGCCACCCCCAACGGCTTCTTTATTTTAAAAAACAAATAAAAAAACCTGTGTGGAGGAGCTCAAGTCCCCCCACACCTCGGGGACCGCCACCTCCCCGGGGCACTACATTTTTTAATTGGGGAGTACGTGATGGACTCCCCAGCCCCGGGGACCACCACCCCCTGGGGCTTTTCCTGGAGCCTTGTGGTGGCCCTGGGGACCACCACCCCCGTGGGCCAGCTCCTGCAGTGTCACGGGGTGCCTACCCCCGGGACACTGTAGTTTGCTATGGTAGGGCAGGAGCCTCGTGGCTCTCGCCCTACCATAGCAAACTGCTTTGGTTTTTGGAATCGAGAGCAGGAAACCTGCTCTCTCTTCCAAAAACCAAAGACTATTGCTTTTCTGCATGTTAGCTGCTCCCCATGTAGAAAAGCAATGCCGGCTCCCGCAGGACGTGGGAAGCCGGCAGGGACCGTGGAGGGATTGGGGACCCTCCACAGTCCCCAACAAAGAGAGCAAGCCCCGGTGGGTTGGGGTCCCCAGGGCTAGAAGTGGCCCAGGAGGGGGGCCACGCGGCCCCCTCCCCCCCCAAAATTTTTTTTAAAAGGAGGCAGGCCGGCCCCGGGAGATGGGGTCCCCGGGGCCAGAAGTGGCCCGAAGGGGAGCCATGCAGCCCTCCTACCCAACAAAACTTTTTAAAAAATGAGGCAGAGCCCCGGGGGATGGGGCCGCAGGGCCTAAAAGAAGCCTCAGGAGGGGGGCCACGCAGCCCCCTCCCCATTTAAAAAAAAAAAATAGTGGGCAGTCCCCAGGGTAAAAAATATAGAAAAAGAAGGGGGGGCTACACAGCGACCCCTTCCTAAAAAAAAAAAGGAAAACACTGGCATCGCGCCAAAGGCAACGCCCCCTTCATTCAGCACTCTGCAAACGCACCCCCTGGCGCGTTTGCAGAGGGGGAACGAATTCTGGGAGGACTGGGAGTCCCTGGGGGCCAACTAGCCCACCAGGAATCTCCAGTATGCGCCAGGGGGCTGCGTTGCCGAGTGGTGTTCTGAGGCCACGCCCCTTTTTACACCTCTCTGCAACACAGCTCTGTGGCACTTACTAGAGGTAGCTGGTGGGCTAGTTGCACCCCAGGTACCCTCAGGTTTCAAGGGGAGTTAATCCCCCAACTTAAAATGCGCCATGGGGTGCGTTTGCACAGTGGTGAAGGTAGGGGGCTTGGCCTAAGTTCACCTGTGTGCAAACATGCCCTGTGGCGCGGTTTAAGTTGGGGAATTAATTCCTTGTCAATCCTGAGGGTCCCTAGGGGCCAACTAGCCCACCAGGTACCTTCAGTAAGCGCCACGGAGCTGCGTCGCAGAGTGTTGTAAAAAGGGGCACCTTGAACACCTCTCTGCAACGCAGCTCCCTGGCGCATACTGGAGGTATCTGGTGGGCTAGTTGACCCCCAGGGACACACAGGATTCAGGAGGAATTAATTCTCTAACTTAAAACGCGCCACAGGGCGTGTTTGCAGACATGTCACCTCAGGCCACGCCCCCTTCCTTCATCAGTGCGCAAACGTGCCCCGTGGTGCGTTTTAAGTTTGGGAATTAGTTCTGTTTCAATACTGAGGGTCTCGGAGGGCCAAAAAGCCCAACAGGTATCTCCAGTATGCTCCAGAGAGCTGCGTTGCAGACAGGTGTTTTGAGGCCACGCCCCTTTTTACACCTCTCTGCAACGCAGCTCTTTGGTGCTTACTGGAGGTACCTAGTGGGCTAGTTTGACCCTAGGGATCCTTAGGATTCAAGGGGACTTAATCTCTCAACTTAGAACGGTGACAGGGTGCGTTTACACAGTGGTGAAGGGAGGGGACGGGGCCTGACGTGATGTGTGCAAACACGCCCTGCAGCACATTTTAAGTTGGGGAAAAAATTCAACTTCAAACCTGAGGGACCATAGGGGCCAAGTAGTCCACCAAGTGCTTCCAGGAAGCGCCACTCCGCTGCGTTGTAGAGAGCTGGTGCATGCCGTGCTCCTTTTTACATCTCTCTGCTACACAGCTCTGTGGCGCTTACGGGATGTACTATGAATTCCGATTTACTCACCTGTTATCAAGAGAGACCTCAGTGCTGCATCTTTGAGCCAAGTACTGATCCTCAAAAGTAATTCTAACCATACTTACTAGTAACTTGAATTTCCTTCCATAGGATAACATTGACTGGTTTCACTTGGAAATTCTTCTAAGTGTGGAGTTTTTGAACTTTAAAATATTCACCTAAAATCATCCGAACAACGAATTCCGATTTACTCGCTTGTTATCAGGAGAGAACCCAGTGCTGCATCTTTTAGCCCGTACAGAAGGGGGTGGTGATGGACGGAGCATCTGAACCAATCAAACACTCACACCCAGTCAAAAGATCTGGGTTTGATCCATCACCGTTCTTTAGCCCACTCTGCCACCCCAGTTCAGACATGGCCCTATGCAAATCAGTCTGACCCTGTGCCTCATGGATACAGTCCAGCCCGAACTGTCAAGCCATGCCTTCCCTGGACCGGAAACAACCTTCCGAGGACCAGTTTCTGGCATTACAGCCGTCTTCAGCCTGGCTTGCTTGAATCCAGTGGCAAAGTGAGCAAGGGACTCACGTCTGAGCATACCCTGCCACACTTATGGCGGCCAAAGCGGTACAAAAGGGGGTGGTGATGGACGGAGCATCTGAACCAATCAAACACTCACACCCAGTCAAAAGATCTGGGTTTGATCCATCACCGTTCTTTAGCCCACTCTGCCACCCCAGTTCAGACATGGCTGTATGCAAATCAGTCTGACCCTGTGCCTCATGGGAACAGTCCAGCCCGAACTGCCAAGCCATGCCATCCCTGGACCGGAAACAAGCTTCCGAGGACCGGTTTCTGGCATTACAGCCGTCTTCAGCCCGGCTTGCTTGAATCCAGTGGCAAAGTGAGCAAGGGACTCACGTCTGAGCATACCCTGCCACACTTATGGCGGCCAAAGCGGTGCAAAAGGGGGTGGTGATGGACGGAGCATCTGAACCAATCAAACACTCACACCCAGTCAAAAGATCTGGGTTTGATCCATCACCGTTCTTTAGCCCACTCTGCCACCCCAGTTCAGACATGGCTATATGCAAATCAGTCTGACCCTGTGCCTCATGGGAACAGTCCAGCCCGAACTGCCAAGCCATGCCTTCCCTGGACCGGAAACAAGCTTCCGAGGACCGGTTTCTGGCATTACAGCCGTCTTCAGCCCGGCTTGCTTGAATCCAGTGGCAAACTGAGCAAGGGACGCACGTCTGAGCATACCCTGCCACACTTATGGCGGCCAAAGCGGTACAAAAGGGGGTGGTGATGGACGGAGCATCTGAACCAATCAAACCCTCACACCCAGTCAAAAGATCTGGGTTTGATCCATCACCGTTCTTTAGCCCACTCTGCCACCCCAGTTCAGACATGGCTATATGCAAATCAGTCTGACCCTGTGCCTCATGGGAACAGTCCAGCCCAAACTGCCAAGCCATGCCTTCCCTGGACCGGAAACAAGCTTCCGAGGACCGGTGTCTGGCATTACAGCCTTCTTCAACCCGGCTTGCTTGAATCTAGTGGCAAAGTGAGCAAGGGACTCACGTCTGAGCATACCCTGCCACACTTATGGCGGCCAAAGCGGTACAAAAAGGGGTGGTGATGGATGGAGCATCTGAAGCAATCAAACACTCACACCCAGTCAAAAGATCTGGGTTTGATCCATCACCGTTCTTTAGCCCACTCTGCCACCCCAGTTCAGACATGGCCATATGCAAATCAGTCTGACCCTGTGCCTCATGGGAACAGTCCAGCCCGAACTGCCAAGCCATGCCTTCCCTGGACCGGAAACAAGCTTCCGAGGACCGGTTTCTGGCAATACTGCCGTCTTCAGCCCGGCTTGCTTGAATCCAGTGGCAAAGTGAGCTCCGTCTATCACCACCCCCTTTTGTACTGCTTTGGCCACCATAAGTGTGGCAGGGTATGCTCAGACGTGAGTCCCTTGCTCACTTTGCCTCTGGATTCAAGCAAGCCGGGCTGAAGGTGGCTGGAATCCTCCTAATGGGCCCCTAAGTGTCTATTTTCACAAACTAAAAATCGCCTGTATGACTCAAATGCATTCTTTTTTAACTGTTTACAGGAGATGCACCAGTGCTGGGTCCAGGATCTACCACTGAGTAAGAAAAAGTGACGATAGCACTACTTACCCGCTAAAGGATTTTCCTGCTTTAGGATAACATTGGTAATTCTATGTTAAAAAATTTCTAAGTGTCAACTTTTAAAATTCAATAATAATCCTTAAAAATCACTACTGTAATTAAAACACTTTTACTCAACCGTTTACAGGAGATGTCCAAGGAATGAATCTAGGATCCAGTCCTGTGGTCAGAAGAGTAATCCATAAAGTAACTAATTGCATTTAACTAGAAATTCACATTGAGGTCAATGTTGCATTGTGTTTGAAATTGTGTTGCCCATTGCAACTACTGTAACTACTAAAAGTCTATTGTGTATTTGCAAAGTATTTAAACTAAAGTAATTCATTCTGAGAAAGTATATTTTGTATTTTAATGTTTAATGTAATTATAATGTAATTTAAAAAATAAAATATCAAAAAATAAATAGTTTAAAAAATTTAGTAAATCAGTATAAAAAAAATAACAATTAATACCTTTAAAAATTGTCATTTACAAAACCTTCGAAATTCACTGAAAAAACCATAGGTTTCAGGCCTGATATAGTTAGGAATTAGCATTTAAAAAATGTTAGAAATTCACTGAAAAAAACGTACGTTTTAGGGGTGTTATAGTTAGCTGGACATTTCACTTGTACAAAACCATTGAAATTCCTCCGATATAGTTAGTTGCACTAACTATATCTAGCGCGCCCGCAATCCACTGCTGATGATGTCACATATTACATCATTCATGACATGGTCAGTGACATCACTGATGACATCTCAAATGACATCACTGATGACATCACTGATGACATCATCCACGTGACAATCAGATACACCTCATCATACACTAGTATAACCTTTCATCACTCACTGTAAAATACAGAGTACCATATTTTAAACCATTGACACACCAATACAAGTTTCTAAAAACCCACTTAGTGATTCCTAGATCTATACACACATCTAATCACTTACCTACAGATTCACTCATACATGCAGTCAATGATCAATAGAACACTATCAAATATACTTATACACCTATATCGACATTACACACCAGCACACATCCTATTCACTTATGAAGTCATCCTATTCACTTATGCAAGCAATGGATCCTACTTACATTTACTTAGCTATACACTTATACAAACACCACTTTATTCATATAGATAGTAACTTATACTTAGTGTGTTATAAAATTACTATTGCACGTATACAGTTATCCATACAGTCACGCATACAATCTCTGAGTTTTATGTATACTTATTTATAAACAACAACTGACATATACACTGCCTTTTATTTTTCTACTTTGTTGGACATGTACCATTGAGAGAGATATTTGCTTATCGCCACACCCATAAAGATATTCACTCACCCAAACAACTGTTATAACATGTAGTTTTAACTTCATATACCTACTGAATCAACTATTCACACATCTTTGGGCAGTCACACACCCCCTCACTGAACCATACACACATTCACTCTCCCATACAAATACTCAGTTAACTAATCAATAACTAATATAGACTTTCAAATAGCTAGTAACCAACTGGAGAAGCAGTTTACACAACAACTGACAAAGTGATACAGATGTTCACACAGTTTAGTCACTATCCAATATATTTAGTGAGACACTTTAAATTAGTCAAGTAAACAGTCAATCACACTGCTACTAAATCCTCCATCCAGATATTTATATTTATATATCCACTCATTCTTCAATGCAAATTGCTATATATATAATACATATTTAAGTACCGAAGCAAACCACATTTACTGGATGATGTCATCAGTGATGTCATTTGAGATGTCATCAGTGATGTCACTGACCATGTCATGAATGATGTAATATGTAACATCATCAGCAGTGGATTGCGGGCGCTCAAGATATAGTTAGACAACTAACTATATCGGAGGAATTTCAATGGTTTTGTACGAGTGAAATGTCCAGCTAACTATAACACCCCTAAAACCTACGTTTTTTTCAGTTAATTACTAAGGTTTTTTAAATGCTAATTCCTAACTATATCAGGCCTGAAACCTATGTTTTTTTCAGTGAATATATATATATTTAAATCACAAATGCCACAAACAATGCCGAACTTCTTATAGCGGGTGCCTCTGTACGTGGAGTGGTCACACGTCAGGATATTACTCATCAAAATCCAACAGGACAGCAGATCACTCACTGCTGACTTCCATTAGCAGACACATTTCGGCATAGATTGCCTTTCTCAATGCTATTAATTTGTGTAGCATTACCTGCTGGATTTTAAATAGTTCACAATCCTCCCATTCACTACTCCATCCTCAATAGAAAGGATGGACTATTCTTTCTCTTTTCCATAGACCACAAGCTACCATCACAGCTTGTGTCTTAAAGTGAAGGTGCATTTGATGAAACTTTTTTTCTCCTCAATGGACATGCCCAGCACAACACCTCAAGTTTGTATCAGGTTAGCTGTGGAAATAAACACGGAGTCTTTTAAAATCCAGTAAACGCAACACCACTTGCTGCCGCGCTGTTATCATGCCATACTCACATATCCAAAGACCTACCCGAAGGTGAACCATTTAAAATCAAGCACGCTATGTAAAATCCATTAATAACATTGAGGACGGCAATCTATGGCGAAACGCATCTGCTAATGGAAGTCACCCGTGAGTGCTCCGTTTTCCTGTTGGATTTTTTGTGAATAGTGTACTGACGTGGGACCACTCCACGTATGGAGGCACCCGCTTTAAGGAGTTCGGCAGTGTTTGTGGCATTTGGGTTTTGGGTTGTAGTTATACCTGCCAGTACCTCCGCAAGCTACAGAGATATGGCATACCCACCTCTGGGACACTACTAAATAGAAAGGCTCAAACTACTAAAACTGTTGAATTTGCCCACTTGGCCTTTTATGTTTTGAATACTTGTAGTTTCCCTCTATTTTTACTAAGAATTGTACAAGTGACTTTGATGGCCCTAAGGATGTTATAGCCGATGGCTTGTGCCAAAATGTTTATATTTTCACATCTTTTTCACTAATGATTTGTTGAGGCATGTTCAAGTCTTATGCGCACTCTTTTTTTCATTTGGATCAATTTATGACATGATTGTTGCATATGACGTAGCATCTTTTTGCACGCTGGCCGAATAAGACTCTGAAATCATAGTATCAAAATTATCATCATGTAGTTACCTTGTGGTCCATCCTTGACCCAACCCTTTTCACGCAGGACATGGACTCCTCAATGATCCTCCAATGACTGCCAAATTCAAATTACTTTGGGAAGCACCAAGATTCTGACCTCATTATCCTTTTATCTGATAAAATCTAAAGGACCACGAGATCTGAAATCCCCTTGCCATGAGACTCAAGTTTAGTTTAATTTTGTTGCAGCATTCACCTCTGAGTAAACCACCTTTCCTCCAATCTTCAACAGCATCATAGCTAGGCCTCAAGTTGTGGTTAGCATTCAACAAACACCATTTGAACTTGTTATTCCCTGTAACTGAAATTCCTGACATTCATATATCTTGCAAACATGACAAGATTTTTTCTCGAACTAGGTCACCTATTTAGGTATCCATCTGTCAGCATCTTTAAATACCTTCTATTTGCTAGTGGCTGAGTCAGAATGCTTATAATTAGATAGCTCATCTCTGGCTTCCTGGATGACTGTAACACAGTTAAACTGTGGTCCAGGTCAAACCTTTTCTCTTCTGTCACTTTCCCAGGATTAGTCAAGTCAGGTACATACATAGATACTTCAAAGAGAATCTTGTATGGAGTGTGACCACCTAATACTCTTCTAGGCAAATTAATTAATTTTGTCTGGGCACCATACAGATTATGTAGCCAATTATGTCCATTACTTAACATTCCGGTGATCAAGGCTTATTTCATTATACCATTTGCATGCTCTACCAACCCATTGCTTTCTGCACAAAAGGAATGTGAGTAATTCAGACATACTCCCAAAGTAGACATAGCAAACCTGAATGCTTCTGCAGCAAACGCAAGACTGCTGTCTGAATGAAACATATAAACAGTGCCACAGCTATGAAGCCTGCAATTTTTCATGCCCAGTTGAGTATCTGCATTTATTTGTGGCCAAACCCATAGGAATCAGGAGCATGAATCAGTTGCAACAATTATATATTTCTATTAGCCAATATGATAGGCCCAATATGATCAAGATAAACTATACCAAATGGGCATTTGGCGATAGCGAGGGGGCTCTACACCGCTTTTGAAATGTTAGAATGTTTCATTTGTTGCACTTCTTACACAACCGCACTATGGACCTTAAACATCCTTCAAAAGTGGTCGCAATTGGCGCACTGACTTTTACTGAATGCATTGATTTTGTGTGAACTAACATATGTTCAAATATGTTGGTTAACAAAATTCCAATTCATAGGGGATGGAAATTTAGCCTTCCTCATTAATTTTCATGAGGTAGACTGTAAATTGCAACCCACTATGAATATTTGCCATTGCAGTGATGGTGGCCTGGCCATTGCAGTGATGGTGGCCTGCTGGTATCAGCAGACCACTATGTCTATGATTACTTTCAAATAAAGCATTTTTTTAAATGCAGCTTGTTTTACTTAAAGGTAAGTGGGATTTGTTAAACAAAAAGTCTCAAAAACCTTTTTAACCAGTAAGCTGTGACCCCAGGGCTCCTAAAAAATTTGTTTTTTACAATGATTGAGAAAGAGACTGGGTTGTGACCGCCTTTGTGGTGTTAGTAACCTATCAAAAGATTTGTAACCACCATTGATAAATACCATTAGAAATTGCCAATTGGAAGAGATGGCTAATTTCGTTATCAGCTGCTTACCTGAATGAAATGCAAATGCGCCTGTCAGTTAATCTACAAATGTAAAGGATGCTTGGGAGTGGTTCTGGCTTTAATTGATGAAATCACTCCAAGCTTTGTGATGACAAAGATTTGTTTTGTTTGAGTGGTAGTGCAAAGAGTTTACAACTGGGCTGGGAAGTGCTTGCTTATAATTTTACCTGCATTTACACAACCCTTAGTATCCCTAAAGAGGTATTGAAGGGACAGTTATGTAAAAGAAAATCTACATTTTGGAAGCACCATTTTATTGTAAAACTATTTGCACTTTTTTGCAGCATTCTATCTCTCACTGTGTGTAATGCAAGTATAAAATAATGACTTACATGTTCACAGTGCTTTCTGTCACAGGCTGTGACCTCGTAGCACTAAAAATACACATCACTATTCTCCACCGCATCAATCAAGATTTAATTATGTGCCTCTCTGGTTACACACAGACCTCTGAAATGCATTAACTAAGAGAGGTATCATAATGTACTGCAATGCATTTCTACAGTACGTAAAGGTCTATAGCTAGTTGAATCAATAACTAGCAAAATACTAAAATACTCAGCAAAAAAGCAACCACTTATTATAATCAATCAAGTCATCAATAATGCACAATTATTTCTATAAAAATATATATTATTTTATTATTGTTATCATTTATTTTGCAAATCACATATTTTCTCTTCTTTTATATAAGAATTCATATTAAAAATATATATAGCGTCATACACAAATCCATATACAAAAAATAGAATTCAGATAAAATGATTCGTCCTATTCAGAGCATAATTCCAACATTGATAGTGAATATACGATAGATGTAGAGTTGATGGAGGCAATGCGGTAGATGTGAGCTACGCGCGTTTCGGCATTGCTGCCTTCATCAGGAGACTGTCTATTGCACTGAATATATTAACTTGCTCAGCAGGCAAAAAGCGTGGTATCAGCTTGCTCAGCAGATAGACCGAGAGCAAGTGTATAAGCGATGGATATAAAACGACTATGGCAGCGCTTTAGAGACACAACGGACCCTCGCTATTGGACGGGAGCTCTTTTGAGACCATAACCCATTAGAACAAAGGTCTTCCTGTTGCCTACAATTAGCTGGGATTCTTTCGATATTATAATCCGGCGTCCATTGGAATTTACATTTACTCATATTGATATGGATGAACTGTTCTCCGTTTGACTCTCTGCTAATATCCACATTAATAGCGGTGCTTCGGATAAGTCAATTATCTTTCTCTTTTTAACTTTTACATCCATCGCTTATACACTTACAATGTATAGCTTGTTCATTAGATATATAGGGGTCCCCTTTTTTCAAAAGACTACAATGCATTTCCCCCAGAGTAACAACTTTTTAAATTCATTATCAATTTACGCAGCCCATTATTCTATATGTAGATACCTGATGGTGAAAGACCCAAAAAACGTACAGAGTATTTTGGGGCTTATTTATGAGAAGGTTGCATCGCCAGAGCATCACTTTTTATTGATGCTCCAGAGGCGCAAGAGTCTCACCCATACCTATAAGGTGGTGCAGAGTCATACTGCATGGCTTTGCAAGACCTCATAGATATGGAGTGAGACATAGCAGAACAGGTCACTGCGTTGCCTTACTCCGCATCATGGAGGTGTTCCATAGGCTTTGCGTGGGGTTCCCACGCAACACCCATGGATTTTGATGATGCCCCATATTTACAAAATCACGTAAACCTGGGGCAGCTCCAATAAAGCCATAACAAGGAGAAATGTTTTAATTTCTCCTCGTTTTTTCTTCTTTCCATTTGTGTTGCATTCTGCAGCTCACAAAGAAAGAAGAAAACGCCTCAAAGCATTATTTTTGAGACGGACACAAAAACAATCCTGCCTATGTTGGTGCAAGACAGCAATTTGGGCGCCAATGCAAGGGAAAAGGATAGGAATGCACTGTATTTCATAAATACGGTGCATTCCTGGCCTTTCACGTTGACATAGGGCAGAGTGACAAGAGGGGTGTTACCCCAAAACCGGTCCTAGGATGCTTGTTTCCTGTCCAGGGAAGACCTGGCTTGGCAGTTCGGGCTGGAATGTTCCCATGAGGTACAGGGTCAAGACTGATTTGCATATGGCTGGGTCTGAACTGGGGTGGCGAAGTGAGCTAAAGAACGATGATGGATTCAACCCAGATCTGTGACTGGGGGTGAGTGTCTGAAACATTTCAGCGCTTCGTCCATCATCTCCTTGTGGATAAAACGATTAGCATGGAGGAGCAATTGTTTGGAGCCCAAGTATACGATGCAACTATGGCTCAGAAAAGGCAAATGTGGGCTAGACTAGTAGACAGAGTGAATGATGTAGCAAGCAACCTGTGCACACAGGAGGCAATTAGGAAGAAGTTTACCAGCCTGCGGTGTGGAGTGCATTCCCCGGTCTTCAAGCATCACCTGGAGGACCAGAGGACTGGTAGTAGTTTTCCCAGCCCCCCGTTACAACTATATCCGTGGGAGGAGAAGGTCTTGCACATCCCGCATCCTGAAGGCTTGACAGGAAGCCCTGGTGGAGTGGAGACTGGTAAGTTATACTTTTGAATGTGTCACTAAAGCTAAATTTTGTTTTTGTTTTTAATTTAGCTGTTGCTAATGTGTTTTGCACCCTTTTTAAACATATACATCTATAAATAAATGTTTTTGTGTTTGGGAAATTTGTAGCATTATTGTTGTTTCTCTTGTTCTATGAATTTTTAATAATGTTTTGTCTCTGTGTGTTTTTCCTCAGTTGTTTTTGTCTTGTTTGTTTGTTTGAATGTAGTTTGTTGTATTTAAGATCACGTTTCAATATCCATTAAACTTCACATGATGTTATGGTATATGTGTTTTTTCAACTCAATCATGTTTCAGATACCTGTTTTATATTGTAAACGTCTGTTGATTTTACTAGGTATGTTTAACTTACAATTTTGCAAGTGATGTTAATTTTAAATTGAAATAGCTACAGCTCCCACAATGCCTTTTTTGTTTTTTTAAAACAATATTGCAAGATATTCTGTTCATTCTCTCCTTTCTGTCCTATTTTCACACATGTTAAAGTGTTATGTATTTATCAATCTCTAGTTTATGCAATGTTTTGAAAAAATATTTGTTTAATTTTGTATGTTGTCATTTTATGTTATTTGTTTTGCGAATCAAAGTTTGTTGACTTAAAGCTGTTATTTAATGTTATTTTGTATGCTGAATATACGTTTTTCTTATAAAGGTTGTTTGCAATGTTTATATGATAACTAATGCTATTTATCCTTCATATAGCTTGATTACGAATCTAGCGGGCCACGGAACACCAGACTCGCGGGGCACAGTGGTACAATTCGGGCGGTAGCACCGCCATTGCCCCGCCACAGCCACCAGTGAACCGCCATTCCCTGGTGGTGGTGTAGCAGTGTAGAGGCAGTAATATGTCCCGCCAGGCATATTACAAGGTTCCTCTCCGCACGGTTTTCATGGCGGTTCCTCCTTCATGAAAACCATGGCGATGAGGAAACAAAGGGGGGCATACTGGGCCACCTGGTGCCTCACTCAATGTGGATTCACACATGGGGGCATAGTATGTGCCCCCTGTGTGCATACATGCTAGCTCCTGCACGGCATTGACTTAAAAGTAAATGCTGTGCAGGAACTGTTATTGGTGTTTCCAGTGCGGTCCCCATTTTTAGAGGCTCCACCATGGGAACGCCATAAAAAAGCCCGCCAGACAGGAGGAAACTCCTGTTCTGGCGGTTGGTCCCACCATGGCTTTGGTGGTGCAGAGGCAGGGCAGACCCAAGGCCACCCTGCCAAATTTGTAATGAAGCCAAAAGGGCCTGATTTGGATGTCTGTCTGAAGCTTTCCGACCAACATCTAAGGTTTAAACTCCAACCGGCCTATTACAAAGATGGCGGTCGGAGTTTAAACTGGTGGTTAATTCAACTGGGTTCCGACAGGCTTAAGGAGCCTGTCGGTCAGTTGGAAGGGCCTCATTATTCCTAACAAACAGCATTTTGCCTGGTATGACTATGATGGCACTTACAACAGCAGTTCCATGAGGGCCTTTCCGACATGGACCTGCTGTCAGAAAGTGCCTTTGGGGGCCCCTAGCAGGGCCCTCTTCCCCGATGGCCCTCTGGTCATGGCCCTGGGGGGCACCCTGCACTGTGTGGCAGGCACTATGAGGTGCCTGCCACACGGTGCAGGGATTTACACAAACTCCCATTTCTCTATGGGAGCTTATGCTGCGGGCGGTTTCCGCCCGCCGCACAGGCTCCTATTGCAGTGTACTGTATTGTATTGTATTGTAATTGCATTTATATAGCGCTTACTACCCCTGATGAGGCATCAAAGCGCTTTCCCAGCGAGTAGCATCCTACTCCGGAATCCATGAACAAATAGTCGTGAATTAATATAGTGAAAATAGAAAAGTAATTTGAGTGGTGGATATGTTAGTCAGTAATTTGGATTGAGATGGATAGTGGAGGGATAGAAGAGGGGAAAAGGTTTGCATTTATATACTGCATGCTACCCTTGATGGGGTGTTGAAGTGCTTTTTCGGTGAGTAGCATGCTACTTTGGAGCCCAGAAAGGATTAGTGGTGAATTAGTATTGTGAAATATGAAAGTAGTTTCAGTGGTGGATATGTTAGTTATGTTATTTGGATTGAAATGGATAGTGGAGGTATAGAAGGGAAGGTTTTAGATTTTTTTTGTAGCTCATAGCAGTAGGAGAAGGCTTGGGATTAACCGCGGGCGCAAAATCCGTTCCGTTCACGAAATTTGCGGATTTGACAATTTCGCGGTCCGCGAATCCCCCGAATTTGCCCAAGAATCCGCAAATTCACAAGCTAGCGGATTTTTTTGCTTCGCTGGAAAAATACAATATCGCGGGCGCGTCGTGACTTACCGTGATTCTGTGTTCACCGAGTTGTTTTTCTTCTGGTTTGCGTGTGCTGCCCCATTTTGGATCTTGCTGCGTGATCTTGCAAGAGTTTTTCGACCGCAATTACGTCATCACGGCCCGCCATCTTGCACAGCGAGAGTTTGACAACGCGAGTACGTCATAAGGGCCCGCGATCACGCATCGCGGGAGTAAACAATTGCAAACACGTAGATGCGGCGCGCAGTTGACTTCCGGCGGGAGATTTGAACAGCTCGCTTTCCCGAACTTGCAAAAATTGCAATTCTGCACAAGAAATCCACCGCAGGCAGCATAAACCTCCTGAAAATGATGATTTTGATCAGAATAACTCCTCAGATTGACATTTGGCTGCACTTTTTTGTGCAAGGAGTCAATTTTTTTGGGGGGGTGGGAGGAAGGAAGTGCCCCAGAGTCTCCAACTTCCTGTTCCTGTCCAGCAGGCTCCTCCCAGTGTGTTGTCCATGTCCTGGTCACTTGGATCTGGAGCTGGAAGGATTTCTTTTAGTGGCTGCGGCTGGATATTTGTATTTGAGGACTTTTTGGACTTTGGAGTTTGGATCACTTTTGGATTTGAGATTTTACAAGTAAGTTGGTGTTGTTTGTTTGGGGCATTACAGTTGCTGCAACTACAATTTTAAAACTTTTTCACAACTTAAAAAAATATATATTGTGGGTAGCCACAGTATCCAGTAGGCCCAGGGTTAGTCATGGGTGCATGATACAACTGTTTCTGTGAGTTTTTTTGTAACTTAAATCTCATTTATGTCATGGAATTTTAGCTCACTGTTATATGTGGATTTTTTATTTTTTATTTTGGGGTGCCTGTAAAGCCTCACTAGCCAGTAGTCCCAGGGGTAGTGAGTGGTGCATGTACCATGTCTTTCTGTGGGGTGTCTTGAATTTAAACATCATTGAGGGCATGGATGGCATTGGATTGGGGTGATTTTTGTGTATTTTTCGACTTTTTGGGGTGTTGTTGGGGCCTGGCCATGTGGGTGGGGGCCATTTTGAGGCCTGGTACAGGCAGGGCCTGGCCATGTGGTGGGGGTCAAGGGGCCATTTTGAAGCCAGGCAGTGTGCTCAGGCCTGCACCCAGTTAGCCTTGCTTTCATCCATTATGCCAAGGGGTACTCAGTGGTCCATGGACCAAGTCTTTCTGTGGGGTGTCTTGAATTTAAAAATCACTGAGGGCATGGATGGCATTGGATTGTGGTGATTTGTGTGTGTTTTTCGACTTTGTGGGTGCTGTTGGGGCCTGACCATGTGGGTGGGGGCATTTTGAGGCCTGGTCCAGGCAGGGCCTGGCCATGTGGTGGGGTCAAGGGGCCATTTTGAAGCCAGGCCGTGTGCTCAGGCCTGCACCCAGTTTGCCTTGCTTTTATCCATTATGCCATGGGGTAGTGAGTGGTGCATGTACCAAGTCTTTCTGTGGGGTGTCTTGAATTTAAACATCATTGAGGGCATGGATAGCATTGGATGGTGGTGATTTTTGTGTGTTTTTCGACTTTTTGGGTGCTGTTAGGGCATGGCCTGTGGGTGGGGACTATTTTGAGGCCTGGTCCAGGCAGGGCCTGGCCATGTGGTGGGGGTCAAGGGGCCATTTTGAAGCCAGGCAGTGTGCTTTGTGCCATAGGCCTGCACCCAGTCTGCCCTGCTTTCATCCATTATGCCCAGGGGTAGTGAGTGGTGCATGGACCTAGTCTTTCTGTGGGGTGTCTTGAATTTAACCATCATTGAGGCATGGATGGCATTGGATTGTGGTGATTTTTGTGTGTTTTTTGACTTTTTGGGGTGTTGTTGGGGCCTGGCCATGTGGGTGGGGGCCATTTTGAGGCCTGGTCCAGGCAGGGCCTGGCCATGTGGCGGGGGTCAAGGGGCCATTTTGAAGCCAAGCAGTGTGCTCAGGCCTGCACCCAGTTTGCCTTGCTTTCATCCATTATGCCCAGGGGCAGTGAGTGGTGCATGTACCAAGTCTTTCTGTGGGGTGTCTTGAATTTAAACATCATTGAGGGCATGGATGGCATTGGATTGTGATGATTTTTATGTGTTTTTCGACTTTCTGGGTGCTGTTGGTGCATGGCCATGTGGGTGGGGGCCATTTTGAGGCCTGGTCCAGGCAGGGCCTGGCCATGTGGTGGGGGTCAAGGGGCCATTTTGAAGCCAGGGAGTGTGCTTTGTGCCATAGGCCTGCACCCAGTCTGCCCTGCTTTCATCCATTATGCCTAGGGGTAGTGAGTGGTGCATGTACCAAGTCTTTCTGTGGGGTGTCTTGAATTTAAACATCATTGAGGGCATTGGATTGTGTTTATTTTTGTGTGTTTTTCGACTTTTTGGGGTGGTGTTGGGGCCTGGCCATGTGGGTGGGGCCATTTTGAGGCCTGGTCCAGGCAGGGCCTGGCCATGTGGGTGTGGGTCAAGGGGCCATTTTGAAGCCAGGCACTGTGCTCATGCCTGCACCCAGTTTGCCTAGCTTTCAGCCATTATGCCCAGTGGTAGTGCGTGGTGCATTGACCAAGTCTTTCTGTGGGGTGTCTTGAATTTAAACATCATTGAGGGCATGGATGGCATTGGATTGTGGTGATTTTTGTGTGTTTTTTTACTTTTCGGGGTGGTGTTGGGGCCTGGCCATGTGGGTGGGGGCCATTTTGAGGCCTGGTCCAGGCAGGACCTGGCCATGTGGGTTTGGGTCAAGGGGCCATTTTGAAGCCAGGCAGTGTGCTTTGTGCCATAGGCCTGCACCCAGTCTGCCCTGCTTTCATCCATTATGCCCAGGGGTAGTGAGTGGTGCATGGACCAAGTCTTTCTGTGGGGTGTCTTGAATTTAACCATCATTGAGGGCATGGATGGCATTGGATTGTGGTGATTTTTGTGTGTTTTTCGACTTTTTGGGGTGTTGTTGGGGCCTGGCCATGTGGGTGGGGGCCATTTTGAGGCCTGGTCTAGGCAGGGCCTGGCCATGTGGCGGGGGTCAAGGGGCCATTTTGAAGCCAAGCAGTGTGCTCAGGCCTGCACCCAGTTTGCCTTGCTTTCATCCATTATGCCCAGGGGCAGTGAGTGGTGCATGTACCAAGTCTTTCTGTGGGGTGTCTTGAATTTAAACATCATTGAGGGCATGGATGGCATTGGATTGTGATGATTTTTATGTGTTTTTCGACTTTCTGGGTGCTGTTGGTGCATGGCCATGTGGGTGGGGGCCATTTTGAGGCCTGGTCCAGGCAGGGCCTGGCCATGTGGTGGGGGTCAAGGGGCCATTTTGAAGCCAGGGAGTGTGCTTTGTGCCATAGGCCTGCACCCAGTATGCCCTGCTTTCATCCATTATGCCTAGCGGTAGTGAGTGGTGCATGGGCCAAGTCTTTCTGTGGGGTGTCTTGAATTTAAACATCATTGAGGGCATGGATGGCATTAGATTGTGTTTAATTTTGTGTGTTTTTCGACTTTTTGGGGTGGTGTTGGGGCCTGGCCATGTGGGTGGGGGCCATTTTGAGGCCTGGTCCAGGCAGGGCCTGGCCATGTGGGTGTGGGTCAAGGGGCCATTTTGAAGCCAGGCACTGTGCTCATGCCTGCACCCAGTTTGCCTTGCTTTCAGCCATTATGCCCAGTGGTAGTGCGTGGTGCATTGACCAAGTCTTTCTGTGGGGTGTCTTGAATTTAAACATCATTGAGGGCATGGATGGCATTGGATTGTGGTGATTTTTGTGTGTTTTTTTACTTTTCGGGGTGGTGTTGGGGCCTGGCCATGTGGATGGGGGCCATTTTGAGGCCTGGTCCAGGCAGGACCTGGCCATGTGGGTTTGGGTCAAGGGGCCATTTTGAAGCCAGGCAGTGTGCTTTGTGCCATAGGCCTGCACTCAGTCTGCCATGCTTTCATCCATTATGCCCAGGGGTAGTGAGCGGTGCATGGACCAAGTCTTTCTGTGGGGTGTCTTGAATATAAACATAATTGAGGGCATGGATGGCATTGGATTGTGGTGATATTTGTGTGTTTTTGACTTTTTGGGGTGTTTAACTGATTTTCCTCTGGCTTCCTTTGCCTTTAGGTGCACAAGAGAACCACCAGTGCCAGGAAGAAGTCCTGCAGCGGTGTGTGCAGCACAACGTCACGTGACGTCACGTGTGGCCACAGACAACTCTGCAACTCGTGCAACTGCGGCCTGCTGTTCTGACATCTGAAGAAGATGGGCCCAAAGAAAGGTGGCCGTAGCGCCTCTCCGAAAAAAGTTGCCAGTGCCACTGCCAGTAAGAAGGAGCAGAAGAAGCAAGTGGCACCACCTACCAAGGAGACTGGTGTGCCCACAGACATCTTTTTTGGGAGAATAAAAAACTACGCCTGCAGCAGCAGCAGTGTCCGCCGGGGACCAAGCTGGGAGCAGCACCTCCGCTTCATTGGGCTCAGTGCCACCACGCCGAGTTAGGTCCAAGCCCATGAGTGTTACAGAGGCAGCCACTTTAATTGTTCAATCACCATCGACCAGTGATGTTGGCTCATCGCAGGAAAGTAGCATCCAATCAACGCCGGGTGTAACTCAGCTGACGAGTGTGCAACAACCACAGCCGCAACGACAACAACAGGTGCAACTAGTACAAGCGCAAGTACATGGGCAAGGAGAGGTGCAAGTACATGCGCAAGGAGAGGCGCAAGTACATGCGCAAGGAGAGGCGCAAGTAGAGGCACAAGTAGAGGTGCAAGTAGAGGCGCAAGTAGAGGCGCAAGTAGAGGCACAAGTATAGGTGCAAGGAGAGGCGCAAGGAGAGGCGCATGGAGAGACTCATGGAGAGGCGCAACCTGGAGGTGCATGGAGCGGCACAACTGAACACAATGCTGGTTCCTCCAGAAGTAGGGGCACATCAGGAAATCAAGATTGAAGCGGAGGTATCATCCGAGGAAGCCACTCCTCCTGATGGTGATCCATTGTCTTCTAGATCCCCAGCAAGAAAAAGGTCAAGGAGGGCCACTACAAGTTCTTCTTCAAGCCCCTTTCCTTCTGATGATCTTGATGTTGATTGGAACCCACCAATGAAGTCTGAGAGAGAGGCACGTCATGAGCCGACAAAGGTAGCTAAGCCTAAAAGGAAGGTTCCCGCAAGGCTTTCAATTATGGGTGATGATGACGACGAACAAGAAGTGGTGTATTCTGCTGCTGATGAACAGTCTGACGACGACCCAGTCATCACAGTCATCACTCCAGCCCCAGCGGGCATGCAGCAAGACATTTTGACCCTATCCCGAAATGCTGCTGAGTGGGATGTGGGCGGCGTGGCACTTGTACCACCGCCAACGCAGTTAACTACTACACCAACACGACCTACAGCTTTCATATTTTCTCGTCAGAAGGGCCGGCAGGGACCTCCATCCAGCTCGACCTCCGTTACCTCAAGTAGTGGTGCACAACAGAGTCAAACTCGGCCACGCCCATCCTCCACTTCATCTGGCATTGAAAGTAGCACCTCCACCACCACCACCAGAAATCTCAACTCCCCAGTTTGGGACTTCTCTAGTGTTAGCAAAAAGGCGGAAAACATGGTTGTTTGTTCGATTTGTAAAATAGTAGTTAGTCGGGTTAAGCTTGGTACCAACTATGGTCCCAGAGGCCAGAGAGGTCATCTCCAAAAACACCACACTATCCAGTGGGAGGCACACCTAAGGAAGATCTGGGAAGCCAAAAGTAGAACTGATCCAAATGTATCCATTCACATTGCATCTGATGATGACGAGGGGCTGATCGTGCAGGGGGGAAGTCAAGAACTGACCAACAGTTTTTTCAGGTACACTCAGTACCCCTGGCAGCAGCACTGCAGTGGTAGCACCCACACCCTCTACCCCTGCAACATGTATGAGGCACACTATGCGTCTGGGAGAGACACCAATGCGAAAAAGTACATCAATGAGCCTAACTGTTTTGAAGAAGTCTGCATCATCATCATCATCATCATCACGTAAAACGGTCCAGACCACCATTAGAAGCATGTTATGGTCGGAGGCGCCAATTGAACGCAACCACCCAACGGCACGTCTGTATAATGAAAGCTGGCTAAAATGCAACGCTGTGCCTTCTCCCTTTTTCTTTCGTGGAAGGGGTGGGTTTTCTAGAATTTTTGGCAAGTCTGCCCTAAATGGAAGGTTCCTAACCGGTCCTATTTTGCCAGAGTTGCTGTTCCAGCACTACATCAAGATGTGCTGGGGTGATTGGCGCAGCTATTCAGAAGAGTGCTGTTCACACTATCCACCTGACAACAGACATGTGGACCAGTTGCCAAGCCCTTGATTAAATGTGGATCACTGCACACTGGGTCTCTTTTGCAGGGGTTAAAGACAAGTTAAAATCAGGTGTTGACACGGACACAGTTTTTCAAGCTACTCAGAAACATGCAACATTAGCCATGTTTGCCTTGGAGAAATCTCATACTGCACCTAACCTTTTGGAGGAGTTTGAGAGGAAGGTCTATGAATGGCTGCATCCATGAAATCACATGATTGGTTATGTTTCCAGGGATAATGGCAGTAATATAGTTAAGGCCATGCAGCAAGGTGGCTATTTCAGAGTGCCGTGTTTGGCGCACAGTATTAACATTGTTGTGCAAGATTTCTTGAAAAAAGAAATCACAGTCAGCAAGTTATTGACCACCTGCTGAAGAATCTGCACACACTTCAGCCATTCTTTTAAGGCCCGGAAGAAGCTGAGGAGCATGCAACATGAACATAGACTGCCAGTCAAAGGACTCATCAGGAGTTGGCAACACGTTGGAACTCAACCTTCTACATGCTTGAGCGTCTGTCTGAGCAGTGGGGGTAATCAATGAGTATGTCTTTGCACTGGGTTCTACTATGAAAGACATGAGGCTAGAGTTGGAGGAATGGAAGCTAGTTGCAAGCCTGACAGACATGCTTTGTCCTTTTGAGGTCTTCACGTGTGAAGTTAGCAGGGAGGACTGTTCTTTGGGCAAAGCTATCCCATTGTTGCACATGCTAGAGCACCAACTGAAGGCGGTGTCTTAAACGTTCTGAGATGATGCTGAAAAGCAAGACGCATATGAGTTGGCGGAGAGGTTATTAAGCCGCCTAGTTGACAATGAAAGGCTTAAAAAAATACATACAGAACAACATTACATTTGTGCCACTATTCTGGATCCACGGTAAAAAAAAGGCTGTGGCCAGCAAAGCATTCATTCCTTTTAATGAAGATGTTTCAAAGTACAAACATTGGCTAGCTCTGTCAGCCACTCGGTTCGAAAAAGAGCGGCAGAAAATTGAAGGAGCCGGCAGAAGTACTACTGAATCAGCAGGCCATCCGGCGTCAAGTTCCACTTCTGAATCTGTGGCCAAAGGCAGTCACTTTCCCCCACAGCCGTTAACGACACCAGCAACTGTATCATCATCCTCACCTGCACCAGGCCCAGCCATAATATTGTTGGAAGCGGATTGGCCAACTCATCAAGGGTTTGCTCGTTCCAGTGATGTAAAGGCCACAGATGGTACGCAAAGTGGAGCAACCCTGGAGAACCTTGAGTCGATGGTGCAGGCCTATCTGGATGACCCAACAGAGGTCTTTGTTAATCAGAACCCATTGCATGTATTGGTATGGGAAAAGGCCTCTAGGGCGACTGATCACCAACCTGGCTCTAAATTATTTGTCTTGCCCACTCGCAAGCGTGTCTTCTGAACGTGTTTTCAGTGCAGCTTGTGCCATTGTAACTTCAAAAAAGACCCGCCTCTCGCCCAAAAATGTGGAGAGGTTAACACTGATCAAGATGAATCAGCACTTCATACCACCAGATTACAAAATACGTGAATGCACGCAGGAAGATGAGGACACCGACTTAGGTGAAGGAAGTTCTTCTCTGTTAGCTGACCTACTCCCGTCTCAATTCATAGAGTTTGAGGACGAGCTCTACTTCCCTGACACCGTGTGGAAAATGACTAAAATCGGTATACATAAGCGGCGTTCATTTATGTTCACCATAGCCACTGTTGAGCGTAAAGTGAGAATCATGAAACATTGGCCACACCATCTTGTCCCTTTTAGGCCCCATCGCGAAAGTAGGTGGCAGCCATTTTTGTGTCACGACCCCTCTGCCCACTGCCAATAGCCTGCGCGCCTCTCCCCCTCACACCCCAGCCTCGCAAGCATTCCCCCGCGCCCCGACAGCCCCCGGTTTCTCCTGCTTGGACCATAAGCGCACCTCTAGCGTGACCCTGTCTCCGAGCCACATCCCGTGCTGAACCCCCTCGCTCTTTCATCTCATTCAAGAACAGGCCCCCTT
Source organism: Lissotriton helveticus (assembly GCF_964261635.1). Lineage (NCBI taxonomy): Eukaryota > Metazoa > Chordata > Amphibia > Caudata > Salamandridae > Lissotriton > Lissotriton helveticus. Next base: position 501,263,878 of record NC_136070.1, on the reverse strand, counting down.
TTGATAACCTCTTCCTCCCTGCCCGATTGTCCAGGCCATCACCTAGCCCGACAGATGCAGTTTATTGCCCCCTACAGTAGGACCTCGCCTCACATCAAAGGAGCGGTGGTTAATCAATACCCTCACACCTCCAGATCTGACCAATCGCCCCTTTCCCGTTCCCAGCAGAATGTCCAGCTGCGCGACAACCACCACATGCTGAGGTTGGGGTGGGAACTCTACTGTAAATATGTGTGGGAACGGGGGTGAAGCGGGGATTCCGAGGATGTCTTTCCGTACATCAAAGTATTGACAAGAATGTGTTTCATGTAATAAAGCAATAAACCTGTGTATAAGAGGCCAGGCCTCAAGGATGCGTTTAGAGCACCTCGAGAAGATACCCTGTTGTCTGATTTGACGTGTTCTGCTCCGTCGGAATAAACTCCTGTTTCTTGCCTTCTGTCTCCAGCGCCTGCCTCTTTGTTTGGTAATCTCGAATGGTATGAGAGGCGGCTAACGCTGGGCAATTACTGAAGGGTTCTTGGTCGAATTCGGCCCTACCTTTCGACAATTGGCGTCCCAAACGTGGGGCCCATCAGCGACACGTGGATCCAGTGAGAGAGGTCCCAACGACAGAGTGAATGACTGCAACGATCGGGAAGTGCACCTGCCCGATAGACCCTCGTCTGGCAGCCGATCATCCGAACTTCACCGGTTCCGAGCAGACCTCTCTCGAGTGATCTACGGTCCTGACTGGGAACCATCAGGAGTGCCACAGCAATTACAGAGAATAGAGGACGATCAGGCGCAGGAAGCGGAAGACGAGAAACTGTCCATGCGGTCCGGGTAAGGTCGTGTAAACACGACGAATTGCGAATTGATTGTTTGATTGTTTGATTGTTTGAAAATACTAGTATTACTCATTTGATTGTTTCTGAGAGATTCTCTATTTGCAAACAAGCACGGAGTCGCCATACTCTGTTTAGTCTTTGCAGATAGTGAAGGGTAGGTAACGCAGGCCTTTGCCCCCGTTGTAACCCGTCGTGCCTACTTCCCTCTCCATTTGATTGATTGTTATCCAAACATTTACTGTTTTGGAATTGGTTCTCTTTGGATCATTCTCTATTTACAAAAAAGCACAGAGTCGCAATACTCTGTTTAGTCCTTGTGAATAGTGAAGGATAGATAACGCAGGCTTTTGCCCCCGTTGTAATCCGTCGTGCCTATTTTTATCCCTCATTTGATTGATTGTTTGTCCGAACATTGATCGTTCGGAATTGGTTCTCTTTGGGTTATTCTCTATTCACAAATAAGCACAGGGTCGCAATACTCTGTTTAGTCTTTGCGGATAGTGAAGGATAGGTAGTGCAGACTTTTGTCCCCTTTGTAACCCGTCATGCCTATCTTTGCCCCGTTTGTTGGTAGTTGGTTCAGCCCGGACCGTTTATTAGAGGCAGATCATCCGGCTCCACCGGAGGACGCCCCTAATGAAAAGGACATAAATATATATAAAAAAAAATGCGGGTTACCCGCTGTATCGTGCTAGCAAACAAAAACATAAAAATCGTTAGGAAAAACAAAAGGAATCGAGCAAAATCAGTAGACCACTGATGGGATCTCTTTTCTGACCTCGCTAAAATAGAAACATTAGGAACAACCCCTCATGAGAAATATGAAACTAGTGAGAAGAATCGAGCTCGACGCCATGATGGCTGCAAGACAGCTCGGCTCCACCGCCCACCCCGCCCAAATAACGACAAACCCTATGCAAATATTATAAATATTTACAACACTACAGCAAAGTAACATGTTAAGACTTTTTTATTAAACAACTATTTAAAACTTTTTATTAAACAACTATTTACATGGCAGCCGGCTGCAACAACAAACCCAACGCATTCGCCGTCTGCTTAACGCTGTTCCTGTCCCGCCTTCAATGTTGGGCTACTTTGAGCTACTTTTTAGTAGGCTTTGGGCTATAAAAAGTCTACAAAAGCCATCAGCCGGCGAGGTAGCGTCGGTAGCGACCCGTTGAGCGAATAGGCCGGAGGCTACCCAATGCACCAAGGCCTTGCTGGCAGCCATCGGCCGAAGAGGTCGTTGGGTGGATGGCCCGGAAGCACCACGGCCACGACTGGCCTTCCCATTCGTCCGCCCTGAGGTGGCATCCAGACGGCGTGGGGTGCACTGGGAGGGAGAGGCGGCGCGAACGAGCCTCCCCCACCTCCCCAGGTGGAGGTGCCTCAGCTGCACCCCAGCGCTTCACTCGGCCAGCTGAGTTGCGCCCGCTCTTGCGGCACAGTGCCTCGCTCGGCCAGCTGAGTTGCGCCCGCTCTTGCGGCACAGTGCCTCGCTCGGCCAGCTGAGTTGCGCCCGCTCTTGCGGCACAGTGCCTCGCTCGGCCAGCTGAGTCTCACCCGCTCTTGCGGCACAACGTCTCATCCACCATCCGGATGAATTGCGCCCGCTCTTGCGGTACAGCGACAGGCGGCTGCCACGGAGCTCACCAAATGGCGGCCGACACCCCGGATTTGGGCCTGGTCCATTGGAGTGGCTCTGGGCTGCCTTGGAACTCGGATGCTTGCCTGCTCGGGCATGAGCCCCACTCTTGAAGACGTCCTCTCAGTTTTAAAATTCTACGAAAGTCACTGGCCCTCGACTCCCGCAGGCTTGCGGTGGGGGCCACCGCCACTGTTGCTCGACTATCCCCCATGGATATGCCACTGCCCCGGGCGACCGCCACCTTATCCACATCTGGTATCGAAGGAAAGACTGATTCAACGTATCTGTGGAGGGATACACCTGCTGTCCCGCTCTCCGGAGTGGCCACAACGTTGTCACAAGATGGTGGTGCTCTCATGCTGACACTGGCCTTTGTCCGAATTACTAAGAGACACTGTAGACTGCCAACTCGATCAGCTCCGGTGGGACCTCAGCGTGACCCGGTAGGGAAGATTTTGCCTTCCTCGCCTTTAAGCCGCAGTCCACGCCGCTTGTCCTCTCTGTTGGCACTGACGAACTTTTTGAACTACCGAAAGGGATTCTGGTCCGACCGCTAGTTGTCGGAGGCATTTGGACTATACTCTGAACCCACCCGGCCATGCCCCAAAATGGCGCCAGTATAGGCGAGACTTGCAACTCCTTATGACGTTTTAGTTACGTAGCCTTGATATTATGGGATATGTATATGGTCCTTGAGCACGTGGCGGGCGGGGAAGGGTACTGACTGGGCATGCGTACAACCCTACTGATATTGGTTCTTATTCACTATTGATTATTGTATTTTCGAAGTAATGCTACTCATGATGCTCGCCCATGGCATGCGTATAAACGATTTTATTGTGACTGATCTTGTTTTACTTTCAATTATAAAATCAACCATCATTGATCCTGCAACCATTTGTCTCGGTTAAGTTTTTCCAATTACAATGGCTCGCTCATTACGTACTCCTATACTACAAGTGAAATCTCTCCTTACCTCATACATTTCCCGTCTGCCCCGTGGCCGGCCTGTATGGTTGGAGGCCCGTATTTTTATGCTGACATCTTTTTCAATCAAGGTTTTAAAAGAAAAAAAAAAAATATGTAGAACTAGCCTCATATCAGTCACTTAGATTGGTAGGTTCTCGGATAAAGGCTACTATTTTCAAAATAAATAAAGGACAAGTAAAATGAAGCAATGTTGGTTATGAAAAATTAGAAAGGCATGGTACATACGAACAATGCGAAAAGAATAGTCAAGATCTGTCGTATTTTTGCATTTCTGCAGCATAAGCAATAGGTAAAAGATTCGGATATTTAGATATATCTATGAATAGGACAATAGACCAGCTCCTCTGGGCTGCAATGCCGAGATGCAAGGTACTGCTTCCCAAAGAAGATAAGTTAGGCACGTGGTAGGTAAAAACATTTTTGTGTTTTTGCGCGCTGATGTGCTTTGTACGCTGTCACCCCCCCCTTCTCTTTCTCTGCAGGTTAATATCGGAATTTCAGCTGGAGTATGGAGAAGACCCAGAATGCACCGTGTTACACGCAGAAAGAAGATGAATTGTATGGTATGAATGCGCGCGTGGGCCCCGATTTGTGTTGTATGAATGCTCATGTGTGGCGCACGTCTGGGTTGACGGACGAATGCTTTTTTTTGTGTGACTGAGGTATGGATCGAGCGGTTGATGAAATAAAAAAAAAAAACAAGCCCGAACATGATGCCTGCATGTGAAGGACAGAAAAGAATATAGCACTTACTCTACCTAGGAACGACTCTCTCCCTCTCTGGAGCTAGTGAATGGGAGAGTGCCCTACGCCAGAAACTTGAAGGGTTATTGTAGTACCTCGGACCCCAACCGATATCCCAAATGAACGCCCTAAATGACGCGCACCAGTGAGTCAACTTAATGTGCAGACTAGATGAGAAAAGTTAAGGATACCCCGGGTTGGGGTTTATCCGAAATACCCCCCTCAGCCCAGAAATTAGGGATATTGTCATGTTTTAGATTCACCCCCTCTTCTTCCATCCTCATAGAAAAGTCAGAATTACACCATCGCACATCCGACAGACACCCCTCCTTTACCTCAACTTGGATCGTCACTTGTTAGATGTTGGAAGACCCCACCGTGAGTATAAGCACGACCGGACCAGTGTCCGACCAATTAAAAGGAGTAAGTATTTATTGAAGCGAGGTTACCAACAGAAATTGTCTGCTATTAGGAAGGAAGGAGAACGAAGAGCTCGACCCCCAAATGAATTAAATGGAGTGCTGAAAATATGCAACACTCATGAAAAGGCTCTTTCGCCAAAAATAGCCCTCTGTTTTATCTTACGTTTTCGTACTTGATGTATGTACTGTCGCACCCTATCTGGTATTTGTGTATACGTAAACTATGAATTTATGTTTTCCCTCAGCTTGTGTTTTATACGTGAAACTGACCCGTACTGATCTATATGTGTGTGCACTGAATAGCCTATTATTGTACACGTCTCTCTCTCTCTCTCTCTCTCTCTCCCTTTTTGTTGTACGTGTACTAATAGCCTATTTGGTACGCACGACGCTCTCTCCCTCTGGGGGCTCCCTCGCTCCCTTTTGAATAAATGACGACACTGTACCTCGCCGGTATGGGAATAATTGGCTTTTAGACACGACAGTGTTTGAACAAATTGACAGAAACAAAACGATCGTATTTTGCCATATTACTGCCTCTCCTTTCTGTAAAACGATGAAACTTAATTGGCTGAGAAAGAAAGGACAGGTGAGACGACTGATGTCCCCTAATCCGACCCTTAAAAAGGGAACTATATGTCAGTGGCTTTTGTCTTAAGTACTTTGGTAACACCACCCTCATCGTTCGGATTACCACCGCCCATTGTACAAAAATAGAATGTCCGATACGTCCCCGTTCCTCCAGAATGGTCCCAGTTCTGTACCAGCCGTCCCAGAAAATCTTAAAGACTGTAGCTATAGTCCCATGATAACAACATTTCACATTTTTTATAAATTAACAGACCTTGAAGAAACATATAGCTCAACAGGATTTGTTTTAGACACACGCGAGTCTCTACTGAAGGAGCCGGTTTGAATTCGATAAACTATGTAATTTTTAGATATCAGACTTCTTGCCACGTTCGCAAATATAACAAGAGTAAGACGCCAGACAGACATGTTGTTTGAAAATAAAAATAAAAATGCCTGCAAACCTACACCACAGCAATGATTTATGCCCGATAAACGCTTCTCCAACTACTTGGGGTTGGGAGAGAAATTAAAGTGTGTAAACGTCTTCCCCTGCCAATTCTCTAAAAATTGTTTTTATACTCATTTAAGGATAACGTGCAGTCGTCGGAGGAGAGGGGCCGGATGTGACGCACAGCCTGGCTGCAGATCGGGGAATATCTATGACCTCGACCAAGGTGGAGCCACGGAGCAAAGAGTTGCGGGGCGAGGCACCATTCTCAACGTGGAAAGTGAAGGAAAGAAGGGCTGTCCAGAAGCCCCGGCATGTTGATGAGCTCTTGCCGAAAGTCCCAGCCCATTGTACCCGATTGATGGGCCCACTTGCTTGAAATTTCTGCCCTCCTTGGTCCGTTACAGATCTGATCCCACTCCACCCTCTCTTCCCTCGGCCTCCCAAAGCACGCCCTCATAACCCCCCCCCTTTTTTTTCATATGGAATTTTTTTAACTTGACTCTGAGGACAAACACAGGACTGTGGTCCAAGAGCAAAGAATGGCCACACCCTGCAACGCGAGATCTGAAGTAGAGCCGGACTCGTAGCTCCACCGCCGGTACTCAACAGCGCCAACGAAAGAGGAAGAACGATGAGAGCCTACCAGTGATGGCTCGCTGTAAAAAGACACTGGACAGACGAACCCTTTTTGAACATTGCCACCCCTTGACTGTCCCTTGTCAAGTTGAATTTCTCTCCCAACCGCTTCGTATTGATTACCACCCAATTGAGTTTTCATAACCTTACATCGGTCACTTTTCAATTGTACAAGGATAACTAAGAAGGCGTTAACTCTATACCTTGAAGATTGTAGAACACCAGTTATGCACATGAACATGCTGTTTAGTTTTGATCCTCATGGAGTCCAGACCTCAAGTGATAATAGCCCTTATTCTGCCAGAACATTTTCTGTATGACATCATGCTTGTATTCGAACAAATTTCCTACATCGTCTAAATAATGTCCCCGTCTCCAAGGTCTAATGTATGACACAGCTAATGTAATTTTATATGCACTGCCTCCTCGCCTATCGCATTGACTACATGTGGTTATGTACGATTCTGTCAGCATTTATAGTAGGATTATTTCCATCTGCCCGTAATGCATACGAACTACCAAAGACCTCAATAGACAGCCCAGCCACATACTTCCCTTATTAGTATAACTAAATGTCAGCTTGTACGTCCTTACCTCAGACATGAACAGAAATGAACTAACTCATGATAAAAACTGGGGACTGTGGAAAATGACTAAAATCGGTATACATAAGCGGCGTTCATTTATGTTCACCATAGCCACTGTTGAGCGTAAAGTGAGAATCATGAAACATTGGCCACACCATCTTGTCCCTTTTAGGCCCCATCGCGAAAGTAGGTGGCAGCCATTTTTGTGTCACGACCCCTCTGCCCACTGCCAATAGCCTGCGCGCCTCTCCCCCTCACACTCCAGCCTCGCAAGCATTCCCCCGCGCCCCGACAGCCCCCGGTTTCTCCTGCTTGGACCATAAGCGCACCTCTAGCGTGACCCTGTCTCCGAGCCACATCCCGTGCTGAACCCCCTCGCTCTTTCATCTCATTCAAGAACAGGCCCCCTTTTGATAACCTCTTCCTCCCTGCCCGATTGTCCAGGCCATCACCTAGCCCGACAGATGCAGTTTATTGCCCCCTACAGTAGGACCTCGCCTCACATCAAAGGAGCGGTGGTTAATCAATACCCTCACACCTCCAGATCCGACCAATCGCCCCTTTCCCGTTCCCAGCAGAATGTCCAGCTGCGCGACAACCACCACATGCTGAGGTTGGGGTGGGAACTCTACTGTAAATATGTGTGGGAACGGGGGTGAAGCGGGGATTCCGAGGATGTCTTTCCGTACATCAAAGTATTGACAAGAATGTGTTTCATGTAATAAAACAATAAACCTGTGTATAAGAGGCCAGGCCTCAAGGATGCGTTTAGAGCACCTCGAGAAGATACCCTGTTGTCTGATTTGACGTGTTCTGCTCCGTCGGAATAAACTCCTGTTTCTTGCCTTCTGTCTCCAGCGCCTGCCTCTTTGTTTGGTAATCTCGAATGGTATGAGAGGCGGCTAACGCCGGGCAAATACTGAAGGGTTCTTGGTCGAATTCGGCCCTACCTTTCGACAACCGAGGCCTGAAAATGATTCCTTTTTTTTTTTCCTTATTCACTTTTATTCCTGTGTGTCTTTCTTTGTTTTGCAACTTTTACCACAACAAAACTCTAATCACTTAATCACAACAAGTCCATCAGCAGCACTGTCTTCATCTTATTTCCTTATTGATTTGAAGGTGCCGCAGTCTGCATTCCTGAGGTACACAAGTTGACAACTCAATCATGCTCCTCTATCCTCCTTCTCCAGACTCCCCCTATCCATTTCCCTCAAGGCAGATGGCTGGATTACCCAGAATAAAGAAACTTTGTCTTCATAGACGAGTCCCCTCAAGTGGGACTGGAATTACTGACTACATGCTTGCTGATTGCTGACAGGTACTTCTGAAATTGACAGGAGAGGCTGCCCTGTGGGCCTTCACTTTCAGAAGAAGATGCGGACAAAAAGTGGAACAGGTAATGGATAATGAGAAGAAGATGGCATGCAGTGGACAGCAATGGCTGTCTGGCTCTGATGAAAGCAATTGCTGTTTGTTTGTTGTGCATGATATGAAGTATATGCCTTCTGTTATTATTTAATCTTTTACACACTAAGGGGTCGATTAGGATCGCGGACGGACTTGAGTCCGTCCGCGACCCCTGAGGAGGAGGGAACGTCCGCATGGGCTGCGGCGTTCCCTCCGATCAAATTAGGATGTGACCGCCAGTGTGGCGGTCACATCCTCCATCTCTAACATTGCGGCGGGTGCAGCTTCAAGCTGCATCCGCCGCAATGTAAAAAATCCATGCACAGCATTTGCGTGCACAAAGCGGCAGGCACCGCGCGGTGCCTGCTGCATTGTGCACGCAAATGCAGGGGGGTACCATAGGTACCCCCCATGTGCACCCCCCACCCCACCTTCACCCAGGGGGCCCGCAACGGGCCCCCGAAGTGAAGGTCCGTATGCTTTTCCACGGCGGTAAAGTCGCCGCGGAAAAGCATATATTTTCAGACATCCTAATATGCCTGGCGGTGTCTGATAGACACCGCCAGACATGTTAGTGCTTTTCCGCCGCGGTCGCCTTCCGACCGCGGCGGAAAAGCGGCGGACAGATTATCAGACCCACCAGCCATCCTAATTTGGCGGTGGGTCTTTGGAGTCTCCGCCGCGGTTTTTCCGCATCCTCCAGGCCGGCGGACACTTCCGCCGGCCCGGAGGATGCGGAAAAACCGCCATCCTAATCGACCCCTTAATGTAACTCAAGTCTACTCTGCGGTTTTTTTACCTTGTTTAATTCAAATTGTGCTTCAACTGCAGGGGCCACTACGTTGCATTTTCCAATACGCAAAATGTCCTTGGACTTACTGTTTGCCAATATACCATGATGATTGATTAAATAATATATCTTTTTTCTTTACAGTCACTCACTGGGATGGATGGATCATCAGCGTCGGTTTACGGAAGAACTATGGCCAATTCGTGAGTGGCAAACAGGTAAACCAGTCTCCAACAACTACTACAGCAGAACTACATGTCTGTCTAGTCATGGTATGGAGTGGTCGAGGCAGTGTAATGTTGTTATGCCAGGCAGAGTCCAGACAGCAGTTCATGTAAAATTGGGGCTATGTGGCTTGCTGCATACAATTAGATTTGCTTTGTCTGTCTGTGACAAAGAGCCTAGGTATGCTACATCAGGTTGCTTCACTTAGAGGTACCTGCCTTGACCATGTGCATTGCCCTGCCGCAAGCATGGGCCAAAAATCCGTTCCGTCCGCGAAATTTGAGGATTTTCCGCGGCATATTCGCAATCTGCAAATCTCGCGAAATTGCTGAAAATTCGCAAATTCTTGAGCGTAACGGATTTTTGGCCCATGCTTGCGGCAGGGCCATGCAGACGGTCAAGGTAGGCACCACTGAGTGAAGCAACATGATGAAGCATACCTAGCCTCTTTGACAGACAGACAAAGCATATCTAGGGGTTAGGGCTGTTTTGGGGATTCAGTGTGGTTTACTAGGGTTTTGGGGTTTAATTTGGTAGGGTTCCCGGAGTCTAGGGCTCAGGGCCCGATGCAGGCTTGTTCATAATGATGTTGGCAAGGTTTTAGGGGGGTTTGAAATTTTTTGGTCCAGAATTGGCAGAATTTTGGCCTTTTTTGGTGTTTTGTGGGCGCGTGTGTTTGGGTGAAAAGTCGTACACCTTCCAGTGGATAGTGAGAGTTGGGAATGTCTAGTTTTGATTGCAAGTGGGTTGAAGAAAATCCATGGTGGAAAAGGGGGGTTTGGGCCTAATTTCAGAGTGCGTTTTGGCACGATTTTAACTTAGGCCTCTTTGGGGATAGCAGTATTACGTGTTTTTGGGGGGCTGTTTGGGGGTGTTGTAGATTTTTGGGAGTGGGTTGAGGGGTCTGGGAGCACTGCTGAGAAGGCCTAATTTTGATTGCAAGTGGTTCGAAGAAAATCCATGGTGGAAAAGGGGGGTGTGGGCCTAGTTGCAGAGAGCGTTTTGGTACGATTTTAACTTAGGCCTCTTTGGGGATAGCAGTATTGCATGTTTTTGGGGGGCTATTTGGGGGTGTTTTAGATTTGTGGGAGTGGGTTGAGGGATCTGGGAGCACTGCTGAGAAGGCCTAATTTTGATTGCAAGTGGTCTGAAGAAAATCCATGGTGGAAAAGGGGTGTTTTGGGACTACTTTCAGAGTGCGTTTTGGCACGATTTTAACTTAGGCCTCTTTGGGGATAGCAGTATTGCATATTATTGGGGGGCTGTTTGGCGGTGTTCTAGATTTTTGGGGGTGGGTTGAGGGGTCTGGGAGCCCTGCTGGGAAGGTCTAATTTTGATTGCAAGTGGTTTGAAGAAAATCCATGGTGGAAAAGGGGTGTTTTTTTTAGCAGTATTGCATGTTTTTGGGGGGTTGTTTGGGGTGTTCTAGTTTTTGGGAGTGGGTTGAGGGGTCTGGGAGCACTGCTGGGAAGGTCTAATTTTGATTGCAAGTGGTTTGAAGAAAATCCATGGTGGAAAAGGGGTGTTTTGGGCCTACTTTCAGAGTGCGTTTTGGCACGATTTTAACTTAGGCCTCTTTGGGGATAGCAGTATTACACGTTTTTGGGGGGCTGTTGTAGATTTTTGGGAGTGGGTTGAGGGGTCTGGAAGCACTGCTGAGAAGGCCTAATTTCGATTGCAAATGGTTTGAAGAAAATCCATGGTGAAAAGGGGGGTTTTGGGCCTACTTTCAGAGTGCGTTTTGGCACGATTTTAACTTAGGTCTCTTTGGGGATAGCAGTATTGCATGTTTTTGGGAGGGTAATGTGGGGTGTTCTAGAATTGTGGGAGTGGGTTCATCGGTCTGGGAGCACTGCTGGGAAGGTCTACTTTTGATTGCAAGTGGTTTGAAGAAAATCAATGGTGGAAAAGGGGTGTTTTGGGCCTACTTTCAGAGTGCGTTTTGGCATGATTTTAACTTAGGCCTCTTTGGGGATAGCAGTATTACATGTTTTTGGGGGGCTATTTGGGGGTGTTGTAGATTTTTGAGAGTGGGTTGAGGGGTCTGGGAGCACTACTGGAAAGGCCTAATTTTGATTGCAAGTGGTTTGGAGAAAATCCATGGTGGGAAAGGGGGGTTTGGGCCTAGTTGCATAGAGCGTTTTGGCACGATTTTAACTTAGGCCTCTTTGGGGATAGCAGTATTGCATGTTTTTGGGGGGCTGTTTGGGGGTGTTCTAGATTTGTGGGAGTGGGTTGAGGGGTCTGGCAGCACTGCTAGGAACGTCTAATTTTGATTGCAAGTGGTTTGAAGAAAATCCATGGTGGAAAAGGGGTGTTTTGGGCTTAGTTTCAGAGTGCGTTTTGGCACGATTTTCACTTAGGCCTCTGCGACATAGCAGTATTGTATGTTTTTGGGGGGCTATTTGGGGGTGTTCTTGATTTTTACGAGTGGGTTTAGGGGTCTGGGAGCACTGCTGGGAAAGTCTAATTTTGTGCCCAAACAGCAGTTTGGTCGTAGGTTGAGGGGAAAGGTGACTTGGCCCTGTTTCTAGGGTGCATTTCGGCCCATAGGCTAACATTGCCGGTAATGCGTTATTGCAGATGTCACTGGAGACAACTCTTCTGGCACTTTACGCAGCTGTAGTGGAGGACAAGCACTATACATTTACCCAATGAGGTAGCACTTACTGGATTGCCCAGTAGAAAGTACTTCAGTAATAGTTATGCAAATCGCAAATAAAATCCGCGAGTTTGCGGGAAAATCCGCGAGTTCATTTTTTTTTGCGATTTCCCGCAAATTTGCGGACCACGGATCCGCACAATTCGCCCATACTTACTAAATACTATCCTTGAAAAGGAGACTCAGAGTACACACTTTCGAAATGATGCTTGTATGTAATACTGTCGCCTCTGAAACTGAAAGTGTTATTTTTGCACTACACAGCGTACCTTATATTTTTTTTGCTCCGTGGTGTTTTAATATCACTTCCTGTTTTTCCATCAACAATTACAGGCCGGCTTTTACCCTGTGCGATTGGAAAAACGATTAACTCAGGCTTACCATTAGCGATCCTCAATTCCGCATCCGCCAGGCAGGCAGTGGACAGTGTGTCTGGTCACCAAGATTGATCGACGGAGCGTCAGATGCAATGGAGGAGTACCGCGAATAAGAGGAATGGCTGGAGGCACGCAACTTCCCAAATTCAACAGGACAACTACAACATACAGTTACAGTATCCACTTCACTTCTCCTTATCTTTTAAATAATGTTATTATTGTGAACTTCTATGAGTGTGACTCGGTGCATTTGTTTGCTCTCTGCTTCAAATTCATCCCTCCAGCCATTGTTTACGTTTTTGTTTGGTAATTTTTAAATCTAATTTCATGTACTAAGTGTTGTTTATTCTCTCTGAGGGCTGATAGGCAAGTGAAATTGCGTAATTACTGCAGCCCTGTACTGTCACATTGTTTCTTCATAGTTAGTAAGTAGTAGAAAGCACTATTTAGTTTAAGTAACCTAACCATCCATTTAGCAATCAACTTCATTAAAAGATTTATGGATATCTTCGTATCCAAAGATTTGTTTATCTTCACTTGTTGTTTGTCCATGCTGTGTTTTTTTTTCCTCTCTCCACAAAACTTTCCCACAAAATCCCATCCCCATCCAATTTTCAATTCCTAACCCTCTTCCCCCGGGCTTTGTGGTTTTCATTGAGGTGTGACTAAATGACAACAATAATTCCACACACTTGCTGGGGAGGATACGGTCAAGCAACAGAAAATCGATTTCAAGGCTGGTGAAGGAATCCGAGGATATATTCTTACTCAGCTTGACACAGACCCATGACTATTTTCAAATCTAATCTGATTTTCATGGGCGCCATCAACTGGATTGATCATCAAGAACATCCTCCTCCTACACGTGGCGAATGATTACGCTGCTGTGTCCTTCACCTTCAGTACTATTTCTTGTTGTAGCCAAAGCCAAACTCCACGCAACTAGTAGTTATACTTTGAATACTTTAGCATTTGTTAGGCTAAATTCTGGCACTGTTCTTGTGTACTGTGCTATCTATCGTACTGTTCTAATGCTCCGCTCAGGCCACTCAAAGTTTCATTTTCTTTTTTTTCATATGCTGCTACTGCCACTGTGTACCACCACTACTACCACCACAACGATGCCATTTCATCCGCCCAGGATGGCCAACCTTAATCGTCATTTGCCATGCAGCCAGCCCTGTGCCTAGCCCTATTCTCAAACACGAATAACAGGTAAAATAAGCGTTTGGGGGGAGGAAGAATAATGGAGTAGGAGGAGAGAGGAGAGGCTGACGGTAGTACTAGTAAAGTGGTAGGACAATTGAATTCACTAACTCTGTGAGTGGTACTTACTTTTGTAAACATTTGGGCGATTACTTAGACAATTTGACTCAAGCAGCCAGTTAAGTTTCAGGAAAACAAACGTGCAGTTAACCCCCCCCGCCTCCCTCGCAAAACAGTAAAAACGCGTATGCTATGTTTAAGTTGAAAGTAAATAATTATTTTTATCCCTAACAAATATAAACTATCCCGCAAGACCCGACCCACCCCTCCTCCCTAACCCCAAAGAATGTCAGTGAAATAAAAAGTCCCTAAAGTCCAAAAAACCCAACTCCCAATTCCCACCCCCCCGCCCCCAAAAGTCTTTAAAAAAGGGGCAAGGGACAGTCTCTCCTCCTCTACTGCCGCCGGCGGTGTCCTTTGGCCAGGTAGTCCCGTTGCTCCCTGCAGAGGTTCTTGAGCAGGGTTTTAACTCTCTCCATCTCCTGCTCAAGGTTGGACACCCTGAGGGTTAGGCGGTGGATGCGTGCCTTGCACCTGCTGTGGGGGGCAGCTGATTTTTTGGCTGCTTGGCGGTGGCGGGTGACTGCGGTACCACGGCTGCCGTACCGCTGGAGGCTTGCGCTGACTGGCTGACCCAGGGTGCGCGGAGGAGGATACAGCTGTCATAGTGGATGTTGTGGACTGAGTCTGCGTGTCCTCCTCCTCCTGGGCCACCAACCGCCGATATTCGGCGATAATCGCCTCCAGCTTCCTTTGCCGGGCCCGTCTAGCCAGCTCCTTCCATGTTGGTTTGGAAGGAGCATCTATATGAAGAAAGAAAAACATGCTGTAACGAATGCTCTTTAAGATTAACACAAAATAATTCAGCAGAAAGTTGGGCCACAGTAGTAATAGCAACTTGCAAGCACAGTACATAACATTTGTGGCCTGTATCTATCTAACCTCCCACTTCATCGGCCTCTGCTCTAACATTAGTGGGAGTTTCAGGAATTAATTCTACTAGCAATATATGGACTCACTGCATTAGACTCAGACAGTACACCAGTCTTCTTCTTCTTCTTCTCTCTTGTTTAGCGAAATTGGTACGTAAACTTCTGGAGCCGGCATAATGCCAGCGCAGTCAACTTGCACCCGCGAAAAACAGACGCAAGCCATGATGACACAGACTTGCGTTACTGTACCACTCTAGTACATGCAGGTGGTGAAGCTCTTACTTTTCTATTACGGGTGGCACTGGCCATACTCTGTTACAAGGGCTACTGCCTAATTAATTTAACTTTCACCCTGCAGTGCCAATGGCTACTAGAAAAGGAAAATGAAGAAGATAAATCATATGATTATCTATCCCTTCACAGGATAGGATATTTGCTTGCATACGGGATGCTTTGTTTTTTATTGAGTGAACACTGATAGGCCACACATGAATGACAGAGTTGTAGTAAAATTATTAACAGAGGTAGTGAGTGGCCCCCGTAATGGCAGGATATATGCTGTGCTTGCAAACTACTCTTACTAGTCATGGTAGTATTCTGAAAAAATACAACTTCTTTTCCTCGCCTTTGCTACACTGGAACAGACGTGCGGGTGCAGTTTGAAAGGATCTTCAAAGTAACACTTACTTCATCCAGTGACCATCTACTCTGTCTACATACACCTATGCTATCTATGAGTAAGATAGGTCCATGATCCAGGCATCCATCCATTCAAAGTAAATTTCAATCATTCTTCTTAATGTCTCAACTGGACAAACCTTAGTTTTTCTTACGGAAAAACGACCTTTTTGTTTTATTTTGGAAACCGCCAGCCATGCATCCGTGCTTGACTTGCATTTGAATTTGAACCAAAGGATATATTGCGCATACATACATTTTCTGTTTCACCCACCCAGGCAGTCCTCTTCCCTTTCTCCTTCCACCCATCCTTGCTTCAGCCTTCAACCGGCCATGCATCATATTCCCAGCCACCTCGGGCAGCATTCAAAAATACGTATCATTCTTTGCCAGTCATTACTTTTAACTCGCTCGTCCTTCCTTACACCCTTCATTCCCTTTTCGTTCATCCCATCCATCAAGTTCATCTCTGATCTGACTTGGCTTCTCGATAAAACTTTCACAGCTGAGTTGAAGTCAAATTTAGAGGAGGCCATTGGTTACTCGTCAACTCCCGCCGCTAATGCTATTGCTCATGCGAAGTCAAGGGTGAATGTCTTCTACCTGGTTGACAAAAACTTACTTCTAAATTTGTAAGTCTTCTTAACAGTAAAGTGTACTTGTACTGTA
The DNA here is from genome assembly GCF_964261635.1 of Lissotriton helveticus. Classification (NCBI taxonomy): domain Eukaryota; kingdom Metazoa; phylum Chordata; class Amphibia; order Caudata; family Salamandridae; genus Lissotriton; species Lissotriton helveticus. The sequence goes on along the minus strand of NC_136070.1, from coordinate 501,247,985 downwards.
CAACATATACACCCGTGCAGAGAGCACACTCTGCAGTCTGCAATCTCAATAAGTAAGGAATATAATAGCTTACCGCTGCCCGCCACTACCGTGGCATCCCCCACAGCAGTTCCCGATGGCTGTTCCATCGCCTCCGCCCCAGGAGTGCCCACCTCCGCACTGGCCCCGGCAATGGTGGATGGCTGTGCCGATGTTCCGCCTAGAAAATACATTTCATATTCTTAGATGCCATATACACCAATCCCTATTTTGTTTAGGAATGAAAATTTTTTACTAGTACTACATAAACAAATTTAATAATTTGTGACTCTAGTCTCTAAACTACAAATTTCCCTTTCTTCAGGGAAGGTTTTTGTTTTATTTATGCTTAGCCGTAACATGTCTTGCTACACTTTTTGGCACAAATGATGAATGCTTGCTTTTTAACACGCACCATTTTTATCAAAACAGACAGAAGCTTCCCTTCTAAGAACAAGAGCAAGATCAGATCATCATCACATGGAGTCAGCAACGATTCATCCCCACAAAGAAGACTTGAATTTCCAACCAGGTGAGGGCTCTCCCACAATTAATGTGTGAAATCAGCCACTTTTCAATTTTTAATCCTTCACCGTTTATCTTATATGATGCAGTTGATTTAAATAAATGTTTTTACTTTTAATAAAGCTTTAAAACTTACATAGACTCTGTGGTTTTTGGATATGAGTGAGTGAGCGAAAGGGTTTGCAATTTGCAAGCATGAGTCCATGGCTCAGAGAGGTCGCGACTCTGACTCCGTAGTCTTATGTCCTGGGTTGTATAATCATTGGGGATTAATCATCGCTGTATTCGGGAGCTAAATAATGACTCTGACACACTAGCTAGTCAGTAAGGAGGTTGGGGGTTCAACTTTGGTGACCCTGCTATTGCCCAAGCACTGTGCTGAATCGCTCTCGGGACGCTGCCACAAACGACCCCCAAGACCACTGGGACCAGCGGGACCAGCGCTCCTGACCCGACACTGCACTACATTTCCCATCATCCCGCTCGCAGCGAGGGCACCTCTGACACGGTAACCACACACCAGGCGGCGCATAAAAGGCTGCTTGGGGCCGAGGCCCTTGTGACCCTGCTATTGCCCAAGGACTGTGCTGAATCGCTCTCGGGACGCTGCCACAAACGACCCCCAAGACCACCAGGACCAGCAGGACCAGCGCTCCTGACCCGACGCTGCACTACATTTCCCATCATCCCGCAAGCAGCATAAATGGCTGCTTGGATCCTCGTCTGCGGGACGCGCGCGGGATGCGCTGGGAGAAGCCCGGGAACAGGGCGGGCCGTCCTAGGCCGTCTGATGCCGGAAGAGGCTGGGCTGGGCCATACCTCTTATTTCCGAACTTTGGATCCCGCCCTGTACTATTGAATTTAAGGTACTGTGACTCTCCGCAAAAGTCCTTGTTGAACTGCCCCTCTTTGTGGTATTATTTTACTTTGTGATGGCCCCTCTCAAGCACAAGGGAAACGTGCTTGCGCAAAGAAGTGCACATTACCTAAAGCTAACCCTCCGTCACCAGTACTTCCGACAGCTATAGACTTAATGCTTCAAAAAGTGATTGGTGTGGTAACCTCCGAAATTGACTGAACGATGTCTTTCTATCACACCTGATTGCTTTTTACCAGCGTCACCTAATCTAGTTGATGCAACAAGTTCACATGAATCTATTGGATCCCAGAATCTGGTTTCAGTTATTAATGCTCCTATTTTTTTATCAGTTTCAGACTCTAAGATAGAGGATTCCCCTCCACCAGCTGCCCGCAACCCAAAGAAAAGGACTGTGGGCCTTATTCGGTGCCTCAGATCTAGAAAACCTAGGGGGGGGGGGGTGGTAAGTGGCACTGAAAAGTCAACTAAAAGTGGTGCTGCCCAGTCTAATGTTAGTGAGCCCCAGTTGGCTCATACCAACCCCCCTGGGCCCAGGCATTAATGGTCGATCTTCTAACCCAATGTAGAATGATGATAAGGGAAGAGATCCACCCTATTCTCCAACATTTACAGAATTATTTACCCCCTAGAATCCCAGCACAAATATACCTTAACAAGGAAGCAATCACCAATCTCGATGATAATCCACTTAATGTGGGGTCTCCTATAGCCCAGGATTCATCTAAGAGTCTGTCTTCTCATCCAACTAAATCTCCCAACCAACAGGCGCCCCAACTTTCTAAATCTAGTAACTCAACGGGCACTGGAAAGTCTTCTTCTGCACCAGGCCCCACTCGATTGGCACCAGCACTAGGTTCCCAGGGGGCTATCCCCAAATTGTTAAAGCCATTTATTGGACACAAAAATCAATCTGAAATAAATATAACTGATGGGGATTCAAATGCATTGCCCCCTGATGAGGGGAATGTAGGGAGTGGTAATGGTTTGATTCGTCAAGTCTCTCTTCCCACAATTAATCTGCCACCTCAGGCTGTCCCCTATGTGATCGTTCTGACAGGAATTTCGGAATTGAAGGAAGCTCATTAAGAATCCAAGCTAGAACTACGTTATAAGATTCTGTTCTGGCTAGCGAAGAACAAGCAGTTCCCGTATGATAAGGCAGGAGAGATTTTGATGGTTAGGGGGGTTGCATGGGTGGGTCCCATCCAGAAATCTATAGGTGAAGATTGTGCAATTATTAATTTTAGGCACCCAGAAACCACCCAAAGAATAATGTTGCACGTTTCACTCCTCACCAACCAATCTCTGTCTATCAGAGCCCTTACCCTAGATTTTTTCTATCCTGGTCCAGGGAGGGCTGACTTTTTCCAGACCACTAATTATTTTAACCAACGGGCCCAGAACTCTCTTAATACTCCTACTTCTTGGCACCCAAATTCACCTCTCTTTTTTGGTTTTCCTGTTTCAAATCGTTTTGCCCCCCTGGAGGATGTTGATTGACTGAGAGGACAGGTTATCCCTGATATTCCTGTGCCTCAACCCAGGTCATGTGTGACAACGTTTATGCAAGATTTGTTCCCTGGAAAGTTAGGTCTAGATGCCAATATTTTAGGTGGGGATTCCTTAGCTAGTTTTGACCATCTAGAGTCAGGTCCATCTGATGGTCATTTACAACCAGTTTTTCAACTAAGGGGATGCTTGCAGGTGGTAGCCAGCAACGCTGAAATTGAACTTCTGTTATGACTGAGGTATGTGGAAAGTCTAACTGCGCCTATTATAATTTATAAACAATGCCCTATTCCTTGTCCATAGTTCTGTTTGTGCAGAATAGTCCCTGCAACAGTAGTAGTATGGATTGTCCTCCTATCCAATCAAAAAGTAAACTAGTATCTTATTCTTGGTGGCCATTGACATTTTATTGTTGGGAATTCCTACGCGTTTCGAACTAGAGTTCCTGTTCACGGCATATATATATATGAGGTACGTGGCGCTCCCGAAGTTTTAGCCAGCCAAGCAATGACAGCCAAACAGCAAAACAGGAACAGCGAGACCCAAAGTTGGTGCAAATGTTCTTTATTCAAATATTAGCCCAGCACCAGTCCGCCATGACGCATTTCGGCTAGAGATAGCCTTGATCACATGACAAACGTCACGAGGGCTAATCACCCATTTTAAAGTGCAGAATGCCATCACATGCAATGGAGACTGAAAAAATACTATCAATGTTTCCATATTGTTACAATTATTTCATTACGGCATAAATGCCCGTATTGCACACAATTTCAAAGTAATGGTCATGAATATTGAATAGTACAAACAGTTATCATCGGCCAAAAAGTACCAATTGCAGGAATAGACATGTATTTACAAGTGTAATCATGGTAACGGCTACAACAAACTTTTAAAATGATATAAAAGTTAAAAGCCGAATAAATAGTTATATGCAAATAAAATATAACCATTAAAATTCCAAAACTCTGTACAAAATACACTCCAATTGTAAAGTTCCGTTATCATGAACTCCTAATATTGTGCAATAATGCCCAAGTGGGCTATAGATATCAAGGCCGGTTGTAGGTACTATACATGTGCAAAATCGCTATTAGTGCAAAATATCGTGATGGCATAATAGTGCTCCCAAGAATGTGAAATTGATATATATTTAATTGTTAAAATTAAAAATTGGTCATGGAGAGTTTCAGGGACATGTTGAACACTTAATTAAAATTCATAGGTCACAGTATCATAAATTGGTTCAAACTTCATTACAAGATTCGAAATATGGATAACGGTAGAGATGCAGTAAACAGACAAAGCAACATACGGTTAAGTAGATATTCAAAGATAGGTGTGGCAGTCCTCCCCAGTGTTGAGACCTTGCGGTGCCTTGGTGTCAAGTAATATTATATAGCGAGTCTCCAATTTACGTAACAGGGACTCCCTATCACCACCTCTCCTTTGGGGAGGAACACAATCTATCTCAAAATACTTTAATAAAGATGCATCCTTTCCATGTTTATTTTCAAAATGCCTGGCTACAGGATATGTCGCATCAGCGTGGGTGATAGCTCGTAGATGTTGTAGAATTCGTTTGTGCACTTGTGGTCGAGTGCTACCTACATACCTCAACCCGCACGGGCATTCCAGAACATAAACTACAAACTCCTATTTGCAGTTTAATTTCTGTCTGATTTTAATAGGAAAGGGTGAAAGAGGGGTAGAAACCTCTGTTTTACTAATGCCGTGTTTACACGCTTTGCAGACTGAGCATCTCAAAAATCCTTTGCTGCCGCTAAGCCATGAACCTGATGTTACCTCAGGGCTACTAGACACCAGACTGTCTTGCATTGCCCGGGCTTTACGATAGGTAATGCTAGGTTGTTTAGGCATAAGGGTACCAATTATCGGGTCACTGGAGACTAGGAACCAGTTGTCCTTAACTATTTTATGGATACTTTTATGCTGGTTATTGTAAGCCATAATTAGTCTAGTCTCCTCACCTACCCTGTCAGTTAGGATCTTGGGTTGAGCACTACCTGAGCCCAGGAGTGTAACTCTGTCAATCTTATTGGCTCTCGTGATGGCATTATCTATTGTCTCTAATTTGTAGCCTCGTTCAATGAATCGTGCTTTACAGAGGGATTGTGCCAGCCGGCAATCGTATTCATTGCTACATATTCTCCGAATCCGAAGCATCTCCCCATAGGGGATACTACGTATCAGATGTGCTGGATGCTGACTATCTGCATGCAGCAATGTATTCCCTGCTGTAGGCTTACGATGTAATCTAGTCTGGAGTTTACCTGCATGGACAAAGATCTCCACATCTAAGAAAACAATAGACGATTTGCTGATGGTGCTGGTAAATTGAATATTAAAACTGTTAACATTCAATTTTTTTATAAATTCAACAGCATCGTTCTCAGTACCATCCCATACAAATAGTAGATCGTCTATGTATCTTAACCACAGTTTAACATTGGCATTCATGGTGGCAACATGTTGTTTCATTAGGACCTGCTCCTCCCAGTACCCCATATGAAGACAGGCGTAACTGGGAGAGAAGCAGGCCCCCATTGCCACTCCCCTGGTCTGTAAAAAAAGTTGATTAGCGAACAAAAAGATATTGTTCTCAAGACAGATCGTAATCATATCAAACAACATTCTTGAGTGTTCCTGAAAACCAGTGTCTCTTTTTCCAAGAAAATGTTGTATGGCCTTCAAACCATCAGTGTGAATTATGCTGGTATAAAGTGAAGTCACATCCATAGATACCAGCACATAGTTAGGACTCCATACAAAATCTTGTAGTTTTCTCAACAAATCACTGGTGTCCAGAATAAAAGATGGTAGGCCTCTCACAAAGTCCTGTAAGAAAAAATCAATATACCTACTCATGTTTTCTAACAGGCTATTGCAAGCAGATATTATGGGCCTGCCAGGGGGTTGTAGCAGATTCTTGTGTACTTTCGGGATGAAATAGATAACCGGCATCACTGGGTAATCTTTTTTAAGAAATTTGTATTCATCCATCGAAATTAAGCCCTTGCTTCTCCAATCAGATAAATTGCATTTCTTGTTTGCATTGCCTCCTGCATAGAGATGCGTCTATAGCATTCCCTATCATTGAGTTGTTTGTGGGCTTCCTCCAAGTACATTTTCCGTGGCCATAGGACCACATTGCCCCCTTTGTCAGATTGTCTGATCACCAAATTTTTGTTGTCTCTCAACTTTTTAATCAAGGTGTGGTATTCTCTGTCTCTGTAGTAATAGCGTTTGATTGAATTAGCAGTTTTGATCTGTAACTCCTTTAATTGTGAGGTAACACGATCATGGAAAATATCTACATTGTCTTTTAGCATTAGGTGACAAAATTTGGATTTAGTTTTGAAGTGAGTTGGACAGGCAGTGGGTAAGGGTTCACCACCTAGCGCAGTTTGACTCTCTGTAATAGGACACTGTTCCTCTTGTTGGAGCTCATAGAATTCCTGCGTAAGTGCTGCTCCCAATATGATGGTGTCGCTAGTATCACTCGATACACTGGGTGTGGGAGCAGTCACTTGCGTTGTGTGTGAGGAATTACGATCCAAACCAACACGTGTAGAAAAATGTTTACGAAGTTTAAGTTTACGCACAAACTTAAATATATCAACTTTAGTCGTGGCGTAATCAAAATTACCTTTGGGACTGTAAGACAAACCGAGAGATAATATGGAGGTTTCCTTAGTGGTGAGAACAGTGTCCGATAAATTAATAACTGCCTTAGTGTCAACAGGAACTGACTCTGTTGTAGTTGCTGTGGAGACTGAGTTGATTGTGTTTAGTTATATATATATATATATATATTCACTGAAAAAAACATAGGTTTCACATCAGTTATAGTTAGGAATTAGCATTAAAAAAAACTATTAAATTCACTGAAAAAAACCATTGAAATTCCTAAGTTATAGTTAGTTGGACTCACTATAACTCGGGCGTGCAATGCACTGCTGATGACGTCACATATTACATCATTCATGACATGGTCAGTGACATCACTCATGGCATCACTGATGACACCATCCAGTGAATGTGTGTCTTTCTGAAAAATAAATATTAGTGAGTAATGTTTAAATATTTAAATATATGTATTAGTGTTTCACTTTGTGTATAAGTGGCTGCATAGGTTGGTGAGTAGCTACATGTGTATGTATATGGGTTATTAGATGTTTGTCTTAGTATCAGTATGAGTGTTTCTATGGTTTGGTGGGGGTATTACGTAGCACATAGATGCATGAATGACTGACTCTCTCTTTGTATGTGTTTTGAAGATAGCATATGTGCAGGACTGTATGGGTGGATGAGTGTGTATATGTGTGTGTTAGTGACTGAATGACTGTCTCACTAGTGTCTTTATCAGTAACTACATATGTTTTAATCTAGTATATGTGAATATTGATGTATATAAGTGAGTATATGTGAGAGTGAGGGATTGTAAGAGTTCCTGTTTAAATTAGTATGTGTTTCTATAAGTGATTGTTTAAGAGAGTAAGTACGTGTAAGTTTCCTTAAAAGTAAAGTGGTAGTGTGTGTATAACTGTATATGCAAATAAATGGATGTTTAATAGTTTATTTGCATGTGTGAGTATGTGTGACAGTATCTTTTGGATGACTGTTGGTGTGTAACAGGATGTATCGGTGTATCACTACATATGATGAGTGAGTATATGTATGAGTGACTACATAGAACTGTTGATGAATGAGTGGATGTGTATATAGATGGTTGAATTACTGAATTGGTTGTTGTAACTGGTATGGGTATCTCCATTTTTTTGAAAATTTCAGTTTCTATTTTTGAATATGTGTTTCAAGGGTTACATTACAGTGAAAGGAGGTCTGTCACTCTGTCACAAGGATGGTGTCATCAGTGATGTCATGAGTGATGTCACTGACCATGTCATGAGTGATGTAATATGTGACGTCATCAGCAGTGCATTGCACGCGCAAGTTATAGTGAGTCCAACTAACTATAACGTGGGAATTTCAATGGTTTTATGCCAGTAAAATTTCCAGCTAACTATAACTCGTGTGAAACCTATGGTTTTTTCAGTGAATTTAATAGGTTTTATTAATGCTAATTCCTAACTATAACTGATGTGAAACCTATGGTTTTTTCAGTGAATTTCAATGGTTTTTTAATAGCAAATCTCTATAGGTATGAAAAGTAATATTTTTTATAACGAATTTTATATTGTATAAATATGTAATTTTTTTCTTTTTTTTTTGCCCGAAGCGCTCCCGGGGCGCGTACCGGTGAACGCACGGGTAAGCGCAATGTTACTGCGTGCCCCGGGGTGCGTACCGGGGAGCGTCCCGTTAGCGCTAATCCCGTGAACTAAAACAACATCGTGACGTTTCGGGCAGTCGCGTGATGCGTCATATGACGCACTGCGTAAACGCACCCGGAAGCACGCGATCGCATACGATCGCACAATGTCTCGACGCGCTTACGCCACGCGCCCCGGGGCGTGCCCCGGGGCGCGTAGCGTAAGCGCGTCGGGTCATGTGATCTGAAAATAACACTTTTCATTGGTGCAAATCAGTTTTGGTTTTCAAATGATTAAAGCCTGGATCATGTGACTTGAAAATAACACTTTTCATTGGTTCAGAACAGTTTTGTTTTCCAAATACTGAAAGCCCCACATTTTTTCCTTATTCTGACTTTGTCCTTTGACTGAGGAAGACCTGTTTGGAGTTCTATCTGTACTCTTTACTTGTATAACATGGCTACAGTAGCAGCAACAGCTGGAGCATCTGCCCCACCACCACCACCACCACCATCTAAAAGACCACCAGAAGATTACATTGGTGGTCAAGAGGAAGAGGAGGAGAATGATGAAGAGGAGGCACAGACAAGGGAGTTCCTGCCTGAAGATAAACAGCCCTACAAACCGAAAGAACACTTTATATGGGAGTTATATAAAATCCCAAGGGGTTTTAAGAAAGTCTACGCTGCAAAGGTGACTTGTTTAATTTGTGGTGCTGAACTGTCTAGGGGGAACCCTAACAAAAAGTATTCCTTCGGGAATCATACAATGATTCGCCACATGATGCGTTGGCATCCAAACAATTATTCTAATGCAGAGTTAAGGGACCTCTGCAGTAAGCTACCCCCATCAATGTCTAGACGCTCAACATCAAAACAACCCACTCCATCGGGTTTGGGGGCAAGAGACACATTGGCTACTATTCAACCTAAGTTTGCCGATTACAAAATCGTGTGCAAATATTGTAACAAGACACTTTGCTATGGTGAGCAAAGCATCGAACTTATCATGGTTGCTGGTGATAACCATAAGTGTCCAAAAAAAACCTAATTTTTCCTGATTTGTGTTTTTTGCTCCAGTTGAGCCATTTACAATTCCCTGTTTTTTGTTTCTCCCCATAAAAAATACAAAAAAAAATAAAAGTGTTCAGAAAAGCCAAAAAAAGTACAAAATGTTCATAAAAACATAAAAAAAATATAAAACAACAAAAAGAAGAAAAAAACAGTTCTTTTTAGAACTACCTTTACTTTATAAAAATAAACCTATATTTTTGAAGAATCTGTGTCAATCTTTTTTCTGCAGGGTACGCGTACCGGTACGTGCACCGGGGTGCGCACCGGGGAGCGCACCAAAAAAAAAAAGAAAATGAAAATTAATTGAGAAGTTAGCATGAGGGAAGAACACAAAGAGAGTAATGTTAAGAGAAAGAGAGCTAGAGGGAGAAACACAGAGGGATTGTTTATCACATATTAAAAAACAGAAAAGGTGTAATAGGGTGAAAGTGAGAAAAGGAAAATGAATAAGGAGCGAAAGAAGGGAAGAGAGAGGAAGAAGACTAAAGTAGACATAGTGAGAGAATGTGAATGGGTGTTGAAAGACAAAGAAAGAACAGTAAAACATGGGGAATGAAGAGTAGTGACGGATCCAGGATAAATGAACACAACAACGGTGAGAGAGGGTAAGGAAAGAGCAGTGAGTATAAGGAAAGAGGGGTGAAAGAGGGTGAAACATTGAATTAGGATAACACATGGGGAGTGATAAAAAGAAAGGACAGAGACAGTAAAGGAAAGACTGTCAGAATGGGTCTGAGTGACACAGCAAAGAAAGGTAAGTAATGCAGTATGTGTGACTTATAGGGAGTCAGTGGGTGTAGGTCGGGGTGTGGGTGTGTAAGGTATGTATATGGGTGTGGGTCTGTGGGGTATTTTGGTTGAGTGGAGGTGAGGGTGTGTGAGATATGTGTGAGGTGTATGGGTGTGGGGGGTATGTGTGTGGGATGTATGTGTGTGTATGGAATGTGTGTGTGTGTGAGAGAGTAGTGTATGTGGGGGAGGTGTGTGTATGTATGAGGTGTGTGTGGGGTGTGCATGTGGGGTGTATGTCAGAGGTGTGTGTATGTGTTGGGAGGGGGATGAGGTGTGTATGTAGGAGTGAAGTAAATAATTAAGAAAAACAGAATGAGTGAAGAAGCAAAGGAAGGGAACAGAGGGTAAGTGAAATAAAGAATAGGGACTGAAAGAAGTTGAATATGAGAGGGGAAATAGGCAAAGGGGAGTAAACATGGAGAATAAGAATAAGTGAGGGAAGCAGAGTAAAGAAACAGGAGTGAGGTTGGTTGAGAAAATATTAGTGAGCTTAAAGCAAAGGGTGATGACAAACTACATTTTTGTAGTGACACTTACCATATAATAAATGTAACTCTAATTACATTTTTTTACTACACTTTGTATCTGTGAAAGAGAGAAGAAAAATAAGTTATATTTAGTAAAATATGTATTTTAAATTAAAAGATACAAATGAAGAGGTTACAAATCATAACAGTGTATTTAGAAATAAAGTAAGAGTGAAGGACAGAAAGGGAAATAAAGTAAAGTAGAATGAAAAAAAGTGAGAAAAAGAAATAGAAGCAGAGCAAATTACTAAGAATAAGGCATACAGATTCACTGACAGAGAGGAAGAGAAGAACAAAGAAATGAACTGAAGGTAAGAAAGATACTAAAACAATGTGAGTTAGTAAAACTAAGTCAAGAAACAGTAGTAAGTAAAAAGATAATGACAGAGATGTAAAAGAGTCTAATTAAGAATGCATTTAGAAGAATGAGGAATAGAAGATAACTGAGAGTAAGTGAAGAACAGTCATAGAGTGAAGGGATGAAGAGAGAGATAATAATATACAATGATTGAGGGAAATGGAGTGAGGAAGTTAGTAAAGAGACACACTAAGAGAAATACTGAGAGAGGTGGAGTACAATGAGTGAGCAAAGGAAATGAGTAAGGGAGCAAAAAAAGGAAACAGAGGAGAAAACGACTAATGCAATGGTAATGAGAGAAACTAATTTGGTGATGAAAGTAAAGAGAAGGACATTGAAAGGAAGGAAATGAGGGGTAGTAATGGAACCGGACTAAAAGAAATAGGTTGAAGGACGATGAGAGAGGAGCAGTGAAGTTGTTGTAGGAGAAATGATAGAAGGTAGATAAACACAAGTGAACATAACACAAGGAGAGTGAGGGACTGAGTACATAGAGGTAGTGAACGGAAAATAGAGAGAAGAGGTCAAAAGAAAGGAGGAAACAAAGATAAACGAGGGAGAGTGGATGATTTATAGTGATAGAGTGCGACAATACTGGTGAGTGAGTAAAGAGGAATTACTAAAAGAGCAAAGGAGGAAAACATGGAAAAGGAAAGTAAAGCAGACAGACTGAAAGCTGAATAGTTATGCAAGGGAGAGAGGGGATGCAGACAGTTGAAATGAGAATGAGGGGTTGTGAAAGAAGTGGAGGAAAAACAACAGGGTTTAAAGAGAGTGAAAGAAAGACATTATAAATGAGTAAAAAGAGCTGAAAGAGGGTGGAAAAAGAAAAGTGAGTGTGAGACAATGAGAATATAATTTAAATTACAGAATACAAACTATAGATTAACTTGTACAACATGTTACATAGTTTATTTTTGCTGTTCTCAGAATATATTGAATTTCACTTAAAGAAGTGAGTTCAAACTACTCATCATATGACAGCGGGGAAAAAAAACACAATCAAAAAGATTGTGTTTTAAAAAAAAACATCTAAAGTTATAAATAACAAACGTACACTAATCTTTGATTTACTTACTTTTCCTTTAGGCCAAATAGTATATCATGAAGTTCCTTTTCGTTGGAAAATACTCTGCTGTTCTATAAAAATTCCATTTCATCGACTTTCTAGAAGACAACCTTGAAGAACATCTGAAATATTTTCATTATTTTCATATACTCCTTCTTTTCAGTCATAACTCTTTGCTCATTCCTTCACCAATCCTTAAGGCCAAATATGTATCATTATATTTTCAAATGAATTAAAACAAACTCTAAAATTACAGTTTTTCCGACGTTCTGAAAAAAAGGCTCAAACAACATTTTCATAATATTTAAATTTACCTAATTCCATCCGTGACTTACTCATGTTCATCATTTCCAATAATACTAATATCACTTCCTATAAGATCCACTTACAGTACCTATATGACAAATCAATTATTTATATTATCTTGATGACTTTTACTCTGAATATAATTTTAAATAGCAAACTAACCTTTATTAACTGCTCCCGTCTTCATACGCCAATTACCTTTACTTAAATTTCGGTTCTAAAAACAGTAGATATGAATTTTTTAAGTCAAAAGGCAAACGTTGTTTAAAAGTCAAATGAGTATCGTTACAAAGGGTCCAACCTTTGCAACTTTTTAAATAGCATGTGTAATGCCCTGATGTTGTTGAAGGACCGTCATGATAAATAATAGCTACAGTTCCGAATGTTCTTCCTGAAATGGATAACTGAGAAGCCACAACATTTTTAATAGAAGTTGTCAATTTTGTTCCATCAGGTCTACATCGTTGGAACATTAAAATGACATAGTGACTGTAACTTTGTAGAAATAATGTGGAGAGCATTGCAGACTTACATTGGGTACACACCATATTGTGATCAGCTGCTTTAACTAGATTATTAAAAGACACTGATTTGCAGTCTGGTAAGGTCAAATATATAAATCTTTCAGTGTCTATTCTAGTAGTACTTGATGAAGTACAGTTATCACAGTCATGTTGCCATTGATCAGAAAGGTTAAAAAGATTTTTTATATCTACTCCTTCATCTTGCAATACATCAAACATATACATTAAAAATTCCTGACAATCCTCCTGAATTATCTGTGAAAATTGATTTTTACCAGAACATATGTCTAGAAGATTTCTAATTTCTGAAACACTTTCTATATTTGCTCTATCACTGCTAACTTTCTCTAACACAGAATTCAATAAACAGCACAATGTTTGATCCCGATTTTCAACAATCTGTTTTTGTAAATTTTGAAGAAAAAAAACAACATTAACTACTACATTAGCATAGCAGTTGACACCAGAACTGTTTTCAAACTGAAATCCAACAACATCTTCAACAGAATCCTTTTTCTTTCTCTTTACAATTACATTTTTATCTACTTTTGCCTTTTTGCTAGTACCTCACTGCAATTAATCTCATTTCTTCTTTTTCGGCCTACCACACGTTTTTTTCAAACAGAGGATATTGAGGCAAATGTGGAGCAGACTCTCTTCTTAACCTATTGTATTCTTTAACACAATCTAGATCAGCAGAAATCTTTGTTTCATCACACTCAATCAAGTACAATCCTGATAAAGTTCTGACTCGTGATAATGCAACATATGCCATACCCTCTTTAAACACAGAACTTCCAATGTTCACCAAAGCACTATCTACACTTAAACCTTGAGATTTATGAATTGTCACTGCATATGCCAAACAAACAGGAAACTGTTTTCGGCGAACATATAAGTCTTTCACAAGCAAAAATCTAGCTGAACAATGACAAATTTGTTCTATTTCGTCAATGCCATCATATTGAATTTTTAAAATTTCAATTCCATCTCTATTTTTGTAATTCACAAAACCAACAACATGACCCATTGCTCCATTTACCAGACCTCTTTCAACATTTAAATTCCTTCTCAAAATGATACGACAATTTAAACACACATTCAGAGTCTTTTCAAAACCAGCAGTTTTACATATAGTCTTCTCTAATGAATCCAATTTTGATTTCAAATTTTCTGACAAAATAATTGTTGCTCCCATATGCTCTATTTTATCTTTAGCTTCCAGTTTCACTATCTCTTCATTTTCTAACTTCAAAATTTTGTTGTTGAACATGGAACATTCTTTCAGAGTAGGCCTCAAACATATGCCAGATTTCTTCTCATTAATTTTCTTAAAAATATTCTCTGGAAGAATGTTTTCATTTGGGTACAAATTAGAAATTAATCGTCCATGTAAAGCTTCTTTCCCATGCTGACTTATTTTTCCAATTCTTACATCTTGTAGAATATTTTTATAATCTTCATCCTTTGCCTGCCGCATATTTTGGAGTAGTTCTGCATATTTGAAATGTAACCATATATTAACGTTTCCAATGCTTCCTAGGCACTTCCTCGTATCTTCATGCATGACCATTTTAAACACTGGTTGACCTTTCACTGGAGTCAACTGCAGTAGATCTGCAAAAACAATAGTATGTTTTCCTCCAAATAAGACATCATAGTCTGTTCTAAGAATTTCTTGCATTCTCAAATGTACAAAAGCATGCATTATATTTGACACCATGCTTACTTCATCAATGATAAGAAGTTTCATTTTCTTCAGGACTCTCGAAACTTCAGAACACGCATCTCCGGATAGCTTGTGATATTGCAATTTGTTATCATGCTCCACTGGCAGCATCAGTAAACGATGTAAAGTAATCCCTTTAATATTATGTGCTGCCAGATCAAGTTGGAAAATTTACAACAAGGGGTGGTGATGGACAGAGTCTCTGAATTAAGCAGAGTACTCTCACCCAGTCAAGAGATCAGGGCTAGATCCAACACCGTTTTTTAGCTCATTGCACCATCCCAGTTTCAGAACCTGGCTGTATGCAAATTAGTCTGTCCCTGGCCCAGTGCATCATGGGAACAGGGCAGACCAGACTACAAAAGCCAATTCTTACACTGGGAAGGAAACAAGCTTCCGGGGACCGGTTTCTGCCATTTCAGGCGTCTTCGGCCCGGCTTGCTTGAATCCTGATGGTGCAATGAGCAAGGGACTCACATCTGAGTATACCCTTCCACGCTTATGGTGGATAAGATAATTTACAACAAGGGGTGGTGATGGACAGAGTCTCTGAATTAAGCAGAGTACTCTCACCCAGTCAAGAGATCAGGGCTAGATCCAACACCGTTTTTTAGCTCATTGCACCATCCCAGTTTCAGAACCTGGCTGTATGCAAATTAGTCTGTCCCTGGCCCAGTGCATCATGGGAACAGGGCAGACCAGACTACAAAAGCCAATTCTTACACTGGGAAGGAAACAAGCTTCCGGGGACCGGTTTCTGCCATTTCAGGCGTCTTCGGCCCGGCTTGCTTGAATCCTGATGGTGCAATGAGCAAGGGACTCACATCTGAGTATACCCTTCCACGCTTAGGGTGGACAAGATAATTTACAACAAGGGGTGGTGATGGACAGAGTCTCTGAATTAAGCAGAGTACTCTCACCCAGTCAAGAGATCAGGGCTAGATCCAACACCGTTTTTTAGCTCATTGCACCATCCCAGTTTCAGAACCTGGCTGTATGCAAATTAGTCTGTCCCTGGCCCAGTGCATCATGGGAACAGGGCAGACCAGACTACAAAAGCAAATTCTTACACTGGGAAGGAAACAAGCTTCCGGGGACCAGTTTCTGCCATTTCAGGCGTCTTCGGCCCGGCTTGCTTGAATCCTGATGGTGCAATGAGCAAGGGACTCACATCTGAGTATACCCTTCCACGCTTAGGGTGGACAAGATAATTTACAACAAGGGGTGGTGATGGACAGAGTCTCTGAATTAAGCAGAGTAATCTCACCCAGTCAAGAGATCAGGGCTAGATCCAACACCGTTTTTTAGCTCATTGCACCATCCCAGTTTCAGAACCTGGCTGTATGCAAATTAGTCTGTCCCTGGCCCAGTGCATCATGGGAACAGGGCAGACCAGACTACAAAAGCCAATTCTTACACTGGGAAGGAAACAAGCTTCCGGGGACCGGTTTCTGCCATTTCAGGCGTCTTCGGCCCGGCTTGCTTGAATCCTGATGGTGCAATGAGCAAGGGACTCACCACCCCTTGTTGTAAATATTTTTGTCCACCCTAAGCGTGGAAGGGTATACTCAGACATGAGTCCCTTGCTCATTGCACCATCAGGATTCAAGCAAGCCGGGCCGAAGACGGCTGTAATGCCAGAAACCGGTCCCCGGAAGCTTGTTTCCTTCCCAGTGTAAGAATTGGCTTTTGTAGTTTGGTTTGCCCTGTTCCCATCATGCACTGGGACAGGAACAGACTAATTTGCATACAGCCAGGTTCTGAAACTGGGATGGTGCAGTGAGCTAAAAAACGGTGTTGGATCTAGCCCTGATCTCTTGACAGGGTGAGAGTATTCTGCTTAATTCAGAGACTCTGTCCCTCACCACCCCTTGTTGTAAATATGCCAGATCAAGTTGGAGCGGTAACAACACAAGACAGCGGTGATTCAGTCCTTTTCTGCAGATAAGTTGCAATTGCTTTAATCAGAAAACTTTTTCCAGTTCTCGCTTCTCCACTCACGTACAGTTGGACAGGCTTAAATGATGTACATGAGCACTCTTTCTTCTCATGACTGAATCCATGTTCAGCCTGTTCTGTGACTTCGTCATATATCTGTTTCTGCTCAAGGTTTAGTTGTTTCACCAAATCTTCTAAGTTAACTACATAATCTTGAGCTTGTTCCATAGCTCTTTCCACCTCATCCATGGCAGTGGCAGCTTCATTTTGAATAATTGGTCCTCTAAGTGGATCCTGACTCAATGAAGCAGAAGTCTGACTGTCTTGAGAACTGTCTCTAGCAATCTCTGCAGCAATTGTGGCTTCTTGCTCTATTTCTTCGTTCAACATTTGCAGATAATTTGGAAAAACAGGACATTCTATGGTATCTTTGGTTGCATTAAAAGAATCTTCGTAACAGAGAAAATCTCCAAGTAGTTCCTCTTCTGTACGCCATGGCTTAAAGAGTTGCAAAAGAGCTAAATAGTAAAATTCCCTTTTGTCTGGATTTTCACAACTCAATTTTCGATGATTATTCAAATGGCCTTTTTTCTGTTTCACTAGACATCCTTCACATCCAATGACAGCATATATTCCATTATTGATATCTTCTCTGATGTTCCTCTTATAAATATAGCTTTGAAGAACTTCATAGAGACAAGCGTTCTCAAGGTGAGGACTTCTATTTGGATAGTATGTATCCAACATGTTTGTCTTCAAAATATCTGTACTTTCTGGTTCTTTCTCCGCCAAATACTCTATCTCTTGTACAGATTTCAAAACTCGATTTCGTGTTGCAGCAAGACCTAGACTCACCCAAATGATGGTTGTAGATTTGGCATAGAGACTTGCTGATGACAATCGATCAGAATAGTCATATGCTCCAATTTCTCGATGCAACAACATCTTTAGACTGTAACTGTATAATTTTTTGCTTAGACTCTTTTCATGTGAAATGTCCTCCCACATTTCCTTCAGTTCTGTCTTTTCTTTTTTTGTGATGTAAGACGTCACATATCGAGCCACAGCAATAGAGTTGTCAGCAACGAATTGAATATCCATGTTAGCATTCCACATGGACAAAATCACTGGGTTGTAGTCGTTGATGTACTTGGACTCTTCGTTTCTTTTTAAATTGTATGTATTTTTTGGTGACTTCCTCGTCACAGTATGTCGCAGAGAAGACATCAAATTATTTACTCTTCCTTTAGAAATCACTGGTCGTGGAAAGCTGAAACGACATTTTGTGTAGAACTTGTCCTTGTTTCTGAATTTTCGACGACAGTACTTTCCACAACAATGGGATTGAAAGCGTAAAACTTGTTGCCTTAAACTGTTTTCTTCGGTAGTTTTCGGAACAGCACATGTTGAATACTCTTCAATGAAGCTCATCATTGTCTCATCCGAATCTGTTCCAAATTTGGGTGCATCTTTAATCCACAACAACATATGTATGTGAGGAGCACCTCTCGCTTGATACTCCTTTCTCCAAAAGAAATCCAAAACCTCTCCAAGGGGAGTTTTTTTTTGTTGGTAATAAAAGACATCATAGCTTCAAATCTATGATTGAAATATCTGCATACATTCACTGGATCCAAAGAACACAGTTCTCCAGCTGTTTTGAATTCTATATTTTGTATATTGGCATTTGCCTCGCGTAGAAATTCAAGTAAGTCGTCCCATGCATACTCGGCACAGCTAAGAGTGAGGAACCATGTAGGAGTTCCTAAGTTTCTTAGCATACATTTCAATTCCACATGACGACGGTACCAATACTCGTTTGTACCACACTGACATGTCATGAGATTGATTAAATGAGATTTCAAAATATTATCTTGCAGATTCACTTTCTCCATAAAGTCCCTCGCCGAAACATTTTGCAGATGTGCTCCACTTTTCAGTATATGGTTTACTGCATAAGAAAGCCCAGACAAGTCACTTTCATACAGTAAATGAAACAAATAGGGAATGCATTGACGAAACCTTGGATCTTCAGCATATAATCTTACCGTCCGATATTCAGATGCAGGAATTTGAAGTGGTCGATCGTCATATCGTCCACCTCGACCTGTTGGAAATAGCTGTGGAAAACAACGAGCTTCCAAACTTTCCTCCCATACACTAATGGGACTTCCTTTTGCTGCTTTCATTTGAAACAATTCAATTGCATTCCCCATTACTTCTTTGGAATGCAAAGGATGAACAGTATAATGTTCATATATTTCTTCACTTCTAGACACGTCAACTTTTTCAATTTGGCCGCCTGAACAATCACTGTCTTCATCTGCAGCTGTTTCCTCTGCTGCAACACATACATCTTTGTAATACTCATTGTTTTTGACTAAATACAACGTTGCCTTTTTGACTTTCCTAACATGCACTAAATCTTGCCAGATTTTCTTACTCTTTGTCGGAACCCCATTAACTAGAATAACTAAAGGTTCCTCTTCTACTTTTTCTATACCAATTGTATCAATGTTCTTTTTTCAAATCTAGAGGCAAATAAACAACTCTTCCCTTTAATCCTCTCTGCAAATCTGTAGGAGGCAATTTCCCTATCTTAGGCTCCATGCGAACAATTGCCTGAAAAGGATGGACACATTGAATCAAAATAGACTCATATGTATTTAAATCCATCATTTCACGGGGAATGTCTACCAACTCCAGATTATTATGAACAGCTCTGGCAGGCATTCTGTTTTGATTTAATTTATCATAACAATATTTACAAATACGCTGATCACAACTCAAATCAAAACAATTCTCCACCCACAAATAAGTTGCAAAATCCTTCCACTCATAAGTATTCATCTTTTCACTTTTTACGTATAAATCAACTAATCTAGTTTGATGTTTATAATGACTTTGTCAACAACACACACAAGTAAAATTCGGCCTTTCACTTGATTTCACCTTAAACCTGGTAATTTCCTGCTCAAACTTTTCAAATCTGTACATTCTCTTCCACATTACCTTGAATTGCTGTGTCAATTTCTTCACAAATCTTCTTCACATCTAATTCAGTTCCATGCAAAAGAGCACTGTTTAATTGTTTAAGCTTAAGTGCTGGACTTTTTGCCTAATACAACATTCTCACTAATTTCCTCATTTTGGTATGATGCACTGCTAACATCCTAAAATGATGAAAAACACTCTGACAGACTTTTCTAGAAAGACAAGCCAGTGAATGCCCTTGCAAACCTGTGTTTTCTCTCACTCTGCAAGGATCTAAGTCTTGCAACAACTTCACTTTCTGCTTTAGACTTTTCTTACTATATGTACGTAAGAAATTACAAAACAAATCAATTGATTCCTGTCGCACACTACAAATACGACTACACTTCCAAGTGTACACTGGACCCTTAGTACGTCTCTCTAAAACTTCATCAGTTAACACCTCTTCTGGTTCTCTAGGCACAAGTTTCTCTTTTTCAATCAGACAACCGTCTTTCACTTCATACGCTCGACCACTGGTGTCAACTGCATGCACTAAATCATTCTCCTGAAAGTAACTCTCCTCATTAAAAAATGGCTCACAACTTGAACTGTGCATCCATTCTCCTGAAAAAACGATACAAAAATTAGTCCGATTAATTACTCTTTTCCATCTACTGTTTGATTTAAAAACATCAATTGTCTTGTTAAGTGTCCTAATTCTATAGATTATTAAAATAAATAATTTTTTCTTAACTTCAAAAGCCTGATCACCAATCTTCTCTACATTTTTCTTTTTCTTATAAAAAGCAGCTCTCTGTTTGCCTTTCCTAATGTTTTTTAACAAATTTAAAACCACCCTATTGCGAAACATTCGTTTACGAATGTCTCTAAACTGATTCTGCCTTCTATTCCGATACATATTATTCTCTCCTGCTCCAGTGTTAACATTTTTTGAGGGCCTCTCCTTCCTTTTCAAAATTACTCTCTCCTTCACTTTTTCTACATGCTGTCCAACATTTATTTTTGTTCTACATACGTTCCGTAAAAAAGACTTAGTTATCTTACCAGGAACTTCTTTCCTGTTTTTTGAAGTCTTTGTTGTGGAGGACTGCTGTAATTCCGATGCTGTTTTTGTTTTAAACCGTATTTCAAATTTTCTTGATCTTTGCCTTGAGGGCATCTTTCCTTACTCTTAAAATCTTGTTTTCAATCTGTGTTAAACAAAAAAATAGCACATTATAGACCACTATTATCAAACAACAAAGCAATGACAAAAAGCAAACAATCTATTCAGGGTTACAGATCAACTGAGGATTCTCAAGGGGTGCAGAAGAGGTGAGACATGCATTGAAGAGTGTAGTGGAAGAGAGGTATGTCCACAGGTACAAAGTAAGTGAGGCCTGTGTCTACGAGTGCAGTAAGAGATAAGCTTCATGAAGTCTAGTCCACTGCACTCTTACACACAGGCTTCACCACTAATGTTCTCCAGGAAAGGCCTCTCTCCCACTACAGTCTTGAACACAGGCCTCAACTTGTCTGTCCCTCTGGACATGCCTCACCTCATCTACACAATCTACTTCCTAATGTAAGATAACACAGGTGACATTTTTATGAAAGGATGACATATATGTATTTAATCATGCAGACACTATGTAAAAGACATTATTTGCCCCAAAAATGTTTCAGTAGTGTAATGAAAAGCTTATACATATAACCTTTTCTCTGCTTTTCAAATGTTATTCTAAAAAAAGATTATGAGGCCTAAACAGGAGTGCGGATGTAATGAAGCCTGTCCAGTGAAGCACAAAAGATGAGGCTTGTGTCCAAGAGTGCAGTGGACAGGACTAAACTGGATTAGTGTGCAAAAAAAAGATGAACCTCATTTATAAAGCCCTGCATCAGTTTTCCACTGCTGATGCGTCACTTTTTCTGACACATCAGCGTCATAAAACATATGCCTTGTTGCGCCATATTTAAAAAGTGACGCATGTAGGTAGATGCGTCACTTTTTCAACCTCTGCGTCACATTATACCTCTGTCAGGTGTAATGTACACAGAAGGGTTATTTCTCCGCAGAAAGCCTCGTAATAGTGACGTAGTGAAATCAATTAGATTTCACTGCGTCACTTTTAGGACACTGTTACGTCAAAATCTTGCGCCTGCCTCACAGCACACATAAGACTGAGACAAACGCTTTCACATGGAGCTTTCCCCATGTGAAAGGATGCATTGCTGGAGTACAAGCATTCCATTTCAATACTGAAAACTCACTATTTTACAAAATACATTTCCTCTCTCTTGCAAACCATCCTACCGCATGTCCAATGGTGTGAATAACATGAGGCTTGTCTAAACATGCCAATTAGTTGAAGTCTATTCAGGGTTGCAGATGAGGTAAGGATTGTCTAGGGGTGCACAAGAGGTATGGCCTCTATTGAAGAGTGTAGTAAAAGAGAGATCTGTCCACGGCTGCAAAGACCTTGACACCTGTTTCTAAGAGTGCAGTGGGGGATAGGCTTCATGAAGCCTAGTCCACTGCACTCTTAGACACAGGTCTCACCACCTAATCTCTCCGAGAAAAGCCTCTCTACCACTACAGTCTTGAACACAGGCCTCACCGCCTCTGTCCCTCTGGACATTCCTCACCTCATCTGCACAATCTACTTCCTAATCTGAGGTAACACAGGTGACATGATTGTGAAAAGGTAAAAAAATGTTATGTAATCATTCACACACTATTTATTCTTTCTCAAAAATGTAAAAGACATTAATTTGCCCCAAAAATGTTTCAGTAGTGTAATGAAAGCTTATACATATAACCTTTTCTCTGTTTTTCAAATGTTATTCTAAAAAAAGATTATGAGGCCTAAGCAGCAGTGCAGATGTAATGAAGCCTGTCCAGGGAAGCACAAAAGATGAGGCTTGTGTCCAAGAGTGCAGTGGACAGGACTAAACTGGACTAGTGTGCAAAAAAAAGATGAACCTCATTTATAAAGCCCTGCATCAGTTTTCCACTGCTGATGCGTCACTTTTTGTGACGCATCGGCGGCATAAAACATGTACCTTGTTACGCCATATTTAAAAAGTGACGCATGTAGGTAGATGCGTCACTTTTTAAACCTCTGCGCCACATTATACCTCTGTCAGGTGTAATGTACACAGAGGGGTCATTTCTCCGCAGAAAGCCTCGTAATAGTGACGCTGTGAAATCAATGAGATTTCACTGCGTCACTTTTAAGACACTGTTACGTCAAAAACTTGCGCCTGCCTCACAGCAGACATAAGACTGAGGCAAACGCTTTCACATGGAGATTTCCCCATGTGAAAGGATGAATTACTGGAGTACAAGCATTCCATTTCAATACTGAAAACTCACTATTTTACAAAATACATTTCCTCTCTCTTGCAAACAATCCTACCGCATGTCCAAGGGTGTAAATAACATGAGGCTTGTCTAAGCATACCTATTAGTTGAAGTCTATTCAGGGTTACATATAAGGTAAGGATTGTCTAGGGGTGCACAAGAGGTATGGCCTCTATTGAAGAGTGTAGTAGAAGAGAGATCTGTCCACGGGTGCAAATAATTTGAGACCTGTGTCTAAGAGTGCAGTGGGGGATAGGCTTCATGAAGCCTACTCCACTGCACTCTTAGACACAGGTCTCACCACCTACACTCTCCAAGAAAAGCCTCTCTCCCACTACAGTCTTGAACACAGGCCTCACCTCCTCTGTCCCTCTGGACATTCCTCACCTCATCTGCACAATCTACTTCCTAACCTGACGTAACACAGGTGACATGATTGAGAAAAGGTCAAATTTTTTTATGTAATCATTCACACACTATTTATTCTTTCTCAAAAATGTAAAAGACATTAATTTGCCCCACAAATGTTTCAGTAGTGTAATGAAAAGCATATACATATAACCTTTTCTCTGTTTTTCAAATGTTATTCTAAAAAAAAGATTATGAGACCTAAGCAGGAGTGCAGATGTAATGAAGCCTATCCAGGGGACCACAAAAGGTGACGCTTGTGTCCAATAGTACAGTGGACAGGACTAAACTGGAGTGGTGTGCAAGGGGCTGCAAAGACCTTGACACCTGTTTCTAAGAGTGCAGTGGGGGATAGGGTTCATGAAGCCTAGTCCACTGCACTCTTAGACACAGGTCTCACCAACTAAGCTCTCCAAGAAAAGCCTCTCTCCCACTACAGTCTTGAACACAGGCCTCACCTCCTCTGTCCCTCTGGACATTCCTCACCTCATCTGCACAATCTACTTCCTAATCTGAGGTAACACAGGTGACATGATTGTGAAAATGTCAAAAAAAATTATGTAATCATTCACACACTATTTATTCTTTCTCAAAAATGTAAAAGACATTAATTTGCCCCAAAAATGTTTCAGTAGTGTAATGAAAGCCTATACATATAACCTTTTGTCTGTTTTTCAAATGTTATTCTAAAAAAAGATTATGAGGCCTAAGCAGCAGTGCAGATGTAATGAAGCCTGTCCAGGGAAGCACAAAAGATGAGGCTTGTGTCCAAGAGTGCAGTGGACAGGACTAAACTGGAGTAGTGTGCAAAAAAAAGATGAACCTCATTTATAAAGCCCTGCATCAGTTTTCCACAGCTGATGCGTCACTTTTTTTGTGACGCATCGGCGGCATAAAACATGTGCCTTGTTACGCCATATTTAAAAAGTGACGCATGTAGGTAGATGCGTCACTTTTTAAACCTCTGCGCCACATTATACCTCTGTCAGGTGTAATGTACACAGAGGGGTCATTTCTCCGCAGAAAGCCTCGTAATAGTGACGCTGTGAAATCAATGAGATTTCACTGCGTCACTTTTAAGACACTGTTACGTCAAAAACTTGCGCCTGCCTAACAGCAGACATAAGACTGAGGCAAACGCTTTCACATGGAGATTTCCCCATGTGAAAGAATGAATTACTGGAGTACAAGCATTCCATTTCAATACTGAAAACTCACTATTTTACAAAATACATTTCCTCTCTCTTGCAAACAATCCTACCGCATGTCCAAGGGTGTAAATAACATGAGGCTTGTCTAAGCATACCAATTAGTTGAAGTCTATTCAGGGTTACATATAAGGTAAGGATTGTCTAGGGGTGCACAAGAGGTATGGCCTCTATTGAAGAGTGTAGTAGAAGAGAGATCTGTCCACGGGTGCAAATAATTTGAGACCTGTGTCTAAGAGTGCAGTGGGGGATAGGCTTCATGAAGCCTACTCCACTGCACTCTTAGACACAGGTCTCACCACCTACACTCTCCAAGAAAAGCCTCTCTCCCACTACAGTCTTGAACACAGGCCTCACCTCCTCTGTCCCTCTGGACATTCCTCACCTCATCTGCACAATCTACTTCCTAACCTGACGTAACACAGGTGACATGATTGTGAAAAGGTCAAATTTTTTTATGTAATCATTCACACACTATTTATTCTTTCTCAAAAATGTAAAAGACATTAATTTGCCCCACAAATGTTTCAGTAGTGTAATGAAAAGCTTATACATATAACCTTTTCTCTGTTTTTCAAATGTTATTCTAAAAAAAGATTATGAGACCTAAGCAGGAGTGCAGATGTAATGAAGCCTGTCCAGGGGACCACAAAAGGTGAGGCTTGTGTCCAATAGTGCAGTGGACAGGACTAAACTGGAGTAGTGTGCAAGGCCCTGCGTCAGTTTTCCACTGCTGATGCGTCACTTTTTCTGACACATCAGCGTCATAAAACATATGCCTTGTTGCGCCATATTTAAAAAGTGACGCATGTAGGTAGATGTGTCACTTTTTAAACCT
This sequence comes from Lissotriton helveticus, assembly GCF_964261635.1. NCBI lineage: Eukaryota > Metazoa > Chordata > Amphibia > Caudata > Salamandridae > Lissotriton > Lissotriton helveticus. Next base: position 501,222,646 of record NC_136070.1, on the reverse strand, counting down.
CTGCACCACATTATACCTCTGTCAGGTGTAATGTACACAGAGGGGGCATTCCCCCGCAAAAAGCCTCGTAATAGTGACGCAGTGAAATTTTGAGATTTCACTGCGTCACTTTTAGGACACTGTTACGTCAAAATCTTGCACCTGCCTAACAGCAGCCATAAGACTGAGGCAAACACTTTCACATGGGGCTTTCCCCATGTGAAAGTATGCATTGCAGGAGTACCGTCATTTTTGTGACACACTCCAACAATTCGTCACTTTTGCGCTTACAGATACCTCACAAATACTGACTTATCTGTAAGTCCTAGAAACATGATGCGTCATACATTAAATATAATGCATCATTGGTGTCACAAGGAGTGCACAGTGAAAAGTGATGCATCGCTGTTTTCATAAATAAAGCTCTCAGTGTGCTTCCTAATGTGAGGTAACACAGGTGACATAATTATGAAACCTTCAAATTATTTTACTTAATCATGCACTCATTTTTTATTTTTTATCAAAAATGTAAAAGCTATTAATTTGCCCCAAAATCGATTTTTCAATAACATTTTAGAAACACAGTGCAAGTCCTATGTACAATCATTCAATTTCACTACTGAAAAGTCACTATTTTACAAAATACATTTCCTATCTCTTGCAAACATTCCTGCCAAGCATTACCCAAACAATTAAACAAACCAACAGCCAAGAAACTCAATCTGCTTCCTTCCATTTTAGGAACATAACACAGGTCCTATGTACAAGCATTCATTTTCACTACTGAAAGCCATTAATTTGCCCTAAAACCGTTTTTTATTTAATATTTTATGAACAGAGCACATATCCTATTTACAGGCATTCATTTTCACAAGTAAAAACCATTATTTTGCACTAAAATCGTTTTTCAATTACCATTTTAGGAACATAACACAGGTCCTATGTACAAGCATTCATTTTCACTACTGAAAGCCATTAATTTGCCATAAAACCATTTTTTATTTAACATTTTAGAAACAGACCACAGATCCTATATACAAGCATTCATGTTCACTACTGAAACCCATTGATTTGCACTAAAATCGTTTTTCAGTTACCATTTTAGAAACAGAACACAGGTCCTATGTACAAGTATTCATTTTCACTACTGAAACCCATTGATTTACCCTAAAATTGATTTTTAAAATAACATTTTAGATACAGAGTGCAAGTCCTATGTACAACCATTCAACTTCACTACTGAAACATCACTATTTCACAAAATACAAATCCTCTATTTTTCCAATATAGAAACCATGCATTTTTTAAAAGCATCACACAAACCAAAAGCAAAGAAAATCAATGTGCTTCTGAATCTAAACTCTCTATCTAAATGAATCATAACTCACCTTTACAAATGCTTTGATAGATTCAGAACAGTGTCAGATACACACACCAATATTTCTTTAGCAGAGCAAAAGGTATGTTCTCCAGGCACTGGAACCATTAATGGCACAGAAAACCTCTAATTGTACACACATATTCCTCATGGCAACCAATCAAAACTCTTCCCTCTCTATTTTCAAATCAACACCCTTCCCCCCCCAGCCCTTTCTACCTGTTACCATAGCAACTCCCTCCTCACTGAGCTCCCAGGGTTAAAAGTTTATTCTACAATGTTGCAAATCAAATGAGCAAGGATGTTTGACCTCTCAATACACCAGCTTATCCACTGCAATCTTTCCTTAAATGACTTTTTTTAACCATTCAAATTACTTCCTACACACAACAGAACCATGAACCCTAACTTTCAGTTTTCAACTATCTGAATCCACCAATCATTGCTTGTGATTCAAGAGCACTGAAACTCAACAGTTTTGTTTTGCAAACTCCTACTGTTCCAACTGCCATTTCATTCCTACACTTCATCTGACTGCACCAGAACCTCCTCTCACCATGTACTCTGTCTGGATTATTGGACATAGCTACATTCACTGGGCTCTAAGGAATGCAGCTATCAGAAATTTTCACAACCTTGATTTACCAAATGTGCACATAAAATGGATTGGCCAAAGAGGATTGAGATGTCATCAATTGATACCATTGGTGAAAACCTTTTACCATGTGCCGCACCCTGACCTCATAATGTTGCACTGTGGTGGAAATGACCTAGGCACTTTGACTGGGGTAGGTCTAAAGTACGCTCACCGGTATGCTCCCCGGTGCGCGTACCGGGTGCTCCCCCCGCGGAAAATATATATATATATTTTTTTTCGCCTATATGGGCCTCCTAAGACCCCTCAGAAAACCTAGAGGGTCAGGGAGTGCCTACGATGCCCCCTTATACCCATTCCCAAAGTTGTTTGTCCTCCATTTTCTGTCTCAAATCTACCGAAACACAAAATGGAGGACTCCCGTTGCGCTTACCGGTACGCGTACCGGGGCGCTCACCGGGAAGCGCTCCCCAAAAATTTTAAAAGTTAATTTACATAAAAACCACTGAAGACACTTTCACCAAATATAGAATAGGCCATACTACATACCAGTCCCTACCATTTTCCCAAATTTGGTGGAATTCCATTGAACCATTTAGCCTGTAGCCCTCTCATGAATATATATAAAGAAAGAGAGGGAAACACAGCCATTTTGACTACTACTTCCTGAAGTATATTTCAAAAGCATTTCCACTGAGAACTTAAACTCCTTTTTGAAAGGTAAGATGTTATTTTGAAAACTGAAGTATGTTGTGCACTTTAAGTTAATTTGGAAAACATTTTCTGATAGTTATATACTATCCCTCTGTAATAGTTATAGATTGAGATACACTTCCCTGTTATAGTTATGGATGGAGTTAGGCTTGTCTTGTATAATTATAAATTTACTTAGGCTTCATGATATACACTTTTTTATATTTCTACTTCCAGCCTGATACCATACACTGCCCAAAGATAACTTCGCTGTTAAAAAATAAAAACTACCTGACTGAACTTAAACCCAACAGTGCCCTATCTCTACTGATATATTTATTTTTTATGCAAATTACAGCAAGAAAATGGAAGGACAGCAAAATATTTCCTTCGAAATTATTCTGGAGAGCAACAATGAACAAGTTATTGAACCCAATGATGACTTAGAATTCATGGATAAATCACGGGACTATGAATTAGTTCAATGTGTAGAAGCGGTAGATTCGCTAATTCAAAATGAGGACATTTCCGACAATCTGTTATTAGAAGTTCTATCAAATTTTGAAAAAGAATCTGAAAAATAAATTTATATTTAATAATTCTAAAATTGTTTGAGACATTATTCATTTTTATATGTAATTGATAAACTAGTACCAAATTGATTATAATGTAAAGTCAGATTTATAGTATACTGTGCAACTTTTTTATGTTACATACTAATTTTGCTCATAGATACTTCCTTTCTCCCAATATATTATCTCCAATGTGTATTTGACATCTCTTTTTCATTTCCTGCCTCCATGTTGTTTCTGCTTTCCTGACAGATAATGATATGGATTCCATATACCACAATAACTTCTGTAACAACATGCAAATTATCTACAGAGGAAACGGTGTACATTAAATTTAAGACTCAGCATTGGTACCTACATGTTGGTACTTAAAACACCCAAACAACACGACAACTCTATTCAGAGCTACCCTACCTCTAAGCACTTTAAATTATTATTTTAGTGTTTCACTGAGTTTTCCCCATGTGTGGGGGGGAGGTGTGTGTGGGGTATGTGTGGGGTGTGTCTGTGAGGTGTGTGTGTGTGTGTGTGTGTCTGATGGGGGATGAGGTGTATAGGTGTGTGTAGGTGTGTGGGGTATGTGGGTGTGGGTGGGGATGTGGGTGTGTAAGGTGTGTGTGTGGGTGTGGATGTGTGGGGTGTTTGGGTGTAGGTGGGGGTGTGAGTGTGTGAGGTGTGTATGGGGTGTCTGTGGGTGTGGGGGGTATGTGTGTAGGATGTGTGTGTATGTGTCGGATGTGTGGGTGTGTCTGTGAGGTGTGCGTGTGTGTGTGTGTGGGGGGAGAGGTGTGTGTGTGGGATGTGTGAGGTGTGTCTGTGAGGTATCTGTGTGTGCGTGTGTGTGTGTTGGGGGGGTGAGGTGTGTGTGTGAGTGTGTGTGTGTGGGATGTGTGGCTGTGGGTGTGGATGTGTAAGGTGTCAGTGTGGGGGGGTGGGGTGTTTGGGTGTGGGTGGAGGTGTGCGTGTGTGAGGTGTGTGTGTGGAGTGTGTGGGTGTGGGGTTGTGTGCATGTGGGTGTGTGGGGGACGTACTTGTAAGTATCCAAAACAGCCACAGAACCAAAAGCTCTTTTCAGAGCTACCCTACCTGTAATCACTCAAAATGATTATTTTACACTATTATTTTCACTATTTTTCACCAAAGTACGCTCCCTGGTACGCTTCCCGGTACGCGTACCGGGCGCTCCCCCCGCGAAAATTCGTAAAAAAAATGTTTTGCCCCGCGGAGCCTTTTATGGCCCCCACATCAAACCTAGGGGGTCAGGGGGGGACTACCCTGCCCCCTTTTGGTCATTTGCCCCTTTGTTTTTTGCCACCTCTTGTGTCTCGATCCTACCAAGACACAAGATGGCGGCTGCTCCGGACTCTTTGGAATGTTTACAGACACCCGAGAGCCAATCAGCTTTCCGCTCGCGAACTCGTGTGGCGCGCTGGTACGCGCCCGGTACGCGTACCGGGGCGCGCCTATAGATATATATATTTTTTTGAACCTAAATTACTCAAAATCCACTGGAGCACATATCTTGAGCCATAGCAAAGGCACATCGGGCTACCAGTCCCTACAATTTTGCCAAGTTTGGTGGGAATCCATTCAGCCGTTCGAGCTAAAAGTGAGTTCGACCGCCCTATGGAAATTAACATGGGGAAAACACGTTTTGGGACCCCCTTTTATCTCGGCCCCCGATTGACGAATCCCCCCAAACTTTCAGGGAAGGAGTGGAGAGCCGCGAGGCAAAGTTGAGGAAAAATTCAGGCAGATTCCTCAACCGGCGCCAAAGTTATTCCCAATAGAATGTTGCGATTTCCCTATGGAAATCAATCCTAACTATAACTACCTACTGGCGACCGCCAGTAGGTAATATATATATATATATATATATATATATATATATATATATATATACATAAACGTAGTCATCAGGGGTGCCAGTGTGGAGTCTGAAAGCCAAGGAGCAAAGGGTTACCACTAGCCAGATAAAAGAGTACGAATGCTTGAACAGCAGTTCTGAAGTAGCTTTCTGGAAGAAACGTGCCACTTACTTTACAAGAGAGGTCTGACACCATGTAGGTTTTTTATTTGGCAATTACATGTTAGAATCTGGTTTCATCCTTTGTTATAGATAGACACAGGCATGCCACTACAATCTGGATTTTAGGCACTGAGGAGGATACCGTCTGTGTTCCAAGTGGACCAAACCAATCAAGCAATAATCTACTGAGGTTTCATCTATATCAAGGGAAGCTTCATGAAGCATATGGACAGTCAGTAACCCAACAAAGGAACCGGTCATCTTATTTTGGGTATGCCTTAAACCCTACTCAGCATCAAGGTCACCACGAGGCCAAACCCAAATATTTTCAGAGGTACCTCTTACTGTGAGAGTGGAGAAATATTTAAACTGCCCGATGGTAGCAAGGCCAATAAAACCATTTTTCTCAAAATCACAAGTAGGCTTCAATCAACTGTGTCTCTTAATGGAAAAAGTGGGGGAAAGATTCAAGTCTTTTTTGCTCACTCTAGTGGATACCAATGCAGACATTTAACATTATAAAAATGTTACATCCATTTTCAATGTCATAGTATTAATTTAAAATGACATATGGATAACGACATCTTGAGAAGAAAAAAAAGACAAGAGGCCTGTCCTGGGCTCGGAATTTTGCTAAAACTATAATAGTGTACAGTTTCGTAATGCCGCGCACTTATTTCTACAGTTTACAAACAACAAGAAACATTTGCCAAAATAATATTTGAAATTAACCATGTTATGAAAACGCACCATTTAGAGAAAAAGCTTTCTCATTGTCATATAGTTGAGATTAAAATGATGTACAGCACGGGCATTATGTGCAACCCTAATACCCATATCAACTGTTCATACAAGGTTCCAACATTTCAAAGGTTTGGGAGGGGGCTTGGAAAAGGGTAGGGATGCAAACATTTTTCCAATACATTTTCTTAAGTCATCTTTGGATAAAAGTATGGCTAGACACACCATTTACCTGTAAAAACACTCTTTCCAAATAAACAGAATGTCTTACCTTGCGCTTAAATACAGTATCCTCCTCATAGAGAAATGGGAGTTTGCGACCCCACCGTGGTCACATTGTAATACAGTGTTCGGAACCGCAGACCTACGGTCGGTCGTTTCCAGCACCGAGACGGTGTCGGTCAGAGGAAACTTCAACCGACATCGTAATAGGGCCCTAAATTGTTTAATTTTCAAGATTTTACCATGGTAGGGCTTGTAACGGTTTATATCACATTTCTCCTCTCTACTGTATTGTGTTGAATGTTTGGTATACTTTATGTATGCTTTCAAATTTTTTTCAGCTCAGGACATCATTTTACCTGCTTTTTGGAAGTAGTTTTATGTGTAATTTAAGCACAATGTTCAGATGGAAAATCTCAACTCAAATTTGGGCTCCCTGACTGGGGTGCCGCACGATTGTTTGACCCATAGGTGCAGGGCTATTCCAGCAACATCTACCCCTTTCTGTGACCCAACAACATCTGGGCCTACTACATCTCCCTCAGCAACAGAAAGGGAAGCCCTCTCCACAGGAGGAAACACCTGCACTCACCTCAGTCCCAGCAACTGTGGATCTACAAGTCCCCCGCAGGAGGGGCCATCCATCTGGACCAGCAGGAGAGGATGACAAGACCTCTGCCACCACCAGCAAGAGACAAAGAACCTAATTTCCTCCAGTGTGTGACTAGCATTCCCTCTGGACTATTTTCGGGACACATTTACCTTTTTGATGCCAACTTTAATTGGATTTCAAACAATTTTGGCTTATCAATAATAGTTTCATTCACCATGATTGAATTTTTTTGGTTTCTTTTTTTATCTTTTTTTTTGTATTTTGTTTGGTTGAATTCAATCAAAAATTACACATTCAATGACTGGTGTTGTGTTTTGTTTCACAATTTGTTCAATTTTTTTGTTTTATCCTACATTTTAAAGAGTTAAAAATAAAAAGATTTTTTTATTAATAAATAAATTACATATAGCTAATGTTTTTCACATTTTTTAAAAATGGCAGAAAAAAAGAAAAACTACAAATTCAAACATATTATTTTATTTAATCGCAATAAAGAATTATTTTTCATATTTTTAAAATACATTAGAACCAATGCATAGTCCAAATACTTTGCTATATTTTTTAATTACAGTTCCAGACCTTGCCACAATGGAAGAACGAAATATATATAAAAAACTCAGATTAAATAGGCAATCTATTATTGATTTATGTCATCAGCTGGAGCCAGATCTTCTGCCGCGCAATAGGAATCCCTCATTAATAACACCAATAGTGAAAATAATGGCAGTACTCCATTCAATTCAATCACTGTAGAAGTTGTCTTCATATAAAATATGTACATCCAAAGTGTGTGTGTGTCTTTCACAGGATTAACCCATGCTCTCTTTACACTTTGCAACAGCAGCATATAACTGCAAATGTCACCACTTTGAAAGTCAAAATGAAGATGATATTGTGAGTGAAGTTAAAACAGATTACAACAAAAATATTTTTTGTTTTCAAACGTTTTATTGGCATTTATAGGGAAAAAAAGAAACACAGCATAATACGTATTGCAACAATATGCAGACGTTTCAAGGCCGTACAGAAGGACGGAGAGCGAGAGTCCATGGGCCACATATCCTCCCAAGCGGTGTTAGCACAGTGGGCCTAGGAAATCAGATGGCATCACTTTACATATTCATAACTATCATATCAGTGGCAAAAGACTTTGTCAGCTGTACACGTCACCAGTGCTAGCATTGTAGAGATCCAATTGTCTAGCAGTGGGAGCAGGTCTCTACTGAGCAAGATCACATTCCAACAATTTAGCACTCTTTCTCCATAAAACATGCCTATACTGTGTTACGATATCATTATTGTAACAATGAGCTGTAAAACATGAACAATGAAAAAGAAAGGAATAAGAAAACGAAGACACAACCAATATGCAGGGATGGAAAATGGGAAAAGGATAGTGGGTGACGAGGGGTGATGTGGCAGGGGGGAATTTGTGGGGCCTTGCTATATTTTCCCAGTCATTTCACACCGCTGGGAAGCGCTACTCTAGCCATAGCAGATATTGTCTCTGATGACATGTGGGGGAGGGTCGAAGGCGTCAGCATTAATCAGTGTATCAGAAAAGGAGATGTCTAAATCTTGGAGAGTGCATGGGGGTGTTGTGCTGAGTGACTAGCCAGTGGAGTTCCAAAAGACCTCCGGATCAGTGGGGCGTACTGCATCGTCAAAAAGCTGTAGGGCTCGTAGTCTTGGTGGTTGCAGTCTAGTGTTTTCCAGTCGTCCCAGGTATTTCACCAGCTTCGTGAATTTGATGTCCCGAAGCTGTAGGCGCGCCGTGAGCAACTCCATTGCCACTGTGGGCAACAAGCGAGTGAACCATACATTTATGGAGGGCGTTTCTGTTTTCTTCCAATAAATGGCAATAGTCTGCTTCGCGGCTCCCAGCATGTGGAGACTGAGATGCCGATCTCGATGGGTCATTGTTCGCAGGTTCACTGGCCTAAGGCCCAGAATGATTGTGAGTGGACCTTCAGATAGTGGGTACTCTAGCACCCGTTTAATATGCTCGAGGACTTCTTTCCAGTAGGTAGCAAGGAGAGGTCATGACCACCAAATGTGTATAAAATCCTCAATCGCTTGTGTGCAGCGCCAACACAGGGGAGATGCGTTGGGAAACATCTTTTGAAGCCGAGATTAAGGGTAGTACCACTGAGTCATCACCTTGTAAGCGGATTCTTGTTGGGGGATGCCATGGAAAGTTTTTGGAATGTCACGCCAAAGGTGCGCCCACTGGGAGGGGGAAATGTCGGCATCGGATAATGACTGCCACTGCAGTTGGTATGGGTGGGGATCCGAGCGGTGTGAGTGCTGGTGGGCCTGGTATATGTGAGAAATGAATCCCTTGGAGGAGCCAAAGGTATGCGCTAGCCGTTCAAACGGTGTGAAGGGTCGCGTGGCTGCCTGTGATAGAGAGGAATCCTGTAGCCAGTGCCGGAGCTGAATATATTGGAACCTGTCCTTCTCAGCTAGCCGAAACTCTTGTTTGCATTGAGCGAATGTTTTGATGTCCTCCCCCAAGAATAAGTCGCGAATCGTTCTGCAATCCTTATCTGTCCAATTTGCAAAATAGGGCAGACGACACACAGGGGGAATTGCGGGTTGCGAGCAATTGGGGTGTGTGGGGACGGGAAGGTAGTAAGGCCCCTACGGACCACCACATTGTCCCAAATCTCAAGCATCATTTTAGCAGGAACTGCCATGTAGGTGCTGCAGTGACGCGCTTCCTGAGGCAACCATGCATGATCCCAGAGAGGGCGACAAGTGACCGCCCTGTCCATGTGGAACCACACCTTTTCACTTTCTCACGCCGTCCATTTTTGTATAAAGCGGAGGTGGGACGCCCAATAGTATTCTATCAAATTAGGGCAGGCAAGCACCCCTTTATCCCACGGGAGCATTAAAATTTTACTAGAGAATCATGGTTTCTGTCACCCCCATATGAAGGCGGTTAGCTCGTGTTGCAACCCCTGGATCTGGTGCTCTGAGATGGGTGTCGGCAGAGTTTGGAATAGGTACGAATTTTCGGTAGGATGGACATTTTGACTGTATTGAGGCATCCCAGCCAGGAAAGTAGCACGTTTGTGTATTCTTGTCAAATAGCTTGGGACCAGGTGGCTAATTCTGGTGTTAAATTAAGGCAGAGATATCGTACAGAATTGGTCACCCATTGATACGGAACGAGGGCTTGCAGGGTCGCAATCTCATCGACCGGGATCGTGAGGTTAAGGGCCCAAGATTTCGTATGGTTGATTTTAAGCCCTGAAGCTCGCTCATAGAACTGGAGCAGGGTATGTACTGCTGGAAGCGAGAGCAACGGATCAGACAGGGTAAGAAGTAGATTTTCTGCAAAAAGGGCAATCTTTTGTTTTATGCCCCCAAGCGTAATGCCACGAATGCCAGGCGACCGGCGTATCATAATAGCGAGTGGTTCCACTACAAGGGCGAACAATAGGGGTGACAGGGGGCAGCCCTGCCTGGTACCCCTAAGAATGGAGATGGGCTGTGTGAGTTGGCCATTGACACGCACCCTAGCGAGGGGTGAGATGTAGGGAGCCATGATGGCCCCAGCTAGGCTCGATCCTTTGGAAGTATGTGCACAGGGATTGTCAGAGTAGTAGCTAAGTAGTAGTAGAGTCGACGGTGGGAGGAATCTCCCATAGGGTGAGGGGTATATCCTTTGCGCTGGGCAGTAATCATAGAGTCTAGTTACTTGATGGCAGCCAGTTGCGAGCTCGAGGGTGATTGGTTTCCTTCTAAGGATTTGATGTGTTGGATTATGTCCTGCTCCTCTTGGGAAGAGGTGCTGCGATCTCTAGATGAGGGGTATCGAGTGTGGCGCACCAAATTCCAGTGTGGCTTTAGTGGGACTCAGGTCTTAGTAGGCATACGGGAGGGGCTTGATGGGGGAGTCGGAAATCTGAAGTAGTTAAGCCGCCTCTCTGTATGATCTCAGCACTCGCTGCTTGGACTCCTTCTGGAATATGAGGGTGAAAGGGTGTCCCCATTGGTAGCGGATGATAAGCTCCCGAAGCTTATCAGTGATGGGTCTAAAGTCCCTGCGGCGTCGAAGTGTCGTGGGGGCCAAGTCCTGGTATAACTGGATGGGCACACCATTGAACCGAATCAAGAGTTTGTCCCGAGCTGCCTTGAGGATTGCTTCCTTCTCGGTATAAAAATGGACCCGAGTCAGGATGTCAGGGACGAGGTCAGGCCTCCCCGGAGGTTCAGCCACTCGATGCGCACGATCCAAGGCAGGTGATGAGATGTCATCCTCCCCCCGATGTCGTGGAGCAAGTCAGCCACAAAAGTCATTATATCGGTACCTTCTGCTCCGATCGGAATCCCCAGTATGCGTATGTTGTTCCGGCGCCCCCTATTTTCCAAATCTTCCTGTTTGATCTGTAATTCAATGTGCTGCTCCTCCGGGGTGGCCAACCGCTGCCATAAGTGCTCTTGATCTTCTGTGTGGGTATCCAGGGTGTTTTCAAGGTCATCCATCCTGTCGCCCAGCTCTCCCACATCCTTCTGGAGATCCTTGACGCAGGCCTGGACCTTATTGCGCAAGGACCCTATTTCAGATTTGAGTTCCTGCATAAAGAGTATCATGAAAGCTTGTATAACCGTCTCAGAGGGGCCCCCAGTCACTAGCATCGCACCAGAAGCAGGGGCTGGACCGGCTTTGTCCCACGTGGCCGTGTTTGCAGCCTCTTTAGGGGTTGCTGAAGAGTCTTTCCCGAACTTTGACCGAGTCATGGTCACGTAGGAGTAGTGCCTTGTCGCTGTGGACCCCACGGGGTGCTACCTCGTTAGAAGCTGCCGCCGGCCAATTGTATCTGCGAGCCCCGCTTCACAGCCTCGGTGACTGCCAGCGTGTAAAACAAATGAAAATCAGGCCCAATAGTGCGTTGAGCTGGGGTGCCGTTACCAAAGACTGTGGGGTGGACGTGAGTTCCAGGAGATAAGAGGCAGTCAATGGGGCAGGGGTCTGAACAGCTGTGTAGCAGGGTCACCTCCACAAGGCATAAAGGTATATGCAGCCCAGATGAGACAGCCAGCAGGCAGCGGGACCCCACTCGATAGGAAGAAGTCTGAGGGAGGACGTCAGAGCTGTCAGACTAATAGCCGGCTCATTAGACAACAGAGAAAGCAGCGCCCGCGTCCCCCGTGATGTAGCTGTTCAGGGGCTGGGGCAGTAGTGACAGTAAAAGCATAGGCCCGAGAAACCACGAGGTTTTGAACGGGCAAGTGTCCAAGTGAATGGCCTGGTGTCTCCCGGCCTCCCAAATATTGACCAGCTCTTCCCTGGGGAAAGGGGGGCTCTGTCTGTGGAGCTGTATCCCCGCAGTTAATCACCAGCTCTGAACGAGATTACTACCAGGGTGTCAGGAGGGGACGTCCAGCCCCAACAAGTATCGCAGACAGCAGTGGCAGGTGAGATGTCAATGGCCAGGTGTCCCGCCGGACTGTATTATCACATGGGCGGCCTGCAGTTCCGGTGACTGACTCACTCGGTAGGGCAGTGGTGCCAGTGCCAGGGTACAACTCCAGTCCCGGGAGAACAGCGGGGGTTCAAGCAGCCTATGACGCAATGCTAACCCACCCAGCGGTGGCGACAACATCCCCTAACCCTCTACCTGCACAGGGCCCGCTCTCCTGGGCCCCGCTGCCTCTAGCCAGCCACCAAAGTCCAGAATGGGTCTATGCAGCACTCAGGCCGCAAAATGGCGGGCTCTCCCTTCCCCGCCGATGTCCACTTCGCGTGCTTTGGGCCTCGATGCACCCGTTGATGTGTCCCAGCCCTCGGCTTTCCTCTGGGGAGTGCATTCCCTCGCGATGTGTGCTGTCTGCCGCAGCTTTCCACAGCCCAGGCTGCAAGGATGGCACGCATCCCCTGCGCCATCCAGCAGGTTGCAGCCTAGTTGGGGGGAGAAGCTGAGCCCTCACATCATCCGATCACCCTTGGGCCCCACGGTGGCCCCCCAGGGGTCGCAGAGGGCCTCCAACTTCCCCAGGCCTCTGAGGGAGGAACGAGTGCTGAGCTCAGGTTCCGGGCAGCGAAAATGGCGGGCGCTCCACCCATCGCCAGGCCTTGCGTCTCTCTTCGCCTGGGTCTTCTCCGTTTTAGTATGGGGACAGCTGGGGACCTCACAGCATCTGGTTACACACAGGCCCCCGTTTTCCCCCAGGAAATCACAGCGGGCCCTCGGTTCCTCCAGTCCTCAGAGGTGGGGCAAGTGCAGCAATGCAGGATCCGGGCACCTAAAATGGCGGGCACACGTCCGTCCCCTGGCCTCTCTTCTCACACCGCCTGGACCGTCTCCGCATCAGATGGTGGACAGCCGGAGGCCTCATAGCGTCAGGGGCACTCTCAGTTCTCGCGGAGGCCCTCCAGGTATGAAAGAGGATCCTCGGTTCCCCCAAGCCCTGTAGGGAGGAGCAGGTGTTGTAGTGCTGGGTCCGGGTGGCTAAGATGGCAAGCGCACCGGCCGTCACCAGGCCTCTCGTCTCGCACCGCATGGATCTTCTCTGTTAGGCACCACCAGCACATCTCAAGCCCCAAAAGGGGAGCACAAGCCACTCCATTACTGATGCGCTCCAAACAGGGCCACTCTCAGTGCTATTGTAATGCTGAAAATCACTATTGATAGTAGCCGCGGCCCGGAGCTCCAATGGCGTGCGTCTGCCTCCATGTGCAGCGAGACCATGCCCCCAAAAATATTTTTTTATTACATTACAAAATAGACCCAATACAAACGACTAATTGTGAGGACACATTTTCTATAAACAATCAAAGATAAACATTGTAAATAAACACAGTAGTCTATATAGTAGACTAATAAACTAATAAACTTAGATCAGAGGTCTTCAAACTTTTTGATGCCGATAACCCCCGTCAGCATTTGTTAGGCGTAAGGACCCCCCCTGACATACATTTTTAGAACCTGGTACTCCTCATCATGGATAACTATCAATAATCATAAAAGCCCCAAATTCGGACTGCAAATTATTTTTATGGTTAGGAAATAATATTAAGCATTGTTTAGCAAAACCAAAGGTGTGTGGCTGACTGTGGTTCTGTGTCATAGGCTTACCACACATTTTTAAAAAAAATCTCCCAAAAGAATTACCTAAAAATGCACAATAGTTCTTTATTTTTCACAAACAAAACATAATTTGACAAAACCTTTTTAGATGATAACATCTTTCTGAACTAATGTGATGGATGTGCCTGTCTTTCTCGAGAGAAATAGTCAATCTGTGGTTGCACCTCATTAGTACCAGTTCAACACCCTAATATAATAAGCAATGAAAAGGTGACCAGTCCTACTGTGCATCAACATGTGCCACTGCCTTTTCATACATTTTGAACTGTTTGAGTAATGGGAAAAATATATTTTTTAAATCAGCAAATAAATTATGCAGCAGATGATGGATTATGTGGCAAATGCAGCAAATCTATTATTATGCTAAAATCACCATGGCCAGACAATCGCATATTTCCAGTGCCCGTGGATATAATGGCTGTAATGCATGGGCTGTGACTTTAGTGCAAGGCATCCAAGGAGAACAATACTATATTTACTGGAATGTTGACGGCTTGGCTTTTACAGCTGCATGGAACTGGAGATTGCTGAACATCATTCATCAAAATTAAAACATACCTTTTAAAATCATTAATGATGAACTGTAAGATCCAAGTAGCATGCTTTCTTTAATTACAGCTGCATGGACCTGGAGATTCCTGAACATCATTCGTCAAAATTAAAACATACCTTTTAAAATCATTAATGGTAAACTGTAGGGTCTAAGTAGGATGCTTTATTTAATTCCAGGGGAGGAAGTGGCACCCTAATCTTCTTTCATACTGTTTTTCTAAAAATGTTTTTATTTTTAACACTATGGAAACAGACGCTTCTATTTTAGCAAAAACTGCCTCCTGGTTATATAAGTTTGCTGCTGTTGTTGACTTTAGTCATGTATGGAGGGCTCGAGGGCCTTTGAGAGTCTGAACATGAGGCAAAGTCAAAGCTGTGGTTAGAAACTAAATATTCTGTACTTTTTTTAGGTCTTTCACCATCAGGTAGCTACATATAAAATAATGGGCAGCTTAAATGAAAAATAAATAAATATAAACAGTTGTTAGTGGGAAGTGAACTATAGTACATTATGAAACCTCCTTAATGCACAGCAGAGGTCTGTGTGCAACCAGAGAGCCACATAATTAAATCTTGGTTGGTGCAATGGGGAATAGTGACTTGTGTATTTTTAGTGCTACGAGGATACACCCTGTGACAGAAAGCACTGTAAGTGTTATTTTATACTTGCATTACACACGGTATAAGATAGACTGCTACAAAATGCACAAAGTGTTTTATGATAAAATGGTGCTTCAAAATATTGATTATAGTAATATCGAAACCGTAGATAATGCTACTTTTTTTTACATTACTGTTCTCAACATCTCCTCAGGGATAGTAAATGCTAAGTAAATACAATGACAATTAAAAGCACGCTCCTCACAGCTTCTGTTGTTAAATCTTTGCACTAGCACTCAAAAAGAAGCTTCAATTGATTTGATCAGCTCGCAAGCATTTTTTACATTTGCAGATTTCCCTTCACGATTGTAAGTCATTGTGCACATTTGCATTTCTTTCAGGCAAGCAGCACATGGGCAGAAAGGTGTGTTTAGCTGTCTGCCACACTTCGGTTTTACAGCACAGGAGAGTCCCTTAATGACACTTCAGCTGGAGAGGCTGAGGAATGTACTCCTCCTTCCCATGACTCCACGGCCCCCATGGTGGTTGCGCCCCACAGATTGAAAACCTCTGACTCAGATCAACAAACATGTTTGCCCTGGATTTTCCTTAACGTGCCAATTCTAAAATATCTCTACCACAGACTTTTATACTCATTAGATTTAAAGGTGGTTTAAATGTAATGTAATATGTAAATATATACTTACACTCATGTGAAGAGGTTGTCAATAACATCTTGACATTAGTCTATTCATTCCTGTTCAACCCTATCATCTTAATTTGGCATTTCGACATCCTCACCCTGTGGCAATATGTATGCAATCAATTGCTCCAGCCACATGTGGCAGGTGTTTGATGTCACTTTTGGTGTGTATTTCCATAAAATACACATTGATGTATTGTCTGTGGACAATAAAAGCTCTTTTTACACCCCGTGAGTGCACCAACTTCTTATTGGAAGTTGTTGAGTAACACAATCGGGTTCCACCTCCGCTCATCCGGTTGCACCCGTCGTGTGTTCAGCTGCTCCAGGTGGAAAACAGTGCATGGATTTTATTTGGGTTGCCAGAACCACAGCTGACAGGCTCTGTCAATCAACGAAGGTCGTGGCTGTACAAAGTTGGGGATGCCCAGCCATACAACGAACACCTGCAATAAGCCATTGTTTACATCCAGCATCAGGCAAGAGGTGTTTCAGTCACAGTGAGATTGGTGGCAGGACTGACGTGGGTGAGAATGTTTGTCCAACAAAAAATTACATCAGATATCTTCTACAAAGGGGCTTCGAAACCCGTAATACAATCAATTGTATGGAGGATGTTGGTGCTCCACTACCAGTCCCTGGAGGAATTGGAGTCCTCCCATGGTCACGGAATCACCAATTATGTTACACATTGGTTTGAAATGAACTTTCACTGTGTTCTCGCATATATGGCTTTTGCCGCACTGAGGAAGGCTATCGCTGAAATGTGTTTGCAGAATATAAAAGCACTTATTACACCCCGTGAGTGCACGGACTTCTTTTTGGCAGTTGTTGTGTAACACAAGCGGGTTCCACCCCCGCTCAACCGGTTGCATCCCCGTGAATGTTGCGGCTCCTGGTGGAAAACAGTACATGGATTCAATTTGGGGTGCCAGACCCGCCGCCGACAGGGTGTGCCGCTCAACGAAGTTGGTGCTCATACAAAACTAGGGATGTCCAGCCATACAACAGACACTTGCAGTAAGCCGTTGTTTCCATCTAGCGGCAGGAGAGAGTTGTTTCAGGCACAGTGAGATTGGTGGCAGGACTGATGTGGGTGGGAGCTTTTGGGCATCAAAAAATGACATCAGATATCTTCTACAAAGGGGCATCGAAATCCCTAATACGATCAATGGTATGGAGGATGTTGGCACTCCACTACCAGTCCCTGTAGGAATTGGAGTCCTCCCATTTGTCACGGAATCACCAAATCATGTTACACATTAAAATGAACTGTCACTGTGTTCTCGTATATACAGCTTTTACCACACTGAGGAAGGCTGTCGCTGAAACGGGTTTGCGGACAACAAAAGCTCTTGTTACACCCAGGTGAAAAACAGTGCACAGATGCATATATATATATATATATATATATATATATATATATATATATATATATATATATATATATATATATATATATATATATATATATATATATATATATATATATATATATATATATATATATATATATATATATATATATATATATTCACTGAAAAAACCATAGGTTATAGACCATATATAGTTAGGAATTAGCATTTACAAAATCTTATTTTACTCACACAAAACCATTGAAATTCGCATATATAGTTAGTTGCACTAACTATATATCGCGCACCCGCAATCCACTGCTGATCATGTCACATATTACATCATTCATGACATGGTCAGAGACATCACTGATGACATCACTGATGACATCTCAAATGACATCACTGATGACATCTCAAATGGCATCACTGATTACATCACTGATGACATCTCAAATGACATCACTGATGACATCACTGATGGCATCACTGATGACATCACTGATGACATCTCAAATGACATCACTGATGACATCACTGATGACATCACTGATGACATCTCAAATGACATCACTGATGACATCACTGATGACATCTCATTTGACATTACTGATCACATCACTGATGACATCATTCATGTGATAATACGATGAACCTCTTCAAACTCTAATATAACCTTAGATACACTCAGTGTAAACAGACACTCACAGACTGTCACTCATCCATGGAGTTACTCACACAACTAGTCAGTCATGCAAAGAATCAATCACACCTCCATTTCCTCAACTATACAGTTATACACACCTTACTTATTCAAACATATACTAACACATATTTACTCTCTTATACAATCCCTGATACAAGTACACAATGATCCATACAGACTCTCACACATTCACTGGCTCTTATGCACAGTTATTTATATATGTCAACTCTCACATGTACTGTGTTTTACATATGTACTTACTTTGACATGTAGCACTGAGATATCCATTCACTCACCAATACACTCATGCACTCAGTCAACCGCCCATACAGCTGTTTCCACATGCACTTTTGAACTCATACATCTAGTGAATCAACTGCTCACACATCTATGCACAGAGTCATACACCTCCCAGCCACCCACACACACACTCAGTCTCCCATACAAATACTTGGGCAGCCAATCAATAACCCATATAGTTACTCATATAGCTACTGATCAACGCATGCAGCAGTTTACAGAACAACAGACATAATGATGCACAAATTAAGACAGTTTAGTCACTAACCCATGCACTCAGTGAGACACATTTAATCACTCACTCATACAGTCAGTCATGCACCTACTAAATCCTTCATCCAGACACTTATACATCCACTCATTCTTCAATATGTAAGACATATTTTAACTTTACAGAAACATACAGTCACTGGATTTTGTCATCAGTGATGTCATCAGTGATGTCATTTGAGATGTCATCAGTGATGTCATCAGTGATGTCACTGACCATGTCATGAATGATGTAATATGTGACATGATCAGCAGTGGATTGCGGGTGCGCGATATATAGTTAGTGCAACTAACTATATATGCGAATTTCAATGGTTTTGTGTGAGTAAAATAAGGTTTTGTAAATGCTAATTCCTAACTATATATGGTCTATAAACTATGGTTTTTTCAGTAAATTTTCAAGGTTTTGTAAATGCTAATTCCTAACTATATATGGTCTATAACCTATGGTTTTTTCAGTGAATTTCAATGGTTTTTTATTAGCAAATATCAAAAGCTGTAAAATGTATTCTTCTTTTAAAGGAAAAATATATTTTATATGTATTTAATATAATTTTTTTATGTATCTAAATTTTTTGAGGGAACGAATTTATCAACTATCATGCTGAAGAAGAGTGTGGGGGGAAAAAACAAAGAGGAGGACTAAGAGGAAAGAACAATCAGTTCAAAAATACAATTGCTTTAAAGCATGAAGTGCTTTTCCACACATTTACATTTAAATAACCCATATTAGAACATACAAAATATCTACAGAGGAGACGGTGTACATTGGATTTTAGACTCTTCATTGGTACCTACATGTTGGTACTTACATCACCCACACAACACAACAACCGGGACGCTGTCACAGATATATATATTTTTTTGAACGTTAATTTCTCAAAATCCACTGGAGCACATATCTTGAGACCTAGCAAAGGCACATCGGGCAAACAGTCTCTACAATTTTGCCAAGTTTCATAGAAATCCATTCAGCCGTTCGAACTAAAAGTGAATCCAACCGCCCTATGGAAAACTCAATGTTAAAAACACGTTTTGGGACCCCCTTTTTTCTCGGCCCCCGCTTGACGAAACCCCTCCCCCAACTTTCAGGGGACGCTCAGAAACAAAATGTGCCATTTTCCTGAAAATTTCAGCCAATTCCGTCCATCAACGCCAAAGTTATTCAACATAGAATTTTCAGAAATCCCTATTCAAAAAAATCCTAACTATATATACCTACTGGCGACTGCCAGTAGGTAATATATATATATATATATATATATATATATATATATATATATATATATATATATATATATATATATATATATATATATATATATATATATATATATATATATATATATATATATAACATTTCTATGGCAAAATGAAA
The DNA here is from genome assembly GCF_964261635.1 of Lissotriton helveticus. Classification (NCBI taxonomy): domain Eukaryota; kingdom Metazoa; phylum Chordata; class Amphibia; order Caudata; family Salamandridae; genus Lissotriton; species Lissotriton helveticus. The sequence goes on along the minus strand of NC_136070.1, from coordinate 501,202,857 downwards.
CCCCTCATTTTGTTCCTTTTCAAATTAAATGTATTAAGTGTTACCACTTTATTCCAATCAAGATGACTTCAGGTGTGCCATACTTTTGTCATAAGTAAGACTGTTAGCGTTCTAGTTGTTCTTTAGAACACTCTGGGACATTCTGTCATTGGGCTATAGTTGGGCTACATCTGGCTGATATTTGGGCTACATTTGGGTTTTTTTTGTCTCTGGTGGCCATCTTTGGGCTACATTGGGCTACATTGGGCTACATTGGGCTACATTGGGCTACATTTGGGCTCTAACATATATATAGCCCAATGTAGCCCAATATATATTTTTCAAAGTTAATTTTCGTAAAAACCACTGGAGCATATATCTTGAGACATAGCAAAGGCACATCGGGCTACCAGTCCCTACAATTTTGCCAAGTTTTGTGGAAATCCATTCAGCCGTTCGAGCTAAAAGTGAGTCCAACCGCCCTATGGAAAACTCAATGTTAAAAACACGTTTTGGGACCCCCCTTTTTTCTCGGCCCCCGCTTGAGGAAACCCCCCAAACTTTCAGGGGACGCTCAGAAACAAAATGTGCCATTTTCCTGAAAATTTCAGCCAATTCCGTCCATCAACGCCAAAGTTATTCAACATAGAATTTTCAGAAATCCCTATTAAAAAAAATCCTAACTATATATACCTACTGGCGACTGCCAGTAGGTAATATGTGTATATATATATTACCTACTGGCGGTCGCCAGTAGGTATATATAGTTAGGATTTTTTCTCTATGGGTTTTTTGAAAATTCTATGTCTAATAACTTTGGCGTTTGTGGACGGAATTGGCTGAAATTTTCAGGAAAATGGCACATTTTGTTTCTGAGCAGCCTTTGAAAATTTGGGGGGGGTTCGTCAAGGGGGGGCCGAGAAAAAAGGGGGGTCCCAAAACGCGTTTTTCCCATGTTAATTTCCATAGGGCGGTTGGCCTCACTTTTAGCCCGAACGGCTGAATGGATTTGCACGAAACTTGGCAAAATTGTAGGGACTGGTAGCCCGATGTGCCTTTTGTAGGTCTCAATATATGTGCTCCAGTGGATTTTGAGAAATTAACGTTTAAAAAAAGATATATATCTGTAAGCGCGGACCAGGCAGCGGTCTGGTTCGCGGACTTTTCGCGCAACGGAGCTTTGTGAAGCGAAGCTGATTGGTTCTCCGGCGTCTGTCAACATTCCAAACAGTCCGTAGCGGCCGCCATCTTGTCTCTCGGTAGGATCGAGAGACAAGAGGAGGCGAAAGCGAAGGGGCAAATGACCATAAGGGGGAATAGTAGATCCTCGCTGACCCCCTAGGTTTGATGTGGAGGTTTTAAAAGGGCCCCGCGGGGCAAAAAAAAAAATAATAATAATAATCGAACGGCTGAATGGATTTGCACGAAACTTGGCAAAATTGTAGGGACTGGTAGCCCGATGTGCCTTTGCTAGGTCTCAATATATGTGCTCCAGTGGATTTTGAGAAATTAACGTTCAAAAAAAGATATATATCTGTAACAGCGCTCCGCTTCGCGTACTTTTCGCGTTACGGAGGTTTGCGAAGCTGATTGGTTTTTCGGCGTCTGTAAACATTCCAAACAGTCCGTAGCGGCCGCCATCTTGTCTCTCGGTAGGATCGAGAGACAAGAGGAGGCCAAAGCGAAGGGGCAAATGACCATAAGGGGGCATAGTAGATCGTCCCTGACCCCCTAGGTTTGATGTGGAGGCTTTGAAAGGTTCTCGCAGGGCAAAAAAATATATACCGTTTTTTTAGTTTTTTTGCGTGGAGTGCGCTCGGTTCGCGAACCGGGAAGCGTTCTGGGGAGCGTACTTTCTTGAAAATTAGTGAAAAAAGTTAGAGTACAATAATAATTGTGAGTGATCAGATGTAGGGTAGCTCTGAGAAGAGCTTTTGGGTTTATGGTACATTTAGGTACTTATAAGTAGGTACCAATGCACATTCTTAAATTCAGAGTGAAAACTCTGTTGCCCTCATCTGAGAAGTGAACTCCATCTCCTCTGTAGATATCTTGCATGTAGTAACGCAAGTTATTGTTGTACAGGGAGCCCATTCCATGGTCTCTCATGTAAGCTGAAACAGATTTGTTTACATGCTTCCTCGATTTCTCAATTTGTGGACAAAATTGGTTCGACCACCTCCATTTCTGTCTTTGGCATATATTTGAATATACCAAGGCAGTCTGAGGAAAAAGTGCCATCAATTGCTCAAAGGTGTCCTTTAAAAGCATTTCCAGACCTACCCCAGTCAAAGTGCCCAAATCATTACCTCCACAGTGCACAATTAACAGGTCAGGTTTTGGCAAATGCATAAAGGTTTTCACCAATGGTATCAATTGGTGACATTTTAATCCTCTGTGGCCAAACCACTTAATTTCCACATCTTGTAAATTGAGGTTAGGTAAATTCCTGTTTTCAGCGTACCTTTGAGCCCAATAGATGTAGCTATGTCCAACAATCCAGACAGAAAACATGGCGAGAGAAGGTTCTCCTGCAGTCAGATGAAGTGTGGCAATGAAATGGCAGTTGAAAAAATGAGAGTGTAAAATGAAAAAAACTGAGGAGTTTCTGTGTTAATGAAGCAGTAAGAGTGATTGGTGGATTTTGATTGCTGAAAACAGAAAGTTAGTGTGCATGGATGAGTTCGTTGAAAGATGTATTTTGAGTGGCGAAGAAAAAATCATTAAATGAAAGAATGCTTTGGATATGCAGGTGCACTGAGAGTTCAGAGTTCAATTGCAACATTGTTGTGTGAGAGGTCTTGCAAGAGGTGGTTGCTATGCAGAAAAAGCAGAGAGGGGGCAGAGGGGGGAAGGGTTTTGCTTTGAAAAAAAGTGAGGGAAGAGTTTTGATTGGGTGACATGAGAGATCTGTGTGAGGAATTACAGCATTTCTGTGCTTTTGATAGCTGCAGACTCTGGAGTGCATACCTTTTGCTCTGCTGAAGACAAATTGGTGTGTTTCTGAGACTGTTTTGAAACTCAAAGTACTTGCTAAGGTGAGAAAAAATTTCTTTAATTTAGATAGAAAATAGTGTGCTTTAAGGAGAAAATTATGAAGAAAGTTGTGTTTTTCAAATGTTGCTTTGTCTCAAGTGTTTCACAAATAGATTTTGTTTGTTTGAGAAATTGTAATTGGAGAAAATGTGAAGTATTAGTACTGACAGGGCTTTTATGTGCATAGGAGCTGTGGAGTGTTTTCAAATTATGACTTGTAAATCGTTTTTGAGAAAAAGCAATGGTTTTAATATTGATGAGAAGGACATAATGGTGTCTGCTTCTTTATAAGGTAATTGAGAGTCTTTCCCATTTCAATGTAAGAAGTTTGTCTGTGGAGCAAATTGCTTGTAAATATGCTCCCACCTGTGCATGGCAAATTTAGATTTTGAATGTTTCCGTTACATAGGCATGTTAAAGGTGACTGAAACATGCTGCAAAGGCAATCAAAAAATGCTTTTATGTGTCTTAAGGACATTTTAAGTCATTTCCCCATGTGCAGTGTTTTCAAATTATGAGTTGAAAATCGTTTTTGAGGTAAAGGAATGTTTTCAAAATTTATGTGCGCCATATGACCCCAAATTTTTTTTTCAGGGGTGCAGCAGGGTGTTCTTGAGATACCCCTGCACCGTCGGAAAAATTCGTAATTTGCGATGAGGTAATTGCTAATCGCAAATTGCACCTTCATTCCTATGGGCCTCCTGCTGCATGGAAATGAATGGGTAATCTTGCTGAAATGCAAAGTCGAATCTGTATTTAAAAGGGTCTGCACCTCTGTACGGGTGTTCGCTATGTGAAGCACGAAAGTTTCACGGGCCGAACTCAAGGCCACCTCTCTCTGAGACAAAAGAGCTCTTATTCTTGCCATGCTGTTGAAATGTGCTCCCAAGGTTGGTATTTGTGGCCAGATTGAAAACTCCCTATGTTCATGTGTGGGAGGAAATAGAACATTTCTGCAGCAAATAACCCGTTCATTTACTGTTACGATAAAATGAATACTTTTAATTAACCCAGAACAATCTTCATTATTGAGCATCAAATAACTACCATTTTCCAAGAACTTGAACGTGGGGATGATAGCAGGAACTGGCGTGCCTTGCAACACGCAAGCCATATTTGGTCGGTGTTTGTTGCATGAACCGTGTAACTGTCTGTGCCTACACATTAGTGAATGATCTGGCGTCTCAGTGCATTCCTCTCCATTCAGATAAAGTTCTTGATCATCTTTGAAAATCTGTATGTGTATGGAAGCGACCAGACTTGATGAAGAAAACCACTACCTAAAGGTTAATAACGACCTATTGGTATATATTTCATACAATTTGAAAACTTATATAAAGCAAAAGGCAGCGTTATTAAACCGTGGATAAGGCACGTTGCCAAAGCAGTCAACCTTTTGGATTTATACTGGAAATGTTAAAGGAAGAATTACGGAGTAGGGCCTGTAAATCTTTAATAGACAACGAGTAAAATTACTCCAACCATCGTATTCCTCTAACTCCGGGATAGTAGGGGTGTTTAATTTTTTAGAAGTAGCCAATCCAAAGCATTTGGTCTGGGAAATTGTTTCATTCACAAACAACATATGTTTTGGGATGAGACATGCACGGTGGAAAGCCTCAGTGCCTTGTACCTGCCAGGTTCGTGAACCCCAAACTGATGTAGATCCTGGATATTTTTACTCTGTATTACGTTAGCATGGTCTCATTACTGGTTTAAACGCCATTTTTCCTTTTTTGTAACTTCTGCACACGACACTTAGTTGTTGCTTTAGCTTTCAGCCTACCTGCGTCAAGATCTATGCCTGCTTCAAGCAGGCGCAGGGTTTTGATGTAGCTTTGTCCTATCTGATTGTAAATGCGGCACACCGTGGGTGGCAGAGCAGCGGTGCACGTTAACTGGTGCATCCCTGGGGATGTGCTAGTTAATATAAATCTGTCCCTTTACATTTAATTATGTGCAGGGGACACAGAGTAGGTGAGGTTTATCCAAGGTTAAGAAGAGATGAGTCCTGTTCAGTGAAAAATTGGAGATAGGCTTCAGTATATTATATACTTAAGTAGTGTGTTAAGTTTTTGATGACTGTTATTAATTTACTGTTGGGTAATAGTGGTTAATAACATTTTTTATTATATTTTACCACAGATTCAACTGCACATTATTTCAAGATTTTAGGATGCCTAGCAAAGAAAGAGTAAGAAAGGCTGGAAAACGTCAAAGACAGCAGGAGCATGGAATATTGCAGCAGTCCTCTAACAAAAAGATTTGTCAAGTCACCAAGAAAGCACCGGGTAAGAGTCGAAAAACAGTCATAAGAAATATGTGTACTAAAAAAAATATTACTACAGAAAATGTTTCACTCCAGAAAAGGAGACCGAATTCAAATGGTAAGGAAAGGCCAATGAGAAATGTTACTGCTAGAGTAAGAGATAACTCTATGCATGAAAGTAGAAGGAAACAACAGTTTAGGGATATTCGTAAACGAATGTTCCGCAACAGGATAATTGGGAATTTGTTAAAAAATATTAAGAAAGGTCAGCAGAAAGTGGTTTTTTATAAGAGAAAAAAAATAGTTGAGAAAGTTATTGATCAGGCATTTGAATTTAAACGTAAGTTATTTATTTTGACAATCAATAGAATTAGGAAGCTAAACAAGGTAATTTATGATTTCAAAAGAAATAGTAGATGGAAGAGAATAGTTAATCGTAGTAATTTTTGTGAAGTTTTTTCTGGAGAATGGATGCATAGTTCAAGCTCTGAGGCATTTTTTAATGAGGAGAGTTATTTCCAGGATAATGATTTGGTGCATGCAGTTGACACCAGTGGTCGAGCTTATGAAGTGAAAGATGGTTGTCCAGTTGAAAAAGAAAAACTTGTGAGAACAGAGATAGAAGAGGTGTTAGGTAATGAGGTTTTAGGGAGACGTCCTACGGGTCCTGTGTACACCTGGAAGTGTAGTAGTATTTGCAGTGTACGACAGGATTCCATCAATTTGCTTTGTGATTTTATACGGTCATTTAGTAAGAAAAGTTTGAAGCAGAAAATGAAGTTGTTGCAAGAATTAGATCCTTGCAGAGTGAGAGAAGTGATAGGTTTGCATGGTCATTCACTGGCTTGTCTTTCCAGGAGAGTATGTCAGAGTGTTTTTCATCATTTCAGGATGCTAGCAGTGCATCATAATAAAGTGAGGAAATTAGTTAGAATGTTGTATTATGCTAAGAGTCCAGCAATTATGCTAAAACAATTATGCGCTGCTCTTTTGCATGGTTCTGAAATAGATGTGAAAAATATATGTGAAGAAATTGAGTTTTGTTACTTTGGAAGTAAAGAGGAGAATGTTGAAATTGACCAAGAAGAAGAGAGTAATGTGGAAGATAGTGTACAGGTTTCCAGTACAGATAATTTCCAGAGGGAAATTGCGACGTTTGAGGTGAAATCAAGTGAGAGGCCAAATTTCACTTGTGTGTGTTGTCGACGCACTTATTATAAGAATCAGACTAAGTTAGTGGATTTATATGGAAAAAGTGAAAGGGAAAATAATAGTGAATGGAAGGATTTTACAACATACTTGATGGTAGAAAATTGTTTTGATTTGGGATTGGATCAACGTGTGTGTACTTATTGTTGTAACAAATTAAATCAAAACCAGATGCCTGCTAGAGCAGTTCATAATAATCTGGAATTGGTTGAAATTCCTTCTGAATTGAAGGATTTAAATACTTATGAATCTATTTTGATTCAAAGTATCCATCCCTTTCAGGCTATTGTAAGAATGGAGCCAAAGACAGGGAAATTGCCTCCATCAGATTTACAGAGAGGATTAAAGGGAAGAGTTGTTTATTTGCCTCTAGATTTGAAGAAAAACATTAACACAATTGGAGTAGAAAAAGTGGAAGAGGAACCTCTGGTTATCTTAGTTAATGGGGTTCCGACAAAGAATAAGAAAATATGGCAAGATTTAGTAGATGTTAGGAAAGTCAAAAGGGCAACATTGTATTTGAAAAAATATAATAAATACTATAAAAATGTATATGTTGCAGAAGAGGAAGTAAGTGAGGAAGAGGATAGCGATTTGTGTGCTGGTCAAATTGAGAAAGTAGAACCCTGTACTAGTGAAGAAATATATGAACATTATAGTGTTCATCCTTTGCATTCCAAGGAAGTCATGGGGAATGCTATTGAGTTGTTTCAAATGAAACAAGCGAAAGGGAGTCCCATTAGTGTTTGGGAGGAAAGTTTGGAAGCTCGGTGTTTCCCACAGCTTTTTCCAACAGGTCAGGGAGGAAGATATGATGAGCGACCTCATCAAATTCCTGCTTCTGAATACCGGACTTTGCGATTGTATGCAGGAGATCCTAGGTTTCGACAATGCATTCCTTATTTGTTTCATCTCCTGTTTGAAAGCGATCTGTCTGGACTGTCATATGCAGTGAACCACATCTTGAAAAGTGGTATACACATGCAAAACATCTCGGCAAGTGACTTTATGGATAAAGTCAATGTCCAAGACAGCATTTTGGATTCTCACCTGATTAATCTCATGGCGTGTCAGCGTGGTACTAATGAGTACTGGTACCGTCGTCATGGTGATTTAAAATGTATGCTGAGGAACTTAGGAACTCCCACATGGTTCCTCACTTTGAGCTGTGCTGAGTATGGCTGGGAAGACTTACTTGAATTTCTACGAGAGGCAAATGCTAACGTAGAAAACATCGAATTCAAGACACCCGGAGAACTGTGCTCTTTGGATCCAGTCAATGTATGTAGGTACTTCAATCATAGATTTGAAGGTATGATGTCTTTCATCATGAATAAGAAGAATCCACCTCTTGGAGAGGTGTTGGATTTCTTCTGGAGGAAGGAGTACCAAGCAAGAGGTGCTCCTCATATACATATGTTGCTGTGGATCAAGGATGCACCTAAATTTGGAACGGATGCAGACGACTCAGTGATGAGTTTCATAGAACAGTATTCTACGTGTGCTGTTCCAAACGCAAAGGAGAAAAAAAGCCTAAGAGAAAAAGTTCTACGTTTCCAAAGCCATCGATGTGGAAAGTACTGTCGTCGTAAATTCCGGAACAAAGACAAGTTCTACACCAAATGTCGTTTCGGCTTTCCACGATCGGTGATTTCTAAAGGAAGAGTGAACAGTTTGATGTCTTCGCTGCGACATAATGTGATGAAGAAATCACCTAAAAACACATACAATTTGAAGAGGAACGAAGAGTCTAAGTACATCAACGACTACAACCCGGTGATTTTGTCCATGTGGAATGCTAACATGGATATACAGTTTGTGGCTGATAACTGTATGGCTGTGGCTAGGTATGTGACATCTTACATCACCAAAAAAGAGAAGACAGAATTGAAGGATATGTGGGAGGACATTTCCCATGAAAAGAGCCTCAGCAAGAAGTTGTACAGTTTCAGTCTGAAGATGTTGTCGCATCGAGAAATCGGAGCTTACGAATGTTCTGACCGGTTGTCTTCAGCAAGTCTCTATGCCAAGTCCAGGAGTATCGTTTGGGCGAGTGTTGGTCTTGCTGCAACGCGTAATCGAGTTCTGAAACCTGTGCGGGAAATTGAGGATTTGGCGGAAAAGGAGCCAAACAGTACCGACATTTTGAAGAGCAACATGTTGGATACATATTATCCAAATCGAAGTAGTCACCTCGAGAATGTTTGTCTGTATGAGGTTCTGCAAAATTACATATTCAAGAGGAACATCAAAGAAGATACTGAGAAAGGAGTGTATGCTGTAATAGGAAGTGAGGGATGTCTGGTCAAGCAAAGAAAATGCCACTTGATAAACCATCGAAAATTGAGTGGCGAATCTCCTGAAAAAAAGGAGTTTTTCTATTTAGCACTTTTGCAACTTTTTAAGCCTTGGCGTGCAGAAGAGGAACTGCTTGGAGATTTCCTCTGTTACGAAGACTCTTTCAATGCTGCCAAGGAGACCATAGAATGTCCTGCTTTTCCCAAATATGTAGAAATGTTGAATGTGGAAATTGAGCAGGAAGCAACGATTGCAGCCGAGATTGCCAGAGACAGTTCTCAGGACAGTCAGAGTTCTGCTTCATTGAGTCAGGATCCACTAGGAGGACCTCTTATCGAAAATGAAGCTGCCACTGCTATGAATGAAGTGGAAAGAGCCATGGCACATGCTCAGGAGGATGCGGTTAACTTAGAAGAGTTGGAAAGACAACTCAACGTTGAGCAGAGGAAAATATATGACGAACTTACCATGCAAATTGATCATGGATTAAGTCATGATAAGAAAGAGTGCTCATGTACGTCGTTGAAGCCTGTCCGACTGTACGTGAGTGGAGAAGCGGGAACTGGAAAAAGTTTCCTTATTAAAGCAATTTCATGTTATTTGCAGGAAAGGACAGAGTCATCGCTGTCTTGTGTTGTCACCGCTCCAACTGGACTGGCAGCACATAACATTAAAGGGATTACTTTACATCGTTTACTGATGCTGCCAGTGGAGCATGACAACAAATTAGAATATCACAAGCTATCTGGAGATGCTTGTTTTGAAGTTTCAAGAGTCTTGAGGAAAATGAAACTTCTTATCATTGACGAAGTAAGCATGGTTTCCAATGTTATGCTTGCCTTTGTGCATTTGAGAATGCAAGAAGTTCTCAAAACAGAGTATGATGTGTTATTTGGTGGCAAACACATCATTGTTTTTGGAGATCTTCTGCAGCTGACACCAGTGAAAGGGCAACCTGTGTTCAAAATGCTCACGCATGAAGATACCAGGAAGTGCTTAGGGAGTATTGGCAACGTCAATATATGGTTAAACTTCAATTATGCTGAACTGCATGAAAATATGCGTCAGGCAAAGGATGAAGTTTACAAGACTATTCTACAAGATGTTAGAATTGGAAAAGTGACCGAGCATGGGAAAGAAGCTTTACATGCACGATTACTGACAAATTTATATCCAGACGAAGATGTTGTGCCTGAGAATATTTTTCAGAAAGTTACTGAGAAAAAATCTGGAATATGTTTGATGCCAACTCTTGCAGAATGTGCCAAATTCAACAACAAAATGTTGCATTTAGAAAAGCAAGAGATTGTGAAATTGGAAGCTATTGACAGAGTAGAGCATATGGGATCAACAATTATTTTGTCTGAGAATCTGAAAACAAAATTGGATTCATTAGAGAAGAGTATATCTAAAACTGCGGGTTTTGAAAAGACTCTGAATGTGTGCTTGAACTGCCGTATAATTTTAAGAAGGAATTTACATGTTGAAAGAGGTCTGGTAAATGGATCAATGGGTAATGTTGTTGATTTTGTGAAATACAGAAATAGAGATGGAATTGAATTTTTAAAAATTAAATTTGATGGCATTGAGGAAGTACAGCTAATTGCTCGTTGTTCTGCTAGATTTTTGCTTGTAAAAGACTTATATGTTCGTCGTAAGCAGTTTCCTGTTTGCTTGGCATATGCGGTGACAATCCATAAATCGCAAGGTTTAAGTGTAGACTGTGCATTGGTGAATATTGGCAGTTCTGTGTTCAAGGAGGGTATGGCATATGTGGCATTGTCACGAGTTAGGACTTTATCGGGATTGTACTTGATTGAGTGTGATGTCACAAACATTTGTGCGGATCTAGATTGTGTTAAGGAATACAATAGGTTGAGAAGAGAGTATGCGCCACATTTGCCTCAGTATCCTTTGTTTGAGAAACGTGTGGTAGGCCGGAAACGAAGAAATGTGACCAATACTGGGGAGGTTGTAGCAAAAAGACGAAAAGTTGATGAACCTGAAATTATAAGCAGAAACAAAAAGGATTCTGTTGAAGATGTTGTTGGTTTTCAATTTGAAAACAGTTCTGGTGTCAACTGCTATGCTAATGTAGTGGTTAATGTTGTCTTTTCTCTAGAAACTTTAAAAGAACAGATTGTGGTCAATTCGGATCAAAGATTTTGCAGTTTGTTAAATTCTGTGTTAGAGAAATGTAGCACTGATAGAACAAACATAGAAAGTGTGTCTGAAATTCGAAATCTGTTAGACAGATGTTCAGGCCAAACACAATTCTCTCAAAATAGTCAGCAAGATTGTCAGGAGTTTTTAATGTATATGCTTGATGTATTGCATGATGAAGGTGTAGATGTAGATCACCTGTTTGGGCTTTCTTATCAATGGCAGCATGACTGCGAGAACTGTAGGGTATCAGCTACTACTAGTGTAGACTCAGAAAGATTTATATATTTAACTTTGCCAGACAGTAAATCAGTCTCTTTTAATAAGCTAGTAAAAGCAGCTGATCACAACATGGAGTGTAGCCAATGTAAATCTGAAATGATGTCCACTTTATTTATACGAACATATGGCCAGTATGTCATTTTAATGTTCCAACGATGTAGGCCTGATGGAACAAAATTGAGAACTTTAATTAAAAATTTTGTGGCTTCACAGTTGTCAATATCAGGAAGGACTTTTGTAACTGTAGCAATTATATATCATGATGGTCCTTCAATAACATCAGGACATTATACAGCTTATTTAAAGTGTAGAAATGGCTGGTCATTCTGCAATGATTCTGTTTTAATTTTCAAAAAAAAATTGCCATATGACCTTAAAAACTCTTACCTGGTGTTTTTAAAACCAAAATTTTAGGGAAAGAATCTCGGGATGTGCTCTGAGGAATTTCAAGAAGTTCTTATGGCTCCTACACTATTTGGCCTTGAGGATAAGTGTAGTACAGAGACATAACTTCTAACCATAAGACTGGACGTCATGGAAAAATAACTGCACTTTGAATGAGTTCAGAAAAACTATTTCTTTTTATAAGCTAATTGAAGCAGCGAATCAAAACATGGAGTAGAGGGAATGTAAGTCTGCAATGCTGTCTACTGTTTTACATTGCTTTGTGATTAAAAGTGATGTAGAGAATTAAATAATTGTACTAGTCATAAAGGTAGTGTAAGTCTGCTTCATAGTAAGCAGTATCAGTGTGATAGGAAATGTAGAACATGATTGAGCAAGAAGGGGAAGATATTACTAGTCCAGGATTGTGTAAATGATCTTCAACATTTTAATTCTGAAAGTTGCGGAAATGCGAAAAGACGGGATTGGCTTACAAGAAATCCAAGAGTTATACATGGCTCTGACACGATTTGGCCTTGTGGAATCGTGTGGTAGAGAGCGAGAAGTCATTTATTGTATGTAACATGTTTTTGAAAACGATGGAGGTTTTCTTTCAGAAAGTGGCGGGTTGAAAGTAATAACAGCACAACAGAGTGTAAGCTGTTCATAGGACATCCTTGGCCGTCATGGAAAGTAAGTTAACTTTAAGGAGTTCTGAATTCTGATTTGTAATGTATGGGTTTTTTAAACACAATCATTTTGATTGTGTTTTTTTTTCCCCGCTGTTATATGATGAATACCTTCAAGTCACTGTTTTAGTGAAATTTGATACATTCTGAGAACAGCAAAAATAAACCATTTAACATGTATAATTAATTCTGTTCTGTTTGCATTTATGATGTACATGTAGAACTGTGTAGGAGGCATGGAGAAGGTGAGGCTTCTGTCAGTGTCAAAGTTGTTGCATACAGTGCTCATATTCTACGTAGTCTTTTATATTTCATTACTTTCACTGTTTCTGACAGATCTAAAAAAAAGTTTTTTAAAAGAACAGTAAGTATAAGGGAAGGAAACAGACAGTTATGTTAAAAGAAACACAGCTATAGGGAATAAACTAGGGATACTGTTACCCGCAATCCTCTGCTGATGATGTCACTGAGCATGTCATGAATGATGTAATATGTGACATCATCAGCAGTGGATTACGGGTAATAGTATCTCTAGTTTACTCCCCTATAGCTGTCTTTCTTTTAACATAACTGTCTGTTTCCTTCCCTTATACTTACTGTTCTTTTTTATAAAAAAAATTTTTTGGTTCGCTTCCGGTTCGCGTACCGGGGAGCGAACTGGGAAGCGAACTAAGAGAAATAGAGGTTGGCACAGTTGCAAATATTGTACCAATTTTTTTATAACGGGGAGGTAGTTCTGAAAAGAACTTTTTTTTAAATTGTTTTTGTTGTTTTATATTTTTTTTATTATTTTTCTGAACATTTTTTTTACTTTTTTTGAATTTTTCTGAACAGTTTTATATTTTTTTTGTTTTTTTTTCGGAGGGGGCAACGAAAACGATTCATTGTAAAGGGCTCAACAGGAGGAAGAAAACAAAAAAAAGAATTTATTGTTTGGTGAGTTTCGGACAAACATGAGCATGATTGTTAATAGCTCTGTTGATCAGAGTGATGCTACTTTCTGCGTAGCAAATGATTCCACTGCAATGTACGCAGACTTGTTTTACTTCACGAAATCTCGTTTGTATATTTGGCACCATCTCCCTGCCCTCTGGTCCCGTTACTTCCGGTACAACAGATCTTCTGGCCATAATAGGGAGATTATCTAGGTCGTCCTGTTCCTCTTCTTCCTCTTCTTGCTGAATTATAACTTTAGCAGGTGGTCCACTCTTCCTTGGATGTGGTGGAGGTGGTGGGGAAGCACCAGCTGAAGCTAGTAAAGAAGCCATTGCTCACTGGTAACAAAGGGTCTTTCTCTCACAATGATGAAAGTCAGAGTGAGGAAAGAAGGAGGGATTTTCACCATTTGGGAAAAAAAATAGTTCTCAACCAATGAAAAGTGTTCATTTTAGATCATATGACCTAGTCTTACATCATTAGGAAACCGAAAGTGAAATGAACCAATGAAAAGTGTTATTACCAAGTCACATGACCTGCTGTGTTTACGTTACGCGCTTTGCAGGGCCTCCCGGTTTGCTTCCAGAAACCTGTGCTTTGCGACTCGGTAAGCGTACGAGTTCGCTAACGTAGCACGTCATATGACGTATCACGCGACAACGCGAAACGTCATGCGGACGGGAGGCGTCACGATGTTGTTTTCTAACGCGGCAGTTGCGGTAAAGAAACGTTTACCGGCTCGCGGTCTATTTCGCGGCATCAAGGTCAGCTAACGGGAAGCTTCCCGATTCGCGAAGCGGGAACGAAGAAAAAAAAATATTTAAAAAAAAAAATTATTCATAAACATATAAAATATATTTTTGGATTTAAAGAAGAATACATTTTACAGCTACAGATATTAGCTGTTAAAAAACCAATGAAATTCACTGAAAAAACCATAGGTTATAGACCATATATAGTTAGGAATTAGCATTTACAAAACCTTGAAAATTCACTGAAAAAACCATAGGTTATAGACCATATATAGTTAGGAATTAGCATTTAAAAAACCTTATTTTACTCACACAAAACCATTGAAATTCCATATATAGTTAGTTGCACTAACTATATATCGCGCACCCGTAATCCACTGCTGATGATGTCACATATTACATCATTCATGACATGGTCAGTGACATCACTGATGACATCACTGATGACATCTCAAATGACATCACTGATGATATCTCATTTGACATCAATGGTCACATCAATGATGATATCATTAATGTGACAATACAATGCATCTCCTCACACTTTAATATAACCTCTGTTACACCCAGTGTTAAATACAGAGTATAATTTTTGAAACCATTGACACACCAATACTAGTTACTACATACCCACTCACTGATTCCTACGTCTACACACACATTCACTCATTCACCCATACAATCATTCATACATACAATCACTCATCTTTACAACACTATCATATGCACTCATACACCTATACAGACACTCACACTCTGCCACTCATCCATGGAGTTACTCACACACCTAGTCAGTCCTGTAAAGAATCAATCACAGTTCCATTTTCTAATCTACACAGTTAAACATAGAGTACCTTACATTTTAAAACATATACTAACACATACTTACTCTCTTATAGAATCACTGATACAAGTACACATTGATCTGCACAGAGTCACACACCTCCCAGCCAGTCATACACACACTCAGTCTCCCATACAAATACTTGTGCAACCAATCAATAACCCATATAGCTACTTATATAGCTACTGATCAACACATGCAGCAGCTTGCACAACAACAGACATGCTGATGCACACTTTCAGACAGTTTAGTCACTAACCCGTGCATTTAGTAAGACGCATTTAATCACTCACTCATACAGTCAATCACGCACCTACTAAAACCTTCATTGAGACACTTATACATCCACTCATTCTTCAATATGTAAAACATATTTAAACTTTACAGAAACACATAATCACTGGATGTTGTCATCAGTGATGTCATTTGAGATGTCATCAGTGATGTCATCAGTGATGTCACTGACCATGTCATGAATGATGTAATATGTGACATCATCAGCAGTGGATTACGGGTGCGCGATATATAGTTAGTGCAACTAACTATATATGGAATTTCAATGGTTTTGTGTGAGTAAAATAAGGTTTTTTAAATGCTAATTCCTAACTATATATGGTCTATAACCTATGGTTTTTTCAGTGAATATATATATATATATATATATATATATATATATATATATATATATATATATATATATATATATATATATTCACTGAAAACCACATAGGTTTTAGGGGTGTTATAGTTAACTGGACATTTCACTGATATAAAACCATTGAAATTCCTCCGTTATAGTTAGTTGTACTAACTATAGTTGTAACTCAAGCGCCCGCAATCCACTGCTGATGATGTCACATATTACATCATTCATGACATGGTCAGTGACATCACTGATGACATCACTGATGACATCTCAAATGACATCACTGATGACATCATCCAGTGAATGTGCTTTGGTTTGTTATTTCTATAATTATTATTATATATTTATAGGAATCTGCATTGAAGTCTGAGTGGATGTAGAAGTGTTTGGATGGAGGATTTACTACTACTGTGACTGACTGTGTAAGAGAGTAATTTAAAGTGTCTCACTAAATATATTGCATAGTGATTTAACTGTGTGAATATTTGTTTCGCTCTGTGTCTTGTTGTGTAAACTACTGCATAACTTAGTTACTCTGTATGTGAAACTCTATATTAGTTTTTAATTAGTTAAGAGAGTATTTGTATGAGAGAGTAAATGTGTGTGTAGTTTGATGGAAGGTGTGAAACTGTCTAAAGATGTGTAAACACTTAATTAAGTACATATATGATGTTAAGACTGAATGTGAAAACAGATGTTTTGGGTGAGTGAATCTCTTTATGGGTGTGTTGATGAGTACATGTACTTCTCAATGATATATGTCTAACAAACTAGATATATAAAAGGCAATGTATGTGACATTTTATGTACATAAATAGGTATACATAAGACTCAGTGATTGTATGAGTGACTGTATCGAAAACTGGATACTTGTAATAGTGATTTTATTACACACTAAGTATGAGTTATTATCTATATAAATAAATAAAGTGCTCTTTGTAGAAGTGTGTAGCTTAGTAAAAGTAAGTATGATTAATTGTCTGCATAAGTGGGAAAGATGACTGCATAAGTGAATAGGGTGTGTGCTGGTGTGTAATATCGATGTAGGTGTATAACTATATTTAATAGTGTTCTATTGATCTTTGTTAGTATGTATGAGTGAATCTATAGGCAAGTCTTTAGATGTGTGTGTAGATCTAGGAATCATTGAGTTGGTTTTTAGAGAGTTGGATTGGTGCATTCAAATCTGGTACTCTGTATTTTACAGTGAGTGATCAAAAGTTATACTAGTGTATGATGAGGTGTACCTGATTGTCACGTGCATGATGACATCAGTGATGTCATTAGTGATGTCATTTGAGATGTCATCAGTGATGTCATCAGTGATGTCACTGACCATGTCATGAATGATGTAATATGTAACATCATCAGCAGAGGATTGCGGGCACGCAAGTTATTCTTAGTATAACTAACTATAACGGAGGAATTTCAATGGCTTTGTACGAGTGAAATGTCCCCCTAACTATAACACTATAACACCCCTAAAACCTATGTTTTTTTCAGTGAATTTCTAAGGTTTTTTAAATGATAATTCCTAACTATAACCTGCCTCAAACCTATGTTTTTTTCAGTGAATTTCAAAGGTTTTTTAAATGCTAATTTCTAACTTTAACGTAACTGAAACCTGTTTTTTTCAGTGAATTTAAAAGTTTTTTTAAATGTCAATATCTAACTACAATATCCCTGTAACCTATAGTGTTTGTTAAGTAAAATTTAAAAACATGTGTATGCTTTTTACAGTAAAAACAAAATTTAACAGTAGTGTTTGATATCTTATAATTATACCTCCTTGTTTTTTATGGTATTTATTTTTGGGGCATTTCCATCTATATTTATCCATATATTTTTTTAAATAATTGTATGTGTATTTACCCATATATATTTTGGATTTTGTAAAAAAATGAATCTGAAATTAGAATATTTCCACATTTATTTTACTAATAAATATGCGCTCATGACTGAAAGACTGCCCGTTTTCACTCATGTAAACACTCTTAGATGTCAAACTATACACAACTTACATTATATGAGGATATATATTGCTCTTTAAGGATCTTTTCTAAAAGTCTTTTATTATTTTTACCATTTTACTTTTATAACTACAGACCTATTAACCTACTACTCATCATTGACAGCATTTACAAACGCTCAAAAAAGAACCAAATTTCCGTATTTATCCACACTTTAAAATAAATACAGAGAGGAAAAGAAATACTTTTCTGTCTGTATTTATCTGTAAACATCAGTAAAAACATAAATCAAGGAGCCCTACTTATAATTTAGGAATATTTTCAACTTAATTAGCAGTAATTAACATATAAGTGTGGTAAAAGTATGACACAGCACCTATAATACCTGACTTTCAAGAACAGCGTTCAGAGTTCGATTCCAAAGTCCATCAGCATCTTAGCCCACCACTATCTTATTGTAGGTAACACCTCGCTTAATCTTCCCAACGCCCCAAGCACCAGCACACTTTTCCGACGGTAGCTTTACGATTTACAATTGCTAGCATTTTTTTAATTAAAAAGCATAGTAATAACAAAAATCCGTATTTTTTTTCTTCTATTGTAAGCAATAGTTTTTTTTATGACTTCTATTTAGATGTTTTTAATCATGACAATGCAAAGAACACAGTTTACCGGGTAACACTTTTTAAACACTCCAACGTATGTAGATAGTAATGACCTTATACGTGTTACTATGGAAATCGAAACCTTTAAAGCTTCACAGTTTGTAACTTTTCCCAACACGTGCAGAAGTAAAACAGTTAAAACGTGAGCACGTGTAAACTGTAAAATGTGACATCTACATAGGCGGAGCAAATCTTCCTTACATAGACTATTAAACAACCAAAAGCTATATAAACCACACCTATTGTGCAATTAGTTTCGTATTCGTGAGTTATTTATGAGTCACCAATCTGTGATGCAGATTCCGTTTTCTAGCATCGGATTCTTCTTTTGCATCAACAAACATATTCCGGGGTTGTAAGTTTTTTCAAAATGGCAGAGGCATAGTACTTAGTTATAATTTGTGGCTATTTGTCCATATTTAAACATTTATAGCTAGAAAAAAGTGTTATTTCATGTTTTTCCCATTTTCTCTGTAACGTCAGCAGTTTGTTTTCAGAAGCAGATAGATTACAACAAACATTGCTCCTTTTCTGGCTCCTTTCAGCATATATATTGTGACTTTCTATATTATAATATTGACACTGTACTTCGCTTGAGAGGTGTTGGTGACCCGTCGGCGCAAACCCTAAACATTTACAATCAACGTCACCATCTTCCAGTTGTTACGGTGTTTTCCACTAGGGATCATATACTGTTAGAATGTATATTATAACATTAACAGTTATGCTGATCTCAGTGGAGTTCATGGCCCGTCGGCACAAAGAGTAAAGATATATAAACAACGTCACCAGCTTCTGGTTTTTAGTCTGTTCCCCTCTTTTGATCATATACTGTGAATATATATATATATTATAATTCTCACAGTCATGACCTCAGAGGAGTTTATGACCCGTCGCCACGAAGATCAAACTTTTTCACCTCCCGGAGAAAAGAGGTTCAGTAAATAATTACCGCTCGAAAGTATTTCATTATGGATGTTCTGTTAAATAGATAACTTTATTTTCCTTTTCTTTTTACTGTAACACTGTTACATTGTCAGGGCAAGAGAGAGAAAAACTGTCAGTAGCAGCCCCTGAGACTTTAGGAAAAGTGCTGCCCTCCCGCAGTAAGGCTTACGGCAAGAGTTACGGCAAGAGAGGACGGAAGAAGCAAGTTGTGTTACAAGAGGGAAAAGGTGGTATCCCAGGTCTGAATAATAGGGAAGCCGACCTTACTACTGCAGTGGAAGAGAAAAAAAAATCATCCTCTTACTTAAATACAGAAGTTAAAAGTAGAGGCACTAAGCACAGCACCAAATCCAAAGCAAAATCTAAAACGCAGCTATCTGTGATAGAGAAAGGCTCTAAAATTACTCCATCTTTACGATCTTATTTCAAAGCTATCCCCCAGATACTACATCTCTCAGGGGATCAAGTAATGTTATCTGAATCTGAACTGGAAGCCTCTCCCGTAACAGAAGTATGCAATATGGCCTCTTCTCTTCTTGATGTTGAGGTGGATCATGAAGGCCTTGAAGAGGGGGTCATTGAGCATGAAGACTCTGTGTTGGACTTAGGAGGTGGGGGAAAAATTCAGCCACCACAACCTTCCCAGCCTCCAGAACCTTCCCAGCCAGATAAGGAAAAAGGATCAAATCCACAGGCCTTTTTCGTTCAGGCGGACTCAGAGCGGGGGGCTCTACCTGTCACTCCTCTAGGAGATTCAGACTCAGATGTCCAGGTTGTTACTAGGCCTGCTGTTAGCGGATCCAATGAAGGAGCAATGGCCCTTGGGGGAGATCTCATTGATCAGATTGAATGCCCCTCTATATCTCACACGGATCAAACTGAATCCGAGGCTAAAGATGAGATAACTCCAGCTTCTATTTTAAGTATATTTTCAGCCCTTACGATGGAAATAAGGAAGGGGTTTGCGGAGTCTTCTGCGAATCAAGCTGAAATAAGAAGTTATTGCGAGTCCCTGGACAACAAAATTGATGGGCTCACTATTAGAACTGGAGTCCTTGAAGAGACAACAGCGTCATTATCGGTCCATTTGGACCAGGCGAAAATTGATATCCAGAGGCTTTCCAGAGAGGAGCAAGCACTTACCGATAGAATGGAGTCATTAGAAAACAACGCTAGGAGGGGGAACCTCCTTATCTTGAACGTACCAGAGGGTTCTGAGGGTTCAGATATAAAGCAATACATAACAGTATTGTTGAAAGAGTCCTTGAGTTTAGATCACTTATTGGAAGAGCTAGCTTTGGATATCCAAAGAGTACATAGGGATCCTTTCAAACGCAACGTTCAGAGAGTAAAACCACGCAAAATCTTGGTTAACTTTCACACATATGTACTGAAAGAGCAAATCCTCAATTTGGCGCTTAAGCAAAAATCTCTAGCTGGAAAGGGGTTTTCTTTCTTAATAAGGTCAGATCTTTCAAGAATTACCTTGGAGAAACAATGGGAGTTTGGGAGGCGCCTCGAAGCCTTCAGAGCAATGGGAGCCACAGCTCAACTTACATTCCCTGCTGCCATGAAAATCATGTACAATAATAAAATGATTAACATAAGGTCAGTCCAGGCAGCTGATAATCTCTTGATGCAGATGGGAAGTAAAAGTAAAGCATGAATAGCAGCCTAGTTACCCGATTAGAGAGTGGCTTTAACTCCTAGTTGTAGTAATAAGCTTTGGGGCTAAACCTGTTATGCTTTCATCTTTAGATCTAATGCTTCCAATCATAAAATCAGAGCAAGTTAATGTTAAAACCCCTAAAAGTTAGAATGGGAAAATGTAATGATTAGCTATCACCAGGTCTTTCTTCTTTCACGTATGGAGGGCGGCGTTTCTTTCCGGGTGTTCGCGGAGGGGCGCTATCAACCGGACATTTTTCCGGTTAGATATCGCAAGGGTTTTCCGAGGGTGGGGAGGAGGGAGGGGGGGAGACACGTAGCTAGGGAAGGTGGTGGGGGGTGGAAAAACGGAAAAAAGTCCTCAGTAAGACAAGACATGTTAGAAAGGAAGAAGGTCTGCAGTTTTATGGAAAGATTTTTGGGCAACAAGGGGCTCTATCAACATGATTTGCCTGTATCTCTTTTTTTTTTTTTTTAACAGTTATGACAAAGATGGTTAATATAAAATACTTCTCCTGGAATATTAATGGCCTGCGCACCAAACCTAGGGCAAATAAAATCATACAATACCTGCGAGATATGGAGGCGCAGGTCATTATACTCCAGGAGACCCATTTCACACATTCAGAAATGGCCGACTTGATTAGGAAAAATAGATGGATTGACTTCGCAGTTTCAACTACTCAGAGTACAAACACTAGAGGTGTCTCTATAATTTTTAAAAAAGGGGCCAAAGCCAGGCTCTTATCTCAACAGGTGGACCCAGGTGGCAGATGGGCCATTGCATCGGTGATGATGGCTGGCTCTCAAATTACAATCTTGGGCTATTACGGGCCGAATCAGGATGACCCATCTACACTGGAGGTCATGTTTTCTCAGCTGCTGTCTTTCCCAGAGCCAACTATCATAGCGGGCGATTTTAATGTGGTACTGGACCCAATCTTGGACAAATCCCCCAATAGTAGATCCTTGGTCCTATCTAAATCTAGGGTAATGCTACATTCTGCTATGAAATCATATGGATACCTTGACATATGGAGAGAGAGGTCCGGGAGCCAGCAAGGGGTGTCCTTTCGGAACTATAAGTACAAACACCAGTCAAGGATCGACTTTATTTTAATTAGTCGGAGGCTGGATGATTATGTTAGATCCATTGAGTATCTCCCAATACATCTTTCAGATCACTCTGCAGTAGTAATGGATCTAGCCCAAGGAACGGAGAGGGTGCTCTCAAGATGGTCCTTCGATCGTTCACTTCTTTCCTCTTCTGAGGACATGGTATACCTCAATCTTGAGTCACACAAGTTTTTTTTAGATAACAACGACTCAGCAACTGCTAGGATCATCTGGGATTCGTTTAAAGCATTTCTGAGGGGGCTCATAACAGGGAAAGTATCATATAAAAGGAAGCAGTATAAGGAACAAATTTCTTCGATTGAAAAAAATATAGTTAACCTCCAAAATCTTATCGACACTAGTAGTGGGGCAGATGAGTCCATCATCGATACTCAAAGAAGGGAAATGGCATCTCTGAAAGCTAATCTTGGTACAGTATTAAATCTTAGATTGCAGCAGAGATGGGAGGCAAGTAAGTTGGCCCATTTTGAATACAGCGAAGGTGCAGGTAAACTGCTTGCTTGGAAGACCAAAACAGACCAGGCCCGAAACAACGTAGCCATTATCAATGTGGGTAACAAATCTTTAACATCAGATGTTGAAATAAGGAAGGCCTTTAAGGAATTCTTTGAAACTATATATAGGGAGGAAATTGCAACTCGCCCCGAGGAGGTCGTTAACTGGCTAGCCCGTATCGACTTACCTAGATTAACGAATGAACAATCCCAATTCTTGGATAGCCCCATAACCGAAGGAGAAGTTAGGGCCGCCATAAACAGAAGTAAGAAGGGTAAAGCTGCAGGGCCCGACGGCCTTCCTGCAGAAATCTATAGAATCCTAGAAGCTGAGATAGTTCCCTTTCTTACTAAGCTGTTTAATCAAATTCTCCTTGAAGGTCACTCTCCCCCGACATCATGGGATAATGCATCAATTACGCTCATTCTGAAACCCGGGAAACCTAAAGATGCCTGTGAATCATATAGGCCAATATCAATTTTAAATGTAGACTACAAGATCTTCACCACAGTATTGGCCTCTAGGTTGGCCCTGGTGACCCCGTCAGTTCTTCATGCTGATCAAAAGGGATTTGTAAAGGGGCGACAGTTATACGAACTCACTTATGAGTTAATAGGGGCAATAGATACAGCGGTTTCACAGAACCTGCCCCTGACTGTCCCCACGCTGGACGCAACCAAGGCCTTCGACAGGGTGAATTGGGTATACTTGTCGGGGCCTTGGCCAAATTCGGCGTGGGTGAGGGATTCCGCCGAACAGTTGGTCTCCTGTATCGTAGTCCAATGGCGAGCCTGCTGATTAATGGGGAGTTGTCAGATCCTTTTTCGATAACCAGAGGGACACGGCAGGGTTGTCCGCTCTCCCCCCTGTTGTTTGACTTCTATATTGAGCCTTTTGCACAACAACTGCGGAGAGAGACTACCATCAGATCTTTTTGTCACAGAGGGTAGGAGAGAAAGGTAACTCTATATGCCGATGACCTGCTTATCCTCACATCAGATGTCACCACGGCCCTCCCTGTAATATTTGAAATCGCTCAGCGTTTTGGTCAGATATCGGGGTACCAGATCAACACTTCCAAGAAAGAGATGTTGGTTTGGAACGATGATGTGAGTGCTTTGGAAGTGCAGGCGGGTCAATCAATGCGCTATCTGGGCTTAAATATAATAAAAGATCTTAACAAACTCGCTATAGTAAACGTCACAGCAGTCGCCAAAGAATGTAGAAAATTGATGCAATCGTGGTCCCATTTACAATTGTCCTTAATTGGGAGAGTAAATTTGATTAAAATGTCCATCTTGCCCAAAATCTCATTTCTTTTCAATACCATCCCTCTTTATTTTGAACAGACTTATATATCTAAATTACAGTCAGATATCACTTCTTTTATCTGGAACAAAAAACTTCCAAGAATTGCCTGGAAGAAGCTTAAAAAGCGATGGGAGAAGGGGGGGCTTAGCTGCCCCAGATTTAAAACTTTACGCTTGGGCATTTCAGCTGTCGCATACTCGAATGCTCTTAAAAAAACCGACAGACCACGGGGTCGGCCTGATGTTTTCAGCCATGTTGGAGGGGGAAGGTCTTAGCCAGTCGGGGTACCTATTCAAATTTGGCAACCCGAAATTCTTTAAAAAGATTAAATTGAAGGTCCTATATGGATTAGCGAAAATGTGGAATGAGTTAACAAACTCTATCAAACAAGGGTATTTCTGTGATAAGACACCGCTCTGGGGGCTATCTGAAAGCCCGGCCTGGCTAGAAGACACTCTAGCCATGCCTCTGAAAGAGGCAGGCCTTAAAGTATGGGGGGATCTTTTCTATGAGGGGGATCTGCTTTCGTGGGAGCACCTCCAGAATAGGACAGGGTCAACCATTTCGAGGTTTAAATACCTACAAATGACTAGCTGGACACAGGCTTATAAGACTATACCTTTAAAAAGAAACAGGTTCATTCTTGGAGGGTTCAGTCAAGTAATAACTAATTTAGTGAGTACTGGTCCATCTAAAAATGAGGTCTCAAAATGGTACAGACTCCTGCTTGAGGAATCTGATGGGGAATTTACGCTACCAGTCCATCTGTGGGGAGTCTTAATTACGGGTCAAGATCTACAAAAACTTTGGTCAACCTCATTTGAGCTCCTAAAGAGTTTAGTAAAGCCCTCATGGCTTCGCAGGAATCATCTTTACACCCTCCATAGAGCGTACTACTCCCCCCAGAGGTTATCTAAATTTGCTTTAGGGAACCCAGTTGTATGTCCAAGGTGTGGACTTCAGGCAGCACCAGACACTCATAAGTTTTTTGAATGCCCTAGGGTTGCTACATTTTGGGAAGCCATTGGGAAAACCCTTACAACATCGTTGGGCTTCCCAGTTATCATCGATCTATCCTTAGTAATTTTTGGGATCCTGACAGGAGCGCAAGGAGCAGCAAGAAGCCTAGTCTTCTACACTATCCTCTTGGCAAGGAGGGAGATTTGCAGGAGGTGGAAGGACCCCCTACCTCCTTCCCATGGGGACTGGTTGGCATCCATCCTACAGACGGCCAGAATGGACCTAGCTAGATTGGGGAGTAAAAACAAAAGAGCCTTCTGGCACATGCTTGTTTGGGCACAATAGAGATACGGGGTTTTTTTTTTGTTTTTTTTTCCCCGGATCCAATGATTACACTACTATGGTGCCCATGTTTCAGCCTTGTGCGCAGCAGATAGCCGGTCAAGCCCGGCTCAAGACATGCTGTGGGCTTCCCCAATGGCAGCCAAAAATGAGACTAAGCTAGTAACAGCTGTGGGATGTCGGGCCCCCCCTCTCCATAAGATCCCATCCAGTATAATACTGAGACAGCGGTTCTATGGCTTGTTTCCAGATGGCTTTCTTCTACCATGGTGGATATGAGGACAATAAAAAAAACAATGGTATCAATCATTATATTGTAATAGATTGTCCTATTGTTACAGAAGAGGAATAGGAGATTTGTCTGTGCCATCTGTAATACAGCTTACAAATATTACATCATACTTTATAAGATTTTTTTTCAAGAAACATATTTGACGAAATTGGAGAATAAACAAATGCATACTTTGTTACTTTAAATATTTGATAACCCCTATATTTCTGAATGTTATTTTCTCATTTCTATTCTTATTTGCGGTTCCTATTCACCTTCTCCCTAAAGAATAGATAGGACCAGTACTGTATATTATAAGAGTACCATCCTATATATTGTTAATGAGTATGTGATTTGTTAGCAGAACAGTGTGCCACCTCTAACCACTACGACAAAACGTTCCTGAATTCTACAGAATACAAATTTGAAAAATATTAATGCATACATTTCTATGTAATAAGAAGTCACTTGTATTTAACTGTTTTTACTTGTTCTCTTGAACTCAGACAATGTAGTGCGGGAGTTTTTGTTGTAGCACTTCTATTCTACTTCATCTAAAAGTAACTGATGCCCTCTTACATTATCAAGCATATGGGGCAACACTTTTACAAACTGTAGCAGAAAAAAGAAGGATATGGCCACGCTTAACTGATATTTTATGAAATTCCATTTTAAATTGTCACCCCTTTCATATATACAGCGACAGTTTCTGAAGAAAGTTTATTTGTATTTGCTAAATAAAAACTGTTTCAAACCTAGACTGAATTTTTTGCTGCGCAACCACACCTGCCCATCAGAAAAGTAAACACCACATTATAAGTAAATAGTACTGCTGAGAAGTAAGTCACCCGCAAGACACTGTCATTTTTCCGCTGTGATTTATACGCCACACGGCAATTATATAAATGGCCCTTGAAAAATATAAAAACAATTTTTACCTTCATAATCCGTCTCAGCCACTTATAAGCACTGTACAGAGTTAGTAGTGTTCCTAACCTCCCCTCTACTACTTTATTTTCCCATACTCCTTCAGAAGTGTGTCACAAAATCACTGACAACAGTGAACTGTTTTCACCCAATAAGGAGCAAACTTGTGCTCGAAACACTTTAGCCGATAAAATGTCCATGCTGTTCCACAGACGAGGAAGGAATGACTGCCAAAACTTCTACTTTTAATACTTCACAGCCAATGAACATTAAGCTTCATAAAGTCCCGCTTGGAGCATGTTACCCTAATACTCCGCGAACAGGAAGGAATCACTAACAACACTTTCACTTTCAACAGTTTACAGCCAATCAACATTAAGCTTAGAAAAGTCCTCCTTGGAACATGTCAGCAAATCAGATGTCCCTCCTACTCCGCAGAGTGGAAATGAATGGCTGACAACACTTCTACTTTCAATACTTCGCAACCAACCAATATAAAGCTCAGGAAAGTCCTCCATACAACATGTAAGCCAATTAGATGTCCTTGCAACTCTCCAGAGCAGAAGTGAATTACAGAAAATACTTCTATTTTCAATAGTTCACACCCAAATGAACATTAAGATTGTTGTTAGAACACCTTAGCCAATTAAATGTTAAATTTGTTCCACGCACACATACAGAACACGCGTCCTACATATTAGTAAATTTCCTGTAACAAAGTGACTGTATCCGTAACAAAAGTGAACACTGCCTAATAAATAAACATTATTCCACATTACATTAAAGAAAAGCCGCATTGTTGTTTTCCAGATATAATTTCCACAGCCTACTGCACCCCCCTCCCAACATGAGTGAAGCCCCGGGACTATGAGGGCCCCAGCGAACCCCTGCTATTATTTTTGTTATATTTTCCACTGACTTCTTCTACGACTAACGGTTCTTATGGAAAAAAATTAAACTCCACAAAAGTAACTATTTCGATTAGCAACATTGTGTGGTGAACTTCTAACCTCTGTGCTCACTAAACTGTTCCATGAACTGTTACTATGGTAACAGGCAGAAAGACGTTTGGTGGAAGGGTTGAAAGGTACTGGCTGTACACAAACCATTATATTTACCCAGGATCCTTTACATGACAGAAAGGAAAGCAAAGTAAAACAGAACGCTGTGTACCAGATTTACAACCCCCTTGCCCACTTTCGTGTCCAAGGCCCCCCTACAAAATTGCAAGTGTGGGGGCCTCAACAACCCCCTCAAGCCCCGAGAACCACCACTCCACAGGATTTGAGTATTGTGGGAGGCAGGCTGCGTGGCCCTCCGCCTGGAGCCCTCGAGGGCCCTGGGGACCCCCACACCCCAGGGCCAGCTCCTGCAGTGTCCTGAGGTGCCTACCACCGGAACACTGCTGTTTCTTATGAGAGGGCGGGAGTCTCGCGGCTCCCGCCCTCCCATAGCAAACTTGGTTTGCATTTTGAAAGACAAAGCAGTGAAATCTGTTCTCACTTTCAAAATCCAAAGCAGATTGCATTTCCACATGCAAGTTAGCAGCTCCCCGTGGGGAAAAGCAATGCCGGCTCCCGAAGAACGCCGGGAGCCGGCGGGACCGTGGGGACATTGTGACTCCCCCCACGGTCCTCAACATTTTTTATAAGGTCCAGGGGATAGGGTCCCCGGCGATATTGGAAATTTCTGATAGGGGCTTATTTTTTAATGATAAAGTTAGAAGTCGAGCACCCAGCGTAGTGCGCCTCCCTGCTGTGCATGCGCTGATGCACGACTCATAAGCTATAGAGTGTGTGACTCCAGCGCCTTTGGTGCACAACTTCTACGCATTTGGGAGCCAGCATTCCTTTCCCACATGGGGAGCTACTAACATGCAGCTCCCCATGCGGAAAAGCAATCTCATTTAGATTTTGAAAGAGAGAACAGATTTCCTTGCTATGGGAGGGCAGGATGGACACCCCAGGACACTACAGTAGCCGGCCCTCCCACAATACATAAAGCCCCGGAGAGTAGTGGTCCCCAGGGCTTTGAAGACCTTGCAGCCCCCCCCCCCCAATAAATACATTTTAAAATTTTGCCCCTGGTATTTACCCCCCCCGGGGGCTAATTATAAAAAAGGTCAGTATTATTTTTATTTTACAACAGAGTCCGCGCACACTAAACGCACCAGCCGGGTTTGAAAAAAAATAATTGTGGGACCCCCTAAGCAGGTCCAGAGGGTAAAATAATTTCTACCCTACCCCCTTTCAACGTTTTGCACACATATTCCACTGACTTCCTCAGCATCGCTTCTACCGAGGCACAAAATGGCTACCAACAGTTCATGCTTTCGAATGTTTACAACCGCTTCACAGCCAACAATTCAGCACGTGATCAGGACGGTGCGCTTATGGTATGATGCCAATCCTCGCACAATCCGCGGATCCACCGCACCCATAGATATATAAATGACTTTAATTGTAATTTTCTCAGGAACTACTGAACAGATTAACACCATTTAAGCAAAAGGCACAAGTCTGAACTGAGGACTACCTCTTTGCCAAATTTCGTGTAATTCTGTTTAGAAGTTCGGGCGGTAGCCATGGCTAAAGGTCCTATGGGAAATTGCATGGGGAAAACACGTTTTGGGACCCCCCTTTTGTCTCGGCCCCTGCTTGACCAATCACCCCCAACGGAACTGAGCTGGCCAAAAGTTTGGAAAATTTCGATAAGATTCATCAATCGGTGCTAAAGTTATTGGCAATAGAATGTTGCGGATTTCCTATGCATAATAGGTCCTAACTATAACTACCTACTGGCGATTGCCAGTAGGTATATATATATATATATATATATTACCTACTGGCGGTCGCCAGTAGGTATATATAGTTAGGATTTTTTCTCTATGGGTTTTTTGAAAATTCTATGTCTAATAACTTTGGCGTTTGTGGACGGAATTGGCTGAAATTTTCAGGAAAATGGCACATTTTGATTCTGAGCAGCCCTTGAAAATTTGGGGGGGGTTCGTCCAGTGGGGGCCGAGAAAAAAGGGGGGTCCCAAAACGTGTTTTTAACATTGAGTTTTCCATAGGGCGGTTGGCCTCACTTTTAGCCCGAACGGCTGAATGGATTTGCACGAAACTTGGCAAAATTGTAGGGACTGGTAGCCCGATGTGCCTTTTGTAGGTCTCAATATATGTGCTCCAGTGGATTTTGAGAAATTAACGTTTAAAAAAAGATATATATCTGTAACAGCGGACCAGTTAGCGCACTGGTTCGCGGACTTTTCGCGCAACGGAGCTTTGTGAAGCGAAGCTGATTGGTTCTCTGGCGTCTGTCAACATTCCAAAAAGTCCGTAGCGGCCGCCATCTTGTCTCTCGGTAGGATCGAGAGACAAGAGGAGGCCAAAGCGAAGGGGCAAATGACCATAAGGGGGAATAGTAGATCCTCGCTGACCCCCTAGGTTTGATGTGGAGGTTTTAAAAGGGCCCCGCGGGGCAAAAAAAAAAAATTATAATAATAATCTTACGGCTGAATGGATTTGCACGAAACTTGGCAAAATTGTAGGGACTGGTAGCCCGATGTGCCTTTGCTAGGTCTCAATATATGTGCTTCAGTGGATTTTGAGAAATTAACGTTCAAAAAAAGATATATATCTGTAACAGCGGACCGCTTCGCGTACTTTTCGCGTTACGGAGCTTTGCGAAGCGAAGCTGATTGGCTCTCCGGTGTCTGTAAACATTCCAAACAGTCCGTAGCGGCCGCCATCTTGTCTCTCGGTAGGATCGAGAGACAAGAGGAGGCCAAAGCGAAGGGGCAAATGACCATAAGGGGGCATAGTAGATCCTCGCTGATCCCCTAGGTTTGATGTGGAGGTTTTAAAAGGGCCCCGCGGGGCAAAAAAAATAAATAATAATAATAATCGAACGGCTGAATGGATTTGCACGAAACTTGGTAAAATATTAGGGACTGGTAGCCCGATGTGCCTTTGCTAGGTCTCAATATATGTGCTTCAGTGCATTTTGAGAAATTAACGTTCAAAAACAAGATATATATCTGTAACAGCGCTCCGCTTCGCGGAGATAAAATTATATCTGTATTACGTAGCTGTTGCTAACACCAGTTAGCGACGGCTAGTAGGAGATAGCGACCATCTTGGGCCCCACTTTGCATGTGAGTGATATTTATCACTAATGACATGCAAAGTGGGCATGCCAAGATGTTAGCGACTGGAAACAGTCGCTAACATCGCTATCTCCTATTATCAACTTTTGGAAATATTCGAGATAAGCGCGAATATCTCCAAAAAGTAACAGCTGCCCTGAGCAGTTCTTAGCCATGTTATCCAATGGGAGGTGGATAACATGGCTAAGAGCATTAGCTCGGTAATGCATGAATATCGCGGAGTTTTCAGCGATATTAATGCATTGCGCTCGTTTTTTATCGTATTTGCGATAAACCTTGATAATAGCAAGGTTTATCTGCGATAATTTCTGACGGTAAAAAAATCTTTGCAATGCATCGTTAGGGATAAATATCGCTTAACTTTGGTAATATGCCCCAACGTCTGTTAACGTTCGATTCGAAGGAAATCAGGAATTGTTGAAAAACATTGTGTGCGCCATCTTGTCTTTTTTCAAATGCCACACTTTTGTCGTGCACGGCAGCCATTTTAGATGCCTTGACCAGATCCACTCTGTGCACGCTGTCGATCCTTAGCATGGCTCCCCACCCTCGCAAGCATCTCCCCCAGGCAGTGGTCACCCCCGCTCTCTGTTTTATGCATGGGTAATAAACCTCCCCCCATCTGCGCTGTTCTTCCCTGAGAATCACACCCTGTGCCCGCCCGACACCTCCCTTTCGCCCTATTCACTACCGCACCCTCTGACACTCCTTTTCCTCTGTGTCCGATTGTCCAGGCCGGTCCTAGGCTATCAGCTAGCCCTGCAGATGTAGTTTATGGCCACAGCTGTAAAGAATCACCCCTCTTCAAAGGAGTTATAGTAGATCAAGGCCCACACTCGATGAGATCCGTCACAGCAGAAGCGTTGCTATTATCTGAAAACCATCCTGTATTGTGATTGGGGAGGGGACCGAGCGTGAAGCGGAAGATTCCAGGGATGACTCTTTGTACATCAAAGTTTTTACAATTATGTGTCACATTAAAAATATATAGCACTCCGACAAAGTAGTAAGATTATAAAACTTTAATAATTTATAAATATATACAAGAAAACAAAAATAGTAATAACATATAAACATTTTTAGAGAAAAACAACGAAGTAGCGGTCGGCTGTGCGAATAGTCCCAACGCAGCACAACGTCCAGATTTCCGGCGTGGGGCGTCGCGGGGGGTGGGTGATCAGTAGCAAACTGTTGTGCGAATAGTTCCAAGGCAGCAGAACGCGCCGAAATCTAGATGACACAAAAGTGATGTCTAGTAAGTTGCCACCCAGCAAATAACGGCGTGGGGCGTCGCGGGGGGTGGGTCATCAGTAGCAAACTGTTGTGCGAATAGTTCCAAGGCAGCAGAACGATGGCACCAAGGTGATGTCCAGTAAGTTGCCGCACTGGTTTTGGTATCCTACAATGCTGCTCCGAATAACGGCGTGGAGCGCCCCGGGGGAGGCGGCGTGAACGGGCCTCTCCAGGTGGAGTCTCGTCTGTTGTAGTGGGGCGCCCCTTTACCGTTTCAGTTGCCATTGCGTCCGCTTTTGGTCCACTGTGTCAAAATCCGCCATTCAGCTGAGTTGCGCCCACTCTTGCGGTGCAGCGATAGGCGGCTGTCACAGGACTCTCAAAATGGCGGCAGGCTGTTTCCTTTTTGGGCCTGGTCCACTGAAATGGCCCTGGGACACCTTGGAAATCGGACGCTTGTCTGCTAGGTCTTGGACCCCATTCTCGAAAGCGTCCCCTCCGCCTTGAGAATTCATCAAAAGTTTTGGGGGCCCCGACTCCTGCAGGCTTCTGGTGGGGAGCGGCTGCCATGATTGCTCGCGGAATGACCACGACGGAGCTACGAGATGGTGGTGCTCTCATGGTGACGCCAGCTTCAGTCTGAAACATCCAGAAACAAGGTGGGGCTTTCATCGTTTGGGGGAAAAAAAAAGTTTTCATCCAATGAAAAGTGTTGTTTTTAGGTCATATGATCAAGCCTTCCATCATTAGGAAACCAAAAGTAAAATGAACCAATGAAAAGTTTTATAAACAAGTCACATGACCTGTTATGCGGCATAGGGTATAAAATGCGGAGAAAATACGTTGGCACGTGAGGCGGCGTCAGTAGCGGACCGATGTGCGAATAGGCCGAAGGCAACACAACGCGCCAAGATCCGGATGGCATCGAGGTGGTGTCATAGTTGAGAGTTCTGAGCAGCGGTTGTAACACTGTCTGAAGCTTATTTGCAGCTGCTGCAGCTTCACTACGCGCCAAGATCCGGATGGCACCGAGGTGGTGTGTAGGAAGTTGCCGCACTGGTGTGGCCATCCTACAATGCTGAAAGTCGGCGTGGGGCGCCCCGTTGGCCTGTGAGTTTGCGTCAGTAGCGGACCGATGTGCGAATAGGCCGAAGGCAGCACAACGCGCCAAGATCCGGATGGCACCGAGGTGGTGTCTAGTAAGTTGTCGCACTTCTGTGGCCATCCTACAATGTTGAAAGTCGGCGTGGGGCGCCCCGTTGGCCTGTGAGATGGTGTCAGTAGCGGACTGATGTGTGAATGGGGCCAAAGGCAGCGCAACAATATTTTCTACTATATTTCCGGTGTAGAAGAGACCACAAGGCGCTGAGATGCCAAGATCCGGATGGCACCGAGGTGGTGTGTAGCAAGTTGCCGCACTGGTGTGGCCATCCTACAATGCTGAAAGTCGGCGTGGGGCGCCCCGTTGGCCTGTGAGATGGCGTCAGTAGCGGACCGATGTGCGAATAGGCCGAAGGCAGCACAACAATATTTTCTGACTGACACCACAAGGCGCTGAGATGCCAAGATCCGGATGGCACCGAGGTGATGTCTAAGTTGCGGACTGATGTGCGAATGGGGCCAAAGGCAGCGTAACAATATTTTTTGTATGGAAGATACCACTAGGCGTTGAGATGCCAAGATTCGGATGGCACTGAGGTGATGTCTAGCAAGTTGGTGTGGTCATCCTACAATGCTGAAACTCGGCGTGGGTCACCCCATTAGCCTGTGAGATGGCGTCAGTAGCGGACCGATGTGCGAATAGGCCGAAGGCAGCACAACGCGCCAAGATCCGGATGTCACCGTGGTGGTTTCATAGTTGAGAGGCACTTCATCTGCAGTGGGGCGCCGAGATCCGGATGGCACCGAGGTGATGTCTAGCAAGTTGCTGTACTGGTGTGGTCATCCTACAATGCTGAAACTCGGCGTGGGTCGCCCCATTAGCCTGTGAGATGGCGTCAGTAGCGGACCGATGTGCGAATAGGCCGAAGGCAGCACAACGCGCCAAGATCCGGATGTCACCGTGGTGGTTTCATAGTTGAGAGGCTCTTCATCTGCAGTGGGGCGCCGAGATCCGGATGGCACCGAGGTGATGTCTAGCAAGTTGCTGTACTTGTGTGGTCATCCTACAATGCTGAAACTCGGCGTGGGTCGCCCCATTAGCCTGTGAGATGGCGTCAGTAGCGGACCGATGTGCGAATAGGCCGAAGGCAGCACAACGCGCCAAGATCCGGATGTCACCGTGGTGGTTTCATAGTTGAGAGGCACTTCATCTGCAGTGGGGCGCCGAGATCCGGATGGCACCGAGGTGATGTCTAGCAAGTTGCTGTACTTGTGTGGTCATCCTACAATGCTGAAACTCGGCGTGGGTCGCCCCATTAGCCTGTGAGATGGCGTCAGTAGCGGACCGATGTGCGAATAGGCCGAAGGCAGCACAACGCGCCAAGATCCGGATGTCACCGTGGTGGTTTCATAGTTGAGAGGCACTTCATCTGCAGTGGGGCGCCGAGATCCGGATGGCACCGAGGTGATGTCTAGCAAGTTGCTGTACTTGTGTGGTCATCCTACAATGCTGAAACTCGGCGTGGGTCGCCCCATTAGCCTGTGAGATAGCTGTTCTTTGGATTTGGGCCTGGCTCGTCTGCTGTAGTGGGGCGCCCCTTTACCGTTTCAGTTGCCATTCAGCTGAGTTTCGGCTGCTCTTGATGCTACAGCGACAGGCGGCTGCAACAGGACTCTCAAAATGGCGGCCTGTTCTTTGGATTTGGGCCTGGTCCACTAAAATGGCCCTGGGACACCTTAGAACTCGGACGCTCGATTTTTTTTTCCTTTCCTGTACATGCAAAAAAAGGTAAATGCCCGGTACGTTACACGCTTCATCTGCCACGATGAACTCTCCAGAGGAACCGAAAAAAAATATAGTTGTGGTAACTATACCATGCATCGTCATATGGAGAGGTGGCACCAATTAATTATAGTGCTGCATAAAAGAGAGATTTGGAGGAGAACCCCTGACCTGCTAGTACATTCATCAAAGAAGTGGCACTGAGAGCTTCAGAGGCAAGGGAAACGGTCCCAAATATTTAGAAGAACTTTGGAAAGATTAAAATGACATGTTTAGATTGTGGCAAATTAATTTCATGTGGACAGATGAGTGTTACTCTAATAAATACAGCATATGAACATCATCATAGTCGATGGTTGGTAGAGACATTTTGACTATATCCTGGACCTGCCCGTCCTCGCCCAAAATGGCGCCAGAATAAATGGGACTCGTAACTCCTTGTTGTGTACTGGTTGCAGAACCTTGAAATCACGAGATACGTATGCAGTTTTGAAGCAAATGGCGGGCGGGGACGAGAATTGATTGAATATTTCGACATCCCTATTGATATTAAGTTCTGATGTGTTATTGATTACTGTACTGTTGAAAGTTCGAATTAACGTCACCCATGGTACTTGCCCGCAAATGTATATCTAGATAATTTTATTGTAACTGGCCCTGTCGTATTTTAATTATAAAATGTACGTCCACCGATTCCGTAACTGTTAGACACCTTAGTTCTTGCAACGTAATGGCCCGCCCGTTACGTTCCTCTACAGTGTAAATGTCTATTCATCATATACGATTACAGTTTGCTCCGTGGCCGGCCCACGTGGTTATAGGCTCGTATTTGTATAATGAAATTTTCACAATAAAGGTTTTTAAAAGAAAACATGGTAGTAGTATATACATTGGTAAAGTTTTTAATAATAGTCACTGTTTTAGAATCATTAAAAGGCAAGTGAAATAAAGCAGACCAATTACATGAAGGGTAAAAGGTATAATACGAAGGAACGCAGTAAAGATAAATGGTCAAGGGCTGTTGTGTTTTCTATTCCTGCAACATAAAGTGATCGATAAGAATCTCATATTCAGGCGTATCGGCGACTAAGACAGCAGGTCGACCCTCTTTTGCTCAACGGCTCCGTCATGGGACGAAGAAACGCTCTTTTTCTCGAAAAAAGAATATATTTTACTTGCAGGACAGTTGTAAAATTTCCGGGAAAGTACATTAGCCTGGAACATTATAACATATATTTAAGAAAAAATAATGTTCGGAAGTAATGAAAAGCGTAATTTTTAGGTCATATGACCAAGCCTTTCATCATTACAATAAGAAAAGTAAAATGAACCAATGAAAAGTTTTATTAACAAGTCACATGACTTGTTATGCTTACGTTACGCGCTGCGCGCCCCGGATGACTTCCGGATGCGCTAACGCGGCGCGTCATATGACGCATTACGCGACAACGCAGGTACAGAATATAGTCAAAATGTCTCCACCAACCAGCGGTCGGAACACAACCCCTTTCAGCAGGCTAAATAGTTCTGTTAAATGACAACAGAAGGGACAGGCAACAAGAACCATCAGTCAAAGAGGGGAGGGCTAGTTCTTCTCTACCGGGTTACATTGGGGCGCTACCGGAACTGATCGAATTGGTAGTCTACAGTGTTTCTGGATGTTTCAGACTGAAGCTGGGGTTAGCATGAGAGCAGCACCATTTCGTAGCTCCGTCGTGGTCATTCCGCAACCAATCATGGCAGCCGTTCTTTATCGTTATTTTGGGCGGGGTGGGTGGCGGAGCCGAGCTGTTTTGCAGCCATCATTGTGTGGAGTTCAGTTCATCTCACTAGTTTTGTATTTGTCATGAGGGGTTGTTCCTAATGTTTCTATTTTAGCGAGGTCAAAAAGAGATCCCATTAGTGGCCTACTGATTTTGCTCGATTCCTTTTCTTTTTTTTTACACGATTTTTCGTTATCTGCAAAGACTAAACAGAGTATTGCGACTCTGTGTTTGTTTGTAAATAGAGAATGAACCAAAGAGAACTAATTCTAAAACAGTAAATACTTGGATAACAATGAATCAAATGGAGAGAGAAGCAGGCACGACGGATTACAATGGGGGCAAAGACCTGCGTTAACTACCTTTCACTATCTGCAAAGAGAGAGTACTCCTAATAGAAATGAGGGGGGGGGGGCACCATTCAAAGCAGATCAGTGTGCATAAACACGAAAATGTTTTCACTTACCACGTACTTGACATTCGACAGCTTATGATATTTGCTATTAAAAAACCATTGAAATTCACTGAAAAAACCATAGGTTATAGACCATATATAGTTAGGAATTAGCATTTACAAAACCTTGAAAATTCACTGAAAAAACCATAGGTTATAGACCATATATAGTTAGGAATTAGCATTTAAAAAACCTTATTTTACTCACACAAAACCATTGAAATTCCATATATAGTTAGTTGCACTAACTATATATCGCGCACCTGCAATCCACTGCTGATGATGTCACATATTACATCATTCATGACATGGTCAGTGACATCACTGATGACATCACTGATGACATCTCAAATGACATCACTGATGACATCACTGATGACAACATCCAGTGACTGTATGTTTCTGTAAAGTTAAAATGTGTCTTACATATTGAAGAATGAGTGGAAGTATAAGTGTCTGGACAAAGGATTTAGTAGGTGCATGACTGAATGCATGAGTGAGTGATTAAATGTGTCTCACTGAGTGCATGGGTTAGTGACTAAAGTGTCTTAATTTGTGCATCATTATGTCTGTTGTTCTGTAAACTGCTGCATGTTTTGATCAGTAGCTATATGATTAACTATATGGGTTACTGATTGATTGTCCAAGTATTTGTATGGGAGACTGAGTGTGTGTGTGGCTGGCTGGGAGGTGTGTGACTCTGTGCAGATCAATGTGTACTTGTATCAATGATTGTATAACAAGGTAAGTATGTGTTAGTATATGTTTGAAAATGTAAGGTGCTCTATGTTTAACTGTATAGACAAGAAAATGGAAGTGTCATTGATTCTTTACAGGACTGACTAGGTGTGTGAGTAACTCCATGGATGAGTGGCAGACTGTGAGTGTCTGTATAGGTGTATGAGTGCATATGATAGTGTTGTAAAGATGAGTGATTGTATGTATGAATGATAGTATGGGTGAATGAGTGAAGGTGTGTGTAGACGTAGGAATCAGTGAGTGCGTATGTAGTAACTAGTATTGGTGTGTCAATGGTTTCAAAAATTATATTCTGTATTTAACACTGGGTGAAACAGAGGTTATATTAAAATGTGAGGAGATGCATTGTATTGTCACATGAATGATATCATCAGTGATGTGGTCATTGATGTCAAATGAGATGTCATCAGTGATGTCATCAGTGATGTCATTTGAGATGTCATCAGTGATGTCATCAGTGATGTCACTGACCATGTCATGAATGATGTAATATGTGACATCATCAGCAGTGGATTGCAGGTGCGCGATATATAGTTAGTGCAACTAACTATATATGGAATTTCAATGGTTTTGTGTGAGTAAAATAAGGTTTTTTAAATGCTAATTCCTAACTATATATGGTCTATAACCTATGGTTTTTTCAGTGAATATATATATATATAGATGTATATATATTTCCTTTTGGAAAGTGTGCAAGTGATATATATATATATATATATATATATATATTACCTACTGGCGGTCGCCAGTAGGTATATATAGTTAGGATTTTTTCTCTATGGGTTTTTTGAAAATTCTATGTCTAATAACTTTGGCGTTTGTGGACGGAATCGGCTGAAATTTTCAGGAAAATGGCACATTTTGTTTCTGAGCAGCCCTTGAAAATTTGGGGGGGGTTCGTCCAGTGGGGGCCGAGAAAAAAGGGGGGTCCCAAAACGTGTTTTTAACATTGAGTTTTCCATAGGGCGGTTGGCCTCACTTTTAGCCCGAACGGCTGAATGGATTTGCACGAAACTTGGCAAAATTGTAGGGACTGGTAGCCCGATGTGCCTTTTGTAGGTCTCAATATATGTGCTCCAGTGGATTTTGAGAAATTAACGTTTAAAAAAAGATATATATCTGTAACAGCGGACCGGTTAGCGCTCTGGTTCGCGGACTTTTCGCGCAACGGAGCTTTGTGAAGCAAAGCTGATTGGCTCTCCGGCGTCTGTCAACATTCCAAACAGTCCGTAGCGGCCGCCATCTTGTCTCTCGGTAGGATCGAGAGACAAGAGGAGGTCAAAACAAAGGGGGAAATAACTATAAGGGGGCATAGTAGATCCTCGCTGACCCCCTAGGTTTGATGTGGAGGTTTTAAAAGGGCCCCGCGGGGCAAAAAAAAATAATAATAATAATAATCGAACGGCTGAATGGATTTGCACGAAACTTGGCAAAATTGTAGGGACTGGTAGCCCGATGTGCCTTTGCTAGGTCTCAATATATGTGCTTCAGTGGATTTTGAGAAATTAACGTTCAAAAAAAGATATATATCTGTAACAGCGCACCGCTTCGCGTACTTTTCGCGTTACGGAGCTTTGCGAAGCGAAGCTGATTGGCTCTCCGGTGTCTGTAAACATTCCAAACAGTACGTAGCGGCCGCCATCTTGTCTCTCGGTAGGATCGAGAGACAAGAGGAGGCCAAAGCGAAGGGGCAAATGACCATAAGGGGGCATAGTAGATCCTCGCTGACCCCCTAGGTTTGATGTGGAGGTTTTAAAAGGGCCCCGCGGGGCAAAAAAAAAAATAATAATAATAATCGAACGGCTGATGACCATAAGGGGGCATAGTAGATCCTCGCTGACCCCCTAGGTTTGATGTGGAGGTTTTAAAAGGGCCCCGCGGGGCAAAAAAAAATAATAATAATAATAATCGAACGGCTGAATGGATTTGCACGAAACTTGGTAAAATATTAGGGACTGGTAGCCCGATGTGCCTTTGCTATGTCTCAATATATGTGCTTCAGTGCATTTTGAGAAATTAACGTTCAAAAACAAGATATATATCTGTAACAGCGCTCCGCTTCGCGGAGATAAAATTATATGTGTATTACCTAGCTGTTGCTAACACCAGTTAGCGACGGCTAGTAGGAGATAGCGACCATCTTGGGTCCCACTTTGCATGTGAGTGATATTTATCACTAATGACATGCAAAGTGGGCATGCCAAGATGTTAGCGACTGGAAACAGTCGCTAACATCGCTATCTCCTATTATCAACTTTTGGAAATATTCGAGATAAGCGCGAATATCTCCAAAAAGTAACAGCTGCCCTGAGCAGTTCTTAGCCATGTTATCCAATGGGAGGTGGATAACATGGCTAAGAGCATTAGCTCGGTAATGCATGAATATCGCGGAGTTTTCAGCGACATTAATGCATTGCGCTCGTTTTTTATCGTATTTGCGATAAACCTTGATAATAGCAAGGTTTATCTGCGATAATTTCTGACGGTAAAAAAATCTTTGCAATGCATCGTTAGGGATAAATATCGCTTAACTTTGGTAATATGCCCCAACGTCTGTTAACGTTCGATTCGAAGGAAATCAGGAATTGTTGAAAAACATTGTGTGCGCCATCTTGTCTTTTTTCAAATGCCACACTTTTGTCGTGCACGGCAGCCATTTTAGATGCCTTGACCAGATCCACTCTGTGAACGCTGTCGATCCTTAGCATGGCTCCCCACCCTCGCAAGCATCTCCCCCAGGCAGTGGTCACCCCCGCTCTCTGTTTTATGCATGGGTAATAAACCTCCCCCCATCTGCGCTGTTCTTCCCTGAGAATCACACCCTGTGCCCGCCCGACACCTCCCTTTCGCCCTATTCACTACCGCACCCTCTGACACTCCTTTTCCTCTGTGTCCGATTGTCCAGGCCGGTCCTAGGCTATCAGCTAGCCCTGCAGATGTAGTTTATGGCCACAGCTGTAAAGAATCACCCGTCTTCAAAGGAGTTATAGTAGATCAAGGCCCACACTCGATGAGATCCGTCACAGCAGAAGCGTTGCTATTATCTGAAAACCATTCTGTATTGTGATTGGGGAGGGGACCGAGCGTGAAGCGGAAGATTCCAGGGATGACTCTTTGTACATCAAAGTTTTTACAATTATGTGTCACATTAAAAATATATAGCACTCCGACAAAGTAGTAAGATTATAAAACTTTAATAATTTATAAATATATACAAGAAAACAAAAATAGTAATAACATATAAACATTTTTAGAGAAAAACAACGAAGTAGCGGTCGGCTGTGCGAATAGTCCCAACGCAGCACAACGTCCAGATTTCCGGCGTGGGGCGTCGCGGGGGGTGGGTGATCAGTAGCAAACTGTTGTGCGAATAGTTCCAAGGCAGCAGAACGCGCCGAAATCTAGATGACACAAAAGTGATGTCTAGTAAGTTGCCACCCAGCAAATAACGGCGTGGGGCGTCGCGGGGGGTGGGTCATCAGTAGCAAACTGTTGTGCGAATAGTTCCAAGGCAGCAGAACGATGGCACCAAGGTGATGTCCAGTAAGTTGCCGCACTGGTTTTGGTATCCTACAATGCTGCTCCGAATAACGGCGTGGAGCGCCCCGGGGGAGGCGGCGTGAACGGGCCTCTCCAGGTGGAGTCTCGTCTGTTGTAGTGGGGCGCCCCTTTACCGTTTCAGTTGCCATTCCGTCCGCTTTTGGTCCACTGTGTCAAAATCCGCCATTCAGCTGAGTTGCGCCCACTCTTGCGGTGCAGCGATAGGCGGCTGTCACAGGACTCTCAAAATGGCGGCAGGCTGTTTCCTTTTTGGGCCTGGTCCACTGAAATGGCCCTGGGACACCTTGGAAATCGGACGCTTGTCTGCTAGGTCTTGGACCCCATTCTCGAAAGCGTCCCCTCCGCCTTGAGAATTCATCAAAAGTTTTGGGGGCCCCGACTCCTGCAGGCTTCTGGTGGGGAGCGGCTGCCATGATTGCTCGCGGAATGACCACGACGGAGCTACGAGATGGTGGTGCTCTCATGGTGACGCCAGCTTCAGTCTGAAACATCCAGAAACAAGGTGGGGCTTTCATCGTTTGGGGGGAAAAAAAAGTTTTCATCCAATGAAAAGTGTTGTTTTTAGGTCATATGATCAAGCCTTCCATCATTAGGAAACCAAAAGTAAAATGAACCAATGAAAAGTTTTATAAACAAGTCACATGACCTGTTATGCGGCATAGGGTATAAAATGCGGAGAAAATACGTTGGCACGTGAGGCGGCGTCAGTAGCGGACCGATGTGCGAATAGGCCGAAGGCAATACAACGCGCCAAGATCCGGATGGCATCGAGGTGGTGTCATAGTTGAGAGTTCTGAGCAGCGGTTGTAACACTGTCTGAAGCTTATTTGCAGCTGCTGCAGCTTCACTACGCGCCAAGATCCGGATGGCACCGAGGTGGTGTGTAGGAAGTTGCCGCACTGGTGTGGCCATCCTACAATGCTGAAAGTCGGCGTGGGGCGCCCCGTTGGCCTGTGAGTTTGCGTCAGTAGCGGACCGATGTGCGAATAGGCCGAAGGCAGCACAACGCGCCAAGATCCGGATGGCACCGAGGTGGTGTCTAGTAAGTTGTCGCACTTCTGTGGCCATCCTACAATGTTGAAAGTCGGCGTGGGGCGCCCCGTTGGCCTGTGAGATGGCGTCAGTAGCGGACCGATGTGCGAATGGGGCCAAAGGCAGCGCAACAATATTTTCTACTATATTTCCGGTGTAGAAGAGACCACAAGGCGCTGAGATGCCAAGATCCGGATGGCACCGAGGTGGTGTGTAGCAAGTTGCCGCACTGGTGTGGCCATCCTACAATGCTGAAAGTCGGCGTGGGGCGCCCCGTTGGCCTGTGAGATGGCGTCAGTAGCGGACCGATGTGCGAATAGGCCGAAGGCAGCACAACAATATTTTCTGACTGACACCACAAGGCGCTGAGATGCCAAGATCCGGATGGCACCGAGGTGATGTCTAAGTTGCGGACTGATGTGCGAATGGGGCCAAAGGCAGCGTAACAATATTTTTTGTATGGAAGATACCACTAGGCGTTGAGATGCCAAGATTCGGATGGCACTGAGGTGATGTCTAGCAAGTTGGTGTGGTCATCCTACAATGCTGAAACTCGGCGTGGGTCACCCCATTAGCCTGTGAGATGGCGTCAGTAGCGGACCGATGTGCGAATAGGCCGAAGGCAGCACAACGCGCCAAGATCCGGATGTCACCGTGGTGGTTTCATAGTTGAGAGGCACTTCATCTGCAGTGGGGCGCCGAGATCCGGATGGCACCGAGGTGATGTCTAGCAAGTTGCTGTACTGGTGTGGTCATCCTACAATGCTGAAACTCGGCGTGGGTCGCCCCATTAGCCTGTGAGATGGCGTCAGTAGCGGACCGATGTGCGAATAGGCCGAAGGCAGCACAACGCGCCAAGATCCGGATGTCACCGTGGTGGTTTCATAGTTGAGAGGCACTTCATCTGCAGTGGGGCGCCGAGATCCGGATGGCACCGAGGTGATGTCTAGCAAGTTGCTGTACTGGTGTGGTCATCCTACAATGCTGAAACTCGGCGTGGGTCGCCCCATTAGCCTGTGAGATGGCGTCAGTAGCGGACCGATGTGCGAATAGGCCGAAGGCAGCACAACGCGCCAAGATCCGGATGTCACCGTGGTGGTTTCATAGTTGAGGCACTTCATCTGCAGTGGGGCGCCGAGATCCGGATGGCACCGAGGTGATGTCTAGCAAGTTGCTGTACTTGTGTGGTCATCCTACAATGCTGAAACTCGGCGTGGGTCGCCCCATTAGCCTGTGAGATAGCAGTTCTTTGGATTTGGGCCTGGCTCGTCTGCTGTAGTGGGGCGCCCCTTTACCGTTTCAGTTGCCATTCAGCTGAGTTTCGGCTGCTCTTGATGCTACAGCGACAGGCGGCTGCAACAGGACTCTCAAAATGGCGGCCTGTTCTTTGGATTTGGGCCTGGTCCACTAAAATGGCCCTGGGACACCTTAGAACTCGGACGCTCGATTTTTTTTTCCTTTCCTGTACATGCAAAAAAAGGTAAATGCCCGGTACGTTACACGCTTCATCTGCCACGATGAACTCTCTAGAGGAACCGAAAAAATATATAGTTGTGGTAACTATACCATGCATCGTCATATGGAGAGGTGGCACCAATTAATTATAGTGCTGCATAAAAGAGAGATTTGGAGGAGAACCCCTGACCTGCTAGTACATTCATCAAAGAAGTGGCACTCAATCAATCAATCAGGTCATTTGTATAGCGCACTACTCACCCGTAGGGTCTCAAGGCGCTGGGAGGGGGGGGGGTGCCGCTACTGCTCGAACAGCCAGGTCTTGAGCTTCTTCCTGAAGGAGAGGTGGTCTTGGGTCAGGCGCAGATTGGTCGGAAGTGAGTTCCAGGTCTTGGCGGCCAGGTAGGAGAACGATCTTCCTCCTGTTGTCGCTCTTCGGATGCGGGGGACGGCGGCGAGGGCGTGGTTGGTTGATCTGAGGAGGCGCTTGGGAGTGTAGAAGTTGATCCGGTTGTTGAGGTAGCTCGGGCCTTGGTCGTGTAGGGCTTTGTGCGCGTGGGTGAGGAGCCGGAAGGTGATTCTCTTGTTGACCGGGAGCCAGTGCAGATCTCTCAGGTGTCCGGAGATGTGGCTGCGTCGGGGGATGTCGAGGATGAGTCTCGCCGAGGCGTTCTGGATTCGCTGGAGTCTCTTCTGGAGTTTGGCAGTGGTTCCGGCGTAGAGGGCGTTGCCGTAGTCCAGTCGGCTGGTGACGAGGGCTTGGGTGACCGTCTTCCTCGTCTCGGTGGGGATCCACCGGAAGATCTTACGTAGCATGCGCAGGATGTTGAAGCATGACGAGGAGACGGCGTTGACTTGTCTGGACATGGAGAGGGAGGAGTCCAGGATGAAGCCCAGGTTGCG
Source organism: Lissotriton helveticus (assembly GCF_964261635.1). Classification (NCBI taxonomy): domain Eukaryota; kingdom Metazoa; phylum Chordata; class Amphibia; order Caudata; family Salamandridae; genus Lissotriton; species Lissotriton helveticus. The sequence continues at coordinate 501,158,464 of NC_136070.1, read as the reverse complement.
TGCGTGGTCCGTCGGTTTGGGTGCGGTGCCCAGGGCGGGGGGCCACCAGGAGTCGTCCCAGGCGGAGGGCGTGGAGCCCAGGATGAGGACCTCCGTCTTGTCTGAGTTCAGTTTCAGGCGGCTGGTCGTCATCCATTCGGCTACGTCTCTCATCCCTTCGTGCAGGTTGGCTCTGGCGGTGGCGGGGTCGTTGGTCAGGGAGAGGATCAGCTGGGTGTCGTCGGCGTAGGAGATGATGTTCAGGTTGTGTTGGCGTGCGATGGCCGCGAGGGGGCTCATGTAGACGTTGAAGAGGGTTGGGCTCAGCGAGGATCCTTGGGGTACGCCGCAGATGACTTTGGTGGCCTCTGACTTGTACGGTGGTAGGCGGACTCTTTGTGTTCTTCCGTCGAGGAAGGAGGTGATCCATTCCAGTGCCTTCTCCTGGATTCCGATGTTGCTGAGGCGCTGTACTAGGGTGCGGTGGCAGACAGTGTCGAAAGCCGCGGAGAGGTCCAGGAGGATGAGGGCCGCTGTTTCTCCGTTGTCCATCAGAGTTCGAAGGTCGTCGGTGGCGGCGATGAGGGCAGCACTGAGAGCTTCAGAGGCAAGGGAAACGGTCCCAAATATTTAGAAGAACTTTGGAAAGATTAAAATGACATGTTTAGATTGTGGCAAATTTATTTCATGTGGACATCTGAGTGTTACTCTAATAAATACAGCATATGAACATCATCATAGTCGATGGTTGGTAGAGACATTTTGACTATATCCTGGACCTGCCCGTCCTCGCCCAAAATGGCGCCAGAATAAATGGGACTCGTAACTCCTTGTTGTGTACTGGTTGCAGAACCTTGAAATCACGAGATACGTATGCAGTTTTGAAGCACATGGCGGGCGGGGACGAGAATTGATTGAATATTTCGACATCCCTATTGATATTAAGTTCTGATGTGTTATTGATTACTGTACTGTTGAAAGTTCGAATTAACGTCACCCATGGTACTTGCCCGCAAATGTATATCTAGATAATTTTATTGTAACTGGCCCTGTCGTATTTTAATTATAAAATGTACGTCCACCGATTCCGTAACTGTTAGACACCTTAGTTCTTGCAACCTAATGGCCCGCCCGTTACGTTCCTCTACAGTGTAAATGTCTATTCATCATATACGATTACAGTTTGCTCCGTGGCCGGCCCACGTGGTTATAGGCTCGTATTTGTATAATGAAATTTTCACAATAAAGGTTTTTAAAAGAAAACATGGTAGTAGTATATACATTGGTAAAGTTTTTAATAATAGTCACTGTTTTAGAATCATTAAAAGGCAAGTGAAATAAAGCAGACCAATTACATGAAGGGTAAAAGGTATAATACGAAGGAACGCAGTAAAGATAAATGGTCAAGGGCTGTTGTGTTTTCTATTCCTGCAACATAAAGTGATCGATAAGAATCTCATATTCAGGCGTATCGGCGACTAAGACAGCAGGTCGACCCTCTTTTGCTCAACGGCTCCGTCATGGGACGAAGAAACGCTCTTTTTCTCGAAAAAAGAATATATTTTACTTGCAGGACAGTTGTAAAATTTCCGGGAAAGTACATTAGCCTGGAACATTATAACATATATTTAAGAAAAAATAATGTTCGGAAGTAATGAAAAGCGTAATTTTTAGGTCATATGACCAAGCCTTTCATCATTACAATAAGAAAAGTAAAATGAACCAATGAAAAGTTTTATTAACAAGTCACATGACTTGTTATGCTTACGTTACGCGCTGCGCGCCCCGGATGACTTCCGGATGCGCTAACGCGGCGCGTCATATGACGCATTACGCGACAACGCAGGTACAGAATATAGTCAAAATGTCTCCACCAACCAGCGGTCGGAACACAACCCCTTTCAGCAGGCTAAATAGTTCTGTTAAATGACAACAGAAGGGACAGGCAACAAGAACCATCAGTCAAAGAGGGGAGGGCTAGTTCTTCTCTACCGGGTTACATTGGGGCGCTACCGGAACTGATCGAATTGGTAGTCTACAGTGTTTCTGGATGTTTCAGACTGAAGCTGGGGTTAGCATGAGAGCAGCACCATTTCGTAGCTCCGTCGTGGTCATTCCGCAACCAATCATGGCAGCCGTTCTTTATCGTTATTTTGGGCGGGGTGGGTGGCGGAGCAGAGCTGTTTTGCAGCCATCATTGTGTGGAGTTCAGTTCATCTCACTAGTTTTGTATTTGTCATGAGGGGTTGTTCCTAATGTTTCTATTTTAGCGAGGTCAAAAAGAGATCCCATTAGTGGCCTACTGATTTTGCTCGATTCCTTTTCTTTTTTTTTACACGATTTTTCGTTATCTGCAAAGACTAAACAGAGTATTGCGACTCTGTGTTTGTTTGTAAATAGAGAATGAACCAAAGAGAACTAATTCTAAAACAGTAAATACTTGGATAACAATGAATCAAATGGAGAGAGAAGCAGGCACGACGGATTACAATGGGGGCAAAGACCTGCGTTAACTACCTTTCACTATCTGCAAAGAGAGAGTACTCCTAATAGAAATGAGGGGGGGGGGGCACCATTCAAAGCAGATCAGTGTGCATAAACACGAAAATGTTTTCACTTACCACGTACTTGACATTCGACAGCTTATGATATTTGCTATTAAAAAACCATTGAAATTCACTGAAAAAACCATAGGTTATAGACCATATATAGTTAGGAATTAGCATTTACAAAACCTTGAAAATTCACTGAAAAAACCATAGGTTATAGACCATACATAGTTAGGAATTAGCATTTAAAAAACCTTATTTTACTCACACAAAACCATTGAAATTCCATATATAGTTAGTTGCACTAACTATATATCGCGCACCTGCAATCCACTGCTGATGATGTCACATATTACATCATTCATGACATGGTCAGTGACATCACTGATGACATCACTGATGACATCTCAAATGACATCACTGATGACATCACTGATGACAACATCCAGTGACTGTATGTTTCTGTAAAGTTAAAATGTGTCTTACATATTGAAGAATGAGTGGAAGTATAAGTGTCTGGACAAAGGATTTAGTAGGTGCATGACTGAATGCATGAGTGAGTGATTAAATGTGTCTCACTGAGTGCATGGGTTAGTGACTAAAGTGTCTTAATTTGTGCATCATTATGTCTGTTGTTCTGTAAACTGCTGCATGTTTTGATCAGTAGCTATATGATTAACTATATGGGTTACTGATTGATTGTCCAAGTATTTGTATGGGAGACTGAGTGTGTGTGTGGCTGGCTGGGAGGTGTGTGACTCTGTGCAGATCAATGTGTACTTGTATCAATGATTGTATAACAAGGTAAGTATGTGTTAGTATATGTTTGAAAATGTAAGGTGCTCTATGTTTAACTGTATAGACAAGAAAATGGAAGTGTCATTGATTCTTTACAGGACTGACTAGGTGTGTGAGTAACTCCATGGATGAGTGGCAGACTGTGAGTGTCTGTATAGGTGTATGAGTGCATATGATAGTGTTGTAAAGATGAGTGATTGTATGTATGAATGATAGTATGGGTGAATGAGTGAAGGTGTGTGTAGACGTAGGAATCAGTGAGTGCGTATGTAGTAACTAGTATTGGTGTGTCAATGGTTTCAAAAATTATATTCTGTATTTAACACTGGGTGAAACAGAGGTTATATTAAAATGTGAGGAGATGCATTGTATTGTCACATGAATGATATCATCAGTGATGTGGTCATTGATGTCAAATGAGATGTCATCAGTGATGTCATCAGTGATGTCATTTGAGATGTCATCAGTGATGTCATCAGTGATGTCACTGACCATGTCATGAATGATGTAATATGTGACATCATCAGCAGTGGATTGCAGGTGCGCGATATATAGTTAGTGCAACTAACTATATATGGAATTTCAATGGTTTTGTGTGAGTAAAATAAGGTTTTTTAAATGCTAATTCCTAACTATATATGGTCTATAACCTATGGTTTTTTCAGTGAATTTTCAAGGTTTTGTAAATGCTAATTCCTAACTATATATGGTCTATAACCTATGGTTTTTTCAGTGAATATATATATATATATATATATATATATATATATATATATATATATATAACACACCACTCCTTCGAGGAAGAAGAAGAGACCACAACGGGGCAACTTGGAGGCATTTATAGTCCGAGGTTAAAAACAAGGCAAATGCATTTCGGCTTCCAACAGCCTTCTTCAGTGCCAGAGGTGTTCGTAGTCAGCCTTTCACGGATTCAAATATCCCCTTCTGACCAGTAGCTCGTCGCTTGCCCCGCCCTCAGGTGAGTGTTCATGCGGCTCCATTACAAAGCCTGCAAGTCCCAGAGTGCATTATTCAAGCTCTGTGAAAGTTCATTGCAAGGGGGGGGTTTTGACGCCACATTTAATTGACCCTCAAAGTATGTTCACAGCCTCAGACAGTCCATGTCCCTTTGCGTCCCCAAGACCACATCACCACTAGTCCAACGGGATCCTTTATGACGGGGACTCGGTGGAAATCCGCCTTGCCCGACGTGTAGCTGATTAGCCACAACACTGCCCCAATTATCTCCCAGGACCAGGGGGGACTACGGCAGTTCCAGTACCCTGGAGAAAAAGCAAATCCGCCGTAACGGTGAGCCAGCCGTTCCGTAGTCAGCTTCACGATGTGGGGGTCTCAGAAGCGTGATGCTGGCAGCCAGGCATAATATAACACACCACTCCTTCGAGGAAGAAGAAGAGACCACAACGGGGCAACTTGGAGGCATTTATTGTCCGAGGTTAAAAACAAGGCAAATGCATTTCGGCTTCCAACAGCCTTCTTCAGTGCCAGAGGTGTTCGTAGTCAGCCTTTCACGGATTCAAATATCCCCTTCTGACCAGTAGCTCGTCGCTTGCCCCGCCCTCAGGTGAGTGTTCATGCGGCTCCATTACAAGTCCCAGAGTGCATTATTCAAGCTCTGTGAAAGTTCATTGCGAGGGGGGGGTTTTGACGCCACATTTAATTGACCCTCAAAGTATGTTCACAGCCTCAGACAGTACATGTCCCTTTGCGTCCCCAAGACCACATCACCCCTAGTCCAACGGGATCCTTTATGACAGGGACTCGGTGGAAATCCGCCTTGCCCGACGTGTAGCTGATTAGCCACAACACCGCCCCAATTATCTCCCAGGACCAGGGGGGACTACGGCAGTTCCAGTACCCTGGAGAAAAAGCAAATCCGCCGCAACGGTGAGCCAGCCGTTCCGTAGTCAGCTTCACGATGTGGGGGTCTCAGAAGCGTGATGCTGGCAGCCACGCATAATATAACACACCACTCCTTCGAGGAAGAAGAAGAGACCACAACGGGGCAACTTGGAGGCATTTATTGTCCGAGGTTAAAAACAAGGCAAATGCATTTCGGCTTCCAACAGCCTTCTTCAGTGCCAGAGGTGTTCGTAGTCAGCCTTTCACGGATTCAAATATCCCCTTCTGACCAGTAGCTCATCGCTTGCCCCGCCCTCAGGTGAGTGTTCATGCGGCTCCATTACAAAGCCTGCAAGTCCCAGAGTGCATTATTCAAGCTCTGTGAAAGTTCATTGCGAGGGGGGGGTTTTGACGCCACATTTAATTGACCCTCAAAGTATGTTCACAGCCTCAGACAGTCCATGTCCCTTTGCGTCCCCAAGACCACATCACCCCTAGTCCAACGGGATCCTTTATGACGGGGACTCGGTGGAAATCCGCCTTGCCCGACGTGTAGCTGATTAGCCACAACACCGCCCCAATTATCTCCCAGGACCAGGGGGGACTACGGCAGTTCCAGTACCCTGGAGAAAAAGCAAATCCGCCGCAACGGTGAGCCAGCCGTTCCGTAGTCAGCTTCACGATGTGGGGGTCTCAGAAGCGTGATGCTGGCAGCCACGCATAATATAACACACCACTCCTTCGAGGAAGAAGAAGAGACCACAACGGGGCAACTTGGAGGCATTTATTGTCCGAGGTTAAAAACAAGGCAAATGCATTTCGGCTTCCAACAGCCTTCTTCAGTGCCAGAGGTGTTCGTAGTCAGCCTTTCACGGATTCAAATATCCCCTTCTGACCAGTAGCTCGTCGCTTGCCCCGCCCTCAGGTGAGTGTTCATGCGGCTCCATTACAAAGCCTGCAAGTCCCAGAGTGCATTATTCAAGCTCTGTGAAAGTTCATTGCGAGGGGGGGGTTTTGACGCCACATTTAATTGACCCTCAAAGTATGTTCACAGCCTCAGACAGTCCATGTCCCTTTGCGTCCCCAAGACCACATCACCCCTAGTCCAACGGGATCCTTTATGACGGGGACTCGGTGGAAATCCGCCTTGCCCGACGTGTAGCTGATTAGCCACAACACCGCCCCAATTATCTCCCAGGACCAGGGGGGACTACGGCAGTTCCAGTACCCTGGAAAAAAAGCAAATCCGCCGCAACGGTGAGCCAGCCGTTCCGTAGTCAGCTTCACGATGTGGGGGTCTCAGAAGCGTGATGCTGGCAGCCACGCATAATATAACACACCACTCCTTCGAGGAAGAAGAAGAGACCACAACGGGGCAACTTGGAGGCATTTATTGTCCGAGGTTAAAAACAAGGCAAATGCATTTCGGCTTCCAACAGCCTTCTTCAGTGCCAGAGGTGTTCGTAGTCAGCCTTTCACGGATTCAAATATCCCCTTCTGACCAGTAGCTCGTCGCTTGCCCTGCCCTCAGGTGAGTGTTCATGCGGCTCCATTACAAAGCCTGCAAGTCCCAGAGTGCATTATTCAAGCTCTGTGAAAGTTCATTGCGAGGGGGGGGGTTTTGACGCCACATTTAATTGACCCGCAAAGTATGTTCACAGCCTCAGACAGTCCATGTCCCTTTGCGTCCCCAAGACCACATCACCCCTAGTCCAACGGGATCCTTTATGACGGGGACTATATATATATAAAAAATCCACTCCTCTCCCAATCCAGAACTAGCCTGCACTCAAATGTGGAAAATATTATTTTATTTGGCAGCATATGCTCACAATAAAAGGAACACGTTTCAGCGGCCTTGTCAGCCTTTGTCAACCTGAATGTGCGCGGTTAGATCTGTACATTTAAATACTGCCCACAGGTGTTGCTTTCCACAACATCAATTTATCATTTAAAGGCATAGTCCTCTTTATCAGCCAACACTTGTAAGCTGGTTTTCAATGAAGTTATTTAACTTTGAATTGGCAGTGAAACATTTTTGCTCATATAAGTGTTTAAAAATTCACATGCAATGTTGGCAGCAAGCGAATTTGTTTCATTGTATAGGGTTCAATGTGCAATGTATTCCAATGTTAGCAGGCGAACACGTAATTATGACAATTTAGTGTAAACTTTCAAATATAATGAGTTCATTGAAAAGACACAAAACCCACATGCAACTGCCAAACATTCAGACACAAGCACATCACCCACTACAGCTCCCTCTACCACCCTACCCTTACTCCTCCTTCTAAATTTACATCTTATGTATCCTTAACCCCTACCAAGCCAAAACCCACTCCTCCTAAGAAAGATCCTTGAGGTGCCTACTCTGTGCCCAATAGATGCCCCTTCCGGAGGAGGTCCCCATTTGGACTATGTTTAGGAGGCAAGTTAGAGGTAACAAAGCCTCAAGGTGTTGTTGTGGAATAACCTTTTTGTAATTGAAAAAAGTTCATGAGAGAATTATTTTAAATAAGACATTTTAATTTTACAAAGTTTGTCCTAACATTATTATTCATTTACAATCCATTGATTATTTAAAATGTTAATGATGAAAATGTGAAATAAATATTTTTACTTACATTTATATTGGAAAATACAAAAGATTTTTTAATGACATATTTGGGTAGTCAAAACATTACAGAAAAAAGAATGTTATGCATATTAAACATTTGGTGCAAGCATTCATCATGGTAATGGACATTTACAACAACAAATGATTGAAATTGAAATTTTAAGTGTTAATACAGATGTGTTTGTTACATAAATAAATAAAATACATTATTTAAGTTTAGAACGAACATTGATTTTACATTTATAATTAAAAAAACATTTTACTTTGTCTAGTGCAATTACTGACATATCAATTACAAACAATGGGTAATGCATATGTTTATAATTTGATAGTTTAGTACCCTCTTACTCAAGCCACAAAAATTCAAGAAAAACAAGACCTATAATCGAGCATTTTCAGATATGGTGCCAAGGATCTGGAACTCTCTTCCCCCCGAAGTCAGGGTGATCCCTTTCACTGTCCCCTTCAAATCAGAAGTTAAAGGGCTCTTGATGAAGAAATGTCTGCCTCAGTCTGCCTTCCCCACTTCACTCCCGAGCTGTTTTGTGACCTTGAAGCTAGGCTCATGAGAATGTTGGCCATTTTAAGTCTATGTACTTGTTGATATGTTGAATATCAGTGTTTGCATGTACTCATCCTACTCCACAATCTGTAAAGCGCTCTGATACCCTTGGTGGTCATGTTCGCGCTATATAAAACTTTCTAAATAAAATAAAATAAATAGTTTACTAAAAAGAATTAAACACATCTTTATAAACACATTCTGAATTTTGATTAATGTAAACATTTGTGTAAGTGTCCATTATCATGATGGAAGCTTGCACCAAATTTGAAGAAAAAATACTGGTGTATTACTTAAATGACAGCCTTATACACATACATTGCACATTAGAAAACAATTAAAGTAAGATTAATTAAAAAATGCACAAGTCCAGAACAAATGTAAACAGACGATTCAAAAGAAAACAAGTAAAAAAGAAGCTTACCTTTGATTCCGGCGACAACAGCAAAGGAAGGACTTGGACGATTGGGTTCTTGACGGAAAGGGAAGTGGAAAAGAGGTACGTTTCTACCTTATATCCTTTTGCTACAGCCAACTCAGGTGTGGAGGTTTACCCACCACAGTTATGTCAATGGAAAGGCACATCACAATTGGCCAGGCAGAAATATTGGCTGAACTCTCTTCGACCCACACTTTTGCCTATGACACCATCCAGGTGGGACAAAAATTCTGGCATAGATGGTTGGACTCAGCCGGATTATCGTCCATAGACCACCTAGTAAGTGAATGGGTTAAGCGACGGAAAATTGATGTCGGGACCAGATCCGCCAAGATCTAAATCGGGCCCAGAGTCCTGACAACAGAGTTGGAGAAAGAGTGTGAGAGAGAAAGAGAGAGAGAAATGGCCACACTGAAAAACAGCAAGAGAGACATAGGGATAGGTAGAGAGCATGTGACTGAAAGCATGGGAGTATCATAGAGAGAGGATAAGAGACAGACAAAGAGTTACCAAGTAAGAAAAATTTCTTTTACATCATAGTTAGAAAGTATGAAGCACAGAGGTACACAAAGAGAAAATATAAGAATAATAGGGAGTTTAAAAGCAACAGTCATATGCACATAGAACAAAGCAAGAGAAACAGAAACAGAGAGGTGTATAAATACGGTGTCTCAGACGGAGAGAGATAAAGAGAAAGAGCAGTAAAAAGAGAGAAGGTCAATAAAGGACAGAGAATATTTTTCTATAGATGGTCTTTTAGACCTGCCAGCCTTGGGGTGGTGTTCCCCAAATATTTTGCCTTCTCCCCACCCGTTTTACTGAACTCATTTTTAAAAATAGCCCTAAGACTCTTTGAACTACCACTGCTAACCAGTGCTAAAGTGCATGTGCTCACTCCCTAAAACATGGTCAAATTGGCTTACACCTGATTGGCATGCTTACATTATTTATAAGTCCCCAGTAAAGGAGTATACCATATACCCAGAGCAGGTACCGTTGGTAAATTAAATGCTACTATTAGGCCAGCAGCACTTATTGTGCCACCTACTTAAAGTAAGCCTACAAAAAATGCTTCAGGCCAGCCATTGTGGCCTGTGAGCAGTTTTAAAGTGCCAATTCAATTTAGAAAAATAAACCATTTGCCAAACCTAAAACTCCCTTTTTAATACATCTAGGTCACTCATAGAATAGGCCTTAAACAGCCCATAGGACAGGATGCATTGTAATTAAAAAGTTGGACATGTACTTGTAAGTTTTACATATGCTGGTAGTGAAAAACTCACAAATTAATTTTCACTACTGTGAGGCCTGCCTCTCCCTTATGATAACATTAGGTTACCTTTTCACATTCATTAAGTGATCACTTTTGTAAGGGAACAGGTAGGAATGTCATGTTTGGCATCTAGGGAATTGTAATTTAAAATCCTCTGTAATTATAAAGTTGAAATATAAGTCACAGTTCTGAAAATGCCACTTTCAAGAAGTTGGCATTTTCTTGCCCCAACCATTCAGTGCCTGCAGCCTGTATCCGGGGTAAATGGCTAGAGGTAGTTGCCAGTTTGCCTTTGTGAACTCCTCCCAGTCAATAGAGAGACTGTGTGTTGGCAGTATGGGCCATCCAAGGCAGGATGAGGTAACAAGCTGTGCACAGCCCCACTTGCACTCCACTAGTCCCTCTGAAGCTCACACACAAAGAACTTCACACAATCCTATTGTGCCAGCAGACAGACTGGGCCCAACAAAGGATCAGGCGTGCAGAGGTGTTCTGGATGCGTTCGAGCCGTCCCAGGAGTTTGGCCGAGGCTCCTGCGTAGAGGGCGTTTCCATTGTCCAACCTGCTGCTGACAAGGGCCTGGGTGACTGTTCTCCTCGTTTCAGTGGGGATCCACTTGTAGATCCTACGGAGCATACGGAGGGTGTTAAAGCAGGAGGAGGAGACGGCCTTGACCTGTTTAGTCATGCGTGCGTGGTCGGTGGGTGTTGGAGCGGTTCCCAGTGAGGTTGGCCACCAGGAGTCGTCCCAGGCCAAAGGGTTGGATCCGAGGATGAGGACCACCGTCTTGTCAGAGTTCAGCTTCAGTCGGCTGTTCCTCATCCATTCAGCAATGACCTTCATTCCTTCATGAAGGTTGGTTTTGGCGGTGTGAGGGTCCTTGGTGAGGGAGAGTATCAGCTGGGTGTCATTGGCGTAAGAGAGGATGTTGAGGTCGTGCCGATGGGCGACGTGGGCGAGCAGTGCCATGTAGGTTTTAAACAGAGTTGGGCTAAGGGATGAGCCCTGGGGTACGCCGCAGATGATCTCGGTGGCTTCGGAGCGGAAGGGGGGAAGGCGGACGCTCTGTGTTCTGCCGGAGAGGAAAGAGGTGGTCCAGTCCAGGGCCTTCTCTTGGATCCCAGCGTTGTGGAGGCGTGTTCGTAGTGTGTGGTGGCAGACTGTGTCGAAGGCGGCTGACAGGTCCAGGAGGATGAGGGCCGCCGTTTCTCCGTTGTCCAGCAGGGACTTGATGTCATCGGTGGCAGTGATGAGGGCAGTCTCGGTGCTGGGGTTGCTGCGGAACCCGGACTGGGAAGGGTCCAGGATGTTGTTATCCTCAAGGTAGCGGGTCAGTTGTTCGTTGACGGTCTTCTCGATGACCTTTGCCGGGAATGGGAGCAGGGAGATGGGCCGGAAGTTCTTAAGGTCCTTGGGGTCCGCCTTGGGTTTCTTGAGTAAGGCGTTGATCTCGGCGTGCTTCCAGCTCTCCGGGAAGGTTGCTGTCTCGAAGGAGGTGTTGATAACTTTCCAGAGATGGGGTGCGATGGATGTGCTGGCTTTGTTGAAGATGTGGTGTGGGCATGGATCTGACGGAGATCCGGAGTGGATGGTGTTCATGATCTTGATGGTGTCATCGTCGTTGATGTTGGTCCAGTAGAGCAGGCGGTTGGTGCGGATGGTGGTCGTAAGGGTGGAGGTCTCAATGGTTGTCGAGGCGTTTGTGGCGTTGAAACTGTCGTGGATGTCTGTGATCTTGCAGTGGAAGAAGGTGGACAGCGAGTCGCACAGGTCTTGCGAGGGTGGGACGTCGTTGGTGTTGGAGTTGGGGTTGGAGAGTTCCTTCACGATGTTGAAGAGCTCTTTGCTGTTGTGCGCGTTGTTGTCTAGGCGGTCTTTGAAGGAGGCCCTTTTGGCGGATCTGATGAGGTGATGGTGTCTGCAGGTAACATTCTTGTGGGCGGCGTGGCTGTCCGATGTCGTTCACGGAGCCAGATCTTCTCCAGCTTTCGGCAGGTTTGCTTGGAGGCCCGGAGTTCTTCAGTGAACCAGCTGGCTTTCTTGTTGGTATGATTGTTGGAGGGTTTCTTTATCAGGGCAAGGGTGTTGACGCAGTCGTTGATCCACAGTCTGAGGTTGCGGGCGGCGGTGTTGGGGTCGGTATAGTCGGCGGGTGGGCTCTGGGCGAGGGTGGTGGTTAGCTGGTCTTCTGTGACTTTGCTCCAGCAGCGGTGAGGCATCTGTTGGGTGCGGTGGTGCGTGGTGGGTTTCTTGAAGGTGAAGTGGATGCAGCGGTGGTCGGTCCAGTGGAGTTCGGTGGTATGGTTGAAGGAGACGTAGGGGCTTGTGGAGAAGATGGGGACAAGCGTGTGACCAGCGGAGTGGGTGGGTGTTGTGACGAGTTGTCTGTGTCTGAGTTGGCTAGGTTGTCGATCAGGTTGGAGGAGTTGGTGTCGTCATTGTTCTCGAGGTGGAAGTTCAGGTCCCCAAGGAGGATGTAGTCCGTGGAGGTGAGGGCATGTGTGCTGATGAAGTCGGCGATGGAGTCGCTGAACTGTGGTCGGGGTCCGAGCGGTCTGTAGATGAGGGTTCCTCTGAGGGTGGTGTTGGGGTCGGTGTGGATCTGGAAGTGCAGGTGTTCGGCGGTGCTGAGGGTGTCGTCGGTGTTGGTCGAGACTCTGAGAGTGTTCCTGTGGATGATGGCGATTCCTCCTCCCACTCTGTTGGTGCGGTCCTTGCGGGTGATCTTGTAGCCTTCCGGGACGGCTATGGCTATGTCGGGTGCCGAGGCGGGGTTCATCCAGGTATCCGTCAGGAAGGCGACATCTGGGGAGGTTGAGTCGAGTAGGTCCTAGAGTTCAACGGCATGTTTTCGGGCGGAGCGGGTGTTGAGAAGGATGCATCTGAGGTGGTTGGGTTCTTTCATGGTCGGCAGCATGGTGGGGCGGATGCTTGTGAAGATGCAGTTCCGGCAGGTGAAAGCTCCGAGGGTGCGCTTCGGGGCGGCCAGGAAGCAGGTGTGTGATCGTCTGGTGTTGAGTGCGTGGAGGGTTCTGGCATCGTAGCGGTGTCGGGCGTCATGGCGTTCATGGTGTCCAGGGGTCCTGGTGCTGGGCGCGGTCTAGGCACGGACGGGCACAGATGGGCTTGCCGTAGGTGTGCCAGCAGCGCGGCCGCGTAGCGGCTACCATATGAGGGGATGTGGGAGGGAGGAGCAGCTGGGAGGCGGGAGCGGGGCGGCGAATGGGATTGCAGGTGGGCGGGGCCGCAGGGACGCAGCTGCAGGAAAAATGGGCGGGGGCCGCCGGATAACTGGGCACAGGAAGGAAAAACAAGTTTAGGCAAGAAAACAAGTACAGGCACAGAGGAATAAAAACAAGTTTGGGCAAGAAAGCAAGTTAAGCACAGGGGAATAAGAACAAGTCTGGGCAAGAAAGCAAGTACAGGCACAGGGGAATAAAAACAAGTCTGGGCAAGAAAGCAAGTACAGGCACAGGGGAATAAAAACAAGTCTGGGCAAGAAAGCAAGTACAGGCACAGGGGAATAAAAACAAGTCTGGGCAAGAAAGCAAGTTAGGCACAGGGGGAAAATACAAGATTAGGCAAAAACAATGCAGGCAGAGCCGTGCAGCAGCGTGGGGAGCGACCTGCCTGCGAGCAGGGTCATGGGTCCCTCCTTTCACCGCTGCGTGGCTTCCATATGAGGGGATGTGGGAGGGAGGAGCAGCCGGGAGGCAGGAGCGGGGCGGCGAATGAGATTGCAGGTGGGCGGGGCCGCAGGGAAGCAGGGACGCAGCGGCGGGAAAAATGGGCGGGGGCCGCGGGAGAACTGGGTACAGGAAGGAAAAACAAGTTTAGGCAAGAAAACAAGTACAGGCACAGAGGAATTAAAACAAGTCTGGGCAAGAATGCAAGTTAGGCACTTGAGAATAAGAACAAGTCTGGGCAAGAAAGCAAGTACAGGCACAGGGGAATAAAAACAAGTCTGGGCAAGAAAGCAAGTACAGGCACAGGGGAATAAAAACAAGTCTGGGCAAGAAAGCAAGTACAGGCACAGGGGAATAAAAACAAGTCTGGGCAAGAAAGCAAGTTAGGCACAGGGGAAAAATACAAGATTAGGCAGTGTAGGGGTGGGTGGTTAACTCTGCTCTGCCAGTGGAGTTTGCAGAGTTTTTACCTCGCTCCAATAGGAACGCGAAGTTTGGTTATAAACTCTGCACCCGCCAGAGAGCAGAGTTTACCAGTGCAATCCTCTATTCAAATACATTTTGCTTGACGCTATCATGGAATCTCCTTGGGACAGGTTCGCCCTTCACGCAGTTTGGCATGCACAGTTCTTGCCGTCGGGGGTTTGCTGCACTTCCCTATGAAATCCAAGTGGGCTTCATACTTATTAGTGTAGTGTGCACTGTGCTACAGGATCATGTTGTGCGGCCGTGGATACATGTGAAGGTAAGACACCGTAACCGTCCTGGGAATCCATCGCTTTACTGGCTCTCTTTACTGATTGCTTCCATGTCAGTGTGTGAGGTACTATTTTACATATTAAAAGTACAATGTTATAAGATGGAAAATAGGGTAGGGGTTATGTAACAAATCACACACACAGGAATGTGTGTGATCATCACCCGTTCTTCACGCCCCTTGGTTTGAGGAGCTGGGGCCGCATTCCTTAACAAACTTGGGTCTGGGAGCTGCCTCAAATGGGGCCGGGGCAGGCAGGGAGACCCACGCTGCACTACAGCCTAGTGCTCTGTGCCCACGTGTGCATCAGACACTGCTTCTTTGTGACCCTGCGCTGCTATTTCTTTTTTTTTGTAATATATTTTTTATTGAGAATATAACATTGTAATATCACATATAGCAACCCTTCAAGAAGGACAACAGTAAATATTCTCATGTAAGGCATTGCATCATGCATATACAACAGTGAAACCATACAGTGCGATAATCTCATGCCCCGTGTATCAGTGCTGGGATGAAGGGGCTACAATAATCATACAATAGTTTCTCATTTTTGTAAAGTGAACTCAAGCTGGTCATATCCATTGAGTAGTATTCCAGTTCCAGCGAGGTTGATGTCTCCGCCATATCCGATTCATTACGGTTATTGCATGGCAATACCCCATTGTGTGATGCTTGGGTGCATCCGGCATTATGTCAGAGCAGTAGTTACACTCCCAGCCCTAGCGGGAACGTGATGCGGTGTGAGTACGCATAGATACAGGCCTCTTTTGCCGTCTGCGCCGCGCTGTACCTCGCCTATGTAGATTATTTTAATGAGTCCTTCGCATGGAGCACCCCCGCAGCCTCTGGCACATGTATTATCAGCTACTGACAATGCCGTCATGTGTCTACGTCTTAGCCATTGGCTACCAGAGTAACTAAGGTGTCCCGTTATCAATTCTCTGGTTAACGTCCAACTAGGGTAAATGGGAGGGGGGTTCGGAATTTTTAAAACTGAGTAAAATGGGGGGGAGAAAATTACATGTAAGGAAAGTTGGGATGAGACTCCTTGCAACAAGCAAAACAGGCGAGTCATAAAAAAAAAGGAGAAAAGAAAACAGGGGAGAATACGCCAGTAAGACATGTCCAGTGGGGTGCATAATCAGGTGTCATTCCTGTGTGTCTCAGTGTGGGTGTGCGGCCCCGCGCCCGAGCAGGCGGGAGCCTAGCGATCAGGGAGCGCGGCCCCACCTGGGGCAGGGGGGGGGAAGGCACGGCAGCAATATCTGGTGGTGCGCCCAGGGGGAGTGTGTTTCAATTCAATAAAGCAGTGAGAGACAGTCGTTTATCGCGTCGCGTTTGAGGCATGTATATGTTCCCCTCGTCCCAACACGGCCTCCGGGTGTCCGCCCCTATTGTGTTGCTGTCACATTAATGTTGTTAGTTGCGAGTGGTGTCTGTGGTGTGTCCTGGTCAGTATATGCTTGATGGAAAGTTTGCAAGATGTCCCTCCACAGCTGCGCTATCGGTATGGCCCTTAGACCTGCCGTTTCTTCCCTGCGCAGGGTCACCTCCTCCGCCACCGCCCAATTGTTGAAAGAGGTGTACCAGTGCTGGAGCTGTGGTGGATCCCATTTCTTCCAGCGCTTGGTGATTAGTCGCTTGGCGGTGATAAGCCCCAGATCCCAGAACCTAGAGTGAACCTTAGTGTGTTTTGTCCTCTTGAATAACCCAAGCAAGCATGCCTCCCACGTTTGTGGCAGCTCCGCCCCGGCCCCTGCCGTCAACAATGTCACCACTGCTGTCCAATAAGTATGTAGCCTGGGACAAGCCCAAAGCATGTGGAGTATATCCACATCTACTTGGGAGCAACGTGGACATTCCGATGTGTCTATGCCAAAATATTGGTTTATGCGGTCCGGCGATAGATATGCTCTATGTGTGATATAGAATTGAATGATCCTAAAGCGGAAGTTGTGTGGGATGTTGCTGGGCCCCTCCAATATTCTCTCCCATTCCTTGTCCGACCAGTCCCTTCCTCTATCCGTCACCCATATGTCTCTTAATGATTGGAGGGTGCAGGCGGTGTGCGTTAATAATGCCTGCGCCAGCCAGTGTACCACATGCGTTCCACCTCCCATGATGTGCAAGTACTGTATTAGGAGGTGCGTCCGCGGCTCTTCCGATATGTCTCCCCAGGCTGTTGTGTATGTGTGCACTATGGATGCATGCAACAAGAACTGCCCTGCTGGTAAACCTGTGTCCTCCCTCAACCTATCGAACGGAAGCAGGGCACCGTCTGCGTATAGGTCAGCCATTGTTTCTATCCCTGCCTGTTCCCAATGTCACAATGGCCCCTCTGTTTTTGGGGGTTCCCAGCAGCGGAAGGGCGGGAGCATAAGGTTTCGTCGCCCGCGTGAGCCATAGGCCGCGCCTATAACATCGATACACCACTGCTAAATGCAACTGCGTCGGATGAGGCACCTTAGTCACGGGGTGGAACAATTTTAGAGTCTGAGTGTGTGTCAGGGCCGGGGAATTCGAGGACGTGTCCCCCAGATTTCTCCCAGCTAGCCAACCGACCACCCACTGCAGCTGTGTGGCTATGTAGTAAAGTTCCTGGTTAGGGACCGCCAGACCCCCTGCCTTTGTAGGGGCATAGAGCTTCCGCAGTGCCACCCTGGGTCGTCCCATGTTCCAGATGAGTGCCATTACCATAGTCTCCAGCTTCCGGAAAATACGATTGGGGACATATACCGGCATGTTGGAATAGTAATATAGGAGTCGAGGCAACACAATCATCTTCGTTAGGGTGACCCGGCCTGGGACATTCAGGGGGAGTGATTTCCTGAAGGCCATTTGCGCTCGTAAGGAGGAGATGGCCCTGACCAGGTTGCCCTCCAGTATATCTTCTGGGGTTCGGTAAATGTGTATCCCTAGATATCGCAAGGTGGTGGTGTGCCAAGCCAATCGTTCTCCGCCAAGGCGTACCTCACATTCTTGTGTGTCAGGGCTGAAGGGGTACACACCTGATTTACCCCAGTTAACTGTGAGTCCCGAAAGGGCCGCAAAGCCACGTAACGAGTCTGTGAGTCCCTGCGGTATCTGCGTGAGATCCCGTGTATATATAATAGCAGGTCATCCGCGTATAGCGAGATCGTGTGGGTCCCATCCGCCAGAGGAATACCCCATGTCTCGCCCTGATTTCTCAGCAGTTCCGCCAGTGGTTCTATTGCCAGGGAGAAAAGTAGAGGCGACAACGGGCAACCCTGCCTCGTGCCCCTCCGCACTCTTATAGCCACGGACAACAGATTGCTGGTGCAGACACGGACCGTCGGTGCTTGGTATAATAGGCTGACCATGTCCGTGTATTCCTCTCCCAATCCGAATTTCAGCATTACCTCCCTGAGATAAGGCCACTCCACGGAGTCGAAGGCCTTCTCCAGGTCAAGCACCAGGCACCCCGATCTCGGCCAGCAAGTAGTGGCTTATTCCTGTACTCTAAACAGCCGGCGAATGTTGTGTGAGGTGCTACGTGTGGGCACAAAGCGGTTTTGGTCCGTGTGAACCAGGGTCGGTGTGAAGGGGGCCAGCCTCTGTGCCAGGGTAGATGCTAAGATTTTGTAGTCGGTATTAAGGAGGGCTAGTGGCCGATACGATCCTAACTCCTCCCCATCACTACCAGGCTTCAGGAGGGAGATCAGGGTGGCCTCATTAAGAGTGGGTGGGGGGGCTGAGTCTTCTATTGCCGTTGTATACATCCGGATTAACTCCGGGATCAGCAAATCCGAGAACGCCTTATAAAACTCCGCTGGCAAGCCGTCTGGGCCAGGAGATTTGCCATTGGAAAGCGCAGCTATAGTCACTCGGAGATCTTCCGTCGTGATAGGCGCCGCTAAATCAGCGCGTTGGGCATCGCCCAGAGTCGGCAGCTGTATGGCCGCTAAGTAATCGGCAATGGCGTTGGTGGGGGCCTGTAGGTAGGAGCGATACAACGCGTCATAATGGTCAATGAAGGCCATGTGAATTTCTTGTTGTGTATAGTGTGTGTCGCCCCCGTCAGCCCGTATCTACGTTACCGAGCGCGTCCGATCCTCCCTGCTGATCAACCAGGTCAGCAGCTTGCCAGGTTTGTCACCTCTGTGGTGCGTTCGCGCCGAGTGAGCCACGTAATTAAGGCATCGTAGCCTTTCTAGTAGTCGCTCATGTACTGCCCGAGACTCTAGTGCGTCATCTCTTCCAACCTCCAACGTAATTTGCTCCTTCCGTAGGAGTTCCGTCTCGATCTTCGTTAAGTCTCTTTCTAATTGCATCCGTAAATTACCCTGCGTGCCCAGACAGTGTCCCCGTATTACTACCTTGAACGCATCCCACTCCACCTGAGGGGTGGATGCCATGCCCGTGTTTTCTTCGGAGTAATGGCCTATCTGCACGAACAGGGAGCCTCGGAATGGGGCATCTAATAGCAGGTCTGGTTGTAATTTCCAGGTGGTGACGGGCGGATGCGCGCGCGCCCATGCAAAATCTAGGATATGTGGGTTATGGTCCGAGTGTGTGCGACCCATGTAGTGCGCGTCAGTCACTTGAGGGAGCAAGTCAGTCGTGAGCATGAACCTGTCCAATCGTACATGTAGGTCGTGTGCATGTGAGTAAAAGGAGTATATACGGGCGTCAGGGTTCCTACTTCGCCAAGCGTCGTGCAGATCCCATTGAGTTGCCCAGGTTTTGAGTGCCTTCATGGCCCCGGAAATGGGTGCTCCCGGGAGGGGCGGGAAGGAGCGGTCCAGCGTGACGTCCAAGATGCAGTTATAGTCTCCGCCCAAGACCCAGGGGAGGCCGTGCCATGGGGACAGGACCTCAGAGAGTTTCGTGAAAAACCCCTGCTGGTCCACATTAGGGGCATACACTGATGCCAACACAATCTGGCGCCCATCCAGTCTGCCCTGTAACATCACCATTCGCCCTTCTCTATCAATATGGGAGTGATCTACTTCAAGGGGGGTCCCTGGCCGAACCCAGATAAGCGCACCTCGGGCATATGATGAATAACCTGTAGCGTAAAGTTGCCCCCGCCATCTGCGCCTCAGCATGCGCGTCTCAGTATCACTTAAGTGAGTCTCCTGTAAGAGCGCTATCTGGATTTTGTGTCTTTTCAAATATGCGTATATCTGATACCGGCGAGAGGGTGTGTGCATGCGACGCACGTTCCACGTGCATATCTTGGTCTCTGCCATCAAATTAGCTTAAGTAGTTCCTGCTGCCCCCGCTGTACGAAAGTGCCATCCCCGCCCCCAGGGCGCCCCGCCCCCCACCTCCGAAACACAAACACCATCACCCACTTTAAGGGAAGAAAGGAACAACATATCTGCAGATAGCGTATTCATATCAATGAAACTTGGGGGACAAATATAAGGGGGAATACCAAAAGGGCAGCCGCAAAACGTGCAGCCGTCCAAACACTCTATCGAGTTAATAAACATTCAAGTCTGGGGGGGTTGCCTGTTGCTTAGTTGGTCAAGAATATCAACATTAGGAAGCAAAACGTGGAAATACAGTCTCCCACCCGGGGAAGCAATTGCCAGTCACAGCAGGCTGCACGTTGGGGCAGCTGGGCGTAAGAGAAATGTGTCTGCCTCGTGGCGCCACGCCACTGGTGTATGTTAGCCCACCTCATGGGGGATGTGTCACCGTGTGGTACTTCTTAGTCAAGAGGGGGAATAAGGCAGGTCTCGCCGCCTCATATTGTCTCTGCAGCTGGTCGCCAGTCCGGTCATCCGCGCCCACGCGGTCAGGGATGGTACTCACTGTGTCTTTCGGTTGGCAGTTTTTCCCCTTCAGAGGGCAATCCTCAGCACAGAGCCCCAGTGACTGCGGGCAGCCAGCCCCAGACGGACCAGGCATCATTCCCACAGTGTCCAGCACCTGGCTTGGAGGTGAAGGCGGGGAGCAGGAGCCGACAAAAGGAACGTGGAAGCGTGTCAGAGTCTCATCCAAGCAGGTCCACCGTTTGTGGTGTGACATCGGGAAGTTCCGAGGAGTGCTGCGAGTCCGGTATCCCATAAATTGCCTCGTCATCACTCTGCAAGGCGCCTGGACTTGTCGCAAGGGGAGACTGTGTGGCCGGGGGGTTGCTAATCTCCGCGACCACTCGCAGTGCATCACGTTGTTCTCGGTGCATTTTTTCTTCAGGTGGGCCAGCGCCCGGCTGCCTGCGGTCCTCAGGAGTCGGTGGCGATTTGTTGCCATGCCTCCGTCTCTGGCCTCTGTTACGCTTTGTTCGAAAGGCGTCCGTGTGCTTCGGCGGAGCGTTATCCGTGCCGTTGTCTAGCCAGACTTCTGCTTCTTCGGGGTTGGAAAAGAAGTGTGTTTTGTCCCGTGCCACCACTCTGAGTTTTGCCGGGAACAGAAGGGAGTATTTGAGTCCGAGTTGGCGTAGACGCCGCTTCACCGCCAGGAAGGAGTGCCTCTGGCGCTGGACCTGGACTGTGTAGTCCGGGAAGAACATGATGTGGGCGTTCTCAATTTGAATGGTCTGGAGCTTACGCGTTTCCCTCAGTATGGAGTCACAATCTCTGTAGTTTAAGATACGGAGCAGGAGTGGGCGGGGATTGGAGCCTGTCGTTAGAGGCCGTGTTGGAACACGGTGTGCCCGTTCCACCACGAAGTGAGGCGACAATGTTCCCTCCGGCAGCAGCGTCCACAACCAGTTTTCCATGTGTGTTGTGGGGTCTCTCCCCTCCCATCTCTCCGGCACTCCCACTATCCGTACGTTGTTCCGCCTCGCCCGTCCTTCCGCGTCCTCCGCCAGGTCCTCCAGGAACTCGACCCTGTTGAGGAGGTCTCTTATTTGCTTTTCCGATTGTGTGACTCGTGGCTCTAGTGTTGACATCGAGGCTTCCAGGGTGGTGGAGCGATCCGCAAGTTTCCTGTGGTCTGCTCTAAGATGCGTGAGGTCAATTGCGACCCCGTCTATTTTCCCTTCTAGGGATGTGCGTGTTGACAATATTGATTCCTCCAACCTCTCCATTGCCACCAGTACCGTGTCCAGTTTGGTCGTCACAGGATCGGCGTCGCCCTGCTTCAAGAGTTTGCTCATCCTGTCTCGAGGTTGCGTCCCGCCTGTGCCCGTGCGCGTCTTGACTCCCCCAGACAATGGCAGTTGCGGGGGTGTTTTTAATGTAGACGTGAGGGCAGCGTCCTACAATATGTCCAGTTGAGGGTACTCACTTGGTCTCTGTTCGTCACCAAGCACCTGTGAGCCCTCCGTCTGTAGCAGCGTTGGTGTGGCTCGGGAAGCGGGCTCCGCGCTGCCAGTCGCTCGGACCCGTGGGTTGTGCCTCCGCGATTGTGTGCTGTTCGACACCCTCAGCGGTGAGCACGCACCGGGATGGACTGCACAGCTGCTGCAGCGTCGGCCACGGTGTCAGCACTGCCGTTGTAGCCCCTCACGTGGTCCGCGGCGATTCACCCCCCAATCCTTAGCGCCGGTCAGCGTTTGTGTCTCAGTGGTCTCTATTGCAGCCCGCCCGGTACTGGCCCACAGCGGTCAGCCAGCAGCCCACGGGATCCGGGTCCCAAGAGCCGCAGAGGGTACACTTCATCAGTTGGTGGGGCTCGTGTCTCCCAGTCCGAAGCCCAAGCCAAGATGGCGTCCCGGTGATTCTCCGGTCCCGTGGATCTCCGATGCCAGGCCCGGGGGCCGTAGCGCCCGCGCCGCTCTGTTGTTGGCCGCAGACTCAATGCGGGAAGCGGACCCCGTGGCTTTGGGTCTCTTCACCACAGCACCCCGGCCTCTCTCCAGGCACTGCGTGTGAGGCACATGAGCGGCAGGTGTGTCCGCGGTCAAATAGGCGCAGCGCACTGTGCCAGCGCTCGGGGCACCGCCAGGCAGGTCAACTTGAATCACCTGGTGCGGCGTGAGCGTTTGGCTGCGGGCCCCCCTCCTAGATCCGGCTCCGCGTCCAGGGATCACCGCCTCCTTTCTCCGCCGCGGCCCCTCGTAGGGCCTGCACTTCCGCCGCAGGCCCCGGTCTTGCGTAGGTCACCACGCCGGCCTAACGTTCAGGCTCACGGCCGGCTCCCAACGAGATCTCCCGCTGCGGTGCGGCGTCCCTCGGTGGCTTGATTTTTGGCTGGGTGGGAGCCAGCGGGTCTGCACATCAGCTCCCTCTGTCTGCGGTCCGCTGTTACGGGGTAAATGCCGGATAAATACCCCAGGAAGGGGAGCTCAAGCCGGAGCTCTACCCGTGCACGTCTTGCCTCATTGCGCGCTTAGCCACGCCCACCGTGACCCTGCGCTGCTGTGCTGCCAGCGGGCACCATTTACCTTCCAGCATATAGCGCCTAACTATGGACAAAGCTCCTCTGACATGTGGCACCATCTATAGAGCTGGCTTCACAATAGCTACTCTCAAACCTTCCCCTGGGCTGGTTTGGTAGTAGGTACCCTACCGGATTCCGTTGAGCTGATCAGACTTTAGGTTCCCTCAAATCTTCCACAGAGCTGGTCAGATAGCACCCGCATACTCGGTTCAAGTTATTCCGCCAGGTCACGGAACTCTGTGGTATCTCACAGAGTTTTTTGGTAACTCTGCTGAATTCCATGGAGTGAAACACCTGGAACTGTATCCATACCTACCCAAAAGTAGAAATCTTCACAGCAACTTCTCCCAGTGGCACCTCAAAGACTCTTCCTCCTCTGACACCGCCAACTGTCTTACACCGCTCAACTTTACCTTCTCAGACATTACATAATGTCAACATGATGAAGCAGTTCTTTATGTCTAAGTTTGACACCCATAGAATAGGACTTAACAGTAAGAAATAATAGGTATGTATAATTGGTGATTAGGATATAGAAGGGATTTTTGTTCTCAAACTGGAAGTAAGTATGGTTTGGTTTACACATATAAAATGGGGACCTAGGAATAAATGGTTTAATTATGGGAAACGATACAGTGTTTACTTTAGATGTTTCCCTGGGTCCAATATGGTGCTATTAGGAAGAGGAATTATAGGTAGGATTTTGTGAACAATCCCTAGGATTAGAAAAGAGGCCCTCTCGAGGCTCACAATTACATGATATATGGTGAGTTTTAGAAGCAATAATACATATATACCTGAATATATGAGCTTCTGTACAGGGAAGGACTGTTTGAGAGGAAGAACAGCCTCTTCTACAGGGCGCCAAAGTCAGAGAGAAAAGCCAAAAGATGTACAACTAGAAGGTGGGTAGAGTTATAACCCCATATCTCTATTGGTCACAGGTCCAAGGTAAGGAAGCGTAATTGAATACCTGTGCAGCCCGATGATCCTTAAAACAGAGGCAAGTTAGAACCATCAGGTTTATATAGACACACTGGATGAAGGGGTCTAAGCAGATTTCAGTTAGCTGAGAAAGATTTGATACAGGGGACATGCAACAATAACTAGAACATATCGCCATGCTAGATGCATTATGATTAGCAAACTAGGAGTTGTAATTTGAGTATGACGAGCTATCAGTTTTGTATAGAGAATGCCTTTAATGTTCTAATAAGGGCAAGTTAATCCTATGGGGGTTCATTAACACCTATTAAGTGGACAGAAGAGTCTGATTACACTGTGGTGAGCGGACAGAAATTAAATATGGGAGACCTGCAGTATGAGTTGAAACATAATACAGTTAGCATTTTAGACATAATACGATTGGTACACCATTTGTTTTGGAAAGGATGTAGCGAGTTATCTGGCTTAAAGTGAGCAGATGTGGTGTCATAGTGATTGAGAACAGAATAGGCCTGTAGAGGGCTTGGGGCCACATGTATGTACCATTTTTTAAGGTCGCAAAAGCCCTGATTCACAGACTCGACCCGTTTGCGGCCAGGAAAAAAGCTTTCCCAATGTATCAACCCTATTTTGCAATTCGGAAACCTATTACCGAATCACAAAATGAATTAGTGATTCGCTATTGGGAAGGGGCATGTTCAGGGTGTCCCTTCATAATACAGAATCTCATCAGTATGTAGGAATGTTTTGTGACTGAAATGTGGTTGCAAAACATTCACCTTTTACCACATACTACAAGTAGGTGGTAACCCATTCGCAAATGGGAAAGGGTCCCCAATGGACCCCTTCCCCTTTGTGAATGTTTGTAAAAGCATTTTTTAAGAGTAGGCAGTGGTTGCACGGACCACTGCCTGCTCTTAAAAAATGTAATGAAATCTTTTCATTTCTTTTTTTAAACGTGACCCATTTTCCTTTAAGGAAAACGGGATGTTTAAAAATAAGATTGCTTTATTTAAAAGCAATCGCGGGCACGAGGTCTGTTGACCCCAGAAGGCTACCATACCCATGAATTTAGCGATTCCTAGGGGGTTGCAAATTGCAATCTACCTCATTAATATTAGTGAGGTAGGTCAATTTGGCACCCCCTAGGAATCGCTAGGTGAAACTCTATGAGTTTCGTACATTTGTAAGAGCAATTAACTAATTGTGATTCGTAAAAATCGTTATTACAAATGTTGATACGTGTGGCCCTTGATCTGTTATGTACAACATTTTATTTGATTTGCTTGATAGGTACTAAATGATGATTAAAATTGGGAATCAATAACAAGAATTGAAACATGCAGGTGAGAGAGTAAACCCATTCACGAGGTGTAGGCTGCAATATTGATCATTCAGCATTTTCAATCTATTGTGAACATTAATTTTGTGACAGGGTTGAGAATTCATCTATCTGTGTATCTTTTTGTGATGTTAGTAGTCCCTATATAGAACAGTATACGTATTGTGTTTGTTCTTGTCTCCTAGATCGCATGTGTCTTTGTGATGCTTAAATAATGTTATATAATATTTCTGTATGTTTCCTTTGTCTTATAGATGTTGTGAAATCATGTTATATTTGTATTTTATGGAAGATATATATATTTTTTTAGTCCTGAAGAAGATGCAACTCATTAAAAAATCCCACCGTAATGCATCTACAAATGATTGTGACAACTTACTGACACTGGCCATTTCAATATGATTGAAAGCAAATTCATGGATGTTCAATTATATGAATGGTAAAGGTGTATATGCTCAAACACAGATGGATTTGTCCTAAAGAAAATCTACATTTCTTTTATGGTTATGTGTTTTATGTGTTTCTATATTTTACGTGTGTGATATTTTTTATATCTTTGCACACAATTGTTATCTGATTACAATAATATGTATTTTCTTGACTTTTGGTGTTCATATTAGCTTTCTTCTGGTTGGAGGTTGTGTGTTTGTGTATTGCAAGAATCAATCAATCAGAGGAATTGTAAGCAGGCTACTCACCCGCGAGGGTCTCAAGGCACTGGGGAGGGGTCTGCAGGGAGGGGGCGCGTCTGATGTCAGCCGGTAGCTCGTTCCAGGTCTTGGCTGCAATGTGAGAGAAGGATCTTCCACCTGCTCAGGCTCTGTGGATGCGCTGGGTTTTGGTCAGTGTGAGGTTGGAAAGATCGGCGGTTTCTTTTGGGTACATGGGAGTTGATTCTGTCGATGAGGTATTTTGGTCCATTGGGGCATTTGTAGGCTTGGGTGAGGATTTTGAAGGTGACTCTTTTCTCCACAGGGAGTCAGTTGGATTTTCAATCACAGGACTTGGTTGGAGTGAAGTTTCGCACACAGTATAAAACTGAAATATATATAATAAATATTTATAGCAGAACTAGTCTAGCTAGTAAGGAATCTTTGGTGATAGATCAGCTAAATCAGTTTTAGGTTCAATTGCCACAAGGGCAATGGTAATTGTGGGAGGTGACTTTAATCGCAAATTTGAACCAGTTGTGAGATTTGAAAATATCTTTGATGAGGAAGACATGGCAAATAACATTCCCCTTCGGGAAAGTAGCCCGGTAGTACCCTGCACAGTTGCTGTTGCACAACTGATAAGATTGGTGTCAGGGCATGGACTCAGAGCTTGTAACGGCTGATTACCGTCTGATAGTCCGAATGCTGGTAAATGTAATAGGGGTAATTGTAAGAGCAGTATTCGCTACATTTTGGTATCTATTGGCCTTTGGCCAATTTTATTTGACCTGGTAGTTGAAGATAGAACTGACAGTGATCATTATCCCTTACACTTGACACTATCAGATCATTTATTTCAACCATCTCCTTTGAACAATGGAGATAGTAACTTCATTGTCAATGAACCATTAGTAAGCAATAATCGTAGAGCCTTAAAATGGCCATCTATAGGGGGAAGTAATGAGGCTATGAAGCAGATTTACGACATTTTCGTAGACATAATTTCTCCACATGCTTATATGCCTGCAGAAGAGTTCCCAATAATGGATATACATTATGCATTGGTAGATGCATCATTAAAACCTATTTTTGAGTAAGATTCCGAAAGAACGTAAAAGGGGGGGAAAATGATACAAGTAATTTAGATAATCCCTGGTACAATAAAGAATGCCGTGAGGCAAAAAAATAACTTATTATGGCTACAAAAACTAAGAATGCCATGGCCTTAAGGGAGAAAAGGAGCAAGTATAAGAGATTACTAGTACAAACTAAGAAACATTGGGGTGATAATATCTGGACTGAACTGATTAGTGCAGCTAAAACCAAAGACCATGCTGGTTTTTGGTGATTGATAGCAAAAGGTAATAAAGCGGGAAGATGTAGTAAGGATTTATTTTTAAACGCTAATACCTGGGTTAACCATTTTTCCAGTCTTTATTCAACATCTATGAGTGATATAACATTTAATCTGCAAGATTATGTAATAATCTCAAGCATAGTCCCCCTACATTTTAGTTTGGAAGCTACTCTGGCAGCAATTGACACAGTAAAACCGGGGAAAGCACCAGGCCCAGATAAGATACCAGGAGATTTACTGAGGCATGATAAAACTGTTTGGGGCCCTCACATTGATTTTCTTTGTAATTCAGTCACCTCGGGTGCACCAATACTGGAATCATGGAAAGGGGCTGAAATCACTACGATTTTTAAAAAAGGTAACCGCCAAGACCTTTCGCATTATCGACCGATTAGTTTAATAGATGTTTTACAAAAAATGTATGCTCGACAAATTTTAATAAAATTCATTGATCTGATCGAGGAGAACTGTATTTTATCAAAATATCAGACTGGCTTTAGAGCCAAGACTAGCACAATTGGCCTGGTCTTTAGATTTCTTTGTATGAGCTGGAAATATACAGTTTTTAAGAAGGGTCATCTGTATATTGCCTTTGTCAACCTAAAGGCCGCCTTTGATCTCATCCCTATAAACCTACTTTGGAAAGCCCTAAAAGATCAAGGAGGTACCAGGGGAAATACTCATGCAAATAATAAGAATACATGAGGTTAATTATGCAAAGGTTAGATGGGGCCCGAGGAGTGAGCCTACTGAGAATTAGAGTAAAAATGGGCGTAAGGCAGGGATGAGTACTGGTGCCCACCCTATTTTCATTGTATGTAAATGATATTCCAGAGTACTTATTGGGCTGCAAACATGATTCTCCCGAGTTAGGGGGGTGCCAGTACCTGCCCTTTTATTTGCAGATGATAACATTTTAATATCTCAAACTCCAAAAGGCCTACAATTTTTTAATAGATACTTTTGGTGCATACTGTGACACTAAGGGCCTGGAAATAAATTCTAGCAAGACAAAATATATGGCAGTTAACCCACACAAGTCTTTTAAATAGAACTTTACTGTTAAAAATCAGAAGCTGGGGGCGCTAGGTGGCGCTAGACCTATATGGCCGCCATCGCGTAGAGCTCTCGCCAAGCCGGGAGCCCCAACCAACATAACCCTCATCCTGCCTTCGAAATTTGGAGCCTAACCCTCACTGACACGTGGCTACAGACTTCCTGCAGCTGTGGGGCGAACTTCGGCCCGGAGGCTGCACCGGTCATCCTGCAGTCGGCCCGGTCTTGCGCACGCAAGACCGGGGTCGACCAGGCCGGCCGTAGACAGCGCGACACGCACGGCGGAGCCCGCGGGGGCCGAGTGGAATGCCCTCCTGCCCAGCGGGCACTGCAGAAATACTGGGGGAGTTGGGGAGTGGAGCACATACTAAGGAGTGAGGTGAGTAGAGGGCAGCGCGTGAGAGGAGCGGCAAGATAATTGGAAAGGGAGCAGTGTCGCCGCCATTTTGCGGGGATCGGCCGTGCACTGCCCGCCTGGCCCTGGGAGAGGCCTTAACACACGAGCAGTGAGCCCGGCATGAGAAAACAGGAACAGAGTGGGCTGGGGCAGCACGGCTCGGACCTGCCTGCGCATCTCTGGAGCGGTCAGTTTCATATTTGAGGGGCAGCGCGATCAGTGCACTTGGGGGCCACATAGCAAAGCCCCTATCAGAGGACAACACAGAGCAGCACCTACATCCCCCTGAATCACAGCATAAGGCACACTAAACAGACTGCGGGGATAGAAGTATCCGGACCCTCCCTTTGGGAATCGGTGCGCGGCGGAGCTGCGGATATACTGTGATCGGCCCCTCCATGCGTGGTTGGTCAGATACTCCCCGGGGCCTATCGCTACAGTAATAACAGCCGTTGAAGGGCCAGTGTGACATCAATACCCGAGGCCTCCTCACCATCACGCCTAGAGGCAAGCCACGATGGGCAAAGCGGAACCGCGCCAATCTAAACTGCCCTTTGACACACGCAGAACGCAGGGCGCAACCTCCGACGGCAAGGGCACTGTTGACCCTCCTGAACCACGTGACGAAAGCTGGAAGGCCCTCCTGGTCCGCATGCAGCAAAGTCTAACGTCCATTGACTCGAAAATAGACTCCATGACACTCCGTTTGGACAACGCAGTTGCGAAACTGGATTGACACGACGTGCGTATTAAGGAAGTGGAACAGAGGGTGTCGGATATGGAGTACGGGGCAACGACCAGCAGACAACACATGGCGCACATGGACAAACTCCTGAAAGTCATTGCTGACCGGAACGAGGAGTTGGAATCTCGTTCCCGACGCAATAATGTCCGCATGCTAGGTCTGGCCGAAACTACCAACACAGGGCGCCTAGAAGACTAGATGGAACACTTGCTGGTTGAACTCTTCGGACGCGACGCGTTTTCTGCGCACCTTGTTATTGAACGTGCACATCGCTCCCTGGCACCAAAACCCCCTCCAGGTGCAGCGCAGCGCCTGATCATTATGAAATTTCTTAATTACAAAGACAGGGACACACTTCTGCGCCTGGCAAGAGAGAAGGGTGAGGTGAGACATGACAATACCACCCTGTCATTCTACCCTGACTTCACCCAATTGGTACAGGAGGCCCGAAGAAAGTTCCTCGCAGTGAAAAAGCAACTTCAGTCCCGCAGCATCCAGTACGCGATGCTATACTCGGCGCGACTGCGGATCCATCACAGAGGCCGGCAACATATATTTCTGACACCCCAGCAAGCCGAAGACTACCTGAAGCACGACAGGCGATCAACTTCCAGAGAGGCAGCCGCGAGACGGAGATCACGATCTAACTCGCCACTGTCGGAACCCGCTTGAGACTTGGCACCAACGTTGCAGAGACTGCGGGCGGAGGAGCTCTATGGCGGCATCAGGATGTACATCGGGAGGGTGATGTATGACACTTTTATTGACATGAAGGCATGAACTGACTTCTGGCCGCCCACCCCCGCCCCGTTGTATCGACACCTGAGTCACAGGTGGTCGTGGATGGGTGAAATAGGGAGGTGTGACGGTACTGGCGGGAGCTCCTAGCGGCCCCCATTGAGGGCATTACCCTTTGTTTGATTAACACTAACTGGGGTCTTTTTTCTTTGTTTTCTCTTTTTCTTCAAGTTCACTGGGTACTTTAGGGTGTACGTTGACACCTAAGGACATGTTCTTTGCTAGGGAGGGGAGGGATGCTATTCTCTGGCAGATTGGGGCAGCCGGTGTGGGAGAACTTGGGTGGAAGGGGAAGGGGAAAGGGGGTTAACGCAAGATGCTGAGTCAGCGGAGGGAAGTAGTTGGGGTGAGTTTCAAGAGGGATGCTTGATACGGTCTGATGAGTCGCAGAAGAAAGACAAGACACTTCAGCAGGAGCTCAAATGTTGTATTTTTCAATGCAGGATAAACAGGTAGACGTTGCTACAGGCGTTAGCGCTATTTCATGGAATGTGCGAGGGTTTAATGATCCCCGGAAGCGGAGGCAAGTACTAGGTTATCTAGACAGACACCATGTCAGTATTGCTTTCCTACAGGAAACGCACTTGACAAAGGGGTCCACCCCTAAATTTGCATCCAGGTGGGCTTTGCATGGATGCTACGCCTCATATTCCTCGTACGCCAGAGGGGTGGCCATTTTGATTAAACGCGGGGTACACTTTGTGGAATGGGGTAGAGAAGAAGATCCGGACGGAAGGTACTGTTTGTTGTGGGGAGCCCTGCAGACACAAGATATTGCATTAGTGAACTATTATGGACCCAATGTAGATGACCCTCACTACCTGCAACTGTTAAATGGCAGGGTGAGAACGCTGGGTTGTAGATACCTCATCTGGGGTGGGGATTTCAATACTGTGGTTGATCCGGCGTGGGACAGGGCACACGCCGCACCGGCACACTATACCGCTTCCCTGCGCGCCTTGCAGGACATAGTACAAGAAGAGGGGTTAATAGACACCTGGCGTTTTTTACACCACTCCTCTGTCCATAACACCTGGGCTAGGTTGGATTATGTGTTTGTGGCGAAAGGAATGACAAACTGGGTACAGAGAGCGACACACCTGGCTAGGACATTTTCGGATCATTCCCCAGTGAAAATCTCCCTACACATACCTGTAGCTACCGCCCCCTACTTTGGCTGGAGGTTGAACCCCTCACACTTACAGGATTCTGCTTTCAGGTCTGAATTGGAGCAAGAGATAACTGATTTCTTCCCTAGAAACACTGGCTCAGTGGCAAGTCTCACGACTGTCTGGGAGGCTTTCAAAGTGACTGTCAGAGGGTGGTGCATTGCTAAGGGAGGTGGCATATCGAGAGCCTTGCGCGGAACCCTGCATACCCTAGAGTCTGAATTGAATGCGCTGGAGCGAGAAGCTAAGAGCGCTGTAGATCCTACCCCCATACAGGTGCGCATACGAGAGAAACTGACGGAGTACACTGTAGAGGCGGAGCGCAAATGGAAATTTCGAGGGAAACAGGGAGAAGCAAGAAGATATGGGGAAGGCGTTAGGCCAGGACGCTCACTAGCTGGGGCGATACGTCCTCCACGCTTTCAAAACTTTGTCACAGAACTGCAAGACGGGCAGGGGGGAACGAGCAGGTCACCACCAGAACAAATAGATATCCTGACTGACTATTATAAAACACTATACACCTCACAGAGACCAACTACGCTACAATTGGAGGACTACTTTGACGATGTAGCCCTGGTGGGGCTCGGCCCGGGGCAGCAAAAATTCTTAGCTTGCGACCTTGAAGTAGATGAAATTAATGAGGCAATAATGGGCATGGCCTCTGGAAAATGCAATGGATCAGATGGGATTACCATTGATTTTTATAAAACCTACGTACACATCCTGGCCCCTATCCTTAAGGCAATATTTTATGAAGCGCTGGAAGAGGGCGTACTCCCGGACACCATGCGAGAAGCGCACATACTGTCCTTACTTAAGCCTGGTAAAGCCCCTGATCACTGTGACTCCTACCGTCCATTGTCCCTGCTAAATAGTGACACTAAAATATTGGCCAAAGTACTCGCTACTAGACTGAATCTTCTTCTTGAAAAGATAGTACTACCGGGCCAAGCGGGATTTGAACCCAATCGGGCAACCTCGCACAATTTGCGCACACTGCTTGCGATCCTCCAGGACATAAACCCCAAATGGGGCGGCGGCGGCAGTCTTTCTTGACGCCACCAAAGCGTTTGATTCCCTGGAGTGGGGTTATATGTTTGGGACCCTGGCCTACATGGGGATGCCGGGACAGTTTCTCAGACGGATCAGGCTTCTGTATGAGGCGCCATTGGCCAGAGTATTGCTTAATGGGGTGCGCTCTGTCCCCTTTTGGATAAATAGGGGGACAAGACAGGGGTGCCCCCTGTCGCCTGTTTTGTTCGCTATTTCCATTGAACCCCTTGCAGCTAAGCTGCGCCAGCACCATAATCATAGAGGACTTAACTACCCGTCCCGCCATGTGCTCGTCTCCCTTTACGCAGACGATATTACTCTTTATATTTGCAATCCAGGGGAAAACCTTAACCCTGTTCTGCGGGAAATTACCAAATTTGGAGCGTTTGCAGGAGTGCAAATGAATTGGGGTAAATCTGCTGTGTTCCCGTTGACTGATCACACCGTCCCTCAACCCCTTGATTACCCACTACAGTGGGAAGACTCTGAATTTCGCTATCTGGGGATCTATATCTCCAGGGATAAAGACACATTAATGAGGACGAACTACAGTAGGGTTATGTCCAAAGTGACGGACAATATCACACCCTGGCTTAAGCTTCCGTTATCTATGGCAGGACGCATATCACTCATCAAAATGGTGATAGTGCCTAAACTCCTATACCTGTTTGTGAACATCCCTTACCACCCCGGGGCACATTTCTTTGCAACTCTGAGGACTCAGCTCATAAGGCTGATATGGGGAGGGAAGCAGGCTCGTCTGAAGCTGGACTCACTTGACTGCCATATAGATTTGGTGGGTTTGACGTTCCAGACTTCGAACAATACTACCACAGTGCTCAGGCGCATTTCGCAGCCTACTGGTTTCACCCCCCCCTTACATGCCCCACCTGGCGGTGGAGGACGGCCACATGACGCCTGTCCCCCCGACGGGGTATGTATTTGTCCCATTTAAAGCGGGCAACCGAGACCCTACTACTGTGGACTGCACTGTGAAAGCAATGCACTGGCTGGCGAAAGCTGAAGGCATAACACACCTCTATTCCCCTAAAATATTGTTGCATGCGTGCCCGTTGTTAAACGTTACCACAGAGAAAATATGTCAAAATATGCTAGTTCGTCTAGGGTACTTCACGTGTGGTGGCCTTTTCCTAGACGGAAGGTTCCGGACACAGGAACAATTTTTGGGAGAAGACCCCCCGCCGCGCATTTATGGACCTTTTCCTTTATACAAGAATAAAACAGTGTATGAAGGACATTTGCTCTGACTTCCCAACGGAACCGGAAATATTCCAATCTCTACATCTGATGATGCAGGGAGAAACACTGAAACATGCCACGTCTGTATTATACGCTAGGAGCAGATCGGTTCCCCCCCAGGAGCCGGCTCGGGCTAGAGCGGCTTGGGACAAGGAGTTGCCCACCCCACTCACAGATGAGCAGTGGGAAATAGCATGCACACAGACGGAACGCCTTTCCGGTAGTAGCAGGCTTAGGTTACTCCACTTTAAATTTTTGCACAGATTATATCATACACCGGCGCATCTGCATAGGCTGGGGCTACGGCAGGATGATTGTTGCCATCGTTGCCGTCAAGGGCCGGCGGACTTCTTACATTTAGCTTGGAACTGCCCCAAGGTGGCGGAGTATTGGGAGGAAGTACTGGTGGGGCTAGCTGACATGCTGGGGATCACTATTGAGCCACTCCCAACGACGATTCTGCTAGGCCTAATCACACATATTAACACCCCACACAGGAAATTAATTTCGCTGAGTATACTGCTGGCGAAGCGGCAAGTGGCATGTCGTTGGGGGAGGGGCAGGACACCCAAGTTCAAGGAGTGGATACGAGATATGGTGATGTAGCAGGAGAACTTGCATTCGTATGCGGAGCAGATGCCCTTAACATCCAGGCCTAAAGACATCTGGGGCCCTTTTTTTAGCTTATCTCAGAACGCACCAAGTGGAGGACAACGAAGCGGCTGATGGGAGAGGGGTTGAAATGTAAGACCACATGTATCACCTGTGTGTTGACGCTTGGATGACCTGCATGCTATTTAATCTTAATTCATCATGACTACCGTAACTTACCTGTATTGTATGAGATGTTTATGCTCCTCTGCTGGAAACAGCAACTGATTGCTCTAATTATTTGATTTTCTTTGTCGCACCATGCCTGACTCATATGAACAATGTACCTAGAACATGCACTAGAAGACAATGACAAGTAAGGGTAAGGAGAGTAGTTGAAGGAGATTCATGGTACTTTTTTCCAGTAGGGGGGAGGGAGGGGGGAGTTACCTGTCATGTGACTGTCTCAGGATACCAGCTGACTATTATATGTTATATTTGTATATTGTACCATTGAAACAAGCTATAAATAAAGTTTTTTTTTTAAATCAGAAGCTAGAATACATGCATAATTTTAATATCTAGGTATAACCCTGGACACTAAAATGACTTGGAAACCGCAATTGGAGAAAAGTAAGACCATTTTACTTTAAAACTCTCTACCGATAGTAAAGAAATATGAGAGTAGTATTTACAAGGCAGTATCCCCTGCCCTTGAGGTATACAATATAGGTGTGGAAAAACAGCCCAAATTACAACCGATGCCCAGGCTGCTGGCACAAGACGCCTCTTAGTTCCCAGTTTGATCAGTTACCAAATAAAGAGACGGGCGCTGGAAGCGGGAGTGCAATAACAGATTTTTATTTCTCATGAGGAGAGCCTGTCATTTCGGACACGCGCACAATGTCTTCAAGAGGTGCTCTAACAAGTTTCTCTGAGGCTCCGTCTTTTATACACAGGTTTATGATGCACAAACATTCCTTATTGCAATAAAGAAACTTTGAAGTACGAAAAGGCACGTTTGGAATCCCAGCTTCAGGCCTATTCCCATGCCTGTCGCTCAGATGTCGTTTCCCCTCCCAAATGTAACATGTGATTGTAATCTTGCAGCCGGACATTCCAACAGGACACGAGGGCAAGAGGGGGTGGTCAGATCTAAGGTTGGGCAGGCGATAAGATCGGGCACTTCGGTTGGTGTATCACGTTTTGCTATGCGGGCCGGGGGGGGGTACATCCATGAGGCTTTGTTTTATGACTTGGGCCCGGGTCGAGAGGCCAGGTGTAGCCGGGGGGGGTCATCAGAAGAGGGGAAGGGTGCTCTTGGGAGGAATGCAGGGGGTGTCGGTCAGGCAGGGGTGTCACTTTTAGAGCAGGGTTGCGCAGAGGGAGAGGGTTTTATGGCCTATGCATGAGAGAGTGGGGGTGTTCAACGGGGGGGGCGAGCTGGGGATTTAACAAACGGGCAGGGAGGCCTTGGTGCCTAAAATGGCTGTCGTGTACGTGCGTGCATGGGCCTATGCTGGCGGGATGATGCGGTCAATGCTTCGCGGTATTCGTTCTGCTTACAGCGAGGGGTATGGTGAACACAAATGAACGCCGCTTATGTACATATACATTGTCATTTTCCACAGTCACCGCTTTTTAACATAAGTTAGTTCATTTCCGTGTTTATCATAACTGACGGGGTGTACATATAGCCATGTGTGGTCAATGAAAATAGCGTTTGTCAATACTGGCGGATTGCATATAACCATGTGCAGTCGATGCGATAGACGAGGTGCAATACAGATGAATTTACATTTGTCGTGATATATATACGACTCTAGAGATCGGTATACTACTCAGTCGGAGTCAATCAAGGAAATGTTCCGACACATTATGGAACCATGTTTTGACTCTCTCTCCGGCGGTGTCAATGTACAGTCAAAAGTGACCGATGAAACATTTTGAAAGCAATACAAAGTGGTTGAGGGAGGAATTCAGTTCAATACAAGCAAGTAGTCAGGGGGGGGGGGTTGAAAGTTCAGAAAGGGGAGGGGGGGTCTTCGCCACAGTGTCTTTTTAGCAGCGAGCCATCACTGGTAGGCTCTAGTAGTTCGTTTTCTTCCGTTGGCGCTGTTGAGCACCAGCGGTGGAGCTATAGGTCCAGCTCGGATCCATCCTTACACGTCGCAGGGTGCGATCTGTCCTCTGCTGTTAGACCACAGTCCTGTTTCCTAACTAATATTTTGAAGGGTGCCTCATGCTGGGCACCTGCATTTCTTTCTCCTTCCGTGGCAAACCCTATTCTACCTAAATGCTGTTCTTCTTCTCTGAGTCAAAATCCATGTCAAAAAAGGGGGGGGTTGTCGGATAATCGAGGGACGAGAGGGCGGAGTGGGATCAGATCTTTGAGACAAACCAAGGGAGCAAAGGATAACGAGCAGGCAGGCCCATCAATCGGGCTCAAAGGGGCGGGGACTTCTGGCACGCGTGGGTCAGCAAGCAGAGGGCTTCAAGGCAGCCCTCCATCCTTTCATTTTCCGTGTTTGAGAGTGGTGCCTCGTCCCGCGTCTCGTTGCTCTGCGGCTCCACCTTTGGTCGAGGTCACATGTGCTTCATGATCTGCAGCTAGGCTGTGCGTCACGTCCGGCCCCTCTCCTCCGGTGATTGTGTATCTTTGAATGGGTACAAAACAAGCTTTAGAGAACTGGCAGGAGAAGACATTTATACATTTCAATTCCGCCCCAATCTTAAGTAGTTGGGGATACGTTTGTCGGTCACGGTCAGAAGTTATCACTATGGAGTATGTATGTGGGCATTTCTACTGAGTTTGTACTAAGTCTATTTGGTGTTCATTCATGACGTATATGGAGAGAAGTCAGACTCCTATCAACTGCGTATTCCATCAAACTCGAAATCAGATCCTTCGGTAGAGACTCGTCTTTCTAACCCAAGCCCTGGCAGTCTTCTATCATCATGAGAGAGGGACAGAGGCTAAACATTCTTTTCTCGGGGAACAACGGTTAATCAGGGTCATCAGTTATACTTCGGGATATGGAGCTGGGGTCAATCGGGAGAAACGAGGACGCTTTGGACATCCGTACTTGGGTGCAGAGAGGTGGGGCAATCTGGGCATTGGGGATTGTGTTTCTAACGAACTGAGAACAGAAGGCCACTGACATATAGTCCCCCTATAAAAAGGGCCAGATTAGCGGACATCAGTCGTCTTACCTGTCCTTTCCTTCTTAGCCAATTCAAGTTCCATCATTTTACAGAAAGGAGAGGTAGTAATATGGCAAATTACAATTGTTTTAGTTTCTGTCAATTTTGCCAAACACCTTTGTGTTCAAAAACCAATTAGGCTTGTACCGGCGGGGCACAACGTTACCACACAAAGGAAGAGGGAACAGGGGGACCCTCAGAGAGAGAGAGTCGTCCGCATTTTAAACAAACTATTCGGTACACGTACGACATGGAGAGAGAGAAAGAGAGAGAGAGAAACGTGTACAATAATAGGCCATTTAGTGCGCACACAACACAGAACAGCAGGGGTCAAGTTATATAGAAACACAGGCTGAGGGACGACGTAGATCCATTCATTACGTACACATGAATTCAGGCGGGGGGGGGATAGTACATGTATTATATACAAGAATCCAAGACAAAACATAGAACAGTACTTGGCCAAAAAGATTTCTTCCTGCATGCTGCGCATCCTTAGTATCCTACTTAATTCATCTGGCTGCCTTTGCTGGTGGCCTCGGTTGCAAATACTTACACCTTTGTCAATTGTTCGGGAACTAACCTGGTCGGGCTAATACTCACGGTGGGATCTTCGAATCATTTTTAGCGAATGGGTATCCAGGCTGAGGCAACGGAGGGTGTCAGTCGGGAGAACAATGGGGCAGCTTTGAGTTTCATGTCTATGAGGGTGCAAGAAGGAGGTGGTAAATCTTAGACATTGACAATATTCCTAGTCTTCCAGGAGGAGGGTACTTGGGTAAACCTCACCCCGGAATATTCCTGAACCTTTCCCTATTTAGTTACCGTATGAATTTACTCATGGGTGCACGTCATTCTTGGTTGCTTATTTGGGGTGCCGGTTGGAGTCATATTTTGTCATACTGCAATAACCCGCCAAGTTTCTGCTTCAGGCCACCCTCCCAGTCGCTGGGTTCAGAGAGAGAGAGACAGTCGTTTCTAAGTAAGGGAGTGCTATATCTTTGTTTGTTCGTCGTGTATAGGCACCATGTTCAGACCCCTTTTCCCCATTCCATCGGCCGTTCGATCATCACTTAAGTCATACATAAAACATTTCTCTTATCAATCCAAACGTGTGCAACGTGTATTCAGTCGAGCTATACACATCAGGGCATACACGCGTGCATTCATATCACACAAATTCGTCACGTTCTCAGGGGCAGTCCCCATAGACAATATACAATTTTTCCGTGCGGAACCATGGCGTGTTGCTTATGTCTTCTCCATACTCTAGTCGACGTTCTGATCTGACCTGCAGAAAAGAAGGGAAAAAAGAAGGGGTGGGGGCAGCGTTTTAAAACACATCAGCGCGCATAAACCCGAAAATGCTTTTACTTACCACATACTCGACCTATCTCCGCGGGATGCAGTCCGTTTCATCTCGGCATTTAAGCCCAGAGGGACCGGCAGTGCGGGAGAGATAATCATTGATGAACTGTGTATTGCATAGATCGCCCCCAAGTGTGGTATTACGGATCGTGTGTAGGGAAGGGTCAAAACAAAGGGCAGTCAGTGTAAAGTGGGGGGGTGAACTCGTGCTCTCCTTCGAGGAGGAGGGATGGTCTACAGTGGTACAGGGTCGTTTTTGTTCATCAGGCACGGAAACCAGAGGGGCTAGGTGGCATTCCTTCGGAGTGGCTTAGGGGCATCTGAAACAATTTCCCTGATACATGTGGCACATAAAGTAAAGGCTAAATACCGGGACCTTTATCGGTTGCTTTACGTTGCACAAAAATAAAAATATATTTTTTAAAAAAACACACACACACAACAACCCTGGACCGTTCATATTTGCAATATTTCTGTGTACTTTGCTTTTTAACCTTTAAGTAATCGAGTTGCTTCATTTCACCTGTATTTTACTTATATCGGAAACAGTGGCCATTTATTCGAAACTTACCAATCTAAGCGCTACAGCTATGTTTGCTTTTCAAAAAAACCTTTATTTAAAAATGTTGGCGCACAAATACGGGTCTACAACCACGTGGGCCGGCCACGGAGCAGACTGGAACTGTACATGAGGGGATATTTATTTGAACTGAGTCGGTGACCATTGATTTCATAAAGGTGCGACAAGTGCAATAAAATCATATCGAAAATTCATTGTGGGCAAGTACCATAAGTGTAGAAAATTCGAACTTTCAATAATACGGTAATCAATGACGCGTCAGAACTTAATATCAATTCATTGTCCGAATGTTCAATCAGTACCCATCCCCTCCCGCCATGCGCTTCAAAAACTGCATACATATCTCATGATATCAAGGCTGAGCAACCGGAACACAACAGGGAGTTGCGAGTTTCATTTGTACCGGCGCCATTTTGGGTGAGGTCAGGCAGGTCCAAGTATAGTCAAAATGTCTCCACCAACTCGTGGTTGGACCAGAGCCTCTTTCAGCAGTCCAAAAGTTTCGTTAAAGGGCAACAGAAGGGGCCGTCAATATGAACCATCAGTCAAAGGGGGGAGGGAGGCAACAATCTTTCCTACCGGGTCATACTGGTGTTCCACCGGAACTGATCAAATTGGTAGTCTGCAGGATTTTGGTCATTCAAACTGAGGCTGGCGCCAGCATGAGAGCGCCAACGTCTCGTGGCTACGTCTTGGTCATTCCGCGGGCAATCATGGCAGTCATTCCCCATCGGGGGGCCCGCGGGGGTCGGGGGCCCCTGCAGCTCTCATAGAATCTTCAAAGCTGAGGAGAACGCTTCTGGACGGGGGACTCATTTTCTAGCTGGCAAGCGACCTGGCCATCTTTGCACGCCAGGCCCAATCCTGCAGAGTCGACCGTTATTTTATGAGTTCCGCGGCAACCGGCAGTCGCTGGATCGC
Source organism: Lissotriton helveticus (assembly GCF_964261635.1). Lineage (NCBI taxonomy): Eukaryota > Metazoa > Chordata > Amphibia > Caudata > Salamandridae > Lissotriton > Lissotriton helveticus. The sequence goes on along the minus strand of NC_136070.1, from coordinate 501,118,192 downwards.
AAGAGCAGACGGACTCCAGCCTGTCGGGCGTGGCGTTGCACCGCAAGAGTGGACGAACCCTTGTCGGGTGAGTGGAGCGTTGGGGGTGCAGCTGAGGGGCCTCCACCTGGGGAGGTGGGAGAGGCTCGTCCGCGCCGCCTCTCCCTCCCAGTGCACCCCACGCCGTCTCCTGGCGCTGACATTCGTGATGGCCGGACCAGGCGATGAGAGAGGGGGGGGGTCGGGGGCATAAGCAAGACATCCCCCCCGTGGCCTGCAAGGCGCCAGAAGAAGGGGATGGGAAGACCAGTACATTCCGGGCCATCCACCCCACGACCTCTCCGGCCGATGGCGGCCAGCCGGGCCCCGCCCTGCACGTGTCGAGGCCTCGTCTTCCGGATGGGCGTAACCGTGGACCTGTTGCACTTCGGGAGCTTCCGAAATGGGGGTAGGTATCTGCTGACTTGTATCTATCTTATGTTACCGTTATTGGGCGTGGCGGCCGGTGGGACAGACATGTTTGGAGCAGTGAGGGGCGGCGGAGCCTAGCTACCTCGTGTCTGCCGTGATGTCAAGCTTGGCTTCTCTCACCACTTTCATGTTTCTTATTGCGGGCTATTTCTAACGTTTCTTACTTCTAGCTAAGTCAAAAAACTCATCAGTGGCCTACTGATTTTGCTCGATTTCTTTTTCCTTCCTTTTCTAGTGTGTTTTTGCGCTAAAGTTTCTGTTAACAGGATACGGTGGTTACTTCGTATTTTACATATGTCCTTTTTATTAGGGGCGCCCTCCGGTTGAGCCAGATGATCTACCTCTAATAAATGGTCCGGGTGGAACTAGTTTACCAATCAGTGGGGAGTAGATAGGCATGACAGATTGCAACGGGGGACAAAGGTCCGCATTACCTACCCTTCACTACTTGCAAAGACTAGACAGAATATTTCTATTCCCCGTTATTTGCAAACAGAGAATACCTCAAAAGAACTATTCCTTGAACAATAAATGTCCAGACAATCAATCAATCAGTGGGGAGAAAAACAGGCATGACGGATTACAACGGGGGACAAAAGTCCGCATTACCTATCCTTCGCTATCTGCAAAGGGAGACAGAATATTCCTATTCTTCTCTGTTTGTAGACAGGGAATATCTCAAAAGAGCGATAATCGATAAAAATCGATAACAAACAATCAGTGGGGAGAAAGATAGGCATGACGGATTACAATGGGGGACAAAAGTCTGCATTACCTACCCTTCACTATCTGCAAAGGGAGACAGAAAATTCCTATTCTTCCCCGTTTGTAGACAGCGAATGTCTCAAAGAGCAACAGAGCAACCAATCAATCAGTGGGGAGAAAAATAGGCATGACGGATTACAACGGGGGACAAAAGTCCGCATTACCTATCCTTCACTATTTGCAAAGAGAGAGGAACGTTCCTATTCGTCGCTGTTTGCAAACAGAGAATGTCTCAAAGAGAACCAATACTTCAAGTAGCAACCAAAGCTAAATGAACCAATCAATGAACAATACCAGTATTTAAATACCGATTCCAATATAAACAATCAATCATTCAATCAATCAGATGGATAAAGTCATCCTATCAATCAGACGTAAAGACGTCCTACTTAACCTTACCCGGACCGGACCATGTGGACAGTTCTTCGCCTTCCCTTTCCAGCGCCCGATCGTTCTCTTACTCCATGTTTTTACCGCAGCATTCCTGTGGGATCCCAGTCAGGACAGTAGGTCGCTTGAGAGAGGTCCGTTCGGAATCGGTGAAGTTCATTCAATCGGCAGCCGGACGAGGGCCCTCTCAAGGCAGGTATACTCCAATCGTTCAGATGTTCACCCCATCATCTGGACCTCTCTTACCGGACCTTATGTCGCTGATAAGCCCCGCGTTGGGACGCCAATTGTGGAAAAACAGCCCAAATTACAACCGATGCCCAGGCTGCTGGCACAAGACGCCTCTTAGTTCCCATTTTGATCAGTTACCAAATAAAGAGACGGGCGCTGGAAGCGGGAGTGCAAGAACAGATTTTTATTTCTCATGAGGAGAGCCTGTCATTTCGGACACGCGCACAATGTCTTCAAGAGGTGCTCTAACAAGTTTCTCTGAGGCTCCGTCTTTTATACACAGGTTTATGATGCACAAACATTCCTTATTGCAATAAAGAAACTTTGAAGTACGAAAAGGCACGTTTGGAATCCCAGCTTCAGGCCTATTCCCATGCCTGTCGCTCGGATGTCGTTTCCCCTCCCAAATGTAACATGTGATTGTAATCTTGCAGCCGGACATTCCAACAGGACACGAGGGCAAGAGGGGGTGGTCAGATCTAAGGTTGGGCAGGCGATAAGATCGGGCACTTCGGTTGGTGTATCACGTTTTGCTATGCGGGGCCGGGGGGGGTACATCCATGAGGCTTTGTTTTATGACTTGGGACCGGGTCGAGAGGCCAGGTGTAGCCGGGGGGGGGTCATCAGAAGAGGGGAAGGGTGTTCTTGGGAGGAATGCAGGGGGTGTCGGTCAGGCAGGGGTGTCACTTTTAGAGCAGGGTCGCGCAGAGGGAGAGGGTTTTATGGCCTATGCATGAGAGAACGGGGGTGTTCAACAGGGGGGGGGCGTGCTGGGGATTTAACAAACGGGCAGGGAGGCCTTGGTGCCTAAAATGGCTGTCGTGTACGTGCGTGCATGGGCCTATGCTGGCGGGATGATGCGGTCAATGCTTCGCGGTATTCGTTCTGCTTACAGCGAGGGGTATGGTGAACACAAATGAACGCCGCTTATGTACATATACATTGTCATTTTCCACATAGGGCACAATCGGCATCTCTTTATGGGGCATAATTATGGGGCCTTCATGTAAGAACACTTTTGCAGTAGAAGGAAATAATTTTTTTAGGAAACTATTATGCCATCTAATGTGCACACCTCTAATCCCTATTGTTATTAACCTAAATGTTAAACGTAAGGTTCGCCAAACTATTTTAAGACCATTATTGTTTTGGGTGCAACTGTGGTCCACAGCAAAACTTGCCCATTACAAAGAAGGGCTAGAGGAAATTCTAAGGTTCCATCATGGTATAGGTCTACAGTGGCTTCTGCATGTTCATTGTTGGTTCCATAAATTAGGACTGAAGCATTTCTGGGAGGAACCTGCCAAATTGAATACGGTCTCTAAGAAAATATTAAAATTCACCTTTTGGGCTTATATCCAAAAAAGTGTGTCCCATAGCTCAGCTATTGGTACATTAACAACACAGTTTCTCCTTATGAAACCAACTCCGAGTTTTGAGCAATTTTTGGACAAAGTGGGGCCACAGTTAGCAAAATCATTATACATGAAATTTCGATATGGTGTTCTGCAAACTAATTTGAACACATCAAAATGGGTCCATAAACAAGGGGAGGGCAATGTTGAGTGTTGTGTACTATGCCAATCTGGCACAAGAGAAAATGACCTACACATACTATTTTTCTGCCCTGTTTATGTCAAAGCCAGGAAGAAATGGATTAAACCTATTTGTCGGAATTTGGGCATTAGGTCTTGCCTTGAGGCAGAAGAATATCAAAAACTGACACTTCTCAAAATGTTGTGTTTAGTGTTAGTAGATATTTGTTTGACGTAGGTATAATAAGAGCAAAAGAAGGTCAGAAATGTTAGTGTATTCTACTTGGACAAGTGTCATTATATTAACTTTGCACTTTATATATTAATAAGAGAATAAGTGGAATGTCATGCCAAGTATATATGTTGCATTTAAAGCACTTACACTTTTAACTGGAGTCCTACCTGGAAGTTGTACCTAAAGGATGCCAGATAGTCATCTATGTCCTTGGTTATTTTCAATGTTATCTGATCATGAACTCCTCATAATGTTTTTATATATTTAATAAGCTTAATTTTTGTATTTAATTTATGAATTGTAATGCCAATGCAAATGGTCTTGCGGTACCTATGAAAGGGATATGTTTTATTATTATGATGTGTGATTGGTCATTGTATATCTTGTATGGTTTTTTAAACCGAAATAAAGATTATTTGAATTGAAATTTGAATCAATCAATCAGGGGAATTGTAAGCACGTTACTCACCTGTGAGGGTCTCAAGGCGCGGGGGGGGGGGTCCGCAAGTCTGTTTTAGCTGAAGGGCCAAGTATTGAGAGTCTTTCTGAAGGTGTTCAGGGAGCGGGCGCGTCTGATGTGAGCCAGTAGCTCATACCAAGTCTTGGAAGGATGTGAGATGTGCGGGGTTTCGTCCAGTGCGAGGTTGGAAGATCGGAGGTTTCTTTTCGGTACGTGGAAGTTGATTCTGTCGTTGAGGTATTTGGGTCCATTGTTGTGTAGGCATTTGTAGGCGTGGGTGAGGATTTTGAAGGTGACTCTTTTATCCACGGGGAGCCAGTGGAGTCTTCGTAGGTGTTGGCTGTTGTGTTCTTGCCAGGGGGTGCTGAGGACAAGTCTGGCTGCGGTGTTCTGTATGGTCTGGAATTTGCAGAGTAGGGACTTGTTGATGCCAGCGTAGAGTGTGTTGCCGTAGTCCAGTCTGCTGGTGATGAGTGCTTGGGTGACTGTCTTCCTTGACTCAGGGTGGATCCATTTGAAAGTCTTGCGAAGTGTGTGGAGGGTGTTGAAGTAGCTGGATGTGACGGCGTTCACCTTTCGGTTCATGGTGAGTGAGAAGTCGAGTATGATGCCCAGGTTCTAGGCATGGTCTGAGGGGGTGGGTGGGCTTCCGAGACAGTCAACCACCAGGTGTTGTCCCATGTTGAAGGGGTGGTTCTAAGGATGAAGACTTTTGTCTTCTCAGTGTTGAGTTTCACACAGCTGTGGGTCATCTAGTCTGCAACGTCTTGCATTCCTTTCTGGAAGTTGAGTTTGGTAGTGGGGGGTCTCAGGTGAGGGAGAGGATGAGCTGGGTTTCATCGGCATAGGATACGATGTTGAGGCCGTATTGTTGGACGATGGCTGCGAGGGGGGCAATGTACATGTTAAAGAGGGTCGGGCTCAGGGATGACCCCCTGTGGTACTCCGCATGTGATTTTTTTTAGGATTGGAGAGGAAGGGTGATAGTCTGATTCTCTGGCTTCTTCCGGTGAGGAACAATCGGATCCAGTCAAGGGCTGTTCCTTGTATGCCGGAGTCGTGTAGTTTGGCGACTGGTGTGCCGTGAGAGATGGTGTTAAAAGCCTCTGACAGGTCGAGTAGGATAAGGTGTAGTGTAGTTCCTATTATCCCAATAGGCTCTGCGCATTGGAATAATATCTTCAATAGTATAGACCTAGGGCAGAGGTTAACTAGGTCTTCTACCGACGATATTAGACTTAAAGTTTTGTGTTTGCCAGCTAGCTCAGAGTTCACTAGAAACTTTCTCGAATAGGCAAGGAGGATTTTAACCTCCCTGGATAGACAAGAAGGGATTTAGTTTCTGACAACCATAGAACATGACAACTTTGCTCTCCCCTAATCAAGAGTGTATCTCTAGAGTCGTGTGAAAACAAAAGACAACTTATTTTACTCAGTCAGTTCAGTGTATTCTTAGTTTCACCAGATTGTAGAGAAAAGGAAAAGACGGGCGTGTTCAATAAAAGATGTTATTTATTGATCAGTCTCCTTTCTCATACAAGAGAAATGAATCGCTATTATTGTAATACTTATAGTTAGGTAAAGTGCATACAGTAAAGACAGAATTATAAAATAATACTGTAAAAGCATTGATATGGTTTCTAAGCCATATGATACTTTAAAATGGATAAAATAGATACATACATATATACATTTGACTAATCATACTCAACTGGTGCTTCTAACCACGCCTACCCCAGTGTACCTGACCTAAGCCTAATACGTGGGCGGGAGTAGATAAGTAGCAGTTTAAGTTAAGTTTGTTTTGCCAAGGGACTGATTCGAGAATTCTCTGCAAGGGGTTATTCAGTTCTGTACCTGAGATCTAGAATGATGGAGGGCTGGTATCTCTTATCCCAGGTCTTGATATTCCAGCTGCCTGCGAGGGCTGCTTGGAAGCGCCGGAGCTGGATTTCTCAGCAGGAGAAAGGCAGCGTCTCGTTCTCAGCGCGTCAGGAAGGCGGGGCAGCGCCTGTGGGCTTCGCTCTCTGCTGGGCTCCTCGGCACGTCTCGCTGCTCCAATCTCGTCACCACCGCATGTGTTTGCTTAAGGCAATGTCGGTAATATTTATATCTGAAAGGTGCCGAGATTGACGTAAGGATGGACATATATACGTCAATAAGGATGTCATATGAACGGGCTCGTTCGCACATTCTTTTGCTGAAGTTCTCGGTGAAATCAAAACAATGGCTATGGGAATTTCCCAGGTCGCTGAAGGTTTGATTTGTTTTGAGAACTCCGTATGCCTTATCAGGGGCTGGAGGAATATCGCTTGTCTAATTAGATGCCATGCGTTATGACCTAATCAGATAACGCGCTTCTGTGCTGTGGTGTGGCTTAATCAGATAACGGTTTTTGCACCGTTGGATGGCTGCTAGTTAATTATTAACCAGACCAGGGTCAGGAATAGGGGAATCGATACAGTACCTATAGGAATACATCACACCCACTCCACGTAGACTATGTCCATATTTACAAATCTAGGCATAGTGAAACCAGTAGCGTTTGTGTATATCGTACCACCCCAAAATACATTCATATGTATCCTGAAAAATTGGAACTACGAAATATACGAAACACAATCACATGTACTATCACATGTACTATATGCAGAAGCAGTCTAATAATGCTAAACATATAACGCATATTTTAAATTTATCATGAAAAAATGCGAAAAATACACATGAAATGGCTCTTAATACAGAAAAAAAGGTGCGAGACCATTTCATCACAATCATAAAGTTATGTATAATAGTGCTAGAGGATAGCGAATGTCTCGTGACTACCTAAAATAGAAATTTAGTTCTCTAAGAATAATGTCTACTTTAAGCAGAAGATAAGTGTCCCAAAAAATCGTAAATATTTTTGAATTGGGGAAAAAGCTCTTGCAGTCTGAAAAAATGATGAGAATTTTTTTTTTCATATCGCTTTTTTAGAAGTTGAAGGCCAAATTCAGCATGTAGGGAACTCCGAGTGCTAGTTTGCTCAAAGTTATTCCTGCTGCTCTGGTGAAAACATCATATCATTTAGACTGTTGAAAAAACTGTCAACAGCTTCTTGCGTAAGTTCCACTAATTCTGAAAAAGTTGTTACCATGCATTCATGAGCCTGAGCATGATTGCCTCCATTGATGTTTTGATCAGCATAGCTGACTGAAGGTCGTACCTGATCGATGCTGCTTTCATCTTGTGCTTCACTACCCCTCAATCGTAGTGGTGAAGTCTCCACGAATGCCGCCATCAGGATTGGTAGCCGCTGGGGACAGCACAATGCATGAGCCGTTACCGGACCCAACAAGGTATCTGCGTCCATTGGCACATCCGATAGTAGTGCCAGACAGGTGTCCAACACGCATTCTTCGCCGCATAGCAAGCACCTTAATACAGGCATAACACAACTTTGCCACATTGGTCTAAATGAAAGAGACCAAGTCATGTTCAGGTCTCTAAGCCGGGATAGTCCAAGGATTTTAGTTACCCGGTCCCGGTAGCCAATGGCTAGGATCATTTCTTCCCTTGTCGCAGGTGTTTTGTCTGTGACATGGTTTGCCATAGCGAAATAACAGGATCAAAAATAGAATACCCGCTACTAGTCCCAAAAGGAGTGGAAGTCCGCCAAAAATGGAATGGACAAAGTCTGGAAAAATACCCAGGATGGCTTTGAATGGAGTTAAAGCACCCGAAAACACTGCTTTAAATACACTGGAGACACCAGTGGTATCAGAAATATTTAAGATTTTGTTCAGTATTTATGCGAAATGTATGGGGGAATTAGTTGATAATAATGAATGAATCTCTTCTGTTGTCCTTGCAACTTGGAGATCATACGTTTCTTTTGATGACGTGAGCCTGGTCGGCGTCTGTAGGAGCACAGTCTTCATTCTGCTTAAAGTATCTATTCGAATAGAAGCAATTTTCAAATCGGGCCATAACCTTGCCTCCCTGTCTGGAGAATCGTTCGGGAACAATACTCGTTCACAGCACATGACCTTCCTAGTCACGGTTATGAGATAAGGTTTTCCGGGCAGCAAACTACAACATCTGCGATCTACTATTAGAATGTAACTCCCGTTCGAGAGTCTCCTAAAGAATGGTTCTATTTGTGTTGCAGGTGTGCCTAGCTGGTAACATGAAAGGTTATTTGAAGTCCCTTCACTGGCTCCATGCAAGCTAATACCCTGACACAGAAGTGTACCGCTTAGTGATTTTGCACAATTATTGCCACTGAGAAACACTTTCTGGCCTTTATTACTGACACATTCGTGTGTATAGGGCAAGTTCCATATTGACTTAATGTACCCTTTACCCAACCTTTCATACTGGCCTGCCTGTATATATTTTTGGCAGAATTGAAACTGGGAAGTAGTTATCGGAATATTTATTATTCCATGTATTATCCATTCAATGACAGGTCATTCTGACATTGTCAATGGTAATCTCTCCAGTCTTTCAATGCTCAGAATTGTATAGTCAGCACCCTTCTGCGCCAAACTGATTTGTTTATCAGTAAGGTTAAAGATATCAAATAATGACGTTGTGTTGATTAAACGCCAAGGCACATAGCCAGAACGCAGATTTTGTAACGTCCAGCCAAGCTGTACAATAGAACGCAATTGGGACTGACCGTGTTGTAACATCAGTAAGTCTTGCGATATTATATCGATTGCTGAAGACACAATGCTGTCCAGAGAATATATTCGGGAGGACAGAGTCATTAACCCATTGTCCACCACAGAAAGTGATTTTTCCAAATTAATACGGTCAATTTCCCGTATTTTTTCTGCTGTCTCAGTTTGAGTTACTTTCCAAACTTCGTTATAAGCTGCATATATAGAGGCCGCTATGAAACGTTTTTGACGCTGTTTGCGTGGTCCCAATATGAAATCACGCAAGTCAGCACCTTCTGTAAGTAAAGTTAGGTGTTGCCTAATTTCAGCCAGTGTGGACGTTTGTAGCCATTGAAGGCAGAGCTTGCCCACGCTGTAGGTGGTTACTATCCCTGGATGTTGTCTTTGGGAATATCTAGGGTCTGGCCTAGTCAATGTGAACACCTGTTTTTTGTTCAGGAATCTGTCTTGACAGTTATTTGTATCTGTGGGCCAGATCAACCATTTTTTCCATTCAGGATGTGTTCTGTTTTGGTTTAATATATGGTTTACGTCTATCTCATCATCTATAGAGCTATTACTGTTCACTGTTGGCTTTGGAATAGACGGTTTGTTCAAATCTTTGATTTTGGCTAAGCCAAGACAGGTAGTTTGTTGAATAGTGTCATTCAAGAATATAATTTGTTCTGGGATCATGCAGGCTCTAAACAATGATTCTATACCTTGTACTTGCCAATCTCTTGTACCCCAAACAGTTTTTGCTTCAATATTATTGTTCCAGAAATCAAACCCAAATGTATACATTTGTTCAAAGAATGAATCAGAATATATCAATTTTGTGTTTGTAAGCATGGTCTTCATACCTGTCTTATTTGACAATTTGAAATAAAATGTTTCTGCATTACTTGTGTTAAACCCTGAAAAGTATGAATATTTATCATAAAATGTTTTCGAGCTATCTTTTGGAGGAGTAGCACAATGTTCCCATTGGTTATAATTTAAAACATTTCTAGGTTGTGCAGATTTATGTAGATAATGGTTACCATAGTGGTTGTAGCAGAACATCTGATCATAATTAGACAAACCCTGCAAATAATCATGTTCTGTAAATTTAGCAGACATCACAAGATCAGACATCATATCATTAATACTTTCAAAGTCCCAATCATCAGCAAATGAGCTCGGTTTTACAAAGTCACTCAATGAGATCTTGAATTGGTGTGGATACTTCAGGATTTCAACCGGACCATAGATTTCATAATCAGTTTTGTCCCATGCTACACCGCCTGGTATAGGATTGGCTGTGAAGTTCACTGAAGAAAGTTCTCTTTTCTCGATGTGTGAAGATGTGTGTGGTTTAAGGACCAAGTTGATTTTCTGGCTTGCTGTGTCCATTTTAGCATATTTTCCTTCAATGAAATGTCCCAAGCATAGTACCATGATGAGCCAAAGAATGAGGATAAATGCACCTAAGGCCACCCAAAATTCAATCCATGGAGAAATCAGATAGGTTTCTTTCAGCTGTTGAAAAAGTTCCTTAGTTTTGTCTTTAAAAGTTTTTGTTGATGGCTGTTTCTTTGCTTCACTCAGGTCTTCAGATGAATCATCGAAGTTGATGAAGTCGCCGGATGCTGTTCTGTCAATTGTTCCAATTGCTTTTGGATTTTGCTTTGTTTCATTAGCAAAGTCTGCAGTTACATCATCATAGGTTGTTGTTTCTTGATGAAAAGCTTTGATTTGTGTTTTAAGAAGTTCAAGTTCCATTGCTTTGTTGCATAGTCCTTGTTGATTCACTGTAGATTTTCCAAATGTGATCAGTCTTCCAGTTTGAGCCTCTGTATTCGTAGCAAACATTGGTGTTCTGCTACTTCTTGGGAGTCCACTTGGCCTACTGTTTGTTTTCGGCCACATGATTGTGGTTTAACCAGGTCGATGGATACAACTCGGTTCTCCTTTTTACCAGCAAGGGGCGGTAGTACTACTGACCTTGTCCCGTTGACAGACAAGACAGGAACTGCTTTTCTGTAAGAAGGCCCAAATTCCTTCTTTACCGCGATCTTCTCTCTGACTAGATCCCCGACTTTTGGAATCCAGACAGGCCTTGCTGGGACAGGTGGTTTCTCTTCAGTGGTTGTTGGCTGTTGTTTCAACTTTATGTTGCTCAGGTCTTTTCTTGTTTCATTTAAGTCCTGTAAAATAGCCAAACGATCTTTGATATCAAAGCTTTTGTCTTTAACCACTGAAGTCTGACTATCAAGATCTTGGATCATCATTCTAGTCCCAAACAATAGTTCGTACGGACTGAACCCTTTCAGAGAATTCCTTGGCAGGTTATTTAGACTATGTTGGACACTTATTAAATGTTTGACCCACCCAGCTCCCGAACCTAATACCTTTTCCGTTATAGATTGCTTTATGTCTTGGTTTTTTCTTTACACCATCCCGTATCCCTCAGGAAGGAAGTGAGAAGAGTCCCGCTATGCAATGCTCATTTGGCCATGCTTCCCTATAAGCCTGAGGGCTAAAGGGAATACATTATTCAAAACGTAGCATGCTCCTAGCGTATATGCCATTATAGACTTGCAAATCATTGTATAACAGTCCAGACGTCAGCCGAGCGCTGGGGTCTACATCATAAGTGAAAATTAGTCTTTTTATGTTAATATAACGCTTTTTCGTGATGGGTACTTTCTTATTGTTGTTGTTTTTCTGGAGCGAAGTGCCATGGCAATAGTCCTCCTCGCTCGCCACTGCGATCTCTATTGCAGTCTGGGCAGTTTTTTACAAAAATGTGATGATGCAGGCTCATGCCTGGCCACCAGTACACTGATTGTAATTCTTCCAGAGAATATTTTAGCTTAAGGTGTCTGAGACCCTCACCCATATGTGCGTCTGCTATTAACAAGCCTCTCCTGTCCGTGTTTGGAAGTACTCTATCCCCCACTCCAGGGATTCGAGCAAAAGGGACTGAGTTTGCATCGATTATGTATGTATAATTGAGTGGATAATTGATCGGTAGTGCTGAACAGTCGCCTTTTGATGACGTTTTCACCGCCAGCACAGTTTCACCGTCAATGTATTTTACTGCACGCTTTTTTGTAGCTACGGAAGCCGATTTTGTTGCTACCGCTGTGGCTGTCTCAGCCAATGAATTCCCTGCAACGTGAACGCCATCACGCTGATGACTCAGTGAATGTATCACGTGAGTTTTTGGTAGTTCTTTCTTTAAAAGAACTAATTGTTCCCAAAGCGCTTTCTGCTTTATTGTGGCACCTGTGTCATCTTTGTAACCTTTTTGAATCCATTTCTGTAAGTCGTTATTGTATGATTTGACGCAGTAATACGAATCGCACACTATAAGTGTCGGGAATTCGCGATCGGCATTATCTAGCGCCATTTTTAACGCTATTATTTCAGTTTGTTGTTCTGAATTATTTTCCACTGAGTGTGTTTTTGTAAGTAGAGATCTTAATTTGCCTCCGCGCCACACTTCTTTTACAATTTCGCACGTGGCGTTGTAAGCCAGCTCTCCCCAAACTGAGGGTTGAGCATGTCCGTCTGTATATATTACACAGGCGTATTGTCGTAAAGGCAGAATGTCGATTGGCAGAGGGTATTCTCTCTCATATTTTAGAAATTGTAATTCTTTCATTTCCGGGTCAAAATAGTATTTTACTTTGTCTGTAGCAACAGAATTTACCCATTGTACCCATTCTGGATTTAGTGCAGTTGTCAGTAAATTACATGGTGTTGTTAATGCCTCAAAAGCTGATTCTGCTGTTCTGACTGTAACCTGTCTACCGTCTGCTTGGCATTTTTCCTTTGCTACAGCTGTTTGAACCGCATGAACAATGCTTTCCTTAATGCTGAACCTTTTTTCAGCTTCTGTGTACAAATGTGATTTGTATGCTATTGGTACCTTCTCTCCCTCATTAGAGGTCAGGTATGTGAATCCGCATCTTCCTGGGATGACTCGAATCACAAGGTTGCGTGTATTGTCACGTGTTTGTAATTTTGTTTTAACTAACATATCTGTTTGTAAAGATCTCAAAATTTCTGTGTGTTTTTGAGTCCAATTGATTCTTTTAAAATCTGGTTTTATTAGATCATAGAGAGGTTTAATTCTTTCTGCATAATTTATAATGTAAGTTCTTCCGAAATTTAGGAAGCCTAGAATTGATTGTAAGTTTTTCAGTGTTCTAGGTGCTTGGATTACAGCACATTTCTCTAGGAAATTGTCAGCCAGGCTTTTGCCTTCACTTGATAGTTCATATCCTAAAAACAGGACTGTTAGATGGGCAATCCTTGACTTTTTAAAGTTGAATTTGTAACCCTCTGCTGCGAACCCAAGTATTATGGTGTTCACTCTCTTCAAGTGAGTATCCAAGTCATCATCTGTTAGATAGATGTCGTCGACATAAGATAATGCCTCGTCATCATATGTTTGTAGTAATTCTGTTACTCTCGCTGAGAATAATCCTGGGCTGTTTTTGAACCCCTGGGGCAAACGACAGAAAAAAAATTCGTGCCATTTATTGAGAACGCCGTCAAATATCTGCTCTCTGGTGCTATATTTTGACAAAAGAATCCATTAGAAATGTCTAATGTGGTTTTGTATTTTTTGCGCACTATGTTATTCATTAGTGAAGCACTATGCGAGTTTTGTACTGTAAATGTTAAATGTTTTGCAACATGAGTTAAGGTGTCTGTAGTCCAAAACAAGACGATATGAATTGTCTGGTTTGGAGACAGGAAACAAAGGGTTGTTCATTTGTGAGGTGCAAGTTTCAATCACCCCCTGGTATTCAAGTTGATCTAGGATCTCTTTTACCTGTTTTTTAGCTTCTTGCTTAATCGGGTACTGCCTCTGTGCAGTAGGTTGTGATTTTAACTGGATTTTGTGAGGAGGAGAGTCCTCATCCCATCCCACATGATTTTTATATAAGGCAGGGGCTTGAGCTACTGCCCACTTTCTTGCAAGTGTATATTTTTTATGAATTGGAATATGGTTTGAGAAGGCAGGCATAATTATTTCTTCGCCATGTGGGCACTCCCTGACAAACTCTGGAGGCCAGTCTCGTTCAGCTAGAAGGATGTCATAGCCCTTGGAGAGATTATCCCAAAATAGACCCCTTATTTTTCTAGTCTTATCCCTCTCTATACGCAATGTTATTTCATATATTTTATGAGGTTTGCTAACTCTGGTATCTGCAGTTTCCACCTGAATGTATTCATTCGTGTCCACTGTCTCCAGATGATTCATAAGGACTTTGCGAGCTATGCTCACTTCTGCTGCGCTGTCTAGCATTGTCTGAGCCCATTCTCCGTTTTTCAGCTGTGTCCTCAGTATTCTCGGCATTGTTAATTACTTTAATACTGGCTACCTTCTTTTTTGGAAATTGTAAGTTTTTTATTCAGATGAGCAGGTTCTTTGTCTTTGGACTTGACGTGCTCTTCCCTGTGTTCTGATCGTCTTCTTTCCGATTTCTGCGAGGAAGTCTGAAAAGATTGAGAGGGACGTGTATCAATATCTTGATATCTATCAGGTTTTTTTTATATTATCCCTATTTCTAAGGTTGTATTTTTTCACAGAGGGCTCCCTTTGGGGAGACTTGCATCCTTGATCAGGAGATCTTTCTCTCCGCCGAGGAGACCTTCCTCTGGACTGGAATCTTTTTTCTTTAGGATTGGATTGCTTATTTCCATCCCAGCTCTTTTTTTGAGTGTTTAAATTATTTTTTATAAATACCTATTCAGGACTTTCAACTAGTTGGGGTTTCACTGGTATTCCACCCAAACTATCTCTTCCTAGTTCTTCATAGGATTTTTCTATGATTCTGGCAATTTCAGATGGTTGGTCTGCTATATTTGTCTCTTTTAACCTCTGGCGAATCGCCACATTTGCTGCTTCTCCCTTTATGTTGGCTAATAATATTGCAGAGACCTGCTTGAAATCTTTCCGTAGTTTCATACCGAGAGTTAAAGCGGGTTCTGGACCGTATTCATCTTGAATCTGTTTTAGCACATCTGGTAATACTGACATGGATGGTACACCATGTGTTTTTGTGTAAATGGAAGCAAAGACTGTTCCCCAAGTGTCACAGTCCTCCACATGTGGTGCGATTCCCATTGGGAGACAGATAGTCAGAATCCTATGTTTCTCAACGGGGGTGGTATCTGGAAACACCGCCTCTATTTGAGTGATTTTTTGTGCTAGCCAGAAAGGAATTTGTTCCCGTTTTGCGGGTACTTTACCTAGACAGGACTGTATGTTCTGAGGTGTAATTTTATTTGTGTTCCCCTGATGAGTGGTCAGCTGTGGAATTTTAATTGCTGGTTGTATTGTTGAAGTCCGCATTACATATTGGACTAATTGTCTATGTATTTTTATTAATTGTTTTAGCTGTGCTAAAAGCTCTGGTGCAGGCATTTCTTCAATGTCTGGATGTGGTGTGTATCCGGCTAGGACCGGCCACTTTGCTCCTGGTCCACCTAGTGGACCGAGCCTGGTGATGTGATTATTATGTTTTAGGGCGCCATGAAACAAGAGCAGGTGCTCTTGGAATTTGAGTGGTATTTCCACCTCCTCGAAAGGAGTGTACTCATTAGGAGGTTCCTCTATTTTGTAATAGTGGAAGTCCTTTGTTACAGCGTTTGCTGCTGGAAAGTTTATCCATGAATAGAATACCTCTGTCTGCCGATATTCGTGTGCCTCAATTACGAATATGACTGTACCACCTCTTGGTGTCAGTCCATTTTCTATAAGTTTTAGGGTTATAGATTTCCTTATGTTGACTGGGATGAGTATTGCCTCCGGGTCATTTTGCAGCACAGTATTGTCTGCTACTAGGAGTTCAGCTGCTAGTCTAACTGTCTCCCTTTCTTCTTCACTTTCTGTCATTTTACTGACAGGAAGGTTATTCTGTTTGTTTGCAGATCAGGTTTCTATGGAAACAAAGATTATATGCACAATATTTTGGAACAGTGTATCCTTCAACGTTGAATAAACCAAGAACCATACATAGGAGTCTCCTCCTGCGAGGTTTGGCGGATATGACCTTTCACCCACTCCAGACGTCTTTGGAGTATTATGGGAAAAAAGGGGTTCTGTGTGAAAAAGCACGACTGAGTTACTCTAATGTCTTGCGTTAGTTTTATCGCCTATCCAAACGTTGGGCGCCATGTAGTGTAGTTCCTATTATCCCAATAGGCTCTGCGCATTGGAATAATATCTTCAATAGTATAGACCTAGGGCAGAGGTTAACTAGGTCTTCTACCCACGATATTAGACTTAAAGTTTTGTGTTTGCCAACTAGCTCAGAGTTCACTAGAAACTTTCTCGAATAGGCAAGGAGGATTTTAACCTCCCTGGATAGACAAGAAGGGATTTTGTTTCTGACAACCATAGAACATGACAACTTTGCTCTCCCCTAATCAAGAGTGTATCTCTAGAGTCGTGTGAAAACAAAAGACAACTTATTTTACTCAGTCAGTTCAGTGCATTCTTAGTTTCACCAGATTGTAGAGAAAAGGAAAAGACGGGTGTGTTCAATAAAAGATGTTATTTATTGATCAGTTTCCTTTCTCATACAAGAGAAATGAATCGCTATTATTGTAATACTTATAGTTAGGTAAAGTGCATACAGTAAAGACAGAATTATAAAATAATACTGTAAAAGCATTGATATGGTTTCTAAGCCATATGATACTTTAAAATGGATAAAATAGATACATACATATATACATTTGACTAATCATACTCAACTGGTGCTTCTAACCACGCCTACCCCAGTGTACCTGACCTAAGCCTAATACGTGGGCGGGAGTAGATAAGTAGCAGTTTAAGTTAAGTTTGTTTTGCCAAGGGACTGATTCGAGAATTCTCTGCAAGGGGTTATTCAGTTCTGTACCTGAGATCTAGAATGATGGAGGGCTGGTATCTCTTATCCCAGGTCTTGATATTCCAGCTGCCTGCGAGGGCTGCTTGGAAGCGCCGGAGCTGGATTTCTCAGCAGGAGAAAGGCAGCGTCTCGTTCTCAGCGCGTCAGGAAGGCGGGGCAGCGCCTGTGGGCTTCGCTCTCTGCTGGGCTCCTCGGCACGTCTCGCTGCTCCAATCTCGTCACCACCGCATGTGTTTGCTTAAGGCAATGTCGGTAATATTTATACCTGAAAGGTGCCGAGATTGACGTAAGGATGGACATATATACGTCAATAAGGATGTCATATGAACGGGCTCGTTCGCACATTCTTTTGCTGAAGTTCTCGGTGAAATCAAAACAATGGCTATGGGAATTTCCCAGGTCGCTGTAGGTTTGATTTGTTTTGAGAACTCCGTATGCCTTATCAGGGGCTGGAGGAATATCGCTTGTCTAATTAGATGGCATGCGTTATGACCTAATCAGATAACGCGCTTCTGTGCCGTGGTGTGGCTTAATCAGATAACGGTTTTTGCACCGTTGGATGGCTGCTAGTTAATTATTAACCAGACCAGGGTCAGGAATAGGGGAATCGATACAGTACCTATAGGAATACATCACAAAGGTCTGCGGAGTGGCCTTGGTCCAGGAGGGTGCGGATGTCGTCAGTGGGGGCAAGTAGGAAGGTCTCAGTGCTGTGGTTGCTTCGGAATCCGGATTGGGACCGGTCGAGGATGGCATTCTCTTCGATGAATCATGACATGACCGTTTTCTCTGTGACTTTAGCAGCAAAGGGGAGGAGCGAGATGGGCCAGTAGTTCTTGAGGTCGGTGAGGTCCGCTGTGGGCTTTTTGAGCAGGGGCCTGACTTCTGCGCGCTTCCAGTCATCTGGGAAGGTGCCTGTTTTGAAGGTGGTGTTGATGGTGCGTTGCAGTTCAGGTGCGATAGCGGCCACGGCTCTGTGGTAGATGTGAGGGGGCAGGGTTCAGTGGGGACCCCCAAGTGGATGCTTTTCATGCTCGAGATGATGTCTTCAGTCATGTTCGGTGTCCAGTTGGAAATGGTGGGTTGGTTGGTGTCCTTGGGGGGCAAGTGGGCTGCTGTGGCACCAGGAGGATGGTCGATGAAGTTGTCATAGAGGGTTTTGATCTTGAGGTGAAAGTAGGTTCCAAGCTTGTCGCAGAGGTCTTGAGACAGGGTGTTGTCTGTGGCTTCCCTGCATGGGTTGGTGAATTCCTGAATGACGCTGAAGAATTCCTAGGCGTTGGTGGAGTTGGTGAGGATTTTGTTGTGGAGGAAGTTCCACTTGGTGGTTCTGATTTGGTTGTGGTAATCCGTCATTGCATCCTTATAGGTGGAGTAAGTTTTTGGTTGTCTTGGTGTTTCTCCAGTTCTTCTCTAGCCGTATGCAGGTGGGCCTGGCTTCTTGGAGAGCGGTGGTGAACCAGGCGACTTTCCTGGGGTGCTGTTTGTTGGGGTTGCATAGAGGGGCAAGCTCATCTGCACAGTTGGAGAGCCAAGTGTGGAGTTCTCTGGCTCCGCTGTTTGCGTCGGGTGTCCAGGTGTGGCTGTCTCGGGTGAGGGTGGAGTTAAGTTTTTTGTCAGTTACTTTGCTCCAGTTCCTTCGTGGTGGGCGTGTGGTTGGTTTGGGTGCCTTAGGTTTGTCGACGTTGAAGTGTACGCAGTGGTGGTCGGTCCATGGTGGTGCGTTGTGTAGCTGAAGTGAACGCTGTTTCCTGTAGCGAAGATGAGGTCGAGGGTGTATCCTGCTCGGTGGGTCGGTGTGGTGACGAGTGGTTTGAGTCCGACGTTGGCGAGGTTGTCACAAAAGGTGGTGGAGCTGGCGTCACTGGGGTTGTTGACGTGCAAGTTCAGGTCTCCAACGAGTATGTTGTTTGTTGATGCGATGGCGTGGGGTGCGATGAAGTCAGTGATGGCGGTGGCAAAGGGTGTCCGGGGGCCAGGCGGGTCTGTAGACGAGGGCTCCTCGGAGTGTGGTGTTGGGGGTGATCTGGATCTGCAGGTGTTCGGCGGAGGAGAAGGTGTCGCTGGAGGTGGTGAGGCGCAGGGTGCTCTTGTGGGTGATGGCGAAGCCCCCTCCCAGGTGGTTGGCGGGGTCCTTCTTCTGGATCTTGTATCCGTTCGAGACGGCAATGTTGATGTCAGGTGCGGAGCAGGCATAGGTCCAAGTCTCCGTGAAGAAGGCGATGTCGGGTGAGAGGGAGTCGAGTAGGTTCCAGATTTCCATGGCGGGCTTGTGTACGGAGCGTACGTTGAGGAGGATGCATCTTAGGGTATCGCTGTTGTTGGCATTGGTGGTGTTGGAGGCCGGGGTTGTGGTGAGGGTCAGGCAGCAGTGGAGGCAGGAGAACTGGGAGTGGGTCTTGTTCAGTGAGGCCTGTTGGCAGTCTCTGAGTCTTTCGGGGTTGAGTGCGAGGAGGGTGGTTGTGTCATAGCAATGGGTGGTCAGAGATCCAGGATCCCTGGGGCTGGTCGCGGTCGGAATAAGACATAAGAATAGAGTTCTTATGTAAAATAGGTGATTATATACATACTGAGGGGAGTGTTATTAGACTTAGGGCCTTTTTTACACGCCCCTTGCACCGCCGGTACAGCACTTTTTCTCATTTTAAAAGTGAAGGACTGGCAGCGCAAGGGGCTTGTAAATAAGTCCCTTAGTTTGGCAACCCTACCCCCTTTGTTTGAAGGGTTACTTTATTTTTTAAACGTAGAATGAAATACTTTGTACCATCAACATTAAAAAGTAGATAGGAAAAATATATTTAATTGGGTACTGAAAGTTCAGGCAAAATAAACTGTCAGTATATATAGTTAATATAATAAAATATATAAAATAATGCATACTTTGAACTAGATTTGTCACTGAAGAGAGGTGTTTTTTTAGGAGGACATGAGCAATGTGCACAGGTTCTGTGCAGTCATTCAAAGTGAAGGAAGCCAATTGGTAAAGTGGACTGACTCACTGTCCCATGTCATAGGCTATGGTGGGTGGAACCAAAGTATGATGGGCAGGGGCCAAATGTAAATGACAACTGAACTCAGCAATGGAAGAAGCCTACTGACCAAAAGCTCCTCTATGTATGTATGTATCTCTAAACAAATGTTTTGGAAAAGCAATAGTTTGGCAAGACATCTAAAGTTGTCTCAAAGGCAAGGCCTAAAGATTAAAGAGTGAGCCAGATGGAGAAAGGCACAGAGAGTCAAAAAGAAGCAGAAATTGAGAAAAGAGTGACTACAAAACTGCGTGTGATAGAGAGAAAGAAGACAGAGTGAGGAAAACACAAAAGGATATAGAGTGTACATAACTGAGAGAGAACAAAGAGTGACAAAGATACGGAAAGTGAAAGAATGCATGAAAGACAAAGAGATATAAAGAGAGTGACAGACAGTGAGATAAAGAGATTGAGGATAAAAAGTGAAAAAAGGATAAAGAGACAGAGGAAGAGTCAGAGCAAAACGCCCGTGCAAAAGAGAAAAAGAGTAAGTGCTATACCACATTTCGAAATACTGTGCTCTTGTTCTGGCACTTTGCCATAGTATAGTCTTCAATGCAATTTTGTTTTCCAAAAAAGCCTGTTAGTTTCCCACTTGATTATAACTCTTATAACCCTTCTAATTCATGTCAACTCTCTCTTTTAAGTTCTACTTTACATTTTTCTTCATAGAAACTGTTGTACCCCTTCTTGTCAAACCTGATCAATCCGGTTGATAAAATGATTCTACCACGACCCTCGTGCAAGTGTTTTTGTCGATGGTCATTTCTCCCTTTGTTCACTTTACTTAGAGGTACCAGACACAGTTGCCACCTCTCACCTTTAATTTGTTTTCTCTGTCTAGAGCCATTCCTTGAAAGTATTCATTGCAATACACTTAGCTCCAAGTTTAAACACAGCTCCCTACAAATTAAGTTATGGGCTTATGCTGATTATGTTCTTATCTATATGTCCAAACCCCTAATCTTCTTGGATCATTTTTTATATTTATATTCTAATATTTCTGGATAAACTTCATGTTCCCAAAACTGAAATCTTTCCATTAAATTCCTCTTGTTATCAATATTTGTTTACCAACACTAATTTTATCTGGTGCCCCATCATAATTAAATACATTGGTGTTTGGTCTTCTCCTACTATCTCCAGGATACTCAGCCATAACTTTACTACTTTAAAATCAAAATCACAAAGTTACCCTCACTTGGGTCTCTTCTGCATTTATCAGGGTGAAATAGACTAGATTCTTCCAAAATGATGATTGTACAGCATATCCTTTACACAGTCTCTATGTTGCCTTCAAGATCCCTAATTATTACTTTTCACAAATTCGCTCCATTTGTTTGAAAATTCCTATGGAACAATAAACATCCATGTATTGCCCTATCGAAACTTGAAACGCCCAAAAATTGAAGGAGGAGTTCAATTCCCTAATTTTAAGCTTTATCATTCAGATTTTTTAATTTGAAAATGTCATGCCCTAATTAATGATTTTCAAGACTCTCACAACCCACAATGGATTACATTTGAACAATCCTTACTCAAGGAGGTTATTCGTATGTCTTATTGTACCTTTATATCCAATAATCCTATTTTAAAATATGCCCAGCGTTTGTTGCATGCAATATTTTCAGCTGCACTCGATTTTCAACAATGCTTTTTATCCTTCTCACGTCAGCATAATACATTTCTCAAATTCTATAACAAATCTTTTTATTTTAAACACTGGAAGGAAAAGGGTATTATATTTGTCCACCAATTGGGGAGGGATAATTCTGTTATACATTGTCCCCAACTACAACTGAAATACAATTTACCTAGCTCTTTTTAAAGGACTATGAATTAATATCCTCTGATCTCCATTCTTTTTTACGTACTCACGTTTTCCGTCCTCCCCCAGTTCCACTCCTGCCTTTGACACCTTTGGATATTATTCACCATGACTCTATTCCTTAAACTGCTTGCATATTTAAAACTGTACTATCACCAACTTCTCTGTGAACCAAAAACTCCATCAAACTATTATGAGAAGCTGATGTTTCCATATCATTCTCTGTAGGTGTCTGGGACAAAATTTGGCTTAAAATATTGAATACCTCCAAAGCCATGCGTATTAAATAACCCCTATTTTGTGTTTACAAAACAGCTATTATTACCCCAGAATGTATTTCTAAATTTGATTATTCCGCCTGTCCGCTATGTTGGTCATGTTCCACATGTAATGTTACAGTAGCTCACTTAATATATTCTTGCCTTTAAGTTTTTAACTTTTGAAAATCTATTTTGTCTAAATGATTAAAGATATTCAAGTGTACTATACTGTTAACATTCCAAAAGGTTTCCTTAGGATCTTTGTCTCCTAACTACGATCATATATCCCCTAAGCCTCTGCTGTTTGATCTTTTCATTGCACTTTCTTTCAAAGTTCTACTTTCTTGTTGGAAAGATACATCTAAATTATCTATGTTAATATTGTTGATTTTTATTTGTTATGAGCATAGAATACATACTATTTCCTCATTACATCAAAAGATCAAATTGGATTTATATTGGTTACCCGTTACTACCTTTCTCTCCTCACACTCAGCATTACCTTAATCGCATATTTCTCTCTTTCTTTCTGTACTCCTCCTCTTTTCGTTCCCCTAGTTTTTCATGCTGCACCTCTCACTTTTGCTCTCCTCTTCTATTTTCTTCATTTTTTATATAAAATAATAAACACTTTCATATTACTAACGTTTTGCTCGTAAAAAATTGAAATACCTCTGATATATAAGTTCTATTGCAAATGCTACCTTTTTTATTGCTTTGTGAATCTTAAATAAAAAATATTGAACAAAAAATAATGATTTAGGTTATTTTTCAGAATTCCAAATTTACAGACATCTCTTAGCCACATATCTAACTTTTGTTTTCAAATTCTACTTTTCTTTGTTTCTGAACATTAACATAACAGGTTCTCTGTCTAACTATGGGGTCGATCAGGATGGCGGACGGAAGAGCCACCGCGGCCCTGGAGTAGGCGGAAAAAGCCTTTTCCGTGTCCGCCTGCCGCGGATACTCCGTCCGCCATATCAGGATAGGAAAACGTGTCAAATTTCCGTCCGCGACGGAAAAACACGCTCCGCCGGCCAACTACACACGACCACGCGGCGGACGGAACACATCCGGACGCTCCGCCGTACGCACTGACGTCGAAGACCGTCCCCCAAATCAAGATGGCGGAAAACACACATAAAACCGCTGCGGAAAAACAACCTGTCTTAACACGGCGGAATCCCCACAGCGAACATAGGTGACACAGCCGAGATACCCACCGCAAGCTGACCACCACCATGGACCCGGCGCTACACGCTTTCCCGATGCTCTTCGCGATCCACCACGTCCTAGTCATGGCCTACTATGGACGACGACGCAGGTAAGGTACAAACCATTGGCTGTCTGGAGGGGAATACCAGCAAGGGACGTGACGTAGGGAGGGGGAGTGTCATGTTACCGAAACCACTGATGAGAAGCATATACGAATACACATTAGCAGTACGCAAGCAGGAATGACAACGACAGACCACGAGACTTGATAGACTACCTTTATTGTCAAATAATAGGGGTCAAATCACAGTGTATGCGTGAACATGGGCAAAGTGGGCACCAGAGCAGGTACAACATAGCAGGTAACGAGAGGGCAGCATGCAGTATCAGAGCATCAACAGGGCATTGTGCATTACAGAGCAGGTACATCAGAGGCAGGTAACGAGAGGGCAGTATGCAGTATCAGAGCATCAACAGGGCATTGTGCATTACAGAGCAGGTACATCAGAGGCAGGTAACGAGAGGGCAGTATGCAGTATCAGAGCATCAACAGGGCATTGTGCATTACAGAGCAGGTACATCAGAGGCAGGTAACGAGAGGGCAGTATCAGAGCATCAACAGGGCATTGTGCATTACAGAGCAGGTACATCAGAGGCAGGTAACGAGAGGGCAGGTTGCAGTATCAGAGCATCAACAGGGCATTGTAGAGTACAGAGCAGGTACATCATAGGCAGCACGTGAGAGGGCCAAAGTGCATCAACAGTCCATTGCACAGAACAGGCCCATCAGAGGCAGCACGTGAGAGGGGCTAAGTGCATCAACAGTCCATTGCACAGAACAGGCCCATCAGAGGCAGCACGTGAGAGGGGCTAAGTGCATCAACAGTCCATTGCACAGAACAGGCCCATCAGAGGCAGCACGTGAGAGGGCCAAAGTGCATCAACAGTCCATTGCACAGAACAGGCCCATCAGAGGCAGCACGTGAGAGGGGCTAAGTGCATCAACAGTCCATTGCACAGAACAGGCCCATCAGAGGCAGCACGTGAGAGGGCCAAAGTGCATCAACAGTCCATTGCACAGAACAGGCCCATCAGAGGCAGCACGTGAGAGGGGCTAAGTGCATCAACAGTCCATTGCACAGAACAGGCCCATCAGAGGCAGCACGTGAGAGGGCCAAAGTGCATCAACAGTCCATTGCACAGAACAGGCCCATCAGAGGCAGCACGTGAGAGGGGCTAAGTGCATCAACAGTCCATTGCACAGAACAGGCCCATCAGAGGCAGCACGTGAGAGGGCAGAATGCAGTATCAGAACAGCAACAGGGCATTGTGGACAACAGAGCAGGTATATCAGAGGCAGCATATGAGAGGGGCTAAGTGCATCAACAGTCCATGGCAAGGCACAGGTACATCAGAGGCAGCACGTGAGAGGGCAGAATGCAGTATCAGAACAGCAACAGGGCATTGTGGACAACAGAGCAGGTACATCAGAGGCAGGTAACGAGAGGGCAGTATGCAGTATCAGAGCATCAACAGGGCATTGTGCATTACAGAGCAGGTACATCAGAGGCAGGTAACGAGAGGGCAGTATGCAGTATCAGAGCATCAACAGGGCATTGTGCATTACAGAGCAGGTACATCAGAGGCAGGTAACGAGAGGGCAGTATGCAGTATCAGAGCATCAACAGGGCATTGTGCATTACAGAGCAGGTACATCAGAGGCAGGTAACGAGAGGGCAGTATCAGAGCATCAACAGGGCATTGTGCATTACAGAGCAGGTACATCAGAGGCAGGTAACGAGAGGGCAGCATGCAGTATCAGAGCATCAACAGGGCATTGTGCATTACAGAGCAGGTACATCAGAGGCAGGTAACGAGAGGGCAGCATGCAGTATCAGAGCATCAACAGGGCATTGTGCATTACAGAGCAGGTACATCAGAGGCAGGTAACGAGAGGGCAGTATGCAGTATCAGAGCATCAACAGGGCATTGTGCATTACAGAGCAGGTACATCAGAGGCAGGTAACGAGAGGGCAGGTTGCAGTATCAGAGCATCAACAGGGCATTGTAGAGTACAGAGCAGGTACATCAGAGGCAGCACAACTACGTGTCCCTACCAACCCGTCACAGGGACCACAAGAGTGCCACGCAGTTCTCAATGGACACACCATGTGAATTAACATTTGAGTGAAGTGTACAGCACGTCACATCACAGAATCAGGGGGGACTGCGTGAACTACCTGCCTCGGACACACTGGCAGCACCAGCAACAGGAGTGTGAGACACAGCCACAGCCCGAGTGACACACACATGGGCCACGGACCCAGACACACTGGCAGCACCAGCAACAGGAGTGTGAGACACAGCCACAGCCCGAGTGACACACACATGGGCCACGGACCCAGACACACTGGCAGCACCAGCAACAGGAGTGTGAGACACAGCCACAGCCCGAGTGACACACACATGGGCCACGGACCCAGACACACTGGCAGCACCAGCAACAGGAGTGTGAGACACAGCCACAGCCCGAGTGACACACACATGGGCCACGGACCCAGACACACTGGCAGCACCAGCAACAGGAGTGTGAGACACAGCCACAGATGTAGTCACTGACACGTGAGCCACTGACCCAGACAGACTGCCAGCACCAGAAACAGGAGTGTGCAACACAGCCACAGATCTTCTAACTGACACGTGAGCCATAGACCCAGATACACTGCCAGGACCTGCAACAGGAGAGGGCACAACTGACACTGTGCCACCATCTGATACATGAGAGTCAACTGCACCGGCGCCACTGGGACAACTGAAATGATGAGCCACAGGGCTGTATGGGCCAGGAGGCAGGGTGGGCCTGGGAGCTGGGGATAGCTCACCTAGAGCCAAATCGGGGTTTGCAGGTGTCAATGGTGTGTGTCTGCGTTTCTTAGGGAGGTGTGAGTGCACCCTGGACAGGACAGGACTGCCAAGTGGTGGGGACTCCAAAGAATCACCACCCAGCATAGGTGGAGCAACTGCTGCCGGGGATCTGGTTTCGGGGGACGTGCTGGAGCCTGCTTGTCGTTTGCTCTGTGCCTGCCGCCTGGACTCGGAATGATGTGTAATGGGGGATGCAACAACAGGGGACACCCTCCTCTGCTTCTGACTGGCCTGGATGGGAGTGGAGGTATGGGGGGACTCCGCCGCGGAGATATCAGTTTGGCGTTTAGTAGAAAACATCAGCCTCAGTGCAGCCAGGGGTGAAGTATGCCTGTCCTTGATTGCGCCATTGTCCATGCTAGATGCCTTGTCCGTAGGATGTGCCTTATCCTTAGGTGGAGTGTTGTCTCTGGATGTAGCCTGTGCCCTGCTCGCCGCCCTGTTCCTGCCAGCAGACTTGTCGTCTGTGGTGCACCTGCCTCCAGCAGACACCTGCTCCCTGTGTGTGTCGCTGCCCTTGGGAGTGTTCCTATCCACTGCTGTGGGCCTGCTCTTGGGAGTCTCCCTGCTCTTAGTAGGTGCCTTAGTCTTCTCACTGTCCTTGGGAGTGTTCCTATCCACTGCTGTGGGCCTGCTCTTGGGAGTCTCCCTGCTCTTAGTAGGTGCCTTAGTCTTCTCACTGTCCTTGGGAGTGTTCCTATCCACTGATGTGGGCCTGCTCTTGGGAGTCTCCCTGCTCTTAGTAGGTGCCTTAGTCTTCTCACTGTCCTTGGGAGTGTTCCTATCCACTGCTGTGGGCCTGCTCTTGGGGGTCTCCCTGCTCTCAGTAGGTGCCTTAGTCTTCTCACTGTCCTTGGGAGTGTTCCTATCCACTGCTGTGGGCCTGCTCTTGGGGGTCTCCCTGCTCTCAGTAGGTGCCTTAGTCTTCTCACTGTCCTTGGGAGTGTTCCTATCCACTGCTGTGGGCCTGCTCTTGGGGGTCTCCCTGCTCTCAGTAGGTGCCTTAGTCTTCTCACTGTCCTTGGGAGTGTCCCTTACCTCTGCTGTGGGCCTGCTCTTGGGAGTCTCCCTGCTCTCAGTAGGTGCCTTTGTCTTCTGACTGGCCTTGTCCAAGGAACAGTCCATGGACATGTGAGTATCCCTTGCCTTCGGAGTACCTTTCGTGTTGAATGCCTGTGTAGCTCCGGAAGGCATGTCCCCCAACAACACTTGTGGATCCTGTGTGTGTACTCCAGTGCATCTGACGTCGTCTACGTGAACAGATTTAGCTGATCTAGGGGATGGGGTCTGTGCCCTGCGTGCCCTGACGTGCTGTCTGACGCTGCTTCTAGTGCAATAACCTGTATTTGAGTCCTGCTCTGAATAATCACTACCCCCTGAGACATCCAGCGGTGTAGATGGGGAAACAGAAGTAGCACCCTGTTCATTCGACTGTACTATTGCAGACGACACACTGCTTGCCAATGACTGCACTGTCCTGTGTAGACCTGCAAGATCGCCATGCATCCCTTCCATGAATGCCACCACCTGCCCCAACTTCCTATCATGATCCTGGAAAGCATTTGTCATATTGGTCTGACCCACACACAGCTGTCGCAGCAGATCAACGGCCTCAGCACACAGTGCATTTTGGCTCACCGTGGCAGGGGCAGCGGTGCCTGCACCGAACGCCACTCTGCTCCCCCTACTCCTTCGGCCACGAACAATACATGGTGCAGTTGGCGGAAGTGTGGGCCCTGTGTGCTGTCTTCCGACAGAAGGTGATGAGTGCCCACTCCCAGTCTGTGACAACAGTGCAGGCTCACCAAGAGTGTCCGACGAGGAGGACGATGGTGTCTCCACATGCGAGTCCTCAGGGACGGTCATGTCCCCCTCTCCAGCGCTGGCCTCCTCCGTGTCAGTCTGCGTGTGTGCGAAGTCTGAGCCGGACTCATTTCCTCGGCTACTCTCCACCGTCTGTGGCTGAGTGTCCTCTGTCAAAGCTGAAATGCACAGAAAAGATGTGTGAGTCATGGGCACACTCACGTACAGAAGGAACAGGATAGCCAAATCACATAGCAGACAAAGGTTCATGAGCCCTCAGCCTGCACATGGCCCACCCCTACCAGTCATCCTCACATTTTCTGCCATGGGGACATGGACCACTAGGGGATGTGCTTTAACACTCAACTACTAAGCAAGTGGCGTGTCAACATGGCGGACCTGGATGTCAAATGAGTACCACCCAATGGGACCAAAATGCCATCACAGGCATACATACGCAACACGGAACTCAATAGTGTGTCTGTGCACCAATACATGCATAGCACTCACAAGTTTCCTACACAGACAGTATGCTCACCGCTAGTTTGCTGTTGATCGGCACTCAGACGTTCGGCCAGTTCAGGATGCGTCACTGCAATGATACGGTGCATGAGAGGGGTCATGGAGCGTCGGGCCAGACGGGGCGTCCTTGGAATCAGGCCCAGTGTTACTTCCGCTACATTCTTGCTCAGCCTGGAAATGTCGTCCCAGCGTTTGTGGCAGTGTGTATGTCGTCTGTTGCACACCCCCAATGCCCGTACTTCCCGTGCTATGGTCCTCCACAGGTCCTTGCGAAGGTGCAGCTTGACCTACCATGATGGGAGACAAAAGG
Organism: Lissotriton helveticus; assembly: GCF_964261635.1. Lineage (NCBI taxonomy): Eukaryota > Metazoa > Chordata > Amphibia > Caudata > Salamandridae > Lissotriton > Lissotriton helveticus. The sequence continues at coordinate 501,089,684 of NC_136070.1, read as the reverse complement.
GTTTAAGTCAGTGGACAGGTGGCCTGTCACACACATAGGGGCAAGACGTTACTGTCAGCAGCCATGCACAATCAGGAACATATGTCTAGCCCACACTACACAGCTAAGATATAAATAGGCCTGATCATTTGGCCCCCTCATGCACACCAACATGTCCCACACTGCACTTACCACCCGTCCCGGTGCGCCGTAGAGGCGTCCATAGTTGCGGAGTACACCGTCCACGAGGACATCAAGCTCCGCGGCGGTGAAGGGTCGAGACCGGATCTCTTTGCCACTCGACATGGCAAGATCACGGAGTATGGCACTAGAGCAGCAGTCGGTGGTCAGCTCAGCAGCAGCAGCAGCAGGTCGAGGTGATGGTCACAGGCAGCAGTCGGTGGTCAGCTCAGCAGCAGCAGCAGCAGGTCGAGGTGATGGTCACAGGCAGCAGTCGGTGGTCAGCTCAGCAGCAGCAGCAGCAGGTCGAGGTGATGGTCACAGGCAGCACTGGTCCCCAGGGTAGGAAGTTTCATGTTGGCCAAGACACATATATAGGGCCCTCAGCACGTGTCAGTGGCATACGTCGCCAGCAATTGGTCAGCCCTGGAAGCGTGATCGTGAAATGGGCCAATGACTGGCCCTGTTGTTGCGGTGCACAGCTTCCGCTACTTGCGATTGGCCGTATGCGGCCAGCGTCCCTCTTCCCATTGGCTGCATGTGCAGGGACCGTGACGGGCACACATCGGCAACCGCACGTGCAAGCTTCAGGCACGGATGCTTCAGTTGCAACAATGTACTATCACTGGCGCCTCCATGGCGGTGCACGTACACAGCGGGGGAGGTGCAGGCCTATACACCCTGCAGATGTACTCAATGGACATGCCAGTTCATGACCCCCCTTACAGTCACCTTGCATCATCCACCGTACACCGGCCGGAGCGGCCGGCCCATGAACATCCGCCGTGCCCGGCCATGAACACAACCGCCATGGCCGGGACCGGCGGTTGTTCATGGCCGGGCACGGCCATGGCGGTTGTGTTCATGGCCGGGCACGGCGGTTGTTCATGGCCGTGCCCGGCCATGGCGGTTGTGTTCATGGCCGGGCACGGCGGTTGTTCATGGCCGGGCACGGCCATGGCGGTTGTGTTCATGGCCGGGCACGGCGGTTGTTCATGGCCGGGCACGGCCATGGCGGTTGTGTTCATGGCCGGGCACGGCGGTTGTTCATGGCCGGGACCGGCGGTTGTTCATGGCCGTGCCCGGCCATGGCGGTTGTGTTCATGGCCGGGCACGGCGGTTGTTCATGGGCCGGCCGCTCCGGCCGGTGTACGGTGGATGATGCAAGGTGACTGTAAGGGGGGTCATGAACTGGCATGTCCATTGAGTACATCTGCAGGGTGTATAGGCCTGCACCTCCCCCGCTGTGTACGTGCCCCGCCATGGAGGCGCCAGTGATAGTACATTGTTGCAACTGAAGCATCCGTGCCTGAAGCTTGCACGTGCGGTTGCCGATGTGTGCCCGTCACGGTCCCTGCACATGCAGCCAATGGGAAGAGGGACGCAGGCCGCATTCTGCCTTTGGGAAGTAGCGGAAGTTGAGCACCGCCATGGCGGCGCCAAATATGTGATCTTGTCAGACGCTGCACCGTGATGTGTTGTGTGCAGTTGCGTCATGAGGGATGTGAGCGTGATTGTGAAAGGTCATATGTCATACAATATAGCATGTGTGTCCATACAATGGACATCGGTCGGCACACAATGGCCAACAGATGTGCATTCGTACGTGTTGACGTCGGGTTTGACCCTACAGACGTTGTTACATCTTCACAACTACACAGTACATCACGGCTGTGTGGCCAATTCATGCATCTGTTGTCGGTTTATTGTTGTGTCGAGGTGACTACAGTGGTGGTGGTACACATGCATTCCGTGTATGTGATTTATACGTTCTGTCACCATGCATGTCATTACCGTATGCACATCATCATTGGTGGTGGCATTTGTGCTTGATGACATGGCGTGTGTAAACTTATCGTTTGTGTGCATGCAGTTGCATGAGTGTCTGTGATGTGTCTACGATACATTAGGGTGACGACTGGAGTTATGTCAGTAAGGTACACATGTGATGGAGTTGTACACGTATGCGTCGTTTGTACGTTGACCTAAGTTACATCTCTCTCCCACACAGGAGGGCTCCAAATGTGCATCGCCCATACACTCAGCTGGAGGATATGGTAGACGAGGAGGTGATTCGGAAATTCAGGCTGGATCGACGTCGGTTGCTGGAGCTTGTGGCTCAATTGGCTCCTCATCTGCAGCCACGTAGAACGTATCCTGGCTCGTTTACACCCACTGCAAAGGTCATGGCGGTACTACATTTCTTCGCTACTGGCACATTTCAGTATACAGTTGGAGGTGCCGGGGGTATGTCACAGGCAATGTTCAGCACGGTTCTTCGGGATGTGTTAACAGCTATGATGCTGTACAAGGATGAGTACATACATTTCCCACGTCCGGAAGAGTTGCCAGCTGTCAAAGCTGGTTTCTATGCACTGGGCCACATACCTCACGTTGTGGGCTCAATTGATGGCACGCACATCGCGCTCATTCCACCACGGGCACGCGAACAAGTGTTCAGGAATCGCAAACACTTTCATTCGCTGAACGTGCAGGTGGTGTGCCTGGCGAGCAACATCATCTCCCATGTGTGTGCAAGATTTCCTGGATCCGCACATGACGCCCACATCATGCGAACCAGCAATGTCCCACGACTCATGGCAAATCTGCCACCCGGTCAAGCGTGGCTTGTTGGTGAGTGTGCAGTGGGGACTCTTGTGATCTCTGTGTTGCATGGGGTACCCACCATATCTTGTTCTGATGTTTGTCTCTGTCATCCCCCTACATAGGCGACTCGGCTTACCCAAACCGGCCCTGGCTCCTCAGTCCCCTACGTAATCCGAGGACGGCGGGTGAAATGCGGTACAATGAGGCACATGGAAGGACACGGAGAGTCATCGAACGTACCTTTGGACTGCTGAAGTCTAGGTTTCGGTGCCTCGATACTACCGGAGGGGCACTGCCTTACTCACCAGGAAAAGTATGCAAGATCGTGATTGCCTGCTGCATGCTCCACAACCTGGCAGTACGCAATGACATTGAACTGCTGTTGGACCCTGAAGACGAAGGAGTTCCTCGGCCTCCCATCCCACCCATGTCGACTGATGAGGATAGTGGTGAGGAGGAAGGTGTGGACCAGAGGCGCCAGCTCATTGATCGCTACTTCCCTTGAATGTGAGTATCTACCTCTAGTGGCGGTTGACAATGCCTCATGTATGTTTTCTGGTGTTGTGTGGATATGGGGTTATTCAGCTGGGTGTGGTTTGTGATGGTTGCACATGTGTGTCTTCATGTCTTTGGACATAGGAGTGTCCATGATGTGTGTGCTCCCATCCCATGCTTGTGTGATGGTTGTCGTTTGTGTAATGTTGCTGTGCATTGTGTTGTGATGTGTGTGAATCTCTTTACTGACGTGTGTTTGCTGTCTCTGGTTTTCTCTAGGTCACTCCCGCAGCGCCATGATCATGTGCGACTATGATCCCTGTACCTGTTTACGTCTGTATCTGATGGCAATCATGTGAATAAACATGGAGGCAAAACATCATTGTGTGAGTAAATGCAATTTATTGACAGGTTGTGCTTTTGTGCTGGTGAATATTTACAAGTAAGTGGGAGGGAGGGAGTTGGAGTTGTAGGTAATGGCAGATGAAATGTCCGTGCTGACACCACATTGGGGGGTGTCAGGCTAGTCCAGCAGACCAGTGGCAATGATTGTCTATGTGGGACAGGATGGTTTGCAGGGTGAATGTCTGGCACAGGCAGTGGCATTGTCAAGGTCGTCCCCTCTTGGAGCGTGTGCCTGGCGCTCCAACACTGCTCTCAGCAACTTCCTGCCTCGGCCGCCCCCTCCGTCTCGGAGGTGGTACAGAGGCAGCTGGGAGGGCAGGTTGGTGATGGGCCACATCCGTCGCCAGGGGCTCAGGTGGTGGTGGCGGCGGTGGAGGCGGAGGCGGAGGTGACGGGGGAGGCGGAGGTGACGGTGGCGGTGGCGCTGACACACATGGTGGAGGGGGGGGGGGTTGTTCCGGGCAACCCATTCCCTCCACATCGTTGCCTGCTGGCCCATGATCACCAACATCTGGCCAAGGATGCCAGAGATCTCGCGCAGGCTGTTGGTGTTGTCCACTGAGTCCTCGTGAACACGATCAGCGTTTGCCTGGGACCGGTCGTATGAGGCCTGGCACCTGGCAAGAGCTTGTAGGGACTGTGCCACTGGCTCGGGTAGCTGTCCCTCCTCTGACCGGCGGTGTGTGGGTCGCCTGATTGGCAGTTGTCCCGTTGCCTGTGTTTGTGGCCCACTCACCCTGCTTGTGTGTGGGGCCGTTGGACCAGCGTTGCGCGCTGGGTCATGCTGGGTGGCACCGGCAGGAGTCGTGGTGCTCGTGGTAGTGGTGGTAGTGGTGGTACTGGTGGTACTGGTGGTACTGGTGGTGGTGGGGACTGTGCAGATCACAGAGACGGGTGCCGCGGGAGTCACACATGCGACGTTGGTCGGTCCCGGGAGTCCCTGTGAGCCAGATGGCCCTGGCTGCGTGCTTGGTCCCGCTTAAGCATGGGCGGATTTTGCGGATTCGCGATCCGCGAATTTGCGGATTTGCGTATTCGCGGATTGCGAAAATACGCGAAATCCGCGAATTCTCTCGGATTAGCGGATTTTTTGGGGGTGTGTGTGTTCGCACGGGTTTCTGCAAGTTCGCGAGGGTTTTGTACTATTTCGCAAATTGCGAACTTACTTGTCGGGTCGCCAGTTTAGCGAACTTGTTGTTTGTACGTGCCCAGTCTGTTTGCTAAGCTTTCTTCATCACTGCCACTCTCTGTCACCACTGGCACTCTCTTTGGTCACCCATGCCACCCTCTGGCTCACCCATGTCACCCTCTGTGTCATCACATCACCCTCTAGTTCACCAGTGTACATTATTGGGGCAAAGCAAAGCACTGCCATCCTCTGTCAACACTGGCACTCTGGTTCACCCATGCCACCCTCTGGCTGGCACACCCATGCCACCCTCAGTGTCATCACAACACCCTCTGATTGACCACTGAGTGAACAAACACCTGCTAAGTGCCTTAAGTTTTGCAAACAACAACACCTGCCCTGCCCCAACTGACATTAATGAAGGCTGGCACCTGCTTGTCTGCTCCCTTTCCTTTTTGTTGCAAATGCAAAGTAAATAATTTTTTTTAACAGGATGCAATGGCATACTTGTAACTATTCTGTGACTGATAGAGCAGGGTCACACAATAGTTGCAAGTAGGCAACCGGATTCTGGAGGGCCCCTTCAGGAAGCACTACAGGTAAATGGTTACAAATGAATAGCTCGAACTTTTGCACCTGCTCGTTCGTTTTGCTTTTGCAAAACTCGTTTTTCGGTAATTTCGCCCTATTCGCGGGGCGCGTCGTAGTGCGAACTCGCCCGTGGAAGCCGCGAACTCGTGCGAGTTACCTCAAGGTTGAGTATGGGCGCCGCCATTTTGTTTGCGTGACGTATTTCCGTTTCCGCCCGCTAAGTGTAATCTCGCCCGACTCGCGCCTTGCGAATACAAGTTCGCACGAGTTCGCGAGAGAAATCGCGTGCGAACTTACTTACTCGCGCGTGATCGGGCCGCCATCTTGTTTTTCATTCATTCCTATGTGTCTGGGTATGGTGTTTCTATCCTCTCTATATCTCTGCCATCCTTTGCTTGTTTTACTATTTTTTTGATCTATTTAACTTATTTTCTATCCCTGTATTTTTCTAGATCTATATTTTTGTGTTTTAGGCTATTTTTGTTTACTTTTGAACTACTTTTTTAAACTTTTACTTTCCTTCTTCCCTACTCTTATTTTTTTTCATTTTGTCTCTTCTTTACTGCTCACACCTGCCCAGAACAAGAACATGGTCAAGACAGCTGTGAAGCTGCCCAAGACGGGCACCGCAGCCCGTGCCCGGCTCCCGTGTGGTCGATTGAGGGCGGAAATGGTGGTGCCTCGGGAGATTTTCAGCCCTGAGGAGGTGGGCGCACTTGTTTTTTACGTGCAGCGCCGTCTCCCCAGGACCATCGCGGCAGGCGGCAGGATTGCTGCTGGTTACACCAACAGCCAGGAGCGACGGAAGCGGTGGGCGCAGGTGTGCCGGGCCCTTTTTAAGATCACGGGGGTCCAGCGCACCTACAATCAGGTCACCCACCGCTGGACCGACATCCTTGACCGAGAGCGTGACCTGCTAGACGTGCTGGGAGTGGAGGTCCCCGGTCTTGGTGAGTAGTAGTAGCAATTTTTTCATTAATATTTCAAAATCTTCTGTGCATTTCATGTGCACTGTTCTCCTTCTCTGTGCCGGTGCCACTGCTTATTTGTTATCTATTTTGTGTTCATTTAATTGGGCTGAGTATGAGTGTATGTTACAGAACTGCGTAATGCTAGACACAAAGGGGCAGATTTACAAGCCCCTTGTTCCACGTTTACACTGCCTTACCTGATGCACAGCGACGTAAACGTGGCGCATCCCTGCGAGTCATGCACAACGTGATGCATCTAAGGAGATGCGCCACGTGAATGCCTGGGCCTGCGCCTCAATGGGTGCGTTCCCACGCAGGGGGGGAGTGGGGGGTGGGTGTTAATATACGCCACACCATGGCGCCTCTCTTGTGGCGCTGCGTCACAAAATTGACGCAAGAATGGAGCAGAAGAGCTGCAAGGGGCTTGTAAATCTGCCCCTAGAGTAGAGGCTCAGGTGCAGTCCTTCCTTTGTAGCCCTCTTTTTGGATGAAATAGTAGGTTCTTGTTCTTTCTAAATGTTTGATTTGGTTGACAAGGACATCGGCAAGCAGCAATCATCAATGTTTTCTGTTATTTCTTTCATGTTGTACGTTAGGTCCGCCCAGGGGCAAATCTGCTGCAGCAGTGGCTCCAAAGGAGGAGGATGCAGGCCAGGGCGGCGAGTGCTCCTTTGCTGGCCCCAGTAAGTTTTCTTTTAAATATAGAGGACCTATTGTTGTCCAAGCATTCCTAATTTAATTGTTTTGAAATAGTGTTTAGATAGGAGCAAAATCAATAATCCTACTGTTGCAGGGACAATTCTCCACAAACCGAACTATGGACACCAAAGACCAGAGTAATAATATTTCAGAGGGGCGTGTTTGGCACACTGTATAAATAAACCTGGTAGTGTCAGCAGCACAGATTCCTCCTTCCAAAAATTGCAAAACTTTTCGCTCAGTCACTCTAGTCCGGACTCTCTAGAGGAAAAACTACAGAGTCAATTCAAGTTTAAAAGCTTTATTAAAAGTTTAAGTAAACACATATATTAAAATAAAGTTAGTTGGAAATGGAAAAGTGCTTGGTGCTGATTTGATGAGTTCTGGAATGGTACACATTTCTTGTGGTCGAGCCGAGCTTTCACCTGGTTTCAAGTTGATGTTCCTCTCTTGTCATTAGAAGTCCAGTTTCTGTCTGTTCAGAGAAAAATAATGTGTGTGAAAAAATTAAGCAAGCATTCAACAATTGTGACAAAAAAATTAAGCAAGACAACAGCTTTCCCTGGAAGGAGGGACATTTACTTTAGACTACAGTAGACAGTCAATTACTTTTTCAGTTGTTTTCACATTTTTTCATTCATAGTCCAAATACTAGTGGAGTGGTGTAATCTAACATTCTTAAATCTATTTTGTAGGTGGAACATCTGGTGGCGGGGCCAGCTCGGATGTGGTCATCATTGACTCGGAGTCCGAGGGTCAATCTGGGGAGGAGTCGGACCAAGAACAAGTACAGACTGTGAGGCAGGAGACAGTGGCGGTGGCGAGTACAGGTAAGCTGGATCATGGTACTATCTGACTCTTAGATAGGATATGATGTGTATCCAGTGGTGGCCCAGTGACAAATTACAATATGGTAATTACAGCAGGCTGGGACCGAAAGACAGATAGAGGCAGAGACAGAGAGAGAGGAAGACAGAAGGAGAGATAGAGAGGGAGGGAGCCAGAGGGAGGGTGAGGGAGGGAGACAGAGAGAGAGAGAGACAGCGAGGTAGAGGGAGACAAAGGGAGACAGAAAGAGTGAGACAGAGAGAGAGAGAGAGAGAGAGAGAGAGAGAGAGAGGGAGGGAAACAGACATATCGCCTGGGCCTGGTGCAGATGATACGGTTGCTGGTGTGGTTAACGGCTCAGAGGAAAAATCACTCACTTCTGCCAGATCTCTTTCATATGAAAGAGCACCAAACCAAGGATACAAGAGAGTTGTGGGAAGGGAAATGGTGATTCAAGCGCCCCTCCCTGCGGACGCCCATGATACTGGCCTGAATAGTTTTGTACTGCCCTGGCTAGTTGCTAGTTGTACTGTGACACAACTTCCTGCTGAATCATTTTGTGTTAATCATATTCCTAAAGAGCATTGCTTACAGATTATGTCTTTCTTTCTTCATATAGTTGGCAATACTAAAACCTCCAAACCAACGAGGAGTATGCTGGCTGTACTGGCCCGGCAACGGAGGCTGGAAGCAACTGTTGCGGAATATCGGCGACTGGTGGAACTCGAGGGGGATGACACGCACTCCAGTGCATCCAACTTAACATCGTCTACATCCTCCTCTGTTACCCCACGTTCTGCCGGTAAGCACAGTGCTCCAGCGAACCGGAGCCGTGCCGGAAGACGCCACCGCCGAGCAGCAAAAGCTGCACCTCGCAGCACTGTTAAAGGTCGCTTGCGCCGTGCACTCCGCAGAGTGTCAGACCTAGAGGCGGAGGTCCAGAAATGGCACAAATTTCAAAATGTGGTGGAGGGCCTCCGCCTAGAGCAAGCCATCCTCCAGGAAAAATATGATGCCCTGGCCCTAAAGCATGATGCCCTGGAGGCCAAACTTACCAGCTTGCATCCATAGAGTGTCCCTTGCCCCTTTTTTTGAGACTGTTGGGGGGTGGGAATTGGGAGTTGGGTTTTTTGGGGACTTTTGAGGACTATTTGTTGGGGTTAGGGAGGGTCTTGCGGGAGATTATTTTGTTAGGGATATAAATATACTTTTTCAAACTTTATCTGAGCATACCTGTTTTTTTACTACTTTTGAGCTGGGTGGGTGGTGGTTTTGCAGTAATTTCATTTAACAGAACACTGTCATCGTGTTGGTTCACGTGCAATAGGCCAAATGTTTTCCTAAGTAAATGCCTGTCACAGACTTTGTCAATTCAAGAGCCCTAGGACTTTGCTGCTAGTACCACTGTCACTCTCTCGCCTCTCCGAATACTCCATTATACTACCTCCCATCCAAAAGCTTATCTTACCTGTAATTTGTGTTTGAGGGCTGGCTCCACCTGGAATTCACAGAGTCCTAACGCGTTCTGCAGCAGGGCCACAACTGGAGTTTCCCGGCGTGGATTTTCTGCAAATCAAAAGCAATCAACATTAGAAATGTGGTAGCGGTGCTGACACAACCCTAAAACCTAGAAACCCCAGAGACAGCACCCCTGAGACAGGCAAGCGAGCAATAGAACGCCTACACGTTCACGTGCAATAGGCCACATTTTTTCCTAAGTAAATGCCTGTCACAGACTTTGTTAATTCAAGAGCCCTAGGACTTTGCTGCTAGTACCACTGTCACTCTCTCGCCTCTCCGAATACTCCTTTATACTACCTCCCATCCAAAAGCTTATCTTACCTGTAATTTGTGTTTGAGGGCTGGCTCCACCTGGAATTCACAGAGTCCTAACGCGTTCTGCAGCAGGGCCACAACTGGAGTTTCCCGGCGTGGATTTTCTGCAAATCAAAAGCAATCAACATTAGAAATGTGGTAGCGGTGCTGACACAACCCTAAAACCTAGAAACCCCAGAGACAGCACCCCTGAGACAGGCAAGCGAGCAATAGAACGCCTACACGTTCACGTGCAATAGGCCACATTTTTTCCTAAGTAAATGCCTGTCACAGACTTTGTTAATTCAAGAGCCCTAGGACTTTGCTGCTAGTACCACTGTCACTCTCTCGCCTCTCCGAATACTCCTTTATACTACCTCCCATCCAAAAGCTTATCTTACCTGTAATTTGTGTTTGAGGGCTGGCTCCTTCATTTCTTCATTTCTTCATTGTGCAGAATCCAGGCATCAGCATTATGGGTAATGGATAGGGTGAGTCTGGAGGAGGAGGACTCAGGATAGACGACCAGGACTGAGTTCTTGTCAACTAACTGTTGTGAACCGGTGGAATGCTGCTGCATCAAAATCAAGACAGTTCTGCTGATGTGCTTGTTGTTTGATTGGGTGATTACAGTTTTGTTGGGAATGTGATGAAGCACTTGCTAAAGAAAGACAGACATACAGGAATAAAAGTGAATAAGGAGGACTATTTACAATTAATGAATGATTGATTGAGTCATTTTCAGAACTCGCTGTCAGGGAAGCAGAACTCGTCCTCATACTCTGCTAAATCATCAGTCGGGGTTACTTCTGGTAACTGAGGAGAACTTTCCTCGGGTAGGGCGGTGTCCTCTTCTTCCTGCGTGCATTCTCGTACTCTGTAATCTGGTGGTATGAAGTGCTGGTTCATCTTTATCAAGGTGAGCCGCTCCACATTTGCGGGCAAGAGGCGGGACCTTTTGGAAGTCACAATGCCACCAGCAGAACTAAAAACACGTTCTGAAGACACGCTTGCGAGTGGGCAAGACAAGTAATTGATAGCCAGGTTGGTGAGCTCTCGCCATATTTTTCTTTTCCCATGCCAATACGCCAATGGGTCCTCAGTAATATTGACCTCTGTTGAGTCATCCAGATAGGCCTGCACCATTGAAAGAATGTCCTCCCGGATTCCTGTACTTTGCACTTCTGTGTCCTTTCTAGGACCAGGAAACCCTAGCTGAGTTAGCCAACTCGCTTCAGACATATCGCATGTGCCTGGTGCAGATGATACGGTTGCTGGTGTGGTTAACGGCTCAGAGGGAAAGTCACTCACTTCTGCCACAGGCACAGATGGTGAAGTGCTTTTTTGGGACGCCTGATCGCCTGCTGATTGACTAGTAGTACTGTCTTCTCCTACAGTTTCCTTCCGTTCTATTTCAAAACGAATGGCTGACTGAGCTAGCCAACCTTTGTACTCTGTAACATCCGATGTTTCAAAAGGAATTATTACTTTGCCAAACAATGGCTTTTTGTAACGTGGATCCAGAATAGTAGCACAAATGTAGTGCTGTTGTTTCTTGATATTTACAAGCCGTTCATTGCTAACTAGGCGTTGTAATAATCTCTGCGCCAACTCATGTGCTTCGTTCTTTCCAACGTCCTTTAATTGTGAAGACACCACCTTGACTTGGTGCTCGAGCTTCAGCAACAGTGGGATAGCTTTGCTCAAAGAACAGTCCTCCCTGCTCACGTCACGCGTGAAGACCTCAAAAGGCCGAAGCATGTCTGTCAGGCTTTTAACTAGCTGCCATTGCTCCACCGCTAGCATCATTCCTGTCGTATCACCACCCAGGTTGTAGAAATACTCATTGACTACTGGAAACAGCTCATGCAGACGCTCAAGCATGTAGAAGGTTGAGTTCCAACGTGTTGCTACCTCCTGGATAAGTGCTTTCACTGGCATTCTACGTTCATTTTGCTTGCGCCTCAGCTCCTTCCGGGCCTTAAAAGAATGGTTGAAATGTGTGCATATTCTTCTGCAGATGGTCAGTGTTTTGTCGACTGCAAGTTCTTTTTTCAAAAAATTTTGCACAACAAGGTTGATACAGTGCGCCAAACACGGCACTCTGATATAGAAACCGTCCTCCATGGCCTTAACTACATTCCTGCCATTATCTGTAGAAACATAACCAACCTTGCAATTTCTTGGGCGCAGCCATTTCAAGACCTTTTTGTTAAAGTCAGCCAAAATGTTGACTGCAGTATGACTTTTCTCCATGCCAAACATGGCTAATGTTGCATGTTTACGAGCACCCTTAAAAATCTCGACCAAATCACCACCTGCATTTATCTGTTTAATAACCCCTGAAAAAGAGACCCAGTGTGCAGTGATGCACATGTAATCAAGGGCTTGGCAACTGGTCCACATGTCTGTTGTCAGGTGTATAGTGTGAACAGCACTCTTCTGCAAAGCTGCCCCCACCAACTCAAGCACCTCTTTGTGTAGTGCTGGAACAGCAACCCTGGCAAAATAGTACCGGCTAGGAACCTTCCATTTAGGGGCCAATGTTGCCACGAGTTCAAGGAAACCCACACATTCGACAAACGAAAAAGGGAGAAGGTCCACCGCTAGCATTTTTGCCAGCTTAGTGTTATAGAGGCGTACAGTTGGGTGGTTGCGTTGAAATTGCGCATCTGAGGAGAACATGCCTGAAATGGTGCGCTGGACAAATTTACGGGATGATGCGGATGCCTTCTTCGACCCACTTCTGATCAGTGTTGACATTTTCCGCATTGGTGTGTCTCCCAGACTCTCAGTGTGCCTGCTATGTGTTACGGAGGGTGTGATGCTGCAAGGGGTACTGGGTGCAACCGGACACATGTCTGACGCTTCTTCTACCTCCCCATCATCTTCAGATGAAACACCTACTATGGGTATATTTTGGCCACTTGCCCTTTGGGATCGCTTTCCCTTGACTTTTGCTAGGTGCGGAAACCATTCGACAGCGTGCTTTCTTTCAAGATGACCTATCTGGCCTCCGGTTCCATAGTTGGTACCAGTCTTACCACGGCTAACTCTAGTCTTACAAATGCAACAAACGGCTATGTTATCATATTTTTCATGGACACTAAAAAAGTTCCAAACTGGGGACTGGAAACTTCTGGTTTTGCCGCACGAGGTGATACTGCTGCCAATGCCAGATGAAGCAGTGGTGGATGAGCCTTGCAGACATCTACTGGGTTGTGCAATTATTGCAGCAACCTTACTTGAGGGAGTCGAGCGGGATGGAGTCCCCCTCCGGGGAGAAAATATGGGAGCTGTAGGTTTTGTTGAACTTGTGGTACTACTTGACTGCGTTGGTGGTGCTACCAGTGGCACGTCGCCAGGGTCACGCTCAGCATGACGTCGGGATAGGGTGTAAATGTCTGTCTGCTGCATGGCCGGTGTGGCTGGACTGACATGTGTGATGACTAGGTCATTGCTGTCATCCTCTTCAACAACATCAGAATGCACCACTTCATCAAGTCCGACGTTCGGATCCATAAGTATAAGCTTTCCGGGGCCCTTCCTTTTAACATTTGATACCTTTCGCAGCTCATGGGGTGCCTCCCTCTCAGACATCGGAGATGGTTGCCAATCCAGATCCAGATCATCGTCTGATGGAGCGGGGCTTGAAGAGGAACTTCTACACATCCTCCTTGATCTTTTCCTTGCTGGGGAGCTGGGAGAAAATGAATCATCAGGAGGAGTGGCTTCGTCTTCCTGACATGATACCCCGGCTCCAAAGTCAATTTCCTCCTGTGCCCCTACTTCTGGAAGAACAACCATTGTGGGAACTTGCACCGCTCCATGGCCATCTTCACTGACCTCTACTTGCAAGTCTCCATGGACCTCTCCTTCTCGGCCTTCTCCTTCTCGGCCTTCTCCTTCTCGGCCTTCTCCTTCTCGGCCTTCTCCTTCTCGGCCTTCTCCTTCTCGGCCTTCTCCTTCTCGGCCTTCTCCTTCTCGGCCTTCTCCTTCTCGGCCTTCTCCTTCTCGGCCTTCTCCTTCTCGGACAGCTCCTTCTCGGACAGCTCCTTCTCGGACAGCTCCTTCTCGGACAGCTCCTTGCGCATGTACTTCTGCTTGTACTAGTAGCCCATGCAGTTGTTGTTGCGGCTTTGGTTGTTGAATAGTACTTGTGAGATGAGTTAAAACCTGTGTTGATGGCGTGCTGCTACTTTCTTGCGATGATCCAACATCACTGGTCGTTGGTGATTCAACAACTAAACAGGCTACCTGTGCAGCACTCATGGTGGGCCTTTGTTTTTTTGGTTGTTGTTGCCCAAAAAATGTCTTGGTTGAGCAACCAGTCGCCTTGGTAAGTGGTGCCACTTGCTTCTTCTTCTCCTTAGTAGAGACATCTTTCTTGGAAGAGGACCTACGGGCACCTCTTTTTGGAGCCATCTTCTTCAGATGTCTTAACAACAGGCCGCAGCAGCACTTCTTCCTGGCACTGATGCTCAATGATGATGCGTAGTTTTGTGCACCTAAACGCAAATGAAGACAGAGGAACATCAGTAAATATAAATGTTGCATATCTAGCGCTTGAATAAACAGTTAGCAAGTAGGCATTTATGAATACACACGTGCACACCACACAATATGGAATTTTCATAATTAGGAATTGCTAAATTTTTGGGAAACAGGAATTTAACAATGATCCAAGAGAGCACACACACAGAGGGTTGTGCTTTCATGTACCCCTGACTCCGCCTGGGCACCATGGGTGAAAGCAAGGCACAATGGGTGTAGGCCTATGTCTCATAGCTCACTGCCTGCCTTCAAAATGGCCGCTTGACCCCCCCATCCACATGGCCAGGACCATGCCTCAAAATGGCCACCACCAACATAGCCAGCACCCAACCCCTACTCCAAAAAGTGAAAACACACAACACAAATCAAATCACCACAATCCAATGCCATCCATCCATTTTCAGAAGGCTTATGCTGCCTGCTGGTGGTTTTCCGGTGCAAAATTGCATTTTTTACAATTTCGCGAGTGCGAGATTGTTGCTTCACGGCGCGAACGTGGCAAAAACCCACAAAATCCGCGAACAGACCGATTCTGGGCCCCCCTGGGCATAATGGATGACATCAGAGCACAGAATCATGTTAACAAAAATAATTTCAACAAAACAGTTGTATCATCCATGCACCCATAAATAAGCCTGGTGGTTTTCAATTCATGTGCAGCAGAATTGTAATTTTTACAATTTCGCGAGTGCGAGATTGTTGCTGCGCGGGACACGAGCAGTGCGAACACAAGCAAAAACATCCTCAGCTCGCGAACTTGCAGATTTTCCCCCCAAAAAGTCGAAAAAAAAAACACACACAAAAATCACCACAAACAAACAACATCAACTTACTTCTTTGTGAAATCAAAATTCGAATCCAAAATTAATCCAAAAAGCCTCAAATCCAAATATCCAGCAGCAACCACAAAAAGTAATCCTTCCCAGTCAAGAATGATCGAAAAGTGGCCAGGAAATGGAGGAGCTTGCTGGACAGGAACAGGAAGTTGGAGACTGGGGCACTTCCTTCACCCCACCCCTATGGGAGGAGCTTGCTGGACAGGAACAGGAAGTTGGAGACTGGGCCACTTCCTTTACTAAGTAATTTTTGTACTTTCGCTAGTGCGAGATTGTTCCTGCCCGCGCCGCGGACCGCGAGCAGCGCGAGCAGTGCGAACACAAACAAAAAATCCGCTTCGCGCGGATTTTGCGTATTCTCGCCGCATCCGCGAGAGTTCGCGGATTGCGGATTCCCCGAAAATACGAAAAATCCGCGAGCGTAACGGATTTTACGCCCATGCTTTCCCGCTCCATCCTCCGCCCCGGAGCTGCCTGTGTCGTCGTCGGCAGAGAGTCCTGTAGGTGTGGGAGGCGAGGCTGGCGGCCGGGTACTGCTTTCCCCAGTCAGTTGACGATCACCTGAGGGACAAGATCGAGCAGGTCAGTAATGTGGACAGTACATGGTTACATTGATTTGTAGACATTTCTGTTTCCTGTCGCACACACCCCACCCTCCACCACCACCGCCACCCTCCCCGTGCACATGGGGGCCTGTTGGGAGTTGTAGTTTGGGCCTCTCACACACCCCACCCTCCACCACCGCCACCCTCCCCGTGCACATGGGGGCCTGTTGGGAGTTGTAGTTTGGGCCTCTCACACACCCCACCCTCCACCACCGCCACCCTCCCCGTGCACATGGGGGCCTGTTGGGAGTTGTAGTTTGGGCCTCTCACACACCCCACCCTCCACCACCGCCACCCTCCCCGTGCACATGGGGGCCTGTTGGGAGTTGTAGTTTGGGCCTCTCACACACCCCACCCTCCACCACCGCCACCCTCCCCGTGCACATGGGGGCCTGTTGGGAGTTGTAGTTTGGGACTCTCACACACCCCACCCTCCACCACCGCCACCCTCCCCGTGCACATGGGGGCCTGTTGGGAGTTGTAATTTGGGCCTCTCACACACCCCACCCTCCACCACCGCCACCCTCCCCGTGCACATGGGGGCCTGTTGGGAGTTGTAGTTTGGGACTCTCACACACCCCACCCTCCACCACCGCCACCCTCCCCGTGCACATGGGGGCCTGTTGGGAGTTGTAGTTTGGGCCTCTCACACACCCCACCCTCCACCACCGCCACCCTCCCCGTGCACATGGGGGCCTGTTGGGAGTTGTAGTTTGGGCCTCTCACACACCCCACCCTCCACCACCGCCACCACCACCACCACCCTCCCCGTGAACATGGGGGCCTGTTGGGAGTTGTTGTTTGGGCCTCTCACACACCCCACCCTCCACCACCGCCACCCTCCCCGTGCACATGGGGGCCTGTTGGGAGTTGTAGTTTGGGCCTCTCACACACCCCACCCTCCACCACCACCACCCTCCCCGTGAACATGGGGGCCTGTTGGGAGTTGTAGTTTGGGCCTCTCACACACCCCACCCTCCACCACCGCCACCCTCCCCGTGCACATGGGGGCCTGTTGGGAGTTGTAGTTTGGGCCTCTCACACACCCCACCCTCCACCACCGCCACCACCACCACCACCCTCCCCGTGAACATGGGGGCCTGTTGGGAGCCATGGACATGTTAGTGTGTTGGTGTCCGACGTGCATGGGTTGGGGCGTGGGGGATGTTTCTTCTCAGTTGTGTGAGCCTGACCATGTCGTGCTGATCGTGGTGCTTGGTTTGTACTCACCAGTCTCTTCTCCTTCGTCAAGGCCGTCTAGGCTCTCTGGGTGTAGTATCACCAGCACCTTCTCCTCCCAATCGGTGTAGGGTATGGGCTCCGGGGGTGTGCCACCGCCAGTAAGATTGGCTCTGGCGTGGTTTTTCGCTCGGATGCCCTTGACCCTGGTCTTAAGGTCATGCCACCGCCTCTGAATGTCGTGCTTGGTCCTCGGCACAGTCCCCGACGCATTCACACGAGTGACGATCCTGTCCCACATGTGGTTCTTTTGCGCCACGGTCGTCTGCTGGACTTGGGCCCCGAAGATGTTGGGCTCCACACGGATAATTTCATCTACCATTACCCGCAACTCTGTCTCCGTGAATTTGGGGTTTTTTTTGGGTGCCATGGTGTGTGGTGCTCAGTGTGTGAGTTGAGTGAGTTGGGAGGTGCAGGTGTGTGGTGTGTGATGTGTAGGATTTGTGTGGTGGGTGTTTGTGTGGTAGGGTGGTGGGTGGGTGTCTTCTATGTGATTTTATGTGAGTTAGCAGTGTCTCGAATGGCCCTCTTGCTGGCAGCAATGCTGTGGTGCAAGGGATTGTGGTTGTGTGGGGGTGTCTTTTTATAGTCGTGTCTCGATGGTTGTTGGCAGTCAGGTGGTAGGTGGGCGTGTTGACTTGTGTGCATTATTGGATAATTGGGACGTGTCATGGTGGCTTGTGCTGGGGGGGGGGGCCTTGTCAATGTTCGTATGTTTGCTTAGGACTTGCGGTGCACTTTCATACATTTGTTAGGCGCTAGGGATGTTGTGCGTGTTGGCCTTCCGCCCTGATGCTGTGGTTCTCGTTGCATTGTTTCCGCCGCGGACGTGGATGGCTGTGAGTTCCGTTGTACGGGCGGATTTATCCTAATTGCGGCCACGGAGTATTCTCAGGGATGGCGGTACATGTTTTATTTTCCGCGGTCATTTCCGTCCGCGGCAGTGGTTGTTCATTGGACTCCGTCCGCCGCGGACGGACTTGGTTGTGTTCCGTCCACCGCGGACGGTGTTGGTTGTGTTCCGTCCGCCGCGGTCGGAGTTTCGTGACATGAATATCCTAATCCCAACCGCGGTTTCTCCGCGGCGCAGCCGGGAGTAAAATTTCCCCCACCATGGCGGACAGTACCCATTTCCGTCCGCCATCCTAATCGGCCCCTATATGTTCACGATTATTAAATGGTCAATGATATTTTAGAATGCACCTGTGCCGGGTCTCATAAAATACTCTGACTTACTCAAGCTTTCACTAATTGTCTTCACTACTCTTCTCTAACACTTTTTACAGCTTACTGCAGCATGCATGCTTCATCACTACCTTTTTCTCCTTGTACTGATTCTCTCAAATTTTTCTCCACAAACATTAATCACTCTCTGCATCACCAAGGTTTCCATTGACATTGTTCTCACTTGTGCCTTCCACCTATCATCTCCCAAAATGCAGACTGATTTTTTTTTATTGAGCAGAATTGTTGTTATATAAAAAGGACAACCTTACATGAGCAAAGAGATGAGTTTCACATTACATATTGATAGAGAGCATACTGATCGTCCAAAATGCCACAAAACTCCTTACTCTACTTAATGACATCATGATCTTGTATTCCTAAATAACAACCAACATGTATAATACAATAAGACTCTTCTAAATAAAGTGCTGCGCATGTTCAATAAAGTGTGATAGAATGTTTGATGACTAAGCAGTTTTTATAATTATACAGTCTGGCATTAACCAGCTACTGGCTTACTATTTTATCCATATGCTTCCAAAAACTGAATTATTTTTTTATCACGCCCTCTCTTTTTGCATAGACCTCCTCAAGACATTTGGTCTGGTTCATTTTATTAAACCAGTTTAAATAGTTTGGAGCTTTAGTTGTCTTCCAATTCTGTAGAATCAGAGACCGTGCCATAAGAGAGGATATTGCTAAAAATGCTTCTTCGCCTTTTAAAAATGGGGAGTTTTGTCTATGTCTTTCTATCCCAAAAAGTGCAATTTCAGCATCTGGTTATAATTTCCTCTGAAGGCCATCACTTAGTGCAGAAAACACTTTCTCACAAAACTGGGCCAATGCTGTGCAAAGGAAAAACAATTTGAAACCAGCCCCCTTAGTCCATTTGCTGGCATCGGAAGCATCTATCCTCTATTCCTGAGTACATTTTATGTAGCGCTCGGGGAGTATAGTAAGCTATTCAGCGTGATAAGAAGGCCATTCTTTTAAAATGAGCAGCTCTTAATGCCTTGTTACCATAAAACTAGATTGCCTGCCACTCTGTCTCTGAGAAAGTGCACTGTGTTTCTTGAGTCACTTTATCTAGAAAACTTGATATTATGGTGCACCCCTTTTGACTCTGTAAAAGCCTATATCAATTTGCCACCCCACTTAGCTTGGTTCTAAAAAGGGCAGCGGAGACTGACACAGTGGCATGACCAGCTGGAAGGCAGTCATTTTTTCTCACTTGAATAATTTGGAGAGAGCCTAAAAAGAAGAGCTTGCACCTAGCTCCACACCTAGCTTGTATCTCCTGATAGTTCTGACAGTTTAAAAACCTACCCCCTACTATTAAATGGCCAACTTCTTTAAAATGTTTGCTTTCCCAGAACTTTATCTGACTATTCTGGAAAAACAGACCCAGACCTTTACATTCTGCAAGTTTCAAATATCCAGTTCCAACAGTGGAGATCTCACTGGAGTAAAATGACCGAAGGCTGAGCCCGTGCTCCTGAAGTGTCTTATATCTAGTCTTCTTTGGAAGTTTAGCCATTTTTATAAAAGCAGGGATCTGAGATCCAGCTTCCTGTACCATTCTTTTTTTTAAATCTTTTTTATTAGCACGTTAAGCAAGAACAATTGCAATATCGACATTGTGAGTATAAGTTCCGTATTGTGTAGTTCCCACTCTTCAGTAATAGCGAGACATTTGTTTTACATTTTCGATTTGTGTTATCCCAACTATCCCTTGCAAACTCCCCCCACCCAGTCATTCCCTCCCCCGGCACTTACATTCATACATTTTAAGACATGCACGGAACAGGACTCAATTTATCATATCTAGGTCACAATCAGTTATCTGTCACTAACCTAGATAGGACTATATACAATATGATACATATATGTTCTGTGTGCACTGCACCTGGTGCTACTCATACCCACCATAGCCGTAGGTGGCATTGATTATAGGGGAAGTCCCACACATTCCGAGCATATCATTTCTCATCTCAACCATTAGAGGCTGGCACATCAGATGCATCATTGCCACCCGCATCAAAGGCTTCTATCAAGGCATTCCAATCTAAAGATGTTAGCGTCTTCCTGAGGCCCCTAGGCTCTTTGCGCTGTAGTGTCAGACCCTATGCCTTCCCCCAGCGCACTACCTCCGTCCTCCACACCTCTGGGTCCGGCGGTTAAGCAGACTTCCATCTCGTGGTTATGGCACGCTTAGCAAGTAGTAATGCTAGGTCAGTAAAACGTGTGGCTGCGCTTTTTTTTCGCTCAGCAGGTCCCAGTCCCAGTAGGGTATACTCCAAAGAAGCGTACGGTTTGGAAGGAGCCAGCTTAAGCAAAACATCATGGACCGTCTTCCAATAGTACCCCAGCTTTGGGCAGTTCCAAAACATATGTATCAGTCGCGAGTCGTCCGCGCCGCATCGGGGGCAGGTGTCAGCCGCATTAGGGAACATTGCGTGTAATCGATGGGGTGTTAGGTACGCCCTGTGTAGAACCATAAGTTGGATGAATTTAAATTTGGGGTTCCTCGACACTGTCTTCGGGAATTTGAGAATTCGTTCCCATTCCTTGTCCCTGACTGTTCTCCCTATATCACTTTCCCACTTGGCACGTAAAGGTTGTAACGAGGTTGCTCTCCCCGTTCTTATACCACTCGTTAACCATTTCGTCAGGTGACTGCCCGATCCCATGAGGTACTGCATAGTGAGCAGCGGGTTCGTCTGCGGTTCGTCTCCGTCCGGCGCCCAGGTCGTTGTAATATAACGACGCACCCCGGCATGCATGAGGAAAAGTCCTCCCGGGGCATGGTGTGTGCCGCGGAAGTCCTCAAAAGACATAACGCGGCCATCCGCAAACAGATCCCCCACCTGCAGCACTCCTGCATCGTGCCACGCAGAGAGCATCCGATTTGACAGCGGGCCCGTCCCTAATGGGAGTCCCAAGAGTGGTATCGTGGGGGCATAAGAGGACTTGGGGGTCGTGTACCTCACCGCCCTCCTCCAGAAGGTAATCGCAAGCTTGAGCAGGGGAGGTGTCAACCTAGGGATTTCCGCTTTGGGCAGTAGCAGAGTGTGGATGGCCCCCCTCGCCCAGTCCGTTTCCGTCATGCCAATTTCATGCAAGTTGTGTCCCGCCAGCCAGTAGGCCAGCCACTGCAGCTGGCAGGCATAGCTATATGCCTGGAAATCTGGGACTCCCATACCGCCCGCCACAGTGGGAAGCTGTAGTTTAATCAGGCCAATGCATCGCCTTCCCGACCCCCACACCAATTCCGTGAGCATAGTGTTCAACATCTTAAACATAGAAGCAGGGGCCATGAAAGGCAGGCTCGTGAAGTAATAAATAAGACGTGGTAGTACCACCATCTTAGAGATGGCCACCCGACCCACCACCGATAATGGCAACGTAGTCCAGAAGTGTACCTGTGACTTCAGCCGTGTAATCGCCCTGCCCAGGTTGCCATCAATCATATCCTGCGCCTCTCTGTATACTTGTATCCCCAGGTACCGGAATGTCGTCTACGCCACTTGAAAAGTGTCCTGTACCATTTTTCAACAATAAAAAACTGTTGCGAGAACACTCATTGTCTATCAAACGAGCCATTATATCCAAAAAAGAAGATTCATAATAAATATGAACTTGAGAAGTGCCAGCCCCCCCCCCCCCATCTGATGTCTAATTGAAGCCCTGTGAATTTTACCCTTGGAGCCTCACTACTCCAAATAATTGGCGAAAAAGATTGCCTCTAATTCAAGGACAAATTTATTTTGATTGTGACATTAGTAAAAAGAAGAATCAGTAGTGGTAAAATTTAAATCTAAGAGCTATTCAGCCAATTATTGTGAGCCGGAGGAGGGTCCATCTATCTAATATGTTCCTAATCTTGATAAATATTGGCCCATAATTTAATTTAAAAATATTCTCGTAGCAATTGGTGACATAAACCCCCAAATATCGATTTGGGTCATGTGAGCACGCTTGGCTTTGGAGATTCCCTAGAAGAAATTGCACCCAGAATTAAATTAAAAAATTTCAGTTTTATCATGATTTATTTTGTAACTCTTAATTGATTCAAAATGTGCAAATTCTGCCAACGTGCTTTCAATATTCTGCTCTTCAGGTCTAAGAAAGAGAATAATAATTATTATTATTATTATTATGCGTTCTTATATAGCGCTCGATTACCCGTAGGCATCTCGGCGCTTGCCTTGGGAACCCGTCCTGGCTTTTTCCCTGTGAGATACCCGTACTGGGCATCCCCAAGGTGAAAGCCAGGCATCCCGCCGCGGGGGTGCCGTAGTGGAGATTAAGCAAGCTGATGCCCAGAGCTGCAGAGTGTGAACCCGTGATTCGAGTAGGCACCGAAACAAGAATTATCAAGTCCGTGGATATTTGGGCTCAAGACCCTGCCGCGTCGGGAATTGAACCTGGTCCCGGGTCTGACCTCTGCTTCAGGGTCTGCCTCCTCTAGCCAGTGAGCCACACTAATATCGTCCCCAAGCAATTTTAATTGGTGCTTTTATCTCGTGGTTGTTCCTAAATCAAATTGCAAGGGGTTCTATAAAAAAGTAAATAGTACAGGAGAGTGGGGGTAGCCCTGGCGAGTACCTCGATTTATGTCAACCATCCCTAGTGGACAAGAATTAATGCTAATCTGAGCCTGGGACCCTTGATATAGGTTCCATAACATATAACTTATTACACTAGGAAACCCCATACTTCTAAGAATATAAAAAAGCGCATCCCAGCTTACCAGATCAAATGCTTTTTTATCATTGACAATCGTGATTAATGCAGGGGTTTGGTTGATATTAAAAAAAATTAAGTGCCTGCACTAAAAACCCAGTGTTTGATGACATTGATCTGCCCTCCATGAATCCTGCCTGATCATTGTAATTGAATTTCTGTGCTATGGAAGAGAACCGATTTTCCCAAATTTTCATCAGGATTTTGTAATCCACATTCAGCAGGCTAATCGGCCTGTATGTATTGATATCTTTGGGATTCTTACCCTTCTTTACAAAACTGACTATGATGGACTCTTTAAAAGTAGATGGAACCACACCTCCTGTTTTCACAAAATTAAAAAGGTCAACCAAAAATGGTACTGATTCATCCGACAATTTTATAAAACTCAGTGGGAAGGCCATCACTCGCGTAGGCCTTCCCGTAGGACATTGAGGTGAGAGCCCGCTGAATTTAGTCTGCTGTAATTTCAGCTGATATTTCCTCTGTCTGAGTATTAGTTAATTGAGGGAGCTTGGTGCCACGAAAATATTGGCTAGTCACCTCATTTGATACCATATACATTGTTGCGTACAGCTTATGGTAATGATCCAGAAAGATTTTTTAAATCTTTTCCTTCTTGACAACTAAAAGCCTGGTCCCAGGTTCCTCCAGTCCTGAGATTGCTGCAGCCTCCTGTTTAACTTTGCTTGACGAAGCCAGTAGTTTCCCCACCATCTGACTTTCCTCATAAACACGCTGCTGAAACGTCCTTGAACAGCTTATCTCTTCAAGGATAAAAAATTCCCTTAGCTTCTGTTTAGCATTGGGTAAGTGCTGCTCGGCTTGACAATGTTGGCCCTGTGAACCATTTCTCATCATTAAAGCTAAATTGACTGTGTGCTGCAATTCTAGTTGTAGCATGTGCTGCCGTAAAAGCCCACATGTGCCCCCTGATTGAGGCCTTAAGGCTCCCCAAACAGAGAAAAGTGCTGCTGTACCCTTATTCTTCTTAAAAAAATACCTTTAGCCATTTCTTTGTAGTCTCAACCCATTGAGTGTTCGAGAGGAGGAGACGGTCCATCTGCCACCTGGACCTTTCCCTCCTTTTTGCCTCTACTTCAATTTCCATTTTAACTAGTGAATGATCTGAAAAAGAATTAGCCTCGATTCCTGCATCTAAACAATTAATATATTGAGAAAAAAGAAAAAACTCAATACGCGAGGCTGACTGATATCAACGAGAGTGGCATGTAAATTTCAACGCTTCCGGGTGGACCTCACGCCGTGGATCAATTAATTGATAATTCTGCTTTATACAGTCCAATACTCTTTTAGTCTGAGGTTTCAATTGTTTTTTGTTTTAATTTGTGGTGTCTCTTTTCAAATCTTGAATAAAATTAAAGTCCCCACCTAAAATGATGGGGCCAACTGCCCCTCTAGCAATCTCATTTATCTGCATAATGGCTTTAGGATGATCTTCAATTGAGGGCATAGTAATTTTTAAAACAATTATAAAGCATCCCGTTCAGCTCGATGACCACCCAGATCCATCTTCCCTGAGGGTCTCTCCGGACTTTGGAGATCACCCAATCAATCACTCGCCAAAAAGTGATTGCTACCCCTCTTATCCCCTTAGCCCTGCTGAGGCAAAGTATGCCTGGGAAAAATATTTGGGGATAAAAAGTTTTGGTGTGTTTATTTTTAGATGAGTTTCCTGCAAAAATAACATTTGAGGAGAAAAAGAAATTAACCACCTGATCATTGCGCCGTATTTGTGTTTGTTAGTAACTCAATTAACATTTACCGAGACCATACGCACTTTAAGCGCCATCACTTCTTATAGGTAAAGCCAGCCGGTGACACATTATTTTTTTATTGTTTTATGTGAAGCTTTTGTGTAATAAATCCATAACATTCTCCCCCCTTTTCATATTCTGCTCTCCTTGCTTACTATCACTTTTCCATCTGAAATTCTGCTCTTATTTGACTATTGCTCATAAACCTACCCTCCACCCCTACTCACCCTCACTCTCCCAAACCCAACCACCCTTGACACTTGGGGAGTTCCCCAGCTTGCCCCTCGCCCCCCTCGCCTGATTAGACCTAGGTCTGGGTGCCGTGGTATTGCACCCTGAGAGAACACCTCCTACCCCATCACATGAATTCTAAATCCGTTCAGAAATATGAAAACTGTCCCACCTTATCCTCCTTATCTACTTTCCAGTAGTAATTTCCTGTAACAGCTTCTGAGCTTCGTCAATATTCGTAAAAAAATGAAACTTTCCTTGAATCAAAACTCGTAGCTAGGATTGCTGAGCAATAGCTGGTTGTGCAACCTGTGCCTTAAATAAATACAAATGTTTTACAAATTCATTGCATTGGCGTGCAGCTGTTGCTGCCATGTCGGAGAAGATGTGGCAGCTAGGAACTTCGCTTGTTGACAATTGTCTCTTTTGAATTGCCCTAGTTCTGTTCTTTCACTTTGAAATTCGCAAGATGAACTAGAATTGTACGAGGCAGTTTGAATTGGGGAACAGCTGCGCTGGTACTCTGTGTGCTCTTGTGATTGTTCGGTCACCAGTAAACTCTGGCAGATCGTTGTTTTTAATAAATGTCTCTACCCATTTAAGCGCTTGGGCACCTTAACATCATTCCGAAAATCCCGCGTAAATTGGAACGCCACAAATGATTTTCCATCTCTTCCATCTTGTTTTCCAGAAAGTGTTTCGGTTTTTTGTCCAGGGTAACCTGATGCTGCATCGTACACATTTGATCTTCAAGCAAGGAGATCCAAGCTTCAGACTCTTGCATTCTGGCTGGGTAACTACTAACTGCCTCTTCAATATTTGGCAAACAAAGATGTAAAGATGCGATCTCGCTTGCCTGACTTACTTAAGGACCCGTATCTCATCAAGAATCAGATTTAATATGGTTTTAATATCGAATTGGGCAGTATGACTTCTTTCTTGTCGTGCTTCTAGCAACTACTTTCTGAGGAAGCATCTATTGCTTGCTGCTGCGCCTGGTCCTGCACCTGATCTTGGTGTCCCATCTCAGGGAAAATAGCTAGGATGGAGCTCATCGTTCATCACTGAGAATCCCTAGCAGTGACATTCTGAGGATCTGAGGATTTAACTGCCCCTTTTTCTTTTTTCCCAATGCTTTGTGTCTGAGTGAGAGATTGCTCAGTTGGAAGGTGGCCTATTTGTAGGCGGATAGAAAATCCTTGTTCTTGTGCTTGTGCCACAAGCAGTAACGTTGTTTTGGGTTTTATAAATAGAGGGTATTCCTTTGATTTTCCTTGAATTGGGCCAGGAGCACCTTCTTTATGGGCTACTTTATTCCACCCCTCATCTTGAATCAGGCTTCCTGCTTCCCACAGTATTTACTCGGATTAGCTACTTTCCCAGCTAAAACCATCTGAACTAAGGCTAGGGGTTGCCCCTTGATACCTGTTGCTTCAGGCGACCCTGCCTAGCTAGTTTTTATGACTTGAGGTCCAGCCTTAGCCTCCATTCCATGTCCATCAGATCATCTTTCTTGGACTTGGCCCTTTTTGCAGGGTCATCCCTGAACTTTTTGTCTTCCTCCTCCATTTTTTCTGACCTGTTGTTGGCTATTTTATGACTCTGGGCACTTTACCACCGCTGATCAGTGCTAAAGTGCATATTCTCTCCCTATTGTAAATTAAGGTGTTAATTCGTGATTCCATGATTGGCTGATTTGGTTTACTGGTCAGACCCTAGTACAGTGCACCAGGAGTGCCCAGGGCGTGTAGTCCAAATGCTGCTGGTGGGCTTGCAGCCCTGGTTGTGCCACCCACAGAAGCAGCCTTGCAAAGTGTGTCTAAGACCTGCCATTGCAGAGCCTGTGTGCAGTCTGGTACTGCCATGTCAACTGGGCCAGTGTACCCACTTGCCAGTCCCTAAACCTTCCCTTTTCTACATATCAGACACCCCTATGATAGGCCCATGGGCAGGGTGCATTGTAAGTATAAAGTAGGACATGCCCTGTTGTGTGTGGCATGTCCTGATAGGGAATTACAGCCATTTTCATTTTTCACTATTGCAAGGCTACCTGTTCTCCTTAGTACATATAAGGAGAGGGTCCCCGCGAGGGAAGCGTGTTGTATGCTACACACACTAACACTACTTTAAACTAACAAACAAAAATATCACAAGGAATTCTCAGGTATTGTCATTTATTTTCAACACCAGATATCTACCACTGTAGAATTACTTCACATTCAATAAATGGCCCCAAACGGGGAGAGGAAAGGAAGGAGGGGAAGGGATAGTGCTCAAGGGAGTGTAAAGTCAAAGAAAATAAGCACAGTCAAAAACAAACATGTGATAAATACAATGCTCAAAACAAAATCATAACAAATTAAATACACAAGCCAAAAATCAAGGCATCCATTGATAAACTGCTAACCAATGACATTAAACGGTCACACACTTGAATCAAAACTGTCAGGGGCATGTGCCGGATGTCCAAGAAAGAGAGCCGTCGACGTTTCGACCCCTATCTGTAGGCTACGTTAAGTCCTTTGGCGGGGTCTTTATCAGGACATATACATGAGAGGAAAGGAGTGGGGCAATCCTATCTGAAAAGTTAAAACAAGAAGTCAGACTTCTACGTGGTGAAACCAAATTACAACCGTCCTGTTTGACAGTAATAAATTCATTATGATTAATTACCATGGAGTCAAGGCCCAGCTGGGCTCTAAACGTGGGAATTGAGTAAGCCACGCAAAAAGTCGTGGTCAATCTCTGCGATATTGTTTCACAACTACAGAGAAGATAAAACATACACCCAGTTAAGAGGTTATTTGTCATTACACATTATCTACTTGATTAAAAACAAACAAAGGGCAAACTTACAAAAACTTCACCCATTCAGCCGAATGGTGAGTTTAGTGTTGCCCCCCAGTCGTCATTTGCCGTATGAAGTGTGTCTGGGAAGGCGAGGGTGCAAACAAGGTGCACAGACTGTAAGTACAAAAGTCAAAAGGACTTAAGGGTCTGTACAATGATGGTTAATCTGCACTGAGTTATAGCCCCTACCAAAAGAACCCTGCAGGAAAACACAATGCGGCCTATAATTACATGAAAA
Organism: Lissotriton helveticus; assembly: GCF_964261635.1. Taxonomy (NCBI): domain Eukaryota; kingdom Metazoa; phylum Chordata; class Amphibia; order Caudata; family Salamandridae; genus Lissotriton; species Lissotriton helveticus. The sequence continues at coordinate 501,061,681 of NC_136070.1, read as the reverse complement.
AACTTACATGAAAAATTCTTACATGAAAAAACGGCAAGGGCCCTAAGCCACTAGTCGTCTTTAGCCAAGGGACACAATTACTTACATTACTCGGTAACCAATGAGGTCTGAGGCACCGGGTCTTTAATACTGAAGATCGCTGTAAGATATGAAACAGAGACTCCATTGTGGGCTTACCAAGGCTTGATGGATGTACAAACCTTGTGTAAAAGAGTCAGAAATACATTACATACCTCCGGGTTTAAAGGCGGGAAAGAAACCTATTTAGGCAGCCGACCATCAATGCAGCACATCAAAGTTCTGTGGTGCTGTAATTCAGAAAAAAAAGTACCCCATGTTGGTTTCAAAAGGGACGCTCTACAGAGATTGCTGGCCATATTGCGCACTGAGTCTGGGGGGAAAAGGGTGTACTTACAAATCGACGACAATTCGTCCGTTACAACGCAGCCGCAAGGATCAGGAAAGTGAAAAGACGGGCAGCCGCTCCGTCAACCCTCGATGAGTGTCAATCCTACGAAAACAACACGGGAATGCCCGTCAGATATATGGCCAGTCTAAAATGCAATTAGCCATGAAATGCTTCAAAGGGCACGGTCGCACTTACAAACACCCGGGAGAGAGCCGATGTAGCCTCAGCCGGTCAGCACAAAACTCCGCAAAAACTGCTACGCGGAGTTTGAGGGCGGAGTCACGTGATGTATTCCACAAAGGAAAAAAAAGAGTTACTTAATGGCTAAGACGGTGCCTGCTAGTGTCACAATACAAAGGAGCATTGTATCGTGATTGGAACCTTATGTAATGTGTGTTTAGTTGAAAACATGAATTTCAGAGAAAATATATAATTATTACAGCTGGAAGCAATGGTTGGGGTTTTTTTACCTAATGCAGGAAATATCGCCGGTGGCACATCCTGGGGCACATCATAAAGAGGGACACAGTATGTCACAAAATCACACTTGAAAATTCCCAAATGGACTTATACTCGTGCAACACTCTCACAGGAGGTTGTAAACGGGTTGCAGAACTCATCATAATACATATTAGCACTCGATGTCAAAAATGGGCTGAAGAATAAATTGTAAATTAGGAACAAACAGTTAATGCATAAGTCAGTGAATACAGATACCCGCGCAACTCTCTAGCAAGAGGTTGTAAAGCGAGTTACATTACGTATAGCATGCCAAGCTCCTGACAAATTTTACTAAGTGCAAAAAGAGCACTTGGGATTCCCTATATAAAGTATAACCATGGATCAAACCATAACACAGCAACCGCAACACCGTCTCGTGCACTTCTCCAACATGAGAGTGTAAACGAGTATCATTGATTAAATCCAGTGTTTCAAGCATTACTAAGAGATATGGGGGTCATCATAGTCGGTCTAAAGGATATGGATATCACTCTTTAACAAACCTATTAACCAAGTGCTGCCATTTGCGCCAAACTGCTGTCCTGTTCATTAAGGCCATTTTTGATCGAATCCAAAAGGGACATCCATTTGGATTCTCGTGTATTCAATACTGTCAGCACGTTCCCCCCTCTTCTACCCAGGGATACCTTTTCAATAACGAGCCATCTCAAATCAGACACTGCATGCCCTGCTTTTTGCCAATGCTCTACTAAAGGAGCACCCACCACTTTACAGCGCAGTCTACTGCTGTGGGATGAGATCCGAGATTTAATTTTTTGTCGAGTTTGTCCCACATACACGTGATTGCATGGGCATTGGATAATGTAGATAACACAGGTCGAATTACAATTCGTGTAGTGTTTTAAGTTATAAGTGCGTCCACCATGATCAAAGGTCTTAGTCTGGATTGTGGTGTCACACGCAGTGCATGTGCCACATCTGTGGTGTCCTACCAGTGGGGGCAGATTCCACAAGGTCGTGAGAGTTGGTTGACTCACTGGTTCCAAGTAAGAATGGACCACCATGTCCCGTATATTTTTGGCCCTCTTGAAGGAATGGAGAGGGAGATGAGTTTGCTCCATCTCATCTGCCACCAGAGACCAGTTCTTATTAATAATTTGTTTAATTTCATTACTCCGTGTTGAAAAAGTGGTGACACAGATGATACGGTCTGTCTCTGTTTGGTTGGTAATTTCTGGGTTCAGCAAAATGTCCCGTGGATTATACCACGCCCGTTTCCTGGCTCGTTTGACTATTCGTACCGGGTACCCCCGGGAGATGAGACGATCACATAGGACCTCGGATTCCTGGATGTAGTTAGCTTGAGTGGAGCAATTTCTCCTGATTCTGAGAAATTGCCCGACCGGTAAGTTATCTTTGAGACCTCTGGGGTGATGACTCCCATATTGCAACAAAGAGTTGCGCTCAGTCGGTTTCCTATACAGGGTAGTTTGTAAGCGGTCTTCATCCACATAGATGGAGATATCCAAAAAGGGAATAGCCTCATTACTGGATTCCATCGTGAATTGAATATGGGGGTTTCTTGAATTGAGCCAATCATAAAAATCTTGCAGTTGTTCTTTGCTGCCCTCCCAGATACACAGGACATCATCAATGTATCTGACCCATAGGTTGTAATTTGGTTTCACCACATAGAAGTCTGACTTCTTGTTTTAACTTTTCAGATAGGATTGCCCCACTCCTTTCCTCTCCTGTATATGTCCTGATGAAGACCCCGCCAAAGGACTTAACGTAGCCTACAGATAGGGGTCGAAACGTCGACGGCTCTCTTTCTTGGACATCCGGCACATGCCCCTGACAGTTTTGATTCTAGTGTGTGACCGTTGAATGTCATTGGTTAGCAGTTTATCAATGGATGCCTTGATTTTTGGCTTGTGTATTTAATTTGTTATGATTTTGTTTTGAGCATTGTATTTATCACATGTTTGTTTTTGACTGTGCTTATTTTCTTTGACTTTACACTCTATTGAGCACTACCCAACCAAACAGAGACAGACCGTATCATCTGTGTCACCACTTTTTCAACACGGAGTAATGAAATTAAACAAATTATTAATAAGAACTGGTCTCTGGTGGCAGATGAGATTGAGCAAACTCATCTCCCTCTCCATTCCTTCAAGAGGGCCAAAAATATACGGGACATGGTGGTCCATTCTTACTTGGAACCAGTGAGTCAACCAACTCTCACGACCTTTTGGAATCTGCCCCCACTGGTAGGACACCACAGATGTGGCACATGCACTGCGTGTGACACCACAATCCAGACTAAGACCTATGATCATGGTGGACGCACTTATAACTTAAAACACTACACGAATTGTAATTCGACCTGTGTTATCTACATTATCCAATGCCCATGCAATCACGTGTATGTGGGACAAACTCGACAGAAAATTAAATCTCGGATCTCATCCCACAGCAGTAGACTGCGCTGTAAAGTGGTGGGTGCTCCTTTAGTAGAGCATTGGCAAAAAGCAGGGCATGCAGTGTCTGATTTGAGATGGCTCGTTATTGAAAAGGTATCCCTGGGTAGAAGAGGGGGGAACGTGCTGACTGTATTGAATACACGAGAATCCAAATGGATGTCCCTTTTGGATTCGATCAAAAATGGCCTTAATGAACAGGACAGCAGTTTGGCGCAAATGGCAGCACTTGGTTAATAGGTTTGTTAAAGAGTGATATCCATATCCTTTAGGCCGACTATGATGACCCCCATATCTCTCAGTAATGCTTGAAACACTGGATTTAATCAATGATACTCGTTTACACTCTCATGCCGGAGAAGTGCACAAGACGGTGTTGCGGTTGCTGTGTTATGGTTTGATCCATGGTTATACTTTATATAGGAAATCCCAAGTGCTCTTTTTCCAATTTAGTAAAATATGTCAGGAGCTTGGCATGCTATACGTAATGTAACTCGCTTTACAACCTCTTGCTAGAGAGTTGCGCGGGTATCTGTATTCACTGACTTATGCATTAACTGTTTGTTCCTAATTTACAATTTATTCTTCAGCCCATTTTTGACATCGAGTGCTAATATGTATTATGATGAGTTCTGCAACCCGTTTACAACCTCCTGTGAGAGTGTTGCACGAGTATAAGTCCATTTGGGAATTTTCAAGTGTGATTTTGTGACATACTGTGTCCCTCTTTATGATGTGCCCCAGGATGTGCTACCGGCGATATTTCCTGCATTAGGTAAAAAAAAAACAACCATTGCTTCCAGCTGTAATAATTATATATTTTCTCTGAAATTCATGTTTTCAACTAAACACACATTACATAAGGGTCCAATCACGATACAATGCTCCTTTGTATTGTGACACTAGTAGGCACCGTCTTAGCTATTAAGTAACTCTTCTTTTTCCTTTGTGGAATACATCACGTGACTCCGCCCTCAAACTGCGCGTAGCGGTTTTTGCGGAGTTTTGTGCTGACCGGCTGAGGCTACATCGGCTCTCTCCCGGGTGTTTGTAAGTGCGACCGTGCCCTTTGAAGCATTTCATGGCTAATTGCATTTTAGAATGGCCATATATCTGACGGGCATTCCCGTGTTGTTTTCGTAGGATTGACACTCATCGAGGGTTGACGGAGCGGCTGCCCGTCTTTTCACTTTCCTGATCCTTGCAGCTGCGGTGTAACGGACGAATTGTCGTCGATTTGTAAGTACACCCTTTTCCCCCCAGACTCAGTGCGCAATATGGCCAGCAATCTCTGTAGAGGGTCCCTTTTGAAACCAACATGGGGTACTTTTCTTTCTGAATTACAGCACCACAGAGCTTTGATGTGCTGCATTGATGGTCGGCTGCCTAAATAGGTTTCTTTCCCGCCTTTAAACCCGGAGGTATGTAATGTATTTCTGACTCTTTTACACGAGGTTTGTACATCCATCAAGCCTTGGTAAGCCCACAATGGAGTCTCTGTTTCATATCTTACAGCGATCTTCAGTATTAAAGACCCGGTACCTCAGACCTCATTGGTTACCGAGTAATGTAAGTAATTGTGTTCCTTGGCTAAAGACGACTAGTGGCTTAGGGCCCTTGCCGTTTTTTCATGTAAGAATTTTTCATGTAAGTTTTTTCATGTAATTATAGGCCGCATTGTGTTTTCCTGCAGGGTTCTTTTGGTAGGGGCTATAACTCAGTGCAGATTAACCATCATTGTACAGACCCTTAAGTCCTTTTGACTTTGTACTTACAGTCTGTGCACCTTGTTTGCACCCTCGCCTTCCCAGACACCCTTCATACGGCAAATGACGACTGGGGGGCAACACTAAACTCACCATTCGGCTGAATGGGTGAAGTTTTTGTAAGTTTGCCCTTTGTTTGTTTTTAATCAAGTAGATAATGTGTAATGACAAATAACCTCTTAACTGGGTGTATGTTTTATCTCCTCTTTAGTTGTGAAACAATATCGCAGAGATTGACCACGACTTTTTGCGTGGCTTACTCAATTCCCACGTTTAGAGCCCAGCTGGGCCTTGACTCCATGGTAATTAATCATAATGAATTTATTACTGTCAAACAGGACGGTTGTAATTTGGTTTCACCATGTAGAAGTCTGACTTCTTGTTTTAACTTTTCAGATAGGATTGCCCCACTCCTTTCCTCTCCTGTATATGTCCTGATGAAGACCCCGCCAAAGGACTTAACGTAGCCTACAGTTAGGGGTCGAAACGTCGACGGCTCTCTTTCTTGGACATCCGGCACATGCCCCTGACAGTTTTGATTCTAGTGTGTGACGTTTAATGTCATTGGTTAGCAGTTTATCAATGGATGCCTTGATTTTTGGCTTGTGTATTTAATTTGTTATGATTTTGTTTTGAGCATTGTATTTATCACATGTTTGTTTTTGACTGTGCTTATTTTCTTTGACTTTACACTCCCTTGAGCACTACCCCTTCCCCTCCATCCTTTCCTCTCCCCGTTTGGGGCCCTTTATTGAATGTGAAGTAATTCTACAGTGGTAGATATCTGGTGTTGAAAATAAATGACAATACCTGAGAATTCCTTGTGATATTTTTGTTTGTTAGTTTAAAGTAGTGTTAGTGTGTGTAGCATACAACACGCTTCCCTTGCGGGGACCCTCTTCTTATATGTACCATATAGCGCCCAGGACCCCGCGACTGCATGGGTTCAACCCCCTTTTTGTAACACCTGTTCTCCGTAGGCCAGAATGGGCAGTTAGATTATTACATTCTTATAATCCTAACTGACTCCGAGAACATGGTAGAAATTCGAGTTTAGTATGCCTGAACTCAGAATAATAAAATACATATTTTAGTAAAGTTGGTTTTAATATTCTGTGTTTGAAAATACCACTTTTAGAAAGTAGGTATTTTCCTGTCTAACTATCCAAAGCCCGCCTCTGCTAGGTTGTGTATTCCTTTGTCTGCGTTTGTGAGTCATAGGGCTGGGGGATTCCAGGAGACAGGATGGGTCAGCCCAGTGGTGATTAGAGAGATATGCATCTAGATGGGAGGGAGGAGTTGTACCTGGGACCCGCATAGGGCTAGGGTCTGCCTTCCACAATGCCGGCTCCACTCCCTGTGGTGTGTCTGATGTCTCTGCCCTGCACACTGAAAGAAGAGAAGGAATACTGTCAATAAAGTGCTCCAGGGCTGTACTTGCCTTCCACAATGCTGGCTCCACCTCCTGTGGGGCGTCTGATGTTCCTGCACTGTGAAAGGAAAGGAGAAGTCTGATAAACAGAGTGCTTTAGAACTGGTTTGGACTGGGGACAGGCCCTTCTCCCCTCAGAGAACAAAGGATTTTGGGATATAAATATTGGGGCCCTGATCCCAAGAAATTAGATCACTTTTTGACTACAAGAAGAAACATTTGCTGAGGAGAGGAACCTGAAGAAACTGAGGAGAGACTATTCCCAGGCTGAAGTGCTGCTTGGGGGATTGGCCTGCAGTGGTTGCCTGACTGCCAAAGGAAGGAGAAAGAACTTTTTGTACTTTACTTTCAACTTGTGAAGGATCTCCAAGGGCTTGGAAGAGAGATCGCCCCCTGACCGAAGTCTCAGGACCAGTAGACTTCACCAGTCTTTGTGGATTGCTGGTGGAAACGCTGTTTCAGTGGCTACAGAGGCAGGGAGCTGTGACCGACCCTCACGACCGGCCGGGTATCCTGTAGGCACCGCATCAAACAACGTCCACCTCAAACATCGCAAGCTCTGAGCTCACCGACTCCGTCCTGACGCCGTCACAGAGCCGTTGCCTGGACCGCTACTGGTGGACACCGTGACGTGCAACGCCTCGCTACACCAGCTCGTACTGGTCTGACCGACGCGGTCACTGCTGCTGACTTTGAGTCCTGTGAACGAATCCGAGTTGGGCACTGCCTCGCATGCTTCGCGGCGCACTGCCCGACTCACACCGCTGTCTGGACTGATCGACGCCAGCTCCCGAACTCCAGCTCTGTCTCCGCACCGCAAGCTACAAGAACCGCAGCGAACAAAGTATCGCCCTGCAACGCATGCCTCGGACCCACCAACTCCGTCAATGGGCTGTTGCCTACACCGCATCGAGGGACAACGTGACCTGCAACGCTTCCTTTCTGCACCGCGACGAACACCGGAACCGGCTCTCACGTCCGTGCCGGGCGCATCAAGTAAAATGTACTGTGACCGAGTCTGTTGACCTTTCAGTGGGCCCGTATCTACGTGGTCCGCTGGATTTGTTAGACTCTGTGTTATTTCAACAACGCTTTAGCCGGACAGGGCTACTGACGCACACGGAACCTTGATTTAAGCCTTTTTAACCAGAACTCTTGAATTCTAATAGTATTGTGGATTATATTTTTCTATTTATGGTCTTGTAATAACTCTATATAGAATATACTTATTTTAAGAACTATACAACCTGTGTGGTGTCCATTTGTAGTGTTGTCACTTGATTACTGTATGTGTTCACAAATGCTTTACACACTGCCTCTGAGATAAGCCTGTCTGCTCGTGCCAAGCTACCAAGGGGGTGAGCAGGGGTTATTTTCGGAGTGTACCCCCCTTACTCTGACTAGAGCAGAGGGTCCCTATTTGTCACAAGTACCTACCTGTGCCAACTAGAGACCCCCAATTCTAACATTGGTGGTCAGCGGTGAGGATTCTGGGCTTGCATTTGAGACTCTTATACAGTGATTGGTGAACACTACTTAGTGAGTGCAGACCATAACGCAACCACGTACTTCTGATACTTGTTTTTGTCAGGGATCTCCATTTTTGCAAAGTAATGCCTGGTTGAATCATAATGGAAAAGGCATCAATTGCCTCTGTTGACTGTGATTGGGAGGAAGAGAAACTAGAAAGCTACACCAACAACCAGCTCAGAAGCTTCTGCAAAAAGTTAACAATTTCCATGACAGGACTATCCAAGAAGGAGCAGTACCAAAAGGCGCTGAGGGCCTGGGTCGAGGCAAGGAATGCCCCTGGAAATTTGATGGAATATGAGGATGCAGAGCAGCAGCTTGATGGACCACTGGGTCTTGGAAAGGGGGGTGCAACCTCCCCGTTGGGTAGCAGTGTTTCTGTCCGAGGCCTGTCCCCAGAAGAGTTGGCAGACAGGAACCAAAACAGGATGCATGAAATGGAAATGGCCAAGCTTGAGTTGAGTGGACAACTGGAGTTAGAAACTAGGAGATTATCCCTGGAAGAAAAGAAAATGCAGTTTGAGCATGACTTGATAATGAGGAAGCTTGATTTGGAGCTCGAGAGGCTTGAGGCCAGTGTCTCAGCCCAGCAACAAGAAATTTGGGTAGCTCAGGAAGTGAGCTTTGCTGAGTTGGAGGTAGAGTCCAGCTCAGATGGTGGCAGTAAAATTGAATTTTCTAGTGCTGAGGGAGCAGTACACACACCCAGAGATATGGCACCTGACTTGGAGGGGGTTAACATACACCTGGAGGTTCAAGGACATGCGGTAGCTCCAGTAGGGTGCAGTATCCCTGAGGGGAATAGGGTAACTGGTGCAGGGGTTCATGGTCCTAGTGGTGGGAGGGACACTCTACTGACTCTAGATAAGAGGTGCAGGGAGAGGGGTTCCCTCAAGGTTGAAGTCCTGGTATGTGAGTGCGAAGACCACCAAGAAGAGTGTGGGTTGAATGACAGAGACAGTCAGACACTGTATTGCCAATCTCAGGAGAGTGGTGTGGAGTATGTGTGCGAGGTACTGGATGGTGAGGTGAAGGATAGTTTAGTTAACCCCTTTAGGGGGCTGTGTGATCCAATTGTGGGAGAGCATATTGCAAGCCCCTGTTATCCAGAGCTATGCCAACACCTGTTGGAAAGTGAGTTCTCTACCCCAGAGAGCTCACCTTGGAGGCAGACCTTTTGGTGGATTCCAGAGGATCTGGAGAGGCATTGGGGAGTGACCCTGTGGGGAGTGGCTCAGGTATCTTCCAACCCAGAGTGGTGGAAGTGGTTCAGAGTAGCCCAGCCAGGCCCCGTTGTAGTGGGAGGGGAGTAGAGGCGCACGTCCTGTCTCAGTAGAGAAGGAGTGAGTGTGGGGCTGCGTGTCCCAAGGTGCCCGAAACCCAGTCTCAGAGCCTGGATGGTTCTTTAAAGGAACACCTAGGTGGGGAGCCTAGGCTGTCCTGATGTGCAGCCCATTGAGGGGGATCCCCTAGTGTCTGGTGAGCTGGAAGTGTCTGTAATCAGACATCCATCAGTTCTGGTGCCTGGCAGTGCTGCTCCAGTTGGGAGGGTTCAGAGGTCCAGACTGAGGGGTGAGAGAGGGAAAGAGTCCCCAGTGGAAGAACCAGTGGGCCAGGGGCCAGCCAGAAGGGCTGCGTCACCAGTGAATGACCATGGTGACACCACTTCTGTACTGGGGGATCTTCACGCACTGTCAGCTGGACAGGGGTCGGGGGATCTGCACCAGGCAGACTGTCACACGACCCATGAGTTGTGTGTCTCCCTCGGGGGGAGCATGCGTGTTCCCAAGGACGTTCTGGTTTGCCAGGCAAGTGTTCAACTGCAGGGTTTGGTCCCTGGGTTGGAAAGCCATAGTCAGGTGTTGTCTGACCTGGAGGAAGGGGCAATTGTAATCAGTGTCCTGACCGAGGTAGCTTCTAGGGATACCCCTCCAGTTTGGAGGGTGCAGTGCTCTGGAAGGGGGTGCAGAGAGAGGGAGTCCTCGCCTCTGACCCGGGTGCATCCTGAGGGTTTAGACCCTAGGTTGGAGGGCCAGGTTCAGGGTGTTCCCCCTGACCTGGAAGCGCAGTTGCAGGATAGAACCCCTGAACTGGTGGGCTAATTGTGCAGGACACCTGCTACAGGCACCCTGACAATTCTGGAAGGGGGTACCGCTCCAGGTGGAAGGGTACAGAGCCCCAAGGAGAAGGACTGGGTGTAAGAGAGCCCACCCAGTCTCTGGTCCAGCCGCCGGGTACAGGCCTAGGGCTGGTGGGTCAGTGCCAGGATGTCATGCCTGACCTGACAGGAGGGAGAGTGGAGAAAGGGTACCAAGCACCTGGGGCTACTGCCCACCGCTCTCTGATGGCACAGAGGTTTGAGAGCCCTGAGAGGCATAAGGCCTGGGTCTCATCCCTGACTACTGTCAGTGTAAAAACTTTATTTGCATAGTTACTTAAAACCAATGCAATACATACAAGTATACAACCCTGTTAAAAATGTTCCTTATTTTAAAAAATGCGTGCTCCCTCATAAACGACGCAGCGTGAGTTGCAACCAGCCGTTTCTGTGTCATTACAGTTTTAATGTCCCGGCTAATTTTGTCTTTACTGCCTGTTGAGAGAAGCAGTCCGCTTTAAAAAATTCCGGTCACTTAGGGAAATATCCCCCATAAGGGATTGTCTACAAAGTAACGATCAGTTTAGCCTAGTGTTCAGTTGTGGTGATGAGGGCTCAAAACATGCCAGGACAGCTTGTCTCCTTGTCATGATCCCTCTTGATTGAGGGGAATTTTAGCAGCTGTCTCCTTTCTTGACACAGCTCCGTGCAGGAGCAGATGGTGTGTGTCAGTGGCCACTGTGACTGTCGGGACACACCTGTGAGCACGTTAAGGTTAGATGCTGCACAGGTGGTGTCCACAGGTGAAGAAAAGGGTTCCCCATGGATTAGCTTGGTGGACTCTGAGAGTATGGACAGAGGAATTGAAATGGGTTCAGATTGGCGTAGAACTGGAATATGCCCTTGCTATTGCGGGCCAGGTCCATGTTCTATCACCCTAAGCAGGGAAGCCCATCAAGGTAGTGATTGTGGAAAGAAGCCGCCACAATGCTTGCTGCTTTGGTTGTTTGACCAAGCAGCAAGCAGAGGACTCAGATAGTAGTAGCGGGACATCGATTGAGGGTGGTTGCTGGAACTGAGCGCCCATTGTGGCGGCTTCTTTCCGTCTGGATTACCTGCTGTATTCTTTATCTTGGGACACTGCCACGGTACCATCTGTGTAATTGTAGACAGTCTCTGAACATTCGAGTACCTAATACGTATAATTCTTACCCGCATCGCCCTCACCTGTCCTGGCATATTATCAACGCAAGACCATTTCTTTCAACTTTTACTAAGTGCGCCTTGACTCCTTTTGGCGTGCCTAACCAGAACATCCATCGTTACCCGGACTGTGTTGGAATTATCACCAGTCGTGGGGGATTACCCGTCTTTTCTATTAGGATCTAGCCCTGAAGATTTGGAGTGCACCCCACTCCAATGAAACACGTGTCGGCTGGTGCAATAAATGAAATTGCTGCATACACCAACTGCCCCTCGTTGTTGTTTTGAAAAAAGACCAAAAAATTATTTTATTTTCTGTATCTAGTTTGTGTGTGCATAGGTATTTCTCCTACAAGTTGTAAATGTGTGCCTAAGCATTACATTGTCAAGGGGTTGTGAAGGTCACCCCTTTCCTAGTAGCACCACCTCATCATAACCATTCCTGAAAACAAAACCTATATCCGTTGGTGCGCAATATTTCCCTTTAGCTAAGTACCTTGTTCTTGCTTCAATCAAAGCGTGGAGCAGGCAATCATTGCCTTTCCAATTCTCCACCATCCTGGTCAATCCATTACACCACAAACACACCCTTCCAGCATGAATCCACTAGCTTCCAATAACTTCCAGCATAAAAGGACAAAGCAAAGGACAAAGCATCTGTACCTGGAGGTCGCCGATTTTAATTGGCTTGATAGCCAATTGTAAGAACCGTTCAGCAAATAGCCTTCTTTTTAGCCGGTTCCCCACAGCTCCTGAAACACCGGCATGTACTCCAAAAAAAAAGGCACCATTCAGTCCTGGTAAAAAAAAAATCAAAACACCTGGGTGTCTTGTGGAGCCCAAAGCAGTTCTTTCCTTGTGTCTGCTAACCGCTACGCTCTTCTCTGTCAAGTGTGCCGATGTCCCGGATGCGGAAACGCCATCACGTGAATGAAGGGGCGGAGAGGTCCACTAGCAGCAGTTCATGCTGGGCTGACTGCGGGTATGCATACAATGCTTGTTGGGTTTTTCTTAGCTGTAGGTGTTCTTCAGCTAGGATTTTGACTCTCTGCTTGCAGCAGCTATGTGAGAAGTGAGACTCTCAACATAACTGAGGAAAAATGACTTCCACTTTACTTTAGACCTTACTTTTACCCTTGTTCAACATCAATGCAGTCAGCAGTTTCATTTTTTTTTTTTAAGTGTACATCCACCAGTCAGGGTTTCTCATTCTTCTTTCAGATTTAAAATACATATTCTACTCTTGTTTTCAAATAATCAAATATTCTGTTCATGTAAATTATGTACAATGCATGTTTCTTAATTTTATTGTCATGTTGAACTCTGGAATTGCTCTGCAAACTGGGTCAAGTACACTCCTTCTGCACTTGATTCTTAGGGTAGTGAGGGCGAGCAGTCACTGGCTTCTCAGGGAGATAGTGTGGGGGGCAAGAACTCAGCATTCAATAGTGAACAGGCAGACACAATAATCTGTTGTCCAGCCCTTTGAATATCTTTTAATAAAAATAAAAAAAGCTTTATTTTCACAGTAAAGCAAAATAGCACACAATGTAATAGAGGTTTATGGTGCTTAATTGCAATCCCATCTATGATCGTCAGTGAGGTGCTACTGTGCAGCTCAACCTGGATTACCCATCTGACTAGACACATAATAAGTTCAATGGCTTTTGCAGCTTGAGTTCATCAGAGTAAAAGTATTGAGTTTGCTTGCCAGTTTTCTCTGTGCACTCAGACTCTTGCACCTTCCTTCTCTCAACAGGTAGGTTTCTAGGATTTAGGAATACCCTCAGCTCCTTCACATATATGTACCTGTCAATCAAACAAAATGTTAGCTCAAGGGACTCAGTTTCACATACACATTGAACGATACACCTGTGGGGTCACTAGGGTTCAGTAAACCATGTTTACCTTTCATATAGAAAATAAATCTGGTGATACTAATGATTCACAAACATGCAGTACACTACCACATCCTATTAGACCTGTCATCCTTAAGGTGGTCATCCTCCAACTTTTTCTCTGCTTACCACCACTTTCTCCTGTATATTTTTGTTGGTCTTAGGACTCTGTGCACTCTACCACTGCTAACTACTGCTGAAGTGCATGTGCTTCTTCCCTAAACATGGTGACATTGGTAAATACCTGAATGGCATATTTAGTTTACTTATAAGTCCCTTGTAAAGTGGTATACCGTATACCCAGGGCCTGTAATCTAAATGCTACTAGTGGGTCTGCTTGCGGTGCCACCCACACAAGTAGCTTTTCAAGAGTATCTCAGGCTGCCATTGCAAGTCCTGTGTGTGCAGTGTACTGCCACTCGACTTGGCATGTAAAACCACTTGCCAAGGCTAAAGCTCCCCCTTTATTACACATAGGTCCCCATCTACGGGTGACCCTAGGTAACCCTAAGGTCAGGGTGCTGTGTAAGTTAAAGGTAGGGCATGTATGTTTAAGTTTTACATGTCCTGGTAGTGACAAACAGTTAAATTTGTTTTTTCACCACTGTGAGGCCTATTCTTCTCATAGGCAAGCATTGGGAATTCCTTAAAACACTTTTAAACTGTAGTTCTTGATTAGAAAGGAGTAGCTGCATCATGTTGAATGGTAATGAAAAATAACTGTTAATGATAAAGTTGGATTTAACATTACTATTTTAGAAATGCAACATGCAGAAAGTGGATATTTCCCTGTTCTTACTGCGCTACGTGCTTTGCATCCTGTCTTCAATATAAGTCTGGGCTGGGTAACAGCTACATTTTGTGCATTCCCTCTAGACAGTCACAAACACAGGTAGGGTGGGTGTGACAGAGGATCCATCTGCGTTCATGTGCATTCTGATAGCCTTCCTGGGCAGGAAATGGGAGTTGGAGCTGACACTTACATCTGAATGGTCAGTGCTCTGTGTCCCACACACAGGGCTGAATACCCACCCACTGATACCCTGGCATACCAGGCTGGGTTGAAAGGGGATCTGTAAACTTCAATGTGCTGCTTTGAAGTCACACCCACTTCAAAGGCACTTTTGGCTATAAGTACTGGGGCTTTGAACCTACCAAGACAGTACACTACTCGACCTGTGAAGAACTCTGCCAGTAGTAAGGCCTGCTATGCTACAAGGATTTCCACTCTGCTTGACTGACTGTTGTATGGAAGTGCTTCACTGCTGTGCTGAGCTGCCTGGTTCCTGCTGAGGAAAAGGACTGGACCCATCTCACTTGAACCATAGTGACTACAAGGGTTGCCTCCTATTTTCTGTAGTCTCAGGGTCATAAAAGACTTCTTGCAATTCTGCTGGTGTTGATGGACTCTGCCATCTGTAAGTCCTACACTTGCCCAAGGTGCCCCTCCAGTTCTGAGCCTCAAAAGTGGGTTCTTCCACTGTTTTGCTACAAAATCAAAGCATCATCACCATAGCTAAGATTAAAACCGGCGGAGTGCCCTTCCACGCCGACGCAGTGCCGATCCAAAGACATCACTGAATGTCTCAACGACTACGCAGGTCTTTACTGCGAGGTTCAATGATGATGCACTGCCTATCTGAGGTCCCAACTGCGAGGCTCAATTTCAAAACATCGGCCGGACTGCGTGAATCAGAACTGATGCATCGTATTCTTGATGGCGACACTTTGCTCCATCCATGGTACTTGGATAGCAGGACCTGTTTGAGTCCTGCAGCCAGACGGCCCTCCTATAGGGTTGACCTGAACTTTGGATTTACTAGTAACCTTTTAGTGCTGTTGACTTATTAGCACTATTTTTGTTTTCTTCTTTAGAAATTAACAACTCTGTATCTACTTTTTGGATTGTTGTCATTTTGGTCTTGTTTTACTCAGAAAAATATTCTCTATTTTTCTAATCCTGTGTGAAGTCTTTTAGTAGTGTTTTCCTTGTGTGTGTATGTGTATTTTGCACAAGTACTTTACTCATTTCTTTAGTGATGATAAGCCTGACTGCTCTGTGCCAATCTACCAGAGGATGGGCATAGGTAATCTTTTAGTGTGTATCTAGCTTGCCCTGACTAGGATTGTGGCCCTTACTTGGACAGGGTGTATACCTCTGCCAGCTGGAGCCCAATTTCTAACAACCGCTCTATATGACTTTCCTATGGCATTGACAGTAGGGTTAAGCTTGCTACTAGAGCATGCTTGGTGCACGCCTCTATGTCACATAACAGGTTCCGGACCTTGCATTACCAAGGACAGACCTAGGCCTTTGTCATCTCACTTGATTAGCATAACAGAAGAGCCAAAAAAGCCAGGATACTAGTTTGGCATGCCGTTGGGCACTGAGGGTAGGTGTACATGCCTGTTTACTATGCAGGGATCATCACCAATTCATCAGTAAACTTTATACCTGATGATCTGGGTGCTTTATATTATGTATTAGTTCTCAGAACTCATGCTGCTGGAAACGGGACTGAAAAGGAATGATGATCAAATACTCCAGTGGCTGTGGACATATAGCAACCACTTGCAGCAGCTGACATTGGGGGTGCAGGTGGTAATAATGAATTACATAATAAGCATGGTTTGGAGCTACCAGTGCCAGTTTCACAAAAGTGCCTGGATGCAATGCCAATTTACACCACACATAAATGTGGAATGGCAACTGGTGGATTTCTTGACTTGCAATGTTTGAAGGGATGTGCTATAACGTGGTGCACACAAGTACTCACAACATTGCCAATGCACACAAGTACTCACAACATTGCCAGTCCATTCCCAATGGTGTGTTTCAGTAGTTGCAAAGTGTGCCTACCCATGGAATCTTACACTGGAGGTAGTAGATGGTAGTGAACCATGCTATGCTCTTCTATTGTAGTCTATGAGGCTACAAATACAAAGGTGTTTGACCAAGCAGGGGAATATTTTTCTAGGCCAGATGTCAGTGAGTCTGTGGTCTACAATATACGCAGAGCCACACTTTGCTCGGGTGCAAGGACTCTTAATAAGTGGAGAATAGTATATTTACCCACCATCAGTTAGGTTTCATGATTAGTGCTAGGGAGTGAAAGAAACATTTTCAAGCCCATTCCTTGGAGTACATCTTTTACCTGATTCTCTAAGTCTTCTATGCCATTCTGGGCCACTAGTTTGGATCAAAAATAGATTAATGTATACTTTATTATTTTTCAATGTGTAACTGTGTGAAATGTTTGAGAAATGTATATGAGATTCAAAGTTTGCAAACTCAGTCAGGAGTATCAACTCACTTTTGTTCACAAACTACCTGATATATTATCAAATAGTGTGTAAAATCAGAGGTGTCTGGAGCAAGTCGAGAAGGTCTTTACAGAAAATGTGTGTAGTTAGGAGTGTGTGTGTAATTAGAAGTGTGCAGTCAGGAATGTCTGAGTTGGAATTGTGCAACTGTGAGTGTGTATGTAATTAGGAGTGTGTAGAGTGTGAGCAGAGTCAGGAGAGTGTATTTGGGTGTGTATCTTTAGTTTGCAGTCAGGAGCACGTGTTGGGATTTGGGGTGTTTGCAATCAAGAGTGGAGGTGTGGTTGGTATTGAGTGTGTAGTCATGACTATGGGTATTCAGGAGTTTGTGTAAACTCAGCAGTGTGTAGTCAGGACTGTGTTTGTGTTGTCAGAAGTGTAGTTAAAAATGTTTGTGATGCCTGCAGTTGGAAATGTTTTGAAGAGTGTGTATGAATTGGAGAGTGTGCACTCAGGAACTTGTTTGTAGATAAGAGTGGGTATACACTCAACGTTTGACTGTGATCTTCATAATTTTTCATGGAGTTGACAGTTGACATATTTTCAAATGTGTGCACATGTAGTAACTGTTTGAAAACATTTAATACTATGTACACTCTATAGACTGGATTTAGAGCTTGGTGGATGAGTTACTCGATCACAAATTGTTGGATATTGCAGGCCACCTTATCACAAGTGCTATAGGATACAATGAATTTGTAATAAAGAGACAGGATACCCATCACGTTGTTACTAGGGGTGTGTGAAAATTGCTTTATTTGCTTTCGTGTAATTGCTAGAAATTTCAGCAAAATTATGCAAACGTACACGTATTTACACCAAATGCAAATCTGTCGTACCACACTCTATATTGTATTGCGAAATGAGTCCTCAGGTCAATTTTTACTGTGTGGAAGCATTTAAACAAAAGCATTGTGAACAACAGCCACTCCTGTTCCACTGCTCCTGTATGTTTGCAGTCATTTATTACCATAAATGGTGCAATGCGCTGTAAATCTTCACCTCAAATAGAACATAATTATACAAAGGGGCATAATGGTGTCATTTCAGTAATATAATTTAACAAGCACAGCGTGAAATTCCTAAAGGTATGCAATTTGCACACTGTAATTAAAAATTTACTTGGAACAAATTGTGATAAGGTAACTTGTCATCTAAACTCTAAATTAAGCCCTTTATCGTGTAAGCTGTATACTCACATTTTTCCTTATACATTCCAAAAGGCTGAATGGATTTTCACCTAAGCAAGAAAAGACACCAATAGAATGAAAGGCCATTCTCCCATATAAGTGCTGATGCACTCAGTGGTTTCAAAGTTACACACACAAAAGCATTTCCTGTTCTAAATCCCATTATAAGGATGAATGTGAAAAGATATCAGGTGAGGATTCACCATTACCTCCTGACAGGTGAACAGCTTCTCCGGCATGCTGGCAGGATGCCCTTGTACTCCGCCTATGCTTTAATCCACTCCAGCTGACACCTTGTTTACTTATTGTCATGCTTGGACCCGAGGTGCCTTTGCATGGTTGATGTCCCAAATTAGTCTAGTCTTTGGTGTCCTCAGCTGAGCTTTTGCTCACAGACCTTACAGGTCAATGCTGGGGCATCAAGCTTCTTATCGCCTACAGTTTGTGTGATAACTCTTAGATGATTAGGTCCTCTAATGGTCTCTCCTACTTTATGACAAAAAGAAGGACGAGGTGGTGCACTGCTAGCGTAATCTCTTGTGTGTATAGGTAAAAGGTGTGGGTGCACTCCAGGGTAGCGTTACCGTCAACGCTTTAACAAATCCGAACTAGTAGTGTCTGCATGGAACATGCAGGAACATCCCCTGATGAGGCACTCCAAAAAAGGCTCAAATGAATGATTCCAAAGTTTCTTAGAAGGTTTGTAAAGTTTTAATGTTCAAAAAGTGATGTGGTCGCGGTTTCTCACTGATATTAAGTCATATCAATGGTAGTAGTTAGATGCATACATATCGATATCGTTTGGACACGAACTCCAATGCATTTCGGGCGTTAACGCCCTTTGTCAAGGAGAGCTGGAAGAATGAAAACGAGCCCGGATTAGGGGAAGGAAAAACGAATAAGCTAAAATGATAAATAGAACACAAGTGAGGGGGGTGATTAAAAAACGAGTGATTAAAAAACGAGTGTGCTAGGGTAACACAGTGCGGAAATGAACGTGAAATAAAATTAAGTGGTTATATGTGAGTCGGATTATAAGTGCAAGACTAAAGGAAGTGCAGCGTAAATAGAAGTAGAGGTGCGGGAGGTGGAAGACGTTAACTACCGTGTCGTGACGGGCAGGTGCGAGCATGAGTAAAAATAGCGTGATGCATGCACGCTAAATCAAACGAAATTAAATTCAGTGCGGTCGTGCAGCAGAAAATGAGCGGCATGGTAGGTGAAGGGAGTGTGAGGCATTGACTGCCGCATCGTGGCAGGCGGGTACTAGAGACGCGTTAACGAAGCGTGGTGCTCAAAACGCTAAACAAGCAAGACTTACTGCAGCAGAGTCGCGAAGGCGCTCGCTGTTCCAATCTGTCGTTCTGAAGTTGTCAAAGGGAATACACCCTTGTGATTAGACGCGTGAGTGACATAAACGGAGTAAAAAGGAGGGTAAACATAAAGAGAGGTACAACGTAATTAGGTCTGCAGGGGCGGCATAGAAAGAGGACTATTTACAGGGTGAAAAAGGTCTGAAGGTGGGAAAAGTGTGGAGGACATCTTGAAGAGGTGAAATGCCACAATGACATAAAGAAAGGACTGCTGAGGGAGAGTTAAGAAAAAGGGGGACATGTTGGAACGGTGAAATGAAGGATAAAATAAAAAAGAAAAGAAAAATAAGAGGTTTAAGAAAAGAGCAAAGAGTTGACAGTTGCACAATTAACAACATATATATAACAGTTATTTATAGGTAACAGCTGTATTCAACACGATCGTTTAACCCATGTGGCTTCAGAGTCTGTAAGCGGTAAATCCATTCAAGTTCCCTTTTGAGGAGAAACTTACGATTGTCTATGCCTTCTTTGTTGTTGATAAGTTCAAGTACTATGAATCTGAGTTGTGCAACGGTATGATGACACTCGTGAAAATGCATAGCAACGTTGGATTTTTCTTGTTTTGTGCGGATATTAGACTTATGCTCGTTCATGCGGATTTTGATTTTTCTTTCTGTTTTCCCGATATACATTTTTCCACAGGGACATTTCAGTGCGTAAATTAGATTTTTGGAATCGCATGTTGCGTTGACTTGTAATTTAATTGAGTGTCCTTTCATAGGATGCTGGATGGTGTTGCCTCTGATGATACTGTTGCAGTTGTTGCAATTAAGACAAGGTTGTGTACCTTTGTAGACAGTGGCGCTGGGTGTGGGATTAGAAAGAATTTCCTTTAGGTTCTTGCTACGAGTGTAAGCAAAAAATGGGGGAGTTTGAAAAATGTCCTGAAAATCAGGCTCCATTTGTAAGACTGGCGAGTGTTTTAAGATGATTCTTTTGTATTTATGGCTGGCTGTGGAGTATTTGGACACTAGAACCATGCGTTCTTGGGCTTCTTTGGGTGTCTTAAGGAGGCTGTCTTGTCTGGAGATGTCCTTGATCTTGTTTTGCGCTTCCATAAGGATGTTTTCAGGATATCCTCTGTCGAGGAATCGATGATGCATTTCCTGAATTCTTTGTTTGAAGGTTTGATCATCAGAAACTATGCGTCTAAGGCGTAGCATTTGAGAAAAAGGCAAGTGTCTTTTGAGTGATCCCTGGTGGAAACTGTTGTAATGTAACGTATTGTTACGATCGGTACTTTTCCGATGTAAGTCAGTGCTGAATCCATGTTCAGTAATTTTAATGTGAACATCAAGGAATGATATTTCAGTGTCACTTATAAGCCATGTGAGTTGGATGCGTGGGTCTTTGGTGTTGAGTTCCGTAAGAGATGTCATGAGAGAATCTTTAGTGTCTGCCCATATGAAAAATAGATCATCGATGTATCGGACATACATTCTGATTTTGTCGAAGATGTTGTGGTTGGCATATATATGCTGATTCTCAAAGTTCTCCATATAGATGTTGGCATATGCAGGGGCGGCACAGTTTCCCATAGCCATTCCGGATAGTTGAAGGTACCACTGGTTGTTAACGTGAAAATAACTGTGGTACAATGTGAACATCATGAGCTCCATGATGAAACTTTGCATGGATGTGTCAATGTTGCTGTGGAGGAGGGCTTGTTCAATAGCTTCTATTCCTCCCTGATGGGGTATTGAGGTGTAAAGCGAACCAACATCAGCTGTGCAAAGTATTAGGGAATCTGTCTGGTCAAATTGGATTTCTGCTAGTTTGAGCAAATAATCTGTTGTATCCTTAATGTAGCTTTTGGCTTTCATGACTGATGGTTGGAGATATTTGTCTATCAGTTTGCCGGTCGGTTCGTGTATAGATCCTTTGGTGGAAACGATCGGCCTGAAGGGAGGGTCGAACAAATTCTTATGTATTTTGGGACTCATGTGGATTGTAGGACTCTTAGGATTTTCCAAAAGAAGGTAGTTCTTGGTGCGGTCTTCAATGATCCCAGTTTGATGTGCTTTGGTTACGATGGTGTGTAAGGTGTTTCGAAACTCAATCGTAGGATTTTTGTCAAGTAACAAATAGGTAGAGGAGTCCTCTAAATGTTCGTTGAGTCGTTGGTTATACATGTTCGAATTCAAGATCACAAGGGCGCCGCCCTTATCGGCTTTGGTACATTTAATATCCGGGTTGTTCGCAAGGCTTTTAAGGGTGTCGCGATCTTTCCTTGTAATATTCTTGTGTTTGGTGGTGGCTTTGAAATTGATTTTGGTGAGGTCATGGCGTACAAGGTTCTCAAAAAGGTCTGTGCACTTGTGGCTGATTGGAGCTTGATATGTGCTAGGTGGTCGTAATCCTTTAAGTTGGTCACTTTTAACATTGATATTCTGAGGTAGAGTATTGTCAAAAAAGTGACGTAGTTTGAGTTTTCTTGTGAATTTGAACGTACTGACTTCAAGTTCAAGTAGGTTCGTTTGTGTCACAGGAATGAAAGATGTCCCTTTCTCAAGTAAGTTCATTTGGTATGTGGAAATAGGTGTGTCTGAAATGTTGATGACTAGGTGGGCTTTTTCGGCTTCAGATCCTTCTTGGTTACTGTACTCTGGGTTGTAGGAGGACTTTTTTCTCTCTCTTTTCTTTTGGCTCCGCCGGAGTCTTCGATGACTTCTGGGTTTAATCCTAAAAAAGGAACCACAGAGGGTTCTTCTCGTCTGATCTGGGATGTGGATGCTTGATCTTGAGCGGAAGTGTGGATGACAGTGGTTGGTCTGATGGTGCTTTGTTGACGATTAGAAGGACGATTAGAAGCGTCACTTCCGGATGAAGATGTGTCAGTTTGGGCATTGAAAGGCTTATTCCGTCTTCGTTGGGCGTAGACATCGGCCCAAGAGTACACTTCATCAAGCTTGTAATCAAGCGTGTCTCTGCGAAACTTTCTGACTTTTCGTTCGTTGATTTCTTTTTGATGTTTATCAAGGATGTTTTTGATGTCTTCTAGTGTGGTAGTGAGCTCTTCGGGTGTTAGGAGATCTTTCAATTCACTGTCAACAATCTTGATTTCTTGTTCAAGTTCCTTCAAAATCCCAGAAAGTTCTTCTACGATAAGGAGGATTAGGTCCAGGCTACATTTGTTCAGAATACCATTCCATTTATCCTTGAATGTCTTAGAATTCTTGCAAAGGGAGGGCTTCAAAGCTATCCGTAATCCTCGTGGGATTCTGAGCGCCCGATGATATTTAAGTAATGTGCTTGCATGGAGCTTCTGGTTGATGTGCCGTTTGGAGAGATATAGTAACTGTCTCATACATTGCTCTTTGTTACGAAGGGTGGAGGATGGGCTGATGTCTTCTTCAATCAGCGAGTAGATGCGTTGTCGTTCATCTTCATCGTATGCTAGGGTGTGCGCTCTAACATCAGTACTTTTACTGATCTCGTCGTATTGCATGTTTGTATGGCGTGCAGTCGACCTGGGGCGGTACAAATTGAAATGACAAAAAGAAGGACGAGGTGGTGCACTGCTAGCGTAATCTCTTGTGTGTATAGGTAAAAGGTGTGGGTGCACTCCAGGGTAGCGTTACCGTCAACGCTTTAACAAATCCGAACTAGTAGTGTCTGCATGGAACATGCAGGAACATCCCCTGATGAGGCACTCCAAAAAAGGCTCAAATGAATGATTCCAAAGTTTCTTAGAAGGTTTGTAAAGTTTTAATGTTCAAAAAGTGATGTGGTCGCGGTTTCTCACTGATATTAAGTCATATCAATGGTAGTAGTTAGATGCATACATATCGATATCGTTTGGACACGAACTCCAATGCATTTCGGGCGTTAACGCCCTTTGTCAAGGAGAGCTGGAAGAATGAAAACGAGCCCGGATTAGGGGAAGGAAAAACGAATAAGCTAAAATGATAAATAGAACACAAGTGAGGGGGGTGATTAAAAAACGAGTGATTAAAAAACGAGTGTGCTAGGGTAACAGAGTGCGGAAATGAACGTGAAATAAAATTAAGTGGTTATATGTGAGTCGGATTATAAGTGCAAGACTAAAGGAAGTGCAGCGTAAATAGAAGTAGAGGTGCGGGAGGTGGAAGACGTTAACTACCGTGTCGTGACGGGCAGGTGCGAGCATGAGTAAAAATAGCGTGATGCAGGCACGCTAAATCAAACGAAATTAAATTCAGTGCGGTCGTGCAGCAGAAAATGAGCGGCATGGTAGGTGAAGGGAGTGTGAGGCATTGACTGCCGCATCGTGGCAGGCGGGTACTAGAGACGCGTTAACGAAGCGTGGTGCTCAAAACGCTAAACAAGCAAGACTTACTGCAGCAGAGTCGCGAAGGCGCTCGCTGTTCCAATCTGTCGTTCTGAAGTTGTCAAAGGGAAT
The DNA here is from genome assembly GCF_964261635.1 of Lissotriton helveticus. NCBI lineage: Eukaryota > Metazoa > Chordata > Amphibia > Caudata > Salamandridae > Lissotriton > Lissotriton helveticus. The sequence continues at coordinate 501,038,129 of NC_136070.1, read as the reverse complement.
ACACCCTTGTGATTAGACGCGTGAGTGACATAAACGGAGTGAAAAGGAGGGTAAACATAAAGAGAGGTACAACGTAATTAGGTCTGCAGGGGCGGCATAGAAAGAGGACTATTTACAGGGTGAAAAAGGTCTGAAGGTGGGAAAAGTGTGGAGGACATCTTGAAGAGGTGAAATGCCACAATGACATAAAGAAAGGACTGCTGAGGGAGAGTTAAGAAAAAGGGGGACATGTTGGAACGGTGAAATGAAGGATAAAATAAAAAAGAAAAGAAAAATAAGAGGTTTAAGAAAAGAGCAAAGAGTTGACAGTTGCACAATTAACAACATATATATAACAGTTATTTATAGGTAACAGCTGTATTCAACACGATTGTTTAACCCATGTGGCTTCAGAGTCTGTAAGCGGTAAATCCATTCAAGTTCCCTTTTGAGGAGAAACTTACGATTGTCTATACCTTCTTTGTTGTTGATAAGTTCAAGTACTATGAATCTGAGTTGTGCAACGGTATGATGACACTCGTGAAAATGCATAGCAACGTTGGATTTTTCTTGTTTTGTGCGGATATTAGACTTATGCTCGTTCATGCGGATTTTGATTTTTCTTTCTGTTTTCCCGATATACATTTTTCCACAGGGACATTTCAGTGCGTAAATTAGATTTTTGGAATCGCATGTTGCGTTGACTTGTAATTTAATTGAGTGTCCTTTCATAGGATGCTGGATGGTGTTGCCTCTGATGATACTGTTGCAGTTGTTGCAATTAAGACAAGGTTGTGTACCTTTGTAGACAGTGGCGCTGGGTGTGGGATTAGAAAGAATTTCCTTTAGGTTCTTGCTACGAGTGTAATGCAACATGCGAATCCAAAAATCTAATTTACGCACTGAAATGTCCCTGTGGAAAAATGTATATCGGGAAAACAGAAAGAAAAATCAAAATCCGCATGAACGAGCATAAGTCTAATATCCGCACAAAACAAGAAAAATCCAACGTTGCTATGCATTTTCACGAGTGTCATCATACCGTTGCACAACTCAGATTCATAGTACTTGAACTTATCAACAACAAAGAAGGCATAGACAATCGTAAGTTTCTCCTCAAAAGGGAACTTGAATGGATTTACCGCTTACAGACTCTGAAGCCACATGGGTTTAACGATCGTGTTGAATACAGCTGTTACCTATAAATAACTGTTAAATATATGTTGTTAATTGTGCAACTGTCAACTCTTTGCTCTTTTCTTAAACCTCTTATTTTTCTTTTATTTTTTATTTTATCCTTCATTTCACCGTTCCAACATGTCCCCCTTTTTCTTAACTCTCCCTCAGCAGTCCTTTCTTTATGTCATTGTGGCATTTCACCTCTTCAAGATGTCCTCCACACTTTTCCCACCTTCAGACCTTTTTCACCCTGTAAATAGTCCTCTTTCTATGCCGCCCCTGCAGACCTAATTACGTTATTCCTCTCTTTATGTTTACCCTCCTTTTCACTCCGTTTATGTCACTCACGCGTCTAATCACAAGGGTGTATTCCCTTTGACAACTTCAGAACGTCAGATTGGAACAGCGAGCGCCTTCGCGACTCTGCTGGAGTAAGTCTTGCTTGTTTAGCGTTTTGAGCACCACGCTTCGTTAACGCGTCTCTAGTACCCGCCTGCCACGATGCGGCAGTCAATGCCTCACACTCCCTTCACCTACCATGCCGCTCATTTTCCGCTGCACGACCGCGCTGAATTTAATTTCGTTTGATTTAGCGTGCATGCATCACGCTATTTTTACTCATGCTCGCACCTGCCCGTCACGACACGGTAGTTAACGTCTTCCACCTCCCGCACCTCTACTTCTATTTACGCTGCACTTCCTTTAGTCTTGCACTTATAATCCGACTCACATATAACCACTTAATTTTATTTCACGTTCATTTCGGCACTGTGTTACCCTAGCACACTCGTTTTTTAATCACTCGTTTTTTAATCACCCCCCTCACTTGTGTTCTATTTATCATTTTAGCTTATTCATTTTTCCTTCCCCTAATCCGGGCTCGTTTTCATTCTTCCAGCTCTCCTTGACAAAGGGTGTTAACGCCCGAAATGCATTGGAGTTCGTGTCCAAACGATATCGATATGTATGCATCTAACTACTACCATTGATATGACTTAATATCAGTGAGAAACCGCGACCACATCACTTTTTGAACATTAAAACTTTACAAACCTTCTAAGAAACTTTGGAATCATTCATTTGAGCCTTTTTTGGAGTGCCTCATCAGGGGATGTTCCTGCATGTTCAATGCAGACACTACTAGTTCGGCTCTCCTACTTTATCCCCTTATCCCCTCCCCTGTGAAGACTACCGCTTCATCACTTTTCAGCTCCTGCTATGTCATATATATATATGGTCAGTGATGTCACTGACCCTGTCATGAGTGATGTAATATGTGATGTAATCACCAGTGCATTGCGGGCGCGCGAGTTATAGTTAGCTCAACTAACTATAAAGGGCAAATTTCTCTGGTTTTAAATGAGTCAAATGTCCAACTAACTATAACGTCCCTGAAACCTATGGTTTTTTAGTGAATTTCAAATGTTTTTTAAATGCTAATTCCTAACTATAACGTCTGTAAAACCTATTTTTTTCTGTGAATTTCGAAGGTTTTTCAAATGTCAATTTCATATTTTAATATTTATAAAACCTGTATATATTTATTTTTTTTGTAATATTTTGGAACTCTATTATGCTTTTTTTAATTTTACAAATTATGTAATGTTTTATATCTTCAAAAAAAGTATGTATATCTTTTTATTTTTAGAAAACTGGAGTCCCGTACCAGTAGTGTACCAAGCTCCATCAGCAAGCGAATCCTAGCCGCCATATTGCTAAACTCGTAAAGGATAAGTATTTCATATCCGAAGAGTTTGTGGCACCGCATCCCACCTAACATCATATATGTATGAGGTCACGGCAGCTGCTAGTTTGGTATGCGACGGGTGCGTGGTACCAAGCCGCGCGTTACGTCATATACGTATGTGGTTGCGCCGGCTGCGCGTTTTGTATGAGACGAGTGCACGCTGCCAGGCCCTGTGTTACATCATAGACGTATGGTGTCCCGCTAGGTACGCCATTCACTCATTTTTTGGTTTTCTCCTAGGCAACACATGCGCTTTCTCGGCGAGAGATGCTGTATACAGTATTGTGGGGGAAGCTCCGCCCACTTTCTGCCCATGCTTTTGATTGGCTCAAATCTGAAATGCTGCATTTTCATTGGTTGCCAGAGTATTAGTCCCACCTCCTTACTGCCATGACATTATTTTTATCATTCCATGGCTATCAGCCCCTTTACTTCAGCAACTCTTTTGTTCCCCTGCCCACCCTGTTCCCTCCCAAAGTCAGAGACTTCTCTGGCCACTACCACCCCCCCCCACCCACTCCCGTTCCTGCCTTCTTCGGTGCCCACATTTTTGTTTACAATGCAATAGGACTCGCGTAAATACAAATCCTATTGCATTTGTAAATGCTTTTTTCATATAATTGGCTGCCTGCATTCTCACTTTCTTTTGTCTGACCTGTCCAGACTCTTGCATGCGCCCGATGCTTTACATCGTGCGCATGCACGCCAAAAGTGTTATTCTGTAGTGCAGGGGCTGCCTCCCGCTCGGCACGCAGTGACTGGAACCACGCTTGGCTGGCTGGCTGCAGGATGCAGGCGTGTTTGCCTCACTTCTCTTCAAAGCGGGTGTCGAGGCACTGTGAATGAGCCCCTGTATAACCAGCTGTCCTTTAACACCAGACACTCTGCCCGACCGTGCAAACAGAGGTTTAATGTCTCTTGCATGGGCGGAGGTCGCTGGTTACAGATAAGAGATCTGTAAAGGTGGCTGGAGGAGTTAGTTTGGGGACAGCGGGCCCGGCTCTTGTGATAAGAGAGGTAAATAGGTCCAGTGAAAGGGGTCGCCTTTTCAAACAAGTGTTAGCTGCCATCTCTTATTGGGTCTTCAATTAAAGGACAGACCCCCACCTCTGAACAGAATAACAAAGTTAACAGCCCCCTTATATTTATTTATGTAATATCTTATGTAGCATCAACTCCACCCAGCGGGGCTTCATAGCGCGGTACGACGCACTCTTAAATATGGCCGGTCAACCAATTATTGATTGCTGTAAACACGCTCCTAATGCAGTTGTAATCAGTTTTGCCTTTGTTTTAAGAAATACGTCCTACACGCTGACAGTGTGCTAGTTTCTTTATGTCTCAAAACTATATCTAAATAACTTTAAAGTGTATATGAGAGCAAGCGATAATCTACAATATTTTAAACATTTATATGTTTCTAACTGTAATAAACTTATATTATGGCAAATATATTTTCTCAAAATCGCGTCGGGTGTGGTCTCCTTGCGCGCTGGGTGCGCGATTGCCATGTGACCTTAAAAAAAAGCATTTGATTCATTCATAACATTTCCCATTGTAGCAGTTGGAGAACGCCACCCATTTTAGTCATTCTCTCTACAGCATTTAATGAGGCACACATCTTCTGCTTAGAGAGCTTTTTTTAAAACGTTTTGCTATGTACACATATCTTACACTACACACAACATGCAACCATCATCTTCATCAATATTCATGGTCTGTAAAGTAGCCTTCCACCTGTGATAGCCGTGCACCTAAAAGTTACATAATAGAAGTTCTCCCCACTGCCAGAGATAACATTGTTGCATACTCTGTCCACAGCACAATGTAATGTTATATGGCCCAGGGGCAGTATCATGCATAGATAATGAACACGGACACAGATAGATAGTGGAAGTCGGTACGGGCTCGTGCGCTCGGCTCCTTTTTATTACCAGGGTCACATATCCAGTGACGTCTGTGCTGGGTGCGTGAGGGGTGAGTGTAAACCAACCCTCAGGGAATGGTTGCAGCTAGCATCAACTACAACAGTAATCATTGGATCGCATGCAGAGATTCAATAATAAAAGGGTCAATAGTTTGTGCTGCAGTAAGGTAGGGACAGTAGATGTGAAATAATACACAAAAGATTCTATTGTAAAAGAACCATAATTTGTGGTATACTAAGATACAGGCAGTAGACCTGAAATAACACACAAAAAGATTGTATCATAAAGGGTCCATCAGTTCTAGTGCACTCAGATAGCCACATCAAAAGCATACAGCATGTGCACAGCCAGCGATGATGCGTGCTGAGGGCGGGCCGTACTAGGAGCAATGACTGTTGCCTACAGGACTTCATCATCTGCAATAGCGACTCGATCTGAACTGTGAACACTGTTGTCTGTAGTGTAGGCCAGAGAGAGCGGTCAGGAAGGGCCCACAGCTATGTGGCATTGACTTGAGCTGCCCAGTTTGTAATACACGAAGCAACAAAAAGTGTGTGCGGAGCCTGCGATGATGCAGACAGAGCGTACTAGAGCAATGTCTTTTGTCCTACAGGACTGCGTCATCTACAATAACGACTCTATCTGAATTGTGAACACTGCTGTCTGCAGTGTAAATTGAAGGCAGTAGTCAGCACAGACATCCATGAATACTTTTTTTCACTTCTTCTTCACAAAATACAACAACAGAACTTACAAAAAACTCTGCAATAAATAAATCAAAACAATTCAAATTGTGATCTCTGCTGTCCACTGTGTAGACTGTTATTCAGTGTTCTTTTCCACTACCAAGAAGAATTTGGTCATTGTAGTAAACCTATAACTCATCTAAAAAAAGTTGTTCAATCAAGTATACTAAAAGAATATTATGTATATTTCAATAGATGTTGTAGTTAGTTGCCTACTGGATTCTGTAATTAAACAATCACCACTCAATCTGAATTGTGAGCACTGCTGACCGCAGTGTAGGCCAAAGGGCAGTGGTCATTAACACCTCATAGCCACGTGCCGTTGAATTCGGAAGCACGGAGTTGGTTACACCTGATCGGAGGGGGTGCACAGAAATCATCACAGACTTTAACTTCTGATAGCCTCAATCATAGAATCAAGACCCCGTTTCACTGTTTGGACCTGCTGCACCGCGGTGTAGTCCATGGACTACAGTCACCCAAGCCCAATAATCATGTTCAGCAGTTAGCTACGGAAGCACAGAGTGTGATGCACCTCAACAGAGGAAGTTGTGTGAAAACCAAGCAGCAGGTAATATCGGACACCGTCCATTGTGGGATCAAGACACCGTTCCACTTTTGGGACCTAGAGTTGGTTTCACCTGGTGGAACGGAGTACCTTCATCTCCACTCTCAGATGCAGTTCTAACATTGTCCATTGTGGGATCAAGACACCGTTCCACTGTTGGGACCTAGAGTTGGTTGCACCTGGTCAAAGGGAGTACCTTCATCTCCACTCTCAGATGCAGTTGTAACATCGTCCATTGTGGGATCAAGACACCGTTCCACTGTTGGTACCTGTTGGACTACTGTGTTAGTAGTACACAGAGCACTCCACGGTGCTGGGCCTCAGGCTGGGAGCTGTGGGCCTGTGTCGCGGTAGCCAATGTTGATCTCAGGAGCCTTCCCAGCTTGCAGACCTCGACCCAGGAGCTTCCACCAGCACGTTGTGGGACCTCTTTCATACGGCAGTGTCGAAAGGTAAACTATGGGGCATATGTGCGTCGCAGCAGCCATGCCGGTTTCTGGGTACCAGCAGACTGAGAGCATCATTCACGCAGCCACCTTCGCTCGTGGCATCAGCCTTGTGTAAGCTACGCAGACACGTTCGCCATTCCGGAAGACAACCACACGCAGAGAAACGTGCCTTTTATTCATACCCCTAGGCTAGCCTTGGGTACGCCGAGCCAGCCCACTATTCTAAAGATTTGAGGAGGGAGGGGGCACGTACGCGCTATGTTTTCGTAATCTTCCCTACTGACTGTACTATCATGGTTGCGTCCACTGTCCACTTCACTCAATAGACCATCGGTGTATGTTGACATGTACATGTCTGTGCTCTGCATACTGAAGTTTGTCCGGCACATCCCCTCAACACTTTGCATTGTATACTTTTATAATCGAGTATCACTTGCCACCTTCCCACATACTTTGCTCCCATCTCTCCCCACATTCTCCATTGTGTGGCAGAGGTGCCATGCCATGTTTGGTTTGTGTACATGGCTAGCCACGGTTCCCACAGTACATAGTGTTGTTGTGTCTGCTAGGTGTACATGTTGTGTGTCATGTTGTATGTGATTATATAAGGTAGCGCGTTTATTCACGAGCAGTGGTTTCTCCCATTTACATATCGCTGTCTTAAAGAGGATACAGAAGTTTTTCTCACAGGTGGAAAGTGTTACCACAATGGCAGTCATTCATTACTATGCAAGAATGTCCAACTGCACAACGCTTCTAAGCTTACAGCCCCCAATCTTGCGTGCTTTCTTATAAGCACGCCAACTTCCACAATCAGACCAACATTCACACAGCTTTCTAACGGCAGCTATCTGCTTCTTAATAACATGGTCTGCTAAGGAATGTGAGCTGGCATACTGTATATCTTTACTGTTTCAAACCGAGTAACTTCCTGTGGCAATGTCTATTCCCACCCACACAAAGTAACTCCCAAAGTTCAACCTGGCCTTCAATACCTACTTTGAAAACAGATTTCATTAAACTGAGCAAACTGAAAGCGCTTTTGTTTCAAACAGAAGTGTCCCTCACTTCTGCAAAAGAAATGTATCGACTGCAGATAGCAGGAACTTCAAGTAAAATGCAGTCCCTTTTAAATACGAACCTCCCATTCCACTTTGTGAATTGTTACACAATTTTCAACACATCTGACACTCAAGGTCTGGCACACTTTTTTAACACTGTCCGCTCCGGCCTTGTCACAGGCTTTCAAACAGTTTTTGGTATAATACCACACTTCATTCATTCGATCATCTCTGGAACAACAGGAACAGTGCCCATAATTCTCGCCCTGTTTGCGGCCATCCTACTACTATTTTTGCTTGTAAAAAATGGCTGCACTCCCTGTGCATGTCCGATAGAATACGCCTCTACGCGAAGCTACATCAATACCGTGAAAAAATGGAACAACTTTTCGTCTGTTAGCCGAGCCAGCTACAACATGACATTTATTTTCACAATACAATCTGCGTGCAACCATCTTTTTATTGTAAAACTTGCCCATTCAACTGGTGAATGGATCTATGCCTTGCCAACATCCCAACAATCGTTCCCGATATCCAATATCCAGCAGGTAATGGAGTATCTTGAAAACCATGAACTTGATTGTTCGGGCAGTGAAACAATGGTGGATGCAACGCAAAAAGGTATCCTGGCAGAATGGGATTTCTGTGCAGCCGCGAAAGATCTCCTGCAACGTGCAACCTTTGACAACATCGCCGATTGCCTGCCAATTCAAATCACTGCTCCAACATTCAAGGAACATTACTGTCCTTTCGAGGATATGAATTGGATCGCTTCGCTTTTCTCACATGATGGCAACAATCGCCTCTTGGAACATTACGCATCGCAAGCCACTGAAGAACTTCTGGACTGCAATCTCCAAGACTTGTAAGAAATTCACATTATCCTTTGATTGATTTTTTCCAACTTTTTTTACTTTTTCCTATAAAAAAATTGTAATACACCTCAATTGAACTATTTTCATATATTAACTTTCTAAGTATGCTCAGGCATTTGAACTCTGTTTTCATTATTTCCCCTTACGTTTCCAGCCTAACCAAGGATGGGTGATGTATGGCCTATGCAAATACGCTATTTACTTGCTAAATTTGCCTAAACCCGACATCCCTTTTGAAACCATGTCTATTCTTTGTGCACATGCATCTCTGCCTCCCTGTTATCCACGTGCTGGTGATCAAGATCATAAAACACGACATTGTTTAGGAACTGGTTGGCACAGTATGGTAATTGTATCCTACCTTTATTTTCATTATAAAATGTAGTCATTCATGCCTAATAGTTATTGTTTATGTCACATGGAACTGTAACATGTAATGTGGAATTCACTGATGCAGGAGCTTAGATTTGAATACAGCAGAAGTTGTTGGAGTTTGCCTCAGCTCGATGCCTTAGCTCTTGCACAAGAATGTTTTTTTGAAAGGGCTGAAGACAATAATGTATGGTTTGACGAGAAGAGTACCGAATGTGTTTCTGAGAAGCGCAATGTTTGTGTTCCTCCTCAAAGTTCCGATGTGAGTAGAGAACTATTACCAATTCTGACACACACCAGATTGAATCTACTGTAGAAGAGATTGCTGACTGTTCTGCTGTTGATAATTTTGTGTTACAAAAAAGGAGTACCAGGGTACCTAAGAGCTTTGATGATTACATTTTGGAACATTTTTTTAGTTTTTTGTTTTCTTAATGGATACATGTGGTAATCGTATCCTACCTTTCTTTTAAGTATAGAATTTAGAGTCATTCATGTCTAATAGTTATTGTTTATATCACATGGAACTGTAACATGTAATGTGGAATTCACAGATGCAGAAGCTTAGGTTTGAATACAGCAGAAGCGGTTGGAGTCTGCCTCAGCTGGATGCCTTAGCTCTTGCACCAGTGGGTCCATTTATGGCACTTAAATAAAGACATTTTTTATATAACTTGCAGACTCCATCGCTTTATTACACACAGCCACTTTCTTAGACACACCTGATCTCACCATTTTTCTTCTGTGGCATTGCAACATTCTGCATTATATTCTTAATGATTATTTCTTTATTCCTGCTTGTTAAAACACTGCATTCCAGTCTTCAGACCGGTAGGGGTGAGTAGTTTACTTCCCACTCCCTGTATAATATAAACGCATACTAACACTACTTACACAGGTATGCTACAGCAGCCAGTATCCTACAGCTCCCACAACACACTTTACAGCAATCAGCTCACGGCTTAGGCTCACGGTTTGTAGGGAAGGCAGGGCCTTACTGGTACACATTGCTATGTTAGCATCGGCTTATTAGACGTTTAAACGCCATTTTACCTTTTTGCTGCTTTTGCACACAACACTGCATATAACTGTTTTTGTAAGTTAGGCTGAGTGAATTTCTTCACATGAGAATGGCTTGTGTTCAATGTCCCTAGACTTACATCTCGACCTTAGTCTCCACAGTGAGTGCCGAGGCCTCCAAGGTCATCATATCTATGTTAGCTGTTATTCAGGCTGATCGGCTCTCGCTTAGACGCAACATACACGCAGCTGCTGCTAACTGAAATTCTGGCACCTTTAATATTGCACTGCAGGCATGATCTAGGCACTTGGAGAAAATCTGTTTCCAGAGAGAGAGAGCTTGTGCAGATCCCGATGTGATTCACCTCTGTTGATCTTGGAAGTATGGGGTTCCCCATTCAAGCCTAAGAGACCTTCTAAATGATATAAAACATAGTTCCTAACTAGGGAGGGTGGCATATAAGGCACTATAGGACCTGTTTCCACTATCAGTATAATATGATTTTCCCTTTGTGTTTTATGGAATTGTAACAATGCTGATCGTATTATTTTTAATCATATGCCTGCTTATGTTAGCAAAAATACTGCATCTTAGAGTACGTCGTTAAAATAAACCTGTTAAACTTTTCTGTGTCTCTACTTACTCACGTTGTGGACTGGTTATGAGAATAACAAACAAAAGATTGTTCTTGATGCCCACCATTCCTGAGAGTGACCTAAGTCGCAATGTTCTGGGTTGTCGAATCATTGGTAACTTTGCTATAGGACGAAGAGCTAATGTGACAATGATGCTAGTCGGTTAGGGGTTCTAGGTACTGAGGTGAGTTTTTTGGTTCACCACAATTCACTGAGGTCCTGGGTCTCTGTGCACAGTTCTGAATATGAGCAGAATCCCTTCAACAGGTTTGATCCCTGAGTCTTCAGACCGGAAGGAGTGAGTAGTTTGCTTCCCACTCACGCTATAGCACACACAGCCACTTTCTTAGATACACCTGATTTCACCATTTGTCTTTTGTGGCATTGCAACATTCTGCATTATATTCTTCACGATTATTTCTTTATTCATGCTTGCTAAAACACTGCATTCAAGTCTTCAGACCGGTAGGGGTGAGTAGTTCGCTTCCCACTCCCTGTATAGTATAAACGCATTCTAACACTACTTACACAGGTATGCTACAGCAGCCAGTATCCTACAGCACCCAAAGCACATCACCTTACAGAAATCAGCTCACAGATTAGGCTCACAGTTTGATCTCCGAGTCTTCAGACCTGTAGGAGTGAGTCATTTGCTTCCCACTCCCACTATAGTCTAAACGTATACTAACACCACTTGCACAGCTATGCTACAGCGGCCAGTATGCTACAGTGCCCAGAGTGCATCAGTTTACACCAATCAACTCACGGTTTAGGCGCACGCTTTCATCCCCGAGTGTACCAGCACCTCACCTCAGCACCATCTCACTCTGGGCAAAACAGCACTTTCACACCGATAGGGTGAATACTTCGCTTCACACTCCCTGTATAGCACACCCTAACCACCCCACAGAGCTCATAGTGCTCCTACCCTCTTCTTTCCAACTTTTTTGCCCTTTTTTCCCCTTACTCACTTCAACGGAATCACAATATGGCCACCAACACTTCCTAGTTGCAACCGCTCGCACTGCTCGCAGCCAATAACCAGCAAGCTCGTGCTCGTAACGCCTCAGCCAATCAGATGGCACAATTCCCAAATATCGATATCTGTAAATTTCGATATTTCACCAAAACTACTGAACAGATTTATACCAAATAAACAAAAGCGTGCTTACTAGACCAAGACCCTTCTCCCTGCCAAATTTGGGGTAATTCCGTTCACCCGTTCGACCTGTAGCCTTGCCTAAAGTTACCTATGGAAATTGCATGGAGAAAACACATTTTGGGACACCCTTTTTCTCAGCCCCCCTTGACAAATCACCCCCAAACTTTCAACATAGGAGCTGATATGTAAAAATCATTAGTTTGGAAGATTTCATGAAGATTCATCAAACGACGCCAAAGTTATAAGCAAAACAAAAAATGCACTTCCTATGGAAACTTGGTCCTAACTATAACTGATAGAGCGCGCGAGGCCACCCGACCAATAGTTTTCGCCGTTTCCGGCTTCAGGGCCCATATACTTTTCAAATCACCATATACATCGATCAGGTGACTTCACGAGCTCTACCAAGTTGTGTGTGTGTGTTCCCTGCTAATAATTTTCAGTGCACCCGACTTACCATCCACCGATGCGGGTACCTAATGACCACAATGAATCAGGGAGCTAGCTGTAACAGAAAGGCAGCAAATTACAAACCCAACCAATAACATTCAAATACTGTTTAAATGACCACGGACAACTGGAAGTTTTAAAATGTTTATCTAAATTCAATATTTTCTTGCATGAGGTACAGTAAAATAAGGCAATCAATAACCAAGATAACGTAAATCATATAGGCATAAAGAAATAATGACAGGGTAATCATTCAAATGTAATATGAAATGCAGATGGGAAATATTATAAAATCTCAGAAATGTTTAAGCATGGACATTTTATGCATGAATAACTATGGGAGGGCCTATAAAGAGTAGCACGCTTCACTCAAGGTGAATGGGCCTTTGAACAATCTAGGTAATGAAGTTCTAGACCATATCATAAAATTACAGACTGCAATGCAAAATATAATTTCTAACCAGTGAGAAGACATAGGAACAAAACCTCACGGAAAAATATGTAATTAACTTTCAATAGTTGCGGAAAGGCATGGAAAATATAACATATGCAATGATGAACTTTATTAAAGCAAAAGTCAGAAATTTAGAAGGTGCAAGATTTAAAGAGTTTTCAGAGCAATATTTACCTATAAAGGTGTGGAAACCAAACCCTGGCCACGGGTCAGTTAAGGACAGGAAACCCTCAAGGAAGGATACCCCTCAAAGGACAGCAGGTGCAGAATGGTCACCCAGGACAGGACAGGATACCCTCGGAATAGGAATCAGGACAGGACCCTCAGGACAGGACAGCAAACCCTCAGGACAGGACCCTCTTCAGGACAGGACCGGAACCCACAGTTCGGAAGCAACGCCTGCGCTCCACCCGCTCTGCAGCTATCGATCAAGACCCCGATTGGGTCAGCGAACTCCCAGCTAAGTGCTTGCCCAGCACTTTAAGGCTCAGTAGAACCTTAGTCTATGGTCAAATTCGGACAGAGTGCTTCGCAGCGCTCTGTATCTTCAGTCACCTATTGAGTGCGTTGGGTCAGTGACAGGTCAGCTAAACCAGACAAGTCGGACGGTTCACTAGGTGAACCCAGGGTAGATATACAGTTTGGGGACAGTGTACCACCCCCCAATGTTGCAAAGTGTCAGAATCCCTCAATTTCGATTGGTCCTAAGGTAGGATTTGGGTAACACACCAATCACAATACAAGATTTTAAGCCTTCATTAGCATACTTGGGTACCGCCTAGCAGGTTTGGGGTTCTCATGAGAACTGTGCAGAAATACGAGTGAAAATTAACATTGTAACACATGAGGAGCAACATTCGCCGTTCTCGTAGCGCAGAGGTGGCTTTCCCAGGCGCATCTTGACTGTGGCTGCCAGCTGGCTGAGTTCCACTGTCCAAAGTGGCCACCTTTCAATGCTCCCTGGTCATGCGCAGAAGAGACCGTCAATATGGCTCCCAATCAGTTTGGACCCCCATTCCCCGCGGTACATGAAAAGTAAGCGAAAACAGATTAATACATAATAATGTCATTATGAAAATACATCATAGGGTTTGTACTTTTGACTCATCATCAAGAAATAAAACTATTGCATTAAATGTTAGCTACATTGACACAGTCACAAGAGCAGTGGCACGAGCAGTACCACATGATAAGCACAGCTATGAATTACGCATGCGCATAACTTTCCCTCCACTTCTGCAGACGCGTCAGGACACGTGAGTGTGGCTGACGCATGCGCAGTAACTAAAATACAAGCGGCGGCCATATTAAAGGACACGGATTAAATTCATTAGAAATACACATAGGCAAGCTTCGGGAACTTTGCCTAAACAAAAATAAATGTTAGTAAAACATACGCTTTGTTACCTTATTACACATAAACGAGGTTCTTGACTTCGGCAAGCCGCAAAATATGCGAAGCTTTGCTTCATCAATCCCCTCTTTGATGATATTTACTATCATCACAAATTATAATGGAACCAGATGCCAACTTTCTTTCACACTTTATAAAGTTCTATTTCTTCCAGCAACCGTTCTAACTTTTCTCTCTCAGTTTTAGCAGGGTGAGAAGTTTTCACCTTTTTGTATATCTGATCATTCACTTCCTCTAATTCAATCTCATCCACACTTCGTTTCACTCCTCTTGCATTTACCTCGTGCTTTTTGGTGCGCTTGCGGCATTTACAGCATAAGAAAATGGAAAGTATAATAAGACCTATAATACCAATTGGCATCAGAATTTTGAATAATAAGCTTTTACCTATGCTAGCAAGCCAATGACCTACATTTGAGAGACCATCTACCAGTCTCTTCCAGGCACTATCAACCTCGAGTGGTTTGAGTTCCTTTGCCAAATTAGTAATGTTTTTCACATATCTTTTGATCTGTATACTTTTATCCGGAATATAAGTGCAACAATGTTGCGCCTTCAACATCCGGCAGACTCCGCCCTCTTTCGCTAATAAGGTGTCAAGAGCAAGTCGATTCTGCAAAACCATTGATCTGATCGCAACCATTTCAGTGTTGACCAGCAGAAATCCATGAGCTGTTTCAGTAGACAGCACATCTACTATAGTAGACAATTTGCAAATTCTGTGAGTGTTCAGAACCACTCCCACTCCAGGTATCAGTGCACTGAAAATACTACCCATAATTTCACCTATACTTTCTCTTTTACTACGCACTAAGCCATTAGTATCTTCATTGCTTCCAGCTTTCCCATTCACATGGTATATTTTCGGGAAGACAATGCCAAAGTAGCAGCTTCCATACCAGTGATCCGGCAATTTGAAATAAGCCTTGTCCCCACAAATATAATAAATTCCAGGAAACACAGGCTCTGACCCATTTTTGAAACCCCAACCTCCAATTACCTTGTAATTATGTTCGCATTCACTGGAACCAATGAAAACATTATTATAATAGCTAGTCTTCTCGCGGTGAAGACATAGCTTGCCTTTCTTTTCGAAATCCAGCAACAGAGCAGGACCCGCTCCACCAGATGAGGTGCCTTCCATGTTCTCTGCCCACTTTGGCTTTTTCTGACTTTCGTCATTAGCCTTCTTTTGAATTTTAATTCTCCTTTTCTCTGCCATGTTCAGGAACATCTTTTCCTGCTCACGCAAAGAACAAGTCAAGTTATCTCTGTGTGCGTCTGCTATGTCAATGTTACCTATAGTCAGAAAGTAGTCTCCCATATATCTTATGGTGTCAGTTTTGGTATGTACAGGATTCAAGTTCCCACGTATAGGAAGTTCAGAAAAGATCACGTCATTGTTAGAATAATAATACTGTAACGGTCCCCTTTTGTAAAATAAACTAGCTAAAATGCTACAGGAGATTCCATATGTCAATGGCAGGTGATGGTATGTCACGCCTTCAGCCACAGAAGTAGGTAGCTTCATGCAGACATAGCAATCTTCAATTTCCATAGTCTCTACATAGTGTATTAATAAGTTTGCGAAAACATTTAAGTGTGTCTTGTTCTTAACTCCATGATAATGTAGTCCTCCCTCATCTGATGCTTCTAAGTTCTGTTTTGTTTGTCTCAAAGCTCTTTCATGTCGTGCTACACTCTGTGTTGTTAGCTCCTCATTGTCAGTATTTACAACTTCAGTAGGGACAATGTTAGTATCTTTACTTACAGCAAAGGGAATGAAAATTGTTAATCCTATCCAGATAACTATTAGTACTACTACACTACATATACACACCTTGCAACACGTCTTAAAACGGCTGCAACTAGGTCTACCATTCACTGTTGAATCAGACATTTTGGTTCAGAAGGAGTCTCTCGAACCCCTCTTTTTGGCTTTACACAATTAGCTTACTTTGTGCAAATTCACGGTGGTTCGTCTTCTTCTTCAGCTGAGTACTCTGGGACGGGTTCTCCGTCGCTCACGTCAGTTATATCAAGATCTTCAAGTTCTTCCAAAACCAGTGTCCATTCAGGAGACTTGTACTTTTTGTTTTGTCTTTTTATTCGTTCACTCCTTCTTTTGGAAGAGTCTTCTTCTTGCTCTGCTATCCGAGCACTTCTTCTTGCTTCTGCACGTTTTTCTTCCACTGTCTTTATCCTTAGTCTCAATCTTTTTACAAACCTAGGCTCAAGGTTGTTTCTTTTCTTTAGTCTCTTAGTCGGTACTTGGACTTCACTTTCTTTTCTTATTCTCTTGTTCTCTTTATCTTGTGGTAATTCTTCTCCACTTTCTTCTCCTACTTCCCCTATCTGGCTAGTTCCAGGGCTAGCATCAAATTCTTCTGCCTGGTTGCTAATCTGGCCTTGTTCAGGAATATTTTGTTTTTGGCTTTCGATTGTCTCTGTTTCTGTTTCTGTTTCCTGAACCCGTTCTTTTAACCCTCTCTGATCCTGTTCAAGCACTTCGATCTCTTGATTTTCTTCTGCTCGAACTATCACTCTATTTCCAGTCTCTCCCTTATCTGCATCAGGTGTTAGCGGTGGTGTATCGAACACCTGCTCTGTCCCTGTCTGACCTTCTCCTTCCTCAGTTTTGATGTGAATCTCAAGCGGCTGAGGTTCTTCGCCTGTGCCTTGCTTTTCCTGACTAGTCCACTCTCTACCTTCACTAAGTCGTTCTCTTGTTCTGATAGGATCTTCGGTCAGATCAATCATCGGTATCCATTCTTCTGGCCATATGCTTGGCAGCTCGTCTTCAGCTACTCCTGGCTCAGTTTCCTGGACCTCTTCCGCAGGCTGGTTTCTTGGCAGTTCGTAGTCAACTACTCCTGGGGCCAACGTCTGCTGTTCCTGCAACCTGACTGGTGCTGGGCTGCTCGTTGTCAGCTGCTTCTGGACCGGCTCCTGCAGGGTCCTCTGCTGGTTGCCCTTCTTCTGCAAATTCTTTGTCTGGTAATACCTTCTGAGTGTGTCCAGCGTGGATCCACTGGGGAACACCTGCGACCTTCACTGCAGTTGTTGTTACCAGGATTACTTGGCGTTTCTTTCCCCACCTTGGTGCCAGACAATTAGATCGAGTGTGCTTCTTTATTTTGACCCAGTCTCCTGGAACCAAGCTGTGGAGAGGAGTCGTTGGATTGAGGATGCCGTCGTCTCCAATCTGGCGAGAGATAGAACGCACTTGGTCACCCAATCTTCTGCAGTATTCAAGCACTAAATCATCAGTAATACTCAACAGTTTGCTTCCTGGCACCCATGCTTGTCTCATCACTCTTCCCATAATGATTTCATGGGGACTTAGGCCTGTCTTGCGGTCAGGAACACTTCTCAGTCCCATCAGGACCAGGGGCAGGGCCTTCACCCAGGTCATGCCAGTAGCATCTGTCAGCTTTGCTAGTCTGTTTTTGATAGTTCCATTTACTTGTTCCACTATTCCAGAAGCCTCTGGGTGGTATGCACAATGAAGTTTCTGCCTTATTCCAAAGGCCTTACAGAGTTCAGCCAGTATGTCATTCTGGAAATGTCCACCCTTATCTGATTCAATAATGAATGGCACCCCGAATCTAGGTATCAGTTCTTTTAGTAAACACTTCGCTACTGTCAGTGCGTCACTTTGGGAAGTAGGGTAAGCTTCTACCCATTTTGAAAATATGCAAACAATGACAAGGACATATCGCTTCCCTTCACAACGGGGCATGGTGATGAAATCAATCTGTATCCTTACGAAGGGACCCCCTGATCTCCCAATTTTGCTCAGTTCAACCATTGTCCTCTTGCCTGGGTTCATCTGCTGACATGACAGGCACCTCTGGCAGAGGGACTCTGCTACCTTCCTGAATTTCTTACTGTACCAAGTCTGTTGAAATACCAGAATCATGGCATCCCTACCAATGTGTGATCCTTCATGTATTAATCTTGCCATTGTGCCAAGCAAGTGTCGGGGTAACACAGGCATACCAGTTGGGCCCAAAATCACACCATCCACACGTCTCGGTCTACACCCATCCTCCTTCCATTTCTCTCTTTCTTGCCAAGGAGCCGATTCCTGCCACTCTCTCACTTCATCCCACGTAGGCACTTCTTCAAACACCTGAAGCTGGCAGCTGGTTCCTGGCCCCCCTCGTTTTGGATTTACAATATACCGATCTTTGGCACACCATTGGGCCACTCGATCAGCATAATCGTTTCCCAGTGATACTTTGTCCATGCTCCTTTGATGAGCAGCACATTTTACCACTGCCAGTTCTTTGGGCAACTGGATGCCCTCTAAAAGGTCATGAACAACCTTTGCATTCCGAATGGGAGTACCTGAGGAAGTCATGAATTCTCTCTGCAGCCACAATTGGCCAAAGTCATGCACAACTCCATAACAGTACTGACTGTCAGTATACACTGTTATGCGTAAGTCCTTCCCAATTTTGCAAGCTTTTATCATAGCTATCAATTCGGCTACTTGTGCAGACTTGATGTTATATAAGTAACCTGCTTCTTCAATTTTGGTGAAAGAGACTACTGCGTAAGCAGCACTCAAGCCTCCTAGTTCATGTCTTAGACAGGAACCATCCACAAATAGTTCTTTATCATGTTCAGGCAATGGCGTTTCTTTTATGTCTGGGCGTGGTTTAGTACTGAACTCTGTCAGGTCAATACAATCATGTTCATCATCATCCCCACCTTCTATTTCCAAGGGGTCGGGGAGTAAGGTGGCAGGGTTCAGAATACCGCACCTAACAATGCTTACATTTGCTGCACCCACAAGAATCCTCTCGTATTTAGTCAGCCGACTAGGGGTGAGATACTGTGTTTTAGTTCTGGTCAATAGAATTACCACTCCATGTGAAACATACACGGTCACAGGATGTCCCATGACAATGGACTCACTCTGTTCCAAACTTGCACAGGTAGCAGCTACTGCTTTCAGACAGCCTGGTAACCCAGCAGCTACTGGGTCCAAAGTGGCAGAGAAATAGGCCACAGGCCTTCTGGTCGTGCCATGTTCTTGAGTCAGGACTGACAATGCGCAATTATCGCGAGTGTCACAGAATAGGGCAAACTCTTTGGAATAATCTGGCATTCCCAACGCAGGGGCCGTACACAGACAGTTTTTCAGTCTTGTGAAAGCCATTAGACTTTCATCGTCCCACTCTACAACATCTGGCATTCCTCTCGTGGTCATTTTTATCAAGGGCCTGGCTAAGGCTGCAAATCCCAGAATCCACTGCCTGCAGTACCCTAATACACCCAGGAACATTCTGACATCTTTTTGAGTACGGGGCAACTGCATCTTTTGAATTATTCTCACTCTTTCTGATGTGACTTTTCTGACACCCTTTTCTATCTGGTGTCCTAGATATTTCACTGATTTCGCACAGAACTGTAGTTTGTCAGGGGCCACTTTATGCCCTTTCTCACACAGATGATTTAGGAGGGCAATGGTGTCAACTACACAGTCCCTGTGACTTTTAGACGCCAGTAGAAGGTCGTCTATGTACTGCACTAACACAGAGTTCCCAGGTAAGGTCAAAGTCTCTAGACATTTTTTCAAGATCTGATTAAAGATAGAGGGGCTCTCTGTATACCCTTGAGGGACCCGGTTCCAACAATACACGTGACCTTCGAAGGCAAATGAGAAAAGAAATTTGCTGTCGGGGTGCAGGGGTATCGAAAAGAATGCATGACATAAATCAATCACAGTGAACCATTCAGCATCCCAAGGAATCTGGTACAATATCACTGCAGGGTTTGGGACAATAGGGCAGCAAGGAACTACAATTTTGTTAACCTTTCTCAGGTCCTGCACTACTCTATACTTGCCACTAGGCTTTTTGATGCCCATAATCGGTGAGTTGCATGGGCTGCTCATCACTTCCTGTATGATGTCTCCTTCTAATAATTTTTGTATTTCTAGAGTGACACCTGCTTTCACTTCAGCATTCATTCGGTAGGGCCTAGTGTTAGGATATACTGCATTGTCCTTGATGGCTATCTGTATGGGGTCCACATCTTTCATCAAACCCACATCTTTTCCAGTGAAATCCCACACCTCTGGCTTTACGGCTTCCTGGAGTTCTTGGGGCAAGTCCTGCAGGGTCAATCTTTTAATTTCTGAGTCAGGTCTAAGTAACAATAATTTATCAATGCCATCTTCATCTGGGGTCTGTATCTCAACACCTTTTGGTGTGCAAAAGATGGTACAGTTCATTTTGCACAGCAAATCACGACCCAGTAGATTCACTGGACTGGTGTCACAGACGACAAATCTATGCATCTGTTTAAAATTTCCAATTGAAATCTCCATTGGTTCGGTAACAGGAGTACTAATCAATTGATTAGATACACCCACTACTTGGATATTTTCTCCCGAGAGGGGTAGGTTTGGAACGTCCACTGTTCTTACAGTAGAACGGGTAGCGCCAGTGTCCAACAGAAAGGTGACATCATTTCCGTCAACCTTTCCTTCAATATATGGTCCAGACTGGTCTACCGGCAAGGAAGCGCCAAGTACGCACTCCTCGTCCTCCCCTCTCAGGCCCCGTCAGTCCTGATCATTACAAAGGAAGGTATCATTCAGCAGATACTGCGAAGTTGCTGTATTTCTGTTCTCCCCGCTTTCCCAAACCTCTATCTCTTCATCTTCTGCCTGTCTTCCCCTGTATACCTGCTTGGGTGCTCGAGGCACCTGAACTGTTTTTACCTGGGGTTGAGTCTTTCTTGGTCTTTCTTTCTGCGTCTGTGGAGTTAAATCAGGAGTTTTTTCATTAATATCTACTAATTGGGGACACTCGTTTCGCCAGTGTCCAATTTCGCCGCACTGATGGCAGGGAAATTTCTTCATAGCCTCTTCCCTGCTAAATTTGGGCCGGGGCTTTCCTCCACCCCCTCCCCCAGGACCTTTGTTCTCAGCATTCTTAACCATGTTACTCAATTGTTTTTCCTGCTGTTCTGCGAGCTTCACCTGAGCCCACATCACCTTTTCCTTAAGGGCCTTTTTCTTTTCTGCCATCTCGTCCTCGCAGTACTTAGCGTACCGCAGGACCTCATCCATTTTCTTAGTATGCCAACAGATTTTATTATCTTTTATCCACTGACAAATTTCAGGTCTTAAACCATTTACAAACCTGTAAATAAAGTGCGTCATATCCTTCAGGTCGATGTTATCAATACCACTGTATGTTTTAAATACCTGCAATAACCTCTCATAGAAGGAGTGCACTGTCTCGTCCCTTTCCTGTGTTGTTCTATCTATTTTTGTCCAATCAGTTTCCTTTGCGGGCACCTTTTCTTTCAAGTGCTGAATTACCTGCTCATATTTTCGCATGACATCCTTTGATGGCTCCCCTGTTTCTTTATTTCTTGGGTACTCCTCACTCGGCCAGTCTATGTTTATTTTACACTGGGTCCATAAATCTACTGGAACCACAATGTCGAAAAACCCATCCAGGTCTTTCCACAGACATTTCTGTACCTTCACGAACCTTTCCACCTGCCTGTACCAGTCAACTGGTTTCTCTCGTAATTTTGGAAAATCGTTCGTGAAGGACACAATATCCTGCCTAGACTAGGGGACATGCACATATTTCCCTCCTGGAACTTCGCGCATGGGGCATAACTGCTCAGGTTTTTCTACCTCCCTTAAAGCAAACTCAGGAGTCACTTGTCGGGAGCGAACCTCTTCCCTCTTTTTCGCCCACCTGCTTCTCCATCTTTCCACATCTCCCCATTTCTGCAGTACCCCCATTAATTCTTTAATCTGCAACTTCTTCCCTGCCACATTCAAATGTTCTATATCTTTGTCTGAGAAGTCTGCTCTGTACGGTTTCTGTAAGGGCTTGGATTTTGAGATATCTACCCCCATACTAACTGCTGTTTCGGTCAGTTTTTCGTGGAGCACTCTGGTGTTCCTTGTAAAGCTTTTACATATGAACGACAATTCTTCTTCAGAGTAGGTATTCAATCGATCCAACCCCACATTTCCTGCCATTAATTCTTCTATTTCGACCCTCAGCTTGTAGAGGTCTAAAGGTTTTGTTTGCGGAGTCTGCTTCTCTAATTCACGACTCCAACTCTCAATTTCATCCGGAGTTACCAGAGAGACATTCCTAGTACCTGTTGCTGTCTCTAATTTAATTTCTTTTGTATTAAAAGGGTTATGCCTCTGCTGTATTCCCTTTCCAGTCTGTTTGTTTGGTAATTCCAAGAACGCAACTTCAGACTCGCACTCACTGGACTGATCATCTATGATGATCGGTTCCTGTCTCGGGGTTGCCATGCCTGGGGTCATAACTGGAGTAATCGGATTTCCCTGACCATTTCCGTATAACGGGACCACCGGTCCAATAGTTACTGGAATAGTCAATGCCTCAGGACTGGTATTTAACTGGGAAATTTTCTGAATTATTTCTGTCCTTTGTCTAGCTAGAGCCTCTTGCTCCTTTTCCACTAGTACCCTTCTTAAAGTTGTGGCATGTAATATCTGTGGGGTCAATGGAGGAGTAAAACTCGGGGCAGTAGGATGCGTTTCACTTGGTCCTCCCCCATAATTTGGTTTCGGGAATAAAGTTCCAGTATTAAAGGACCTGCGCTCTTCCCCATATGGAGGTTGAACAAAAGGCAGTCCTGAATTCGATGGTTTTTCTTCGCTTTCATACAAGGGTCTGGGAAAAAAGATTTTCGTACGTGAGTATTTTTCTTCCTGGCTCGCGGGCACTTTGGGATATATATCCCTTGTTTCCGTCGGTTCGGGTTTTTCAGGATAGGGCAATACTTGACCACCCCCTCCCAGTCCCAGGGACCTGTCTTCTTCCTTTAGGAAGTGGCGTCGGGGAACATCTCCTACACTGGAAGGTCGGGTTCCCTCATTGTAAGGTGGCGGACTTCTGGTACAGATGTCATCTATTAGTTCATCATCTGATTCCCCCAGGGCCCCCCAATGCTTACATTTTTCAGTACTTTTCTCACCCGCTCCAATGTTATGACATGCCGGCATCATGGGAAACAGACCCTCAACAATCATGCTCTGCCTCCACTGTTTCATCCTTTTATCCCTGGACTCCTGTTTCTGCCTGGGGTACCACTTGGTCAAACCCTTGTCCATTCGGGGTCTTTCTCTTTCAAAAGCCTCAATCTCCCATTCCTCTAATGCCTCATACTGCGTTAGTCTCGGTCTGGGATGCAATTCGTTCATCCGAGTCCTTAAATTAAATAGGATCCTACCATTGAAAGTACCATCTAACGGAAAAGCCAATACTCCGTCATCTTTCGTGTATTTCACCCAATTCTCCAGCCACACACAGGTATTGTACCCTCGGTCAAACATCATGAATGAGGCAGGAGTATTAGGTGGTGGGACAAGAACACCTTCCCTAGATTTAATCGGTTTGTCCGTTTTAAAATAATTTTTCACCTTACTTATAAGTGACATTTTTCTCTTTGTTCCGTACATAATATCGTATCTATTAGTCTTCCACTGATCCCTTTCAAACCCTAGGTGCCTTGGATCAGGTCGAGTTCCTGTAGTCTGCGAGTGCCACATACAACTTCTGCGCTAAACTTTGTTTACAAACTACCTCCAATCAGAACGCGCTTCAGAAATTCGTGCAACCAATGGGTGTGCGACACTAAATAAGCTCCGCCAATGGGTGCGCGGCCCCTTCGTGAGACAGTTCCCACGCTCCGGCGCTCACCCCTCCTTTACAATTCCAGCTCCGCTACCCGCCCGCTGCTTCTACCAATCCCAGCGCGGCACAGAGTGACGTCAGAGGCGCTTCGCGACTGACTCCCTCCCTTCACAAGGTAACGGAAACTTTCTTTCTTTTAAAGTGCTCAGTGCTTGGTTATTTTACAACAAATACACATTCGCCACAGTGCTCAAGTGTCTAGACAGAGAAAGAATTGTTTTACTGCAAGTAAACTACTTCCATTTACTTTTCACTCGCTGCGGGCAGATCTCTTCCGCCTACCCTTCACTCTAGCATCGGTGAACCTGTTATTCCCCTAAACTCATCCACTTCTTTCCGGGATATATTCCGAGTTTAAGGTTTCTCAGCGGACCCCTCTGCTTTCACGCTAGCTCCGAGGAACCTGCTACTCTTCCGATGTGACCCTTACTAGGTTACGCCACTATGGGAATTTTGCCAATGAACCCCGTTACTGTCATTTATTCACACATGTATTCAGAAAACCCTAGTTAGTGCTTCCCGGTTATCCTAACCTGCACCTAACTTTCCTCGAACCTGTGACCTCAGGACAATGGATTCTATTCACCACTTGCCCTTTCAATTCCCCGGGGAGTTCGGACAACACGAAACGATACGGTTTACAAATGCATGGATTAGTACATATAGCAATATAAGAACAAGAATAAAAACAATGCAAAAATTCATGAGTTTCAGCAGCGTATTCACAAGAGAATGATCAGGTCTCTTAGAACAGCCGCTCTTCTAGCAGCATCAATATAATAGCAGCTTCCGACTCAACTAGTCCAACTAATCCCTGCCTTACTCTCAACTAGTCCCTAACCATCCTCTAGCTACCAGAAAACTGATAGAGCGCGCGAGGCCACCCGACCAATAGTTTTCGCCGTTTCCGGCTTCAGGGCCCATATACTTTTCAAATCACCATATACATCGATCAGGTGACTTCACGAGCTCTACCAAGTTGTGTGTGTGTGTTCCCTGCTAATAATTTTCAGTGCACCCGACTTACCATCCACCGATGCGGGTACCTAATGACCACAATGAATCAGGGAGCTAGCTGTAAAAGAAAGGCAGCAAATTACAAACCCAACCAATAACATTCAAATACTGTTTAAATGACCACGAACAACTGGAAGTTTTAAAATGTTTATCTAAATTCAATATTTTCTTGCATGAGGTACAGTAAAATAAGGCAATCAATAACCAAGATAACGTAAATCATATAGGCATAAAGAAATAATGACAGGGTAATCATTCAAATGTAATATGAAATGCAGATGGGAAATATTATAAAATCTCAGAAATGTTTAAGCATGGACATTTTATGCATGAATAACTATGGGAGGGCCTATAAAGAGTAGCACGCTTCACTCAAGGTGAATGGGCCTTTGAACAATCTAGGTAATGAAGTTCTAGACCATATCATAAAATTACAGACTGCAATGCAAAATATAATTTCTAACCAGTGAGAAGACATAGGAACAAAACCTCACGGAAAAATATGTAATTAACTTTCAATAGTTGCGGAAAGGCATGGAAAATATAACATATGCAATGATGAACTTTATTAAAGCAAAAGTCAGAAATTTAGAAGGTGCAAGATTTAAAGAGTTTTCAGAGCAATATTTACCTATAAAGGTGTGGAAACCAAACCCTGGCCACGGGTCAGTTAAGGACAGGAAACCCTCAAGGAAGGATACCCCTCAAAGGACAGCAGGTGCAGAATGGTCACCCAGGACAGGACAGGATACCCTCGGAATAGGAATCAGGACAGGACCCTCAGGACAGGACAGCAAACCCTCAGGACAGGACCCTCTTCAGGACAGGACCGGAACCCACAGTTCGGAAGCAACGCCTGCGCTCCACCCGCTCTGCAGCTATCGATCAAGACCCCGATTGGGTCAGCGAACTCCCAGCTAAGTGCTTGCCCAGCACTTTAAGGCTCAGTAGAACCTTAGTCTATGGTCAAATTCGGACAGAGTGCTTCGCAGCACTCTGTATCTTCAGTCACCTATTGAGTGCGTTGGGTCAGTGACAGGTCAGCTAAACCAGACAAGTCGGACGGTTCACTAGGTGAACCCAGGGTAGATATACAGTTTGGGGACAGTGTACCACCCCCCAATGTTGCAAAGTGTCAGAATCCCTCAATTTCGATTGGTCCTAAGGTAGGATTTGGGTAACACACCAATCACAATACAAGATTTTAAGCCTTCATTAGCATACTTGGGTACCGCCTAGCAGGTTTGGGGTTCTCATGAGAACTGTGCAGAAATACGAGTGAAAATTAACATTGTAACACATGAGGAGCAACATTCGCCGTTCTCGTAGCGCAGAGGTGGCTTTCCCAGGCGCATCTTGACTGTGGCTGCCAGCTGGCTGAGTTCCACTGTCCAAAGTGGCCACCTTTCAATGCTCCCTGGTCATGCGCAGAAGAGACCGTCAATATGGCTCCCAATCAGTTTGGACCCCCATTCCCCGCGGTACATGAAAAGTAAGCGAAAACAGATTAATACATAATAATGTCATTATGAAAATACATCATAGGGTTTGTACTTTTGACTCATCATCAAGAAATAAAACTATTGCATTAAATGTTAGCTACATTGACACAGTCACAAGAGCAGTGGCACGAGCAGTACCACATGATAAGCACAGCTATGAATTACGCATGCGCATAACTTTCCCTCCACTTCTGCAGACGCGTCAGGACACGTGAGTGTGGCTGACGCATGCGCAGTAACTAAAATACAAGCGGCGGCCATATTAAAGGACACGGATTAAATTCATTAGAAATACACATAGGCAAGCTTCGGGAACTTTGCCTAAACAAAAATAAATGTTAGTAAAACATACGCTTTGTTACCTTATTACACATAAACGAGGTTCTTGACTTCGGCAAGCCGCAAAATATGCGAAGCTTTGCTTCATCATAACTACCTACTGGTGACCACAAGTAGGTTATATATATATATATATATATATATATATATATATATATATATATATATATATATATATATATATATATATAGAGAGAGAGAGAGAGAGAGAGAGAGAGAGAGAGAGATAGATATAGATATATATACTGAAAAAAAACAAAGGTTACAGGGACTTTATAGTTAGGATAAGGTGTCACTCATACCTGAGCTAACTATAACTTCCGCCCCTGCAATGCACTGCTTATGACCTCCCTTATTACATCACTTATGACGTGGTAAGTGACATCACTGATAACATCTCAAATTACATCATTGATGGCATCACTGATGACACCATCCAGTGAGTGTAAGTATTTTGTAAGAGTTTATGATGGTTAAACATATATCCTAATGTACTATAAAACTTAAAGTAGTATACTAGGTGGTACTACTTTTAATATATATCATGCAAGTGGCTGTGTGGCTGTATGTATCATTGTGCATATGGGTGTGTGAGTGGTTGCATACATGCTTTTCTAAGTAACTGTGTGGTGAGTGGGATGTTGTGAGAGTGACTGTATTGCTGAGTGAGTAGGTGTGCCAGTGGATGTGTGGAAGAGTGAGTGATGGTATAAGTGGCTCTATCAGTGTGTAAGTGGGTGTGTAGTGACTGTGTGGGTGAGTGAGTGAATGTCTGAGCGGCTGTACGAGTAAGTGACTGGGTGTGTAAGTGGGTGTATAGGTGAGTGAGTGGCTGTTTGAGTAGGTGTTTTGTTTATTTACTTTGTTTGCTAGTGTCTGTATTGGACAGTGAGCCTTTGTGTGAATGGCTGTATGGGTGAGTACTGGAATATATGAGTGTTTGTATGGATGTGCAAATGGGTATCTACATGGCTATGTGAGTGAGTGTATGAGTGATTCTATGGGTGAGTGAGTAGCTCTGTTGAGAGGCTGATTAGGTGAGTGAGTGGGCGTGTGACTACATAAATAAGTGAGTTTGTGAATAGCTCTATAGGTGAGTGTGTGGTTATGTGGCTGGTTGTATGGATGAGTAACTGGTTACATGAGTGGCTGTGTTGGTGAGTGAATGGTTGTGTGTGAGTGTGTACTAGTGAGTGAGTAGGTGTGTGAGTGGCTGTATGGAGGAGTGAGTACTGATATAGGTCTGTGAATGGGTATGTCAGTTGTTGTACAGGTGTGTGAGTGGGCATTCAAGAGGTCGTATGGGGGTGTGAGTAGGGATGAGAGTGGTTCTGTGGATGATGTAATCAGTGATGTCATTTGAGATGTCATTAGTGATGTAATCAGTGATGCCACTGACCATGTCATGAGTGATGTAATATGTGAGGTCATATAAAGTGCATTGCAGGGGCATTAGTTATAGTTAGCTCAGTAACTATAACTGCTACATTTAACTCTTTTTTTGTACTAGTGAAATCTGACCCTAACTATAAAGTCCCTTTAACCTTTTGTTTTTAAGTGAATTTCTAAGGTTTTTTAATTTTATTTCCTACCTATAATGTCCCTGTAACCTTTGATTTTTTTCAGTGAATTTCTAAAGTTTTTTAAAATGCTAATACCTATTTTCAAAAAGGGAGATAGAGGAAAGGCCAACTGTTACCGCCCTATATCCCTTCTGGATTTACCTCAAAGTTAATGGGTAGGATTCTCTAGGGGAGATTAGAAGACTGGGTGGAGGAGAATAACATTCTCTCAGAAGCCCAGTTTGGGTTCAGAAGGGGCATGGGGACTGTAGAACAGTGCCTAAAGTTGGTACTCCTAATTGGAAAGTACACTTTGGCGAAGGAGGGGGTCCTCCACCTATGCTTTGTGGATCTTACAAGCGAGTTCAACTTTGTTAATCACGCGAAGTTGTGGCAAACTTTAAAAGAGATAGGAGCACCAAACAAAATTATTATATTCCTATCTCAAATTTATAACTCCTTAAATTCTAGAGTTCGTTTTGGGAATAAAGGAGAATGTACACAGGATTTTATGGTCACTAGAGGTGTACACCAAGGATGTGTAATGGCTCCACTGTTGTTCTCCTTATATATCAATAATGTGGACTCCTTTTTGCAAACACAGAAAGCTGATTGCCCTAAAGAAGAAAGTCGTACTACCCCAGTACTACTCTATGCGGACGATGCTGTCCTCCTGTCGAGGACAGCAAATGGTCTACAATGTCTAATTGAGAAGTTCTCCCAGCACATGATAGAAAAGGACTTGCAATTAAACCTTACCAAAACCTTTGTTATGACATGTGGTGAGTCCAGATTCAAAAGTAGACAACACAATGTGGGGGGGGGTGGTTATAGGTAGAGTGCCAAACTGTGTCTACCTGGGCCTTCATTTTAATAACAAGGGTAGCTGGAGACCACATATTAATACCAGTAATTTGAAATTTATAAGAGTAGTCGAGGGAATTTTTAGATTTTCATCCAAAATGGGAAACAAGCCTGTTTGGTAGATACTCACTTTGTATAGGACAAATTGTGTGTGACTGGGGCCTGCTACGGAGCAGAAATTTGAGGAACAGCAAGTACAGATTCCCTGCAAACACAAGAAAATAAGTTTCTGAAAAGACTTTTGGCAGTACCTAGCTCCACAGCCAATTATATCGTACATAGAGAACTGGCTGTACCATACATAAACTATACTATTAGAATAGCTGGTCTCACTTTTTGGCGAAGGCTGTGGGGAAAGGATGAGGCAAAACTTACAACCGATATAATAAAAGATTCCTGGCCCTCTGTAACTGGAAAAAAAACCCTTGGCTTGAGTACATTCACAATTTGTTGATGGATTGCAAGATATGTTTTAATAAAGGGGACCTAATATCCATACGAGACATTAGTAAAATTGATTTGAAGCTGAGATATAGTGATTTTAATCATATGCGATTTTTTGCACAATATGCATCTATGTTGCACAAGGTGTTCTATTTTTAAATATTTTTTTATTCTTGTGTAAATTTAAATTACGTCATTAGCGCAAATGTAATTATGAAATGAAGGCATCTATAAATTCCCTTGACTACCGTACTGTATATAGTATTGTTTATTAACATATAATGGTAACACTTGCATTTAATAAGGTCTTAAGTAACCGTGGGCGCAATGCTACACTCCGCCCACGGAGTGTACGTAGTGTTGCCTACTTCGCACTTTGCAAAGTAGGCGTAGCAGGCAACACTACGCAGCTCCGTGGATGGAGCGAAGTTGCCCGCCACCCGCCTCCCTCCCGCCCTCTTCCACATGGTTCTATTAATGTAAAATACATTTTAAAGTACATTAAAAGCACTTACCGTCTATGCAGCGTCCCGGGGCTCCATCTTCAGATGATGCGGCGAGTTCTTCTAGCCCAATGCGCATGTGCGGGCGCCCGCGCATGCGCATTTCTTGCGAGAAATGCGCGGGCGCCCGTGCATGCGCATTTCTTGCGAGAAATGCGCGGGCGCCCGTGCATGCGCATTTGGCTAGAAGAACTCGCCGCGTCATCTGAAGATGGAGCCCCGGGACGCGGATGTATGAGGGTAAAACGCGTACCGTTTCAACGCGTGCCTTTACAACACGTCTTTAACAACGCAAGTCGTTACAACGACTTCCGTTGTTGGGCGCGGATAGTGAATAGTATAATTTACTATTCTAACACCAGTCCCCGTGGATAGTAGGGAAGGTGTTGGAATAGTAAGTATACTATTCTTTATCCTTTAGCGCCCTCCAGCGCAAGTCGTGGTTACGACTTGCGTTGTAAAGGACGCGTCGTAAAAGCACTGCGGGGTAACATCCGCATTGAAAAGGATGTTCCCCCGGAACGCTGTATAGACGGTAAGTGCTTTTAATGTACTTTAAAAGGTATTTTACATTAATAGAACCATACAGAAGAGGGCGGGAGGGAGGCGGGTGGAGCGTAGTGGGGATACACGACGTGTGTGGGTGGGCATAGCGCCCTCCTCACTTCACGAAGCCTCACGTAGCCCCACTACGCTCACTACGCACAAGGGTTAGTCTTAAGAAATGTAGTAAAGAAAAATGTCCGATTTTTTTTTTCCATTTATATATTGTATTTCGGTTGAATTTTAAAATGTTTTGTTTTAGAATTTTTTTTATGGATGTATATTTTACTCCGAATAAAGCTGTTTTGAATTGAAATGCTAATTCCTAACTATAACTTACCTGTAACCTTTTTTTCAGTGAATTTCTATGTTTTTTTTTAACTAGTAATCGCATCTGCAGAGTAGTAGAGAAAGGGGGCTGGACCTCCAGCCAGCTCTTAGGAATCCTGCTGTGTAGGTAGGACTTACAGGAGGTACCAGTTGGGTATCTTGGCCCCCAAGGAGTAAAGTGGACCTCATTCTTAATCAGTAGTGCACCACAAGCCGCGTTTGCAGAGTAGCGGAGAAAGGGGCCATGTCCTCTCAACACCTCTTACCAATCCCACTGTTTGGGACTTACTGGAGGTAACAGGAGGGGTAGTTGCCCCCCAAGGACATCCTTGGGTCCCAGCTACCCCTCCTATTACTTCCAGTAAGTCCCACACAGGGGGAGTACTGAGACATCGTAGGAAGCCACGCCCCCTTTCCCCACCACTCTGCAAATGTGCCTCGTGGTGCACTACTAATAGGGGAATGAAGTCCCCTTGGCTCTTGAGTGTCCTTGGTAGCCAACTAGCCCTCCTGTTACCTCCAGTAAGATCAACACAGCTGGATTGCTGAGAGGTCATCAGAGGCCATGCACCCTTTCTCCACCACTGTGCAAAATCGCCTCCTGGTGCACTGCTGCTTGGGGAATTAAGTCCACTTTAGTCCTGAGGCCCTCAGGAGGTGAGGTTCCGTGGTTTTCGGGACCGGACTCCATTTTATTTGCATTGTTCATAACGCCATTTTGTGTTGCCCTCACTTAGGCCTTGGAAGTAAACGAACTAACAAAGTTGCATGGGCTTCGTTGTCCATGTACATATTAGCTTGCCCTTTCTGACTTGTGAGTGAGCTGCAAAGATGCTGACCTCTTCACCTGAAACTGATCCTTCACGAAGCCAATTTCCCTTGGTTTGATTCTTTTCTGAGATTGCCAATCAATGTTCAGGACCTCGTTAACTTTTAGTTTCCTTGCACATATCTTATCCTAATCAGCATCTGAATTGTTTCTTTCCTTACGACTTTTCATTACATGGGTAGTGCTTTCAATTATGGGTTTGTCCGGCTTGTGGAAATTGAATTTGGGACATTCCTAATAATTAACTTTTGGGTTGGGTTACTGTAAATTGGATTTTTGTTAATGTGATACTCAGTTAGAAAATGTGTCCTATTGGTCAGAATTTTGCGCAGTGGGTGTGCATTTATAATGAGAATATTGTGTATAAATACTGATGTCTTGCTCTATGAAAATTTAACAGTTTCTTGAGTTGTACACCGTGTTGTATTGCTGGGATTACTGTTACTAGCTGCAGCTAATAAATTTGATCTCTGACGCCACCTAGAAGTATTCCGTGTCTCTGTTTGCCAAGGCAGGAGAACCCGAAGACTTTGGGCGTGTCCCTGGCGCCGCTGGGTTCTAAGACCCGGTTCTTCAGTGGCAAGGAGACCTCATCTCCCCACCAGCAGTGTTCCAAGAGGCACGTTTGCAGAGTGGTGGAGAAAAGGGGCATGGCCTCCGACCACCTCTCAGCAATCCCACTGTGTGGGGCTAACTGGAGGTAACAGCAGGTCTTATTGGCCCCTAAGGACCCTCAGCAACCAAGGGGACTTCATAACCCAACCAGGAGCATGTCAGGAGGCGAGTTTGCAGAGTAGTGGAGTAAAGGGGCAAGGCCTCTGCGAGTTGCCGTCTTTTGTTTTTTTTATTTTTGCTATGTTTAAGGAAGGGGGGCTGCGTGGCCTCACTTCCCTAAATCATTTTGGGCTACAGGGACCCCATCTCCCGGGGTCTGACTATTTAAAAAATGTATTTGAAAAATGGGTGGACCCCATTCCACGGGTCTGTCCTTTCATTTTTTCTGTTTAATTAAAGGAAGGGGGCTGCGTGGCCCCCTTTCCTGGGCCATTTTCAGCCCTGGGTACCCCATCCCCGGGGCCTACCCCTTTTTATATTTTTTGTTTTTTTAGAGATAGTAGGCAGAATGGCCCCCTCCTGAGGACAATTTTGACTCTGAGGAGCCCAGCAATTTTTTGTTCTTAATAGGGAGGGGGGCCGAGCGTGCCCCACACACGGGTCATTTGCTGCCCCAGGGACCCCATCCCCTGGGCATAGCCATCTCATTGGGGACCGCCTCCCGCCTCCCGCCTCCCGCCTCCTATGGGAGACGGCATTGCTTTTTACACCTAGGGAGCTGCTAACAAGCAGCTCCATGGGTGTAAAAAGCAAAGTGTGCTCCGCTTTGAACAAGCAAGAGCATAATGCTTGCTCAAAGTGGAGCACACTATTTGCTATGGGATGGCAGGAGCAGTGCACCGCACCCCATAGCAAACTGCAATGTCCCAGGGGTGGGCGCCCAGGAACATCGCTGGAGCCAGCCTTGGGAGGTGGCGGTCCCCAGAGCCATGTAGGGCTCCATTAGGGGAGATGCACGGCCCCCCTTCCATTTTGTATTGAGATTGAGGTGGTGGTCCCCAGGGTTGGGGCCTCAATTGACCCCCTTCATTAGTATATTGGTGTCCCGGGAAGGTGGTGGCCCTCAGGTTGCATGGGGGCCAGAGCCCACCACACATCATTCTTTATTTATTTTAGCCCCAGGGAGGCGGCAGTACCTGGGGCTATGGGGGAGGCCATAGGGTCTCCCCCGCTTTTATTTTTTAATATGCATGTGCCCCAGGGAGGTGGTGGTCCCCAGTGCAGGGGGGCACAGGGCCCCCTCTTATTGTTTCAATTAGCCCTGGGGAGGTGCTGGTCCCCAGGTCGGGGGGTCTGTAAGGCCCCCCCACATAAGACACAATAGCCCCGGGGAGGTGGCGGGCCCTGGGGATATGGGCAGGTCCAGTGGGCCCACCTACATTAATAATAATAATAATAATAATAGCCTTAGTAAGGTGGTGGTAGGCTTTAATAAGCCTAGGAGGGGGGCCCTATATATTTTTTTCAAAATACTTTTATGCCATGGCAGGGGGTCATGGGGGCCCCAAGACCATGGCTTGAGGGTTGGGGTATTCCTACCCTGCCCCCTTTTCTTTATTTTCCCTTTTTTGAAGCCGAGTCCCAAATGGCTGCCAACTTTTCCTGGTTGAAGTCTTGGCAGCCAAACAGAGCAGTGCATTTACCTGCACGAGCTCATCTTTGTTCGCGAAGACTTCATGACCAGAGATATCACTATAATTTTAAACTTACATTTCTCAACAATTACTGAACAGATTTACACCAAATAAGAAAACGTTACTTTTTAAAATGTTTTATAGTATTTTGTTTAAAAACAAAACAAACCATAACAAAATTAAGGTACAGTCATGCAGTGTCGTACATTAATAAGTCATATATTAAACAGTACACCTTTACAGCCATTTCGGGCCTTTTGAAAACACATCTTTATAAAGCCCACATGGTTGTATCGCAGTTCCATGAGGTTTCCTCTTGAAAAATGCACTTTCTTAAACCAACATCTACCTCCCTACTAAATTTGGTGTATGTCCGTTCAGCTTTTCGGGCTGTAGCTGTGGCTGAAGGTTCCTATGGGAATTAATATTACAAATTAACCCATATTTTATGCCTCAAATTATCGGTCACCATGGCAGCGATCACCCCCAAACTTTCCATGGCACACAGAACCTACCTTGACACTTTCGTTTCAAAATGTTATGAAGATTGGTCATATGATACAATGCCAAAGTTATAGGTAGGTCAAATAATGCTTTTCCAATGGAAACTAGGTTCTAACTATAACTACCTACTGGCAACCACCAGAAGGATATATATATATATATGTATATATATATATATATGTATATATATATATGTGTATATATATATATATATATTCACTGAAAAAACCATAGGTTATAGACCATATATAGTTAGGAATTAGCATTTAGAAAACCTTATTTTACTCACACAAAACCATTGAAATTCCATATATAGTTAGTTGCACTAACTATATATCGCGCACCCGCAATCCACTGCTGATGATGTCACATATTACATCATTCATGACATGGTCAGTGACATCACTGATGACATCACTGATGACATCTCAAATGACATCACTGATGACATCACTGATAACAACATCCAGTGATTTTTTGTTTCTATAAAGTTTAAATATGTCTTACATATTGAAGAATGAGTGGATGTGTAAGTGTCTGGACGAAGGATTTAGTAGGTGCATGACTGACTGTATGAGTGAGTGATTAAATGTGTCTCACTGACTGCATGGGTTAGTGACTAAACTGTCTTAATTTGTGCATCATTATGTCTGTTGTTCTGTAAACTGCTGCATGTGTTGATCAGTAGCTATATGAGTAACTATATGGGTTATTGATTGATTGCCCAAGTATTTGTATGGGAGACTGAGTGTGTGTGTGGCTAGCTGGGAGGTGTGTGACTCTGTGCAGATCAATCTGTACTTGTATCAATGATTGTATAAGAAGGTAAGTATGTGTTAGTATATGTTTGAAAATGTAAGGTGCTCTATGTTTAACTGTATAGACAAGAAAATGGAAGTGTCATTGATTCTTTACAGGACTGACTAGGTGTGTGAGTAACTCCATGGATGAGTGGCAGACTGTGAGTGTCTGTATAGGTGTATGAGTGCATATGATAGTGTTGTAAAGATGAGTGATTGTATGTATGAATGATTGTATGGGTGAATGAGTGAAGGTGTGTGTAGACGTAGCAATCAGTGAGTGCGTATGTAGTAACTAGTATTGGTGTGTCAATGGTTTCAAAAATTATACTCTCTTTTTAACACTGGGTGAAACAGAGGTTATATTAAAATGTGAGGAGATGCATTGTATTGTCACATGAATGATATCATCAGTGATGTGGTCATTGATGTCAAATGAGATGTCATCAGTGATGTCATCAGTGATGTCATTTGAGATGTCATCAGTGATGTCATCAGTGATGTCACTGACCATGTCATGAATGATGTAATATGTGACATCATCAGCAGTGGATTGCGGGTGCGCGATATATAGTTAGTGCAACTAACTATATATGGAATTTCAATGGTTTTGTGTGAGTAAAATAAGGTTTTCTAAATGCTAATTCCTAACTATATATGGTCTATAACCTATGGTTTTTTCGGTGAATTTTCAAGGTTTTGTAAATGCTAATTCCTAACTATATATGGTCTATAACCTATGGTTTTTTCTGTGAATTTCATTGGTTTTTTAACAGCTAATATCTGTAGCTGTAAAATGTATTCTTCTTTAAATCCAAAAATATATTTTATATGTTTATGAATAATTTTTTTTTTAAATATTTTTTTTTCTTCGTTCCCGCTTCGCGAATCGGGAAGCTTCCCGTTAGCTGACCTTGATGCCGCGAAATAGACCGCGAGCCGGTAAACGTTTCTTTACCGCAAGTGCCGCGTTAGAAAACAACATCGTGACGCCTCCCGTCCGCATGACGTTTCACGTTGTCGCGTGATACGTCATATGACGTGCTACGTTAGCGAACTGGTACGCGAAGCGAGTCGCAAAGCGCAGGTTTCTGGAAGCAAACCGGGAGGCCCTGCAAAGCGCTTAACGTAAACACAGCAAGTCATGTGACTTGGTAATAACACTTTTCATTGGTTCATTTCACTTTTGGTTTCCTAATGATGTAAGACTAGGTCATATAATCTAAAATGAACACTTTTGATTGGTTGAGAACTCTTGTTTTTCCCAAATGATGAAAATCCCTCCTTCTTTCCTCACTCTGACTTTCATCATTGTGAGAGAAAGACCCTTTGTGATCACTGAGCAATGGCTTCTTTAGTAGCTTCAGCTGGTGCTTCCCCACCACCTCCACCACATCCAAGGAAGAGTGGACCACCTGCTCAAGTTATAATTCAACAAGAAGAAGAAGAAGAGGAACAGGACGACGAGCACGAAGAGAGGCAGTTTTTGCCTGAGCAGCCCAGGACGTCTCACCGGAAAGAAAACTTCATTTGGCAATTTTTTAAAATTCCCAAAGGTCAGAAAAAAGTAAATGCAAGATACGTAACTTGCCTTATATGTCAAGATAGACTGTCCAGAGGAACCGAGAAAAAATACAGTTTCGGAAACTACACAATGCATCGCCATATGACTAGGTGGCATCCAAACAACTACAGTGCTGCACAGTTTCGGAACGACCTAGATAATCTCCCTATTATGGCCAGAAGATCTGTTGTACCGGAAGTAACGGGACCAGAGGGCAGGGAAATGGTGCCAAATATACAAATGAAATTTGGTGAAGTAAAACACATCTGCGTATTTTGCGATGGATTCATTTCCTACGGAGAAAAAAGCATCACTCTGATCAACAGAGCTATTGACTATCATATGCAAGTTTGTACGAAACGCCCAAAATAATAAATACTTCTTTTTTTGTTTTGTTGCTCCTGTTGAGCCCTTTACAATGAATCGTTTTCATTGCCCCTCCAAGAAAAACCCAAAAAAATATAAAACTGTTCAGAAAAATTCAAAAAAAGTAAAAAAATGTTCCGAAAAATAATAAAAAAAATATAAAACAACAAAAACAATTAAAAAAAAAGTTCTTTTCAGAACTACCTCCCCGTTATTAAAAAATTGGTACAATATTTGGAACTGTGCCAACCTCTATTTCTCTTAGTTCGCTTCCCAGTTCGCTCGCCGGTACGCGAACCAGAAGCGAACCAAAAACAGTAAGTATAAGGGAAGGAAACAGACACTTATGTTAAAAGAAAGACAGCTATAGGGGAGTAAACTAGAGATACTATTACCCGTAATCCACTGCTGATGATGTCACATATTACATCATTCATGACATGCTCAGTGACATCATCAGCAGAGGATTGCGTGTTTTTTGGCAACGTGCCTTATCCACGGTTTAATAACGCTGCCTTTTGCTTTATATAAGTTTTCAAATTGTATGAAATATATACCAATAGGTCGTTATGAACCTTTAGGTAGTGCTTTTCTTCATGAGGTCTGGTCGCTTCCATACACATACAGATGTTTCAAAGATGATCAAGAAGTTTATCTGAATGGAGAGGAATGCACTGAGACGCCAGATCATTCACTAATGTGTAGGCACATACAGTTACACGGTTCATGCAACAAACACCGACCAAATATGGCTTGCGTGTTGCAAGGCACGCCAGTTCCTGCTATCATCCCCACGTTCAAGTTGTTGGAAAATGGTAGTTATTTGATGCTCAATAATGAAGATTGTTCTGAGTTAATTAAAAGTATTCCTTTTATCGTAACAGTAAGTGAACGGGTTATTTGCTGCAGAAATGTTCTATTTCCTCCCACACATGAACATAGGGAGTTTTCAATCTGGCCACAAATACCAACCTTGGGACAGATTTCAACGGCATGGCAAGAATAAGAGCTCTTTTGTCTCAGAGAGAGGTGGCCTTGAGTTCGGCCCGTGAAACTTTCGTGCTTCACATAGCGAACACCCGTACAGAGGTGCAGACCCTTTTCAATTAACTCAGAACAATCTTCATTATTGAGCATCAAATAACTACCATTTTCCAACAACTTGAACGTGGGGATGATAGCAGGAACTGGCGTGCCTTGCAACACGCAAGCCATATTTGGTCGGTGTTTGTTGCATGAACCGTGTAACTGTATGTGCCTACACATTAGTGAATGATCTGGCGTCTCAGTGCATTCCTCTCCATTCAGATAAACTTCTTGATCATCTTTGAAACATCTGTATGTGTATGGAAGCGACCAGACCTCATGAAGAAAAGCACTACCTAAAGGTTCATAACGACCTATTGGTATATATTTCATACAATTTGAAAACTTATATAAAGCAAAAGGCAGCGTTATTAAACCGTGGATAAGGCACGTTGCCAAAAAACCCGCAATCCTCTGCTGATGATGTCACTGAGCATGTCATGAATGATGTAATATGTGACATCATCAGCAGTGGATTACGGGTAATAGTATCTCTAGTTTACTCCCCTATAGCTGTCTTTCTTTTAACATAAGTGTCTGTTTCCTTCCCTTATACTTACTGTTTTTGGTTCGCTTCTAGTTCGCGTACCGGCGAGCGAACTGGGAAGCGAACTAAGAGAAATAGAGGTTGGCACAGTTCCAAATATTGTACCAATTTTTTAATAACGGGGAGGTAGTTCTGAAAAGAACTTTTTTTTTATTGTTTTTGTTGTTTTATATTTTTTTATTATTTTTCGGAACTTTTTTTACTTTTTTTGAATTTTTCTGAAGTTTTATATTTTTTTGGGTTTTTCTTGGAGGGGGCAATGAAAACGATTCATTGTAAAGGGCTCAACAGGAGCAACAAAACAAAAAAAGAAGTATTTATTATTTTGGGCGTTTCGTACAAACTTGCATATGATAGTCAATAGCTCTGTTGATCAGAGTGATGCTTTTTTCTCCGTAGGAAATGAATCCATCGCAAAATACGCAGGTGTGTTTTACTTCACCAAATTTCATTTGTATATTTGGCACCATCTCCCTGCCCTCTGGTCCCGTTACTTCCGGTACAACAGATCTTCTGGCCATAATAGGGAGATTATCTAGGTCGTTCCGAAACTGTGCAGCACTGTAGTTGTTAGGATGCCACCTAGTCATATGGCGATGCATTGTGTAGTTTCCGAAACTGTATTTTTTCTCGGTTCCTCTGGACAGTCTATCTTGACATATAAGGCAAGTTACGTATCTTGCATTTACTTTTTTCTGACCTTTGGGAATTTTAAAAAA
The DNA here is from genome assembly GCF_964261635.1 of Lissotriton helveticus. Taxonomy (NCBI): domain Eukaryota; kingdom Metazoa; phylum Chordata; class Amphibia; order Caudata; family Salamandridae; genus Lissotriton; species Lissotriton helveticus. The sequence goes on along the minus strand of NC_136070.1, from coordinate 500,998,599 downwards.
TTGCCAAATGAAGTTTTCTTTCCGGTGAGACGTCCTGGGCTGCTCAGGCAAAAACTGCCTCTCTTCGTGCTCATCGTCCTGTTCCTCTTCTTCTTCTTCTTGTTGAATTATAACTTGAGCAGGTGGTCCACTCTTCCTTGGATGTGGTGGAGGTGGTGGGGAAGCACCAGCTGAAGCTACTAAAGAAGCCATTGCTCAGTGATCACAAAGGGTCTTTCTCTCACAATGATGAAAGTCAGAGTGAGGAAAGAAGGAGGGATTTTCATCATTTGGGAAAAACAAGAGTTCTCAACCAATCAAAAGTGTTCATTTTAGATTATATGACCTAGTCTTACATCATTAGGAAACCAAAAGTGAAATGAACCAATGAAAAGTGTTATTACCAAGTCACATGACTTGCTGTGTTTACGTTAAGCGCTTTGCAGGGCCTCCCGGTTTGCTTCCAGAAACCTGCGCTTTGCGACTCGCTTCGCGTACCAGTTCGCTAACGTAGCACGTCATATGACGTATCACGCGACAACGTGAAACGTCATGCGGACGGGAGGCGTCACGATGTTGTTTTCTAACGCGGCACTTGCGGTAAAGAAACGTTTACCGGCTCGCGGTCTATTTCGCGGCATCAAGGTCAGCTAACGGGAAGCTTCCCGATTCGCGAAGCGGGAACGAAGAAAAAAAAATATTTAAAAAAAAATTATTCATAAACATATAAAATATATTTTTGGATTTAAAGAAGAATACATTTTACAGCTACAGATATTAGCTGTTAAAAAACCAATGAAATTCACAGAAAAAACCATAGGTTATAGACCATATATAGTTAGGAATTAGCATTTACAAAACCTTGAAAATTCACTGAAAAAACCATAGGTTATAGACCATATATAGTTAGGAATTAGCATTTAGAAAACCTTATTTTACTCACACAAAACCATTGAAATTCCATATATAGTTAGTTGCACTAACTATATATCGCGCACCCGCAATCCACTGCTGATGATGTCACATATTACATCATTCATGACATGGTCAGTGACATCACTGATGACATCACTGATGACATCTCAAATGACATCACTGATGACATCACTGATGACATCTCATTTGACATCAATGACCACATCACTGATGATATCATTCATGTGACAATACAATGCATCTCCTCACATTTTAATATAACCTCTGTTTCACCCAGTGTTAAAAAGAGAGTATAATTTTTGAAACCATTGACACACCAATACTAGTTACTACATACGCACTCACTGATTGCTACGTCTACACACACCTTCACTCATTCACCCATACAATCATTCATACATACAATCACTCATCTTTACAACACTATCATATGCACTCATACACCTATACAGACACTCACAGTCTGCCACTCATCCATGGAGTTACTCACACACCTAGTCAGTCCTGTAAAGAATCAATGACACTTCCATTTTCTTGTCTATACAGTTAAACATAGAGCACCTTACATTTTCAAACATATACTAACACATACTTACCTTCTTATACAATCATTGATGCAAGTACAGATTGATCTGCACAGAGTCACACACCTCCCAGCTAGCCACACACACACTCAGTCTCCCATACAAATACTTGGGCAATCAATCAATAACCCATATAGTTACTCATATAGCTACTGATCAACACATGCAGCAGTTTACAGAACAACAGACATAATGATGCACAAATTAAGACAGTTTAGTCACTAACCCATGCAGTCAGTGAGACACATTTAATCACTCACTCATACAGTCAGTCATGCACCTACTAAATCCTTCGTCCAGACACTTACACATCCACTCATTCTTCAATATGTAAGACATATTTAAACTTTATAGAAACAAAAAATCACTGGATGTTGTTATCAGTGATGTCACTGACCATGTCATGAATGATGTAATATGTGACATCATCAGCAGTGGATTGCGGGTGCGCGATATATAGTTAGTGCAACTAACTATATATGGAATTTCAATGGTTTTGTGTGAGTAAAATAAGGTTTTCTAAATGCTAATTCCTAACTATATATGGTCTATAACCTATGGTTTTTTCAGTGAATATATATATATATATATATTCACTGAAAAAACCATAGGTTATAGACCATATATAGTTAGGAATTTGCATTTACAAAACCTTGAAAATTCAATGAAAAAACCATAGGTTATAGACCATATATAGTTAGGAATTAGCATTTAAAAAACCTTATTTTACTCACACAAAACCATTGAAATTCCATATATAGTTAGTTGTACTAACTATATATCGCGCACCCGCAATCCACTGCTGATCATGTCACATATTACATCATTCATGACATGGTCAGTGACATCACTGATGACATCACTGATGACATCTCAAATGACATCACTGATGACATCACTGATGACATCTCAAATGACATCACTGATGACATCACTGATGACAACATCCAGTGACTGTATGTTCGTTAGCTCACCTTAATGCCGCGACCCAGTCCGCGAACTGGTAAACGTTCCGTTTGCGGAACTGCCGCGTTAGAAATGAACATCGTGACGCGTCGCGGAAGCGCGACATATCACGTTGTCGCGTAATGCGTCTTATGACGCGCCGCGTTAGCGCACCCGGAAGTGCTCCGGAGCGCGAACCGAGGCGCGAAGCGCAGCGACCCGGAAGCGATCCGGGGCGCGTTCCGCAGCGCGTAACATAAGCGTAAGAGGTCATGTGACTTGTTAATAAAACTTTTCATTGGTTCATTTCACTTTTGGTTTCATAATGATGTAAGGTTAGGTCAGGTGACCTAAAAATAACACTTTTCATTGGTTTAGAACTATTGTTTTTCCCAAATGATGAAAACCCCTCCTTCTTTCCTCACTCTGACTTTCATCTTTGTGAGAGGAAGACCTTATTTCATACTTGAGCAATGGCTTCAGTAGTTGCTTCAGCTGGTGCACCCCCACCACCACCTCCACCTCCTCATGGAAAGAGAGGACCACCTCCCCAGGTCATCACCAACACAGAGGAGGAAGAGGAAGAACTAGAGGAAGAGGAGAGAGAAGGACCACAGTTCTTGGAAGAGGTGCCCCGGGTTTCCCATAGAAAAGCCAGTTTCATTTGGCAGTTTTTTTCATTCCCTCCAGGGCAGAAGAAAGTAAATGCGAGGTATGTCACCTGCCTCATTTGCAAAGAGAAGTTATCAAGAGGGACTGATAAAAAGTATAGCTATGGGAACTATACTATGCATCGGCACATGAACAGGTGGCATCCATTGAATTACAGCCGGGTAGAGATACGTGACCTGCAGGTGAACCCAACAACAACTCCTGTGGCCAGGTCAACTTCTCAAATATCGTTGTCAGGAGCAGAGGCACGGGAAACCGTGCCAAACATTCAAGAGAACGTTGCACACATCAAGTTCACCTGTTTGCATTGCGGTGCATTGCTTTCCTGTGGAAACATGAGCATAACGTTAATCAACGTAGCTTATGAAAATCATAATTGCCCTAACCGTCCCAGACAGTAATTTTTTTTTTGCTCCTGTTGAGCCATTTTCAATGCCTGTTTTTTGTTGTTTCCCCCCCAAAAAAAACAAAAAAAATATAAAATTGTTCAAAAAATACAAAAAAAACAAAAAATGTTCAGAAAAATAAAAAAATATAAAACAACAAAAACATTAAAAAAAAAGTTCTTTTCAGAACTACCTTCCCTTTCAAAAAAAATTGCTAGAATGTTTAGCACTCTGGCAAGCTCTATTTCTTTTGGTTCGCTTCCCCGTTCGCTTCCCGGTTCGCGAACCGGGAGCGAACCAAAAACATTTTTTAAAAGAAGAGTAAGTATAAGGAAAGTAAACAGAGAGTGATGTTAAAAGAAAGACAGCTATAGGGAGTAAACCAGAGATACTGTTTAATAGATCTATTTACCGAAGAAAAGACGGAAGAGGGTATAATTGTGAAAAACAAAATAGATAAGGAAGTCAAAGAAAAAAAAGAGAGTAGAACAATAACAAAGAAGAGTTTCTTGGAGAATGTGAGTGAATGTTCAAAGTAATAGAGACAGAGTGAGTGAACAAGAGTGAGGAACTATGAGAAGAGAGGGACTGAGAAAAAGAGTGGAAGGAGTTGAGTAAGAAGGTAATAGAGAAAGGAATGAGGAAAGTAGCAAAGGCAGGAAATTGAGGGTTAAAGAAATGAAGCTGTCGAACTACTAGTAGGTGAATGTGATAGAAATGTAACGAAAAGACTACAAAACATTTACCTTATAATTGTCGTTAAATTACTCACTTTTTGTTTTTATACTTTCAATCTGTGAAAGAGAGAACAAACATTTGAAAAATATTAAAACATGTATTTAAAAATTAGAAAAGACAAGGGAACGTGGGCAGGGGATCTTGCCGGTTTCTTTACCAATAAGATTAAGGCGATTCAGGCCTCCTTTGGGGAAGGACCGGAGGATGGAAGTGGCGTCCCCGGGTCTGGGGGCGGATCTCCGCATACACTGGCGGCAGTACTATCTGATTTTCCTGCTGTTTCCAGCGATGTGTCTGGGCAGCTGCTGGCCAATTTGAAATCTGGCTCGCCGCTTGACCCCTGCCCCGCCAAATTCTTGGCCAGGATGGCGGAGGTGGTGAACCCGCTGGTTAATCCCATCCTCAACGCCTCTTTGAGGGAGGGGAGGGTCCCTAGCTCTTGGAAAAGAGCGATGGTGATCCCCCTCCTTAAGAAACCGGGTCTTGACGCCGAGGTCCTGGCCAACTATAGGCCGATTTCACTTCTTCCGGCCCTCACGAAGATCACGGAAAAACATGTCCACGGTGTCCTGTCGCGCTTTTTGGAAGCTAACAATCTGCTCCATTCATCCCAATCCGGGTTCCGTCCTAACTTTAGTACGGAAACGGCACTGTTAGAGGTCACTGAGATCATCAGGGAGACTCTGGATGTCGGCGGGAGGGCCATGCTGGTCATGTTAGATCTATCGGCGGCCTTCGACACCGTCCCCCATAAGGCGCTCTTAGCGAGGCTTTATGACATCGGCCTTAGGGGGACGGCGCTCAGGTGGTTTACATCTTTCCTTGAAGGCCGCCGCCAGACGGTCTGGGTTTCCCAGGGCTCTGCCGAGATGCCGCCATTGGGAGTTGGGGTTCCACAGGGCTCTGTGTTGAGCCCCACGTTATTTAACATCTTTATGTCCCCTTTGGCGGCCTTGGTGGAAGCATATGGGGCCCAGATCGTCTCCTACGCCGATGACACGCAACTCCTCTTCACTTCCGGGAAAGACCAGGAGTTTGATGGAGGAAGAATCCGGGACTGTCTTACATTGGTCTTTGACTGGTTCCAATGGAACAGTCTAAGGGCCAACTCTAGTAAGTCCGAGGTTCTGTTTTTTGGTTGCGTTGTCGATCCGGAGTGGCAGCATTGGTGGCCGTCCGACATGAGCCCTCCTGCACAGTCTTCTTTGGTGGCTAAAAATCTGGGTGTCAAGCTGGACAACCAGTTGTCGTTGCGAACACATATTCTGGGTCTAGCGGGCACCTGTTATGGAATTTTGAAAATGCTCCGTAAATTCCTGCCCCTGCTGTCTGAGGAGCACAGGCGTATCACTGTGCAGGCTCTCGTCGGTTCGAGGCTAGATTATGCTAATGCCCTCTTTCTAGGCCTCCCGGACTACCTAGTCCAGCGCCTACAGGTGGTACAGAACTCTGCCGCCCGGGCTATCTTTGGCTTGCGTAGACGAGCCCGAGCTTCCGGGTTACTACAGGCATTACACTGGCTGCCTATCCGGAAGCGGATCCAGTTTAAGTCCCTGACTTTAATGCATAAAGCCCTATTTGGATCAGGGGCTGGATATCTGCGCCGGAGACTGGCCTTCTATCGACCAGTCCGTTCTCTGCGCTCGGAGTCCCTCTTCAAAGCGGTGGTCCCTCGGGTGAGGAAGGCCCGGGCGGGAGGACGCTCTTTCAGCTGTAAAGCTCCACAGCTGTGGAACTCGCTTCCTCTTGCGCTGCGCAGCACTGCCAATTTGTTTCAGTTCAGGAAGAACTTGAAGACTTGGCTTTTTAATCTTTAGGCTGCTTTTATTGTTTCAGTTTCAGTTTTCTTTCTTTTCTTGTGTTTTTACTGTGTTGTGTTATTTTTATTCTGAGCTGCAGGTGGAAAGCGCCGGGACACTCTTTTTGAGTAGCCGTGCGCTATACAAGAGCGCCATAACATAACATAACATAACAAAAGATTGAAGGACAAACAGTTTTTCAACAACTTTGACACTGACAGAAGCTTCTGCTTCTCCAGGCCCCCTACACAGTCCTAAAGATATACATTTTAAACTAACAGTATCTTGTTGCAGATGAAGTGAGGCTTATCTTAAAACATGGTGCATCTTTTGCACTGCTGTTGTCTCACAAAAGTGTCGCAAGACACTAACATTTTAAATGATTTTAAATGATTGCTTCAGGATGCCAATAAGATGTGTCCTATCCAGAGGTTTGTTTGAGGTGAGACCTACTCAGGGTTCCAAATGAAATATCGAGTTGTTGAAGAGAACAGAGGACATAATACATGTGAAGGCCTACCAATGAAGTAAGTCATGTCCACTTCACTCTTGAACAAAGGCCAGACCTCTTCTGTGTCCGTGGACAGACCTAAACTTCATCTGCACAATGTCATTCATAAACTTAGGAAACACAGGTGATGTAATTGAAAAATGTGGAGTTTCTTTTCCTCATTTCACAATCACATCACCTCACCTGTGTTGCCTTTGCTTAGGTATCTCATAGTGCAGATGTAGTCCAGCATATTAAACAGTACCTAGAAGTGCAGCACTGCATGCAACAACTTTGACACTTATAAAAGCTTTTGCTTCTGCATGCCCCCTACACAATGCTAATTATATACATTTTAAACTGATGGTATCTTGCTGGAGATGAACTGAAACCTATCTTGCAACATGGTGCATCTTTTACACAAAAGTGACCCACAATGGAGCAAAAGAGGCACACGGCCACCATAAATCTGACCCTAACATTTTAAATGATTGTTTCAAGATGCCAATAAGGTGTAACCTATCCACAGATTTGTTTCAGGTAAGTCCTACTCAGGGTTGCAGATGGAATTTAGGTTTGTTGAAGAATACAGAGAAGATAATACATGTGGAGGCCTACCAACGAAGTGAGTAATGTCCACTGCACTCTTGAACAAATGTCAGACCTCCTCTGTCTCCAGGAACAGGCCTAAACCTCATCTACACAATGTGGTGTGTAATGTTAGGAAACACAGGTAATATAATTGAAAAACATGCAATTTTTTTTGCTCATTCCACAATCATATGACCTGTGTTTCCTTTGCTTAGGTATCTCATTGTGGAAATGTAGTCTATCATATGAAAGACTACGTAGAATATGAGCACTGTATGCAAGAACTTTGACACTTACAGAAGCCTCTCCTTCTCCATGCCTCCTACACAGTTCTAAATGTACATCATAAATGGAAACAGTACAGAATTAATTATACATGTTAAATGGTTTATTTTTGCTGTTCTCAGAATGTATCAAATTTCACTAAAAACAGTGACTTGAAGGTATTCATCATATAACAGCGGGGAAAAAAAACACAATCAAAATGATTGTGTTTTAAAAACCCATATAACATAACAAATCAGAATTCAGAACTCCTTAAAGTTAACTTACTTTCCATGACGTCGAAGGATGTCCTATGAACAGCTTACACTCTGTTGTGCTGTTATTACTTTCAGCCCGCCACTTTCTGAAAGAAAACCTCCATCGTTTTGAAAAACATGTTACATACAATAAATGACTTCTTGCTCTCTACCACAAGTTTCCACAAGGCCAAATCTTGTCAGAGCCATTTATAACTCTTGGATTTCTTGTAAGCCAATCCCGTCATTTGGCATTTCCGCAACTTTCAGAATTAAAATGTTGAAGATCATTTTCACAATCCTGGACTAGTAATATCTTCCCCTTCTTCCTCAGTCATGTTCTACATTTCCTATGACACTGATACTGCTTACTATGAAGCAGATTTACACTACTTCTATGACTACTACAATTATTTAATTCTCTACATCACTTTTAATCACAAAGCAATATAAAACAGTAGACAGCATTGCAGACTTACATTCCCTCTACTCCATGTTTTGATTGGCTGCTTCAATTAGCTTATAAAAAGAATCAGTTTTTCTGAACTCATTCAAAGTGCAGTTATTTTTCGATGATGTCAACTGTTATGGTAAGAAGTTATGTCTCTGTACTACACTTATCCTCAAGGCCAAATTGTGTAGGAGCCATTAGAACTTCTTGAAATTCCTCAGAGCACATCCCGAGATTGTTTCCCTAAAATTTTGGTTTTAAAAACACCAGGTAAGAGTTTTTAAGGTCATATGGCAATTTTTTTTTGAAAATTAAAACAGAATCATTGCAGAATGACCAGCCATTTCTAGACTTTAAATAAGCTGTGTAATGTCCTGATGTTATTGAAGGACCGTCATGATATATAATTGCTGCAGTTACAAAAGTCCTTCCTGATATTGACAACTGTGAAGCCACAAAATTTTTAATTAAAGTTGTCAATTTTGTTCCATCAGGCCTACATCGTTGGAACATTAAAATGATATACTGGCCATATGTTCGTATAAATAATGTGGACATCATTTCAGATTTACATTGGCTACACTCCATGTTGTGATCAGCTGCTTTTACTAGCTTATTAAAAGAGACTGATTTACTGTCTGGCAAAGTTAAATATATAAATCTTTCTGAGTCTACACTAGTAGTACTTGATACCCTACAGTTCTCGCAGTCATGCTGCCATTGATAAGAAAGCCCAAACAGGTGATCTACATCTACACCTTCAGCATGCAATACATCAAGCATATACATTAAAAACTCCTGACAATCTTGCTGAATATTTTGAGAGAATTGTGTTTGGCCTGAACATCTGTCTAACAGATTTCGAATTTCAGACACATTTTCTATGTTTGTTCTATCAGTGCTACATTTCTCTAACACAGAATTTAACAAACTGCAAAATCTTTGATCAGAATTGACTACAATCTCTTCTTTTACATTTTCTAGAGAAAACAAAACATTAACCACTACATTAGCATAGCAGTTGACACCAGAACTGTTTTCAAATTGAAAACCAACAACATCTTCAACAGAATCCTTTTTGTTTCTGCTTATAATTTCAGGTTCATCGACTTTTCGTCTTTTTGCTACAACCTCCCCTGTATTGGTCACATTTCTTCGTTTCCGGCCTACCACACGTTTCTCAAACAAAGGATACTGAGGCAAATGTGGCGCATACTCTCTTCTTAACCTATTGTATTCCTTAACACAATCTAGATCCGCACAAATGTTTGTGACATCACACTCAATCAAGTACAATCCCGATAAAGTTCTAACTCGTGACAATGCCACATATGCCATACCCTCCTTGAACACAGAACTGCCAATATTCACCAATGCACTGTCTACACTTAAACCTTGCGATTTATGGATTGTCACCGCATATGCCAAGCAAACAGGAAACTGCTTACGGTGAACATATAAGTCTTTTACAAGCAAAAATCTAGCAGAACAACGACCAATTAGCTGTACTTCCTCAATGTCATCAAATTTAATATTTAAAAATTCAATTCCATCTCTATTTCTGTATTTCACAAAATCAACAACATTACCCATTGATCTATTTACCAGACCTCTTTCAACATGTAAATTCCTTCTTAAAATGATACGGCAGTTCAAGCACACATTCAGAGTCTTTTCAAAACCTGCAGTTTTAGATATACTCTTCTCTAATGAATCCAATTTTGTTTTCAAATTCTCAGACAAAATAATTGTTGATCCCATATGCTCTACTCTGTCAATAGCTTCCAGTTTCACAATCTCTTGCTTTTCTAAATGCAACATTTTGTTGTTGAATTTGGCACATTCTGCAAGAGTTGGCATCAAACATATTCCAGATTTGTTCTCAGTAATTTTCTGAAAAATATTCTCAGGCACAACATCTTGTTCTGGATATAAATTTGACAGTAATCGTGCATGTAAAGCTTCTTTCCCATGCTCGGTCACTTTTCCAATTCTAACATCTTGTAGAATAGTCTTGTAAACTTCATCCTTCGCCTGACTCATATTTTCATGCAGTTCAGCATAATTGAAGTTTAACCAAATATTGACGTTGCCAATGCTCCCTAGGCACTTCCTGGTATCTTCATGCGTGAGCATTTTGAACACAGGTTGCCCTTTCACTGGTGTCAGCTGCAGAAGATCTCCGAAAACAATGATGTGTTTGCCACCAAATAACACATCATACTCTGTTTTGAGAACTTCTTGCATTCTCAAATGCACAAAAGCAAGCATGACATTGGAAACCATGCTTACTTCGTCAATGATAAGAAGTTTCATTTTCCTCAAGACTCTTGAAACTTCACAACAAGCATCTCCAGATAGCTTGTGATATTGTAATTTGTTGTCATGCTCCACTGGCAGCATCAGTAAACGATGTAAAGTAATCCCTTTAATGTTATGTGCTGCCAGTCCAGTTGGAGCGGTGACAACACAAGACAGCGATGACTCTGTCCTTTCCTGCAAATAACATGAAATTGCTTTAATAAGGAAACTTTTTCCAGTTCCCGCTTCTCCACTCACGTACAGTCGGACAGGCTTCAACGACGTACATGAGCACTCTTTCTTGTCATGACTTAATCCATGATCAATTTGCATGGTAACTTCGTCATATATTTTCCTCTGCTCAACGTTTAGTTGTCTTTCCAACTCTTCTAAGTTAACCGCATCCTCCTGAGCATATGCCATGGCTCTTTCCACTTCATTTATAGCAGTGGCAGCTTCATTTTCGATAACAGGTCCTCCTAGTGGATCCTGACTCAATGAAGCAGAACTCTGACTGTCCTGAGAACTGTCTCTGGCAATCTCGGCTGCAATCGTTGCTTCCTGCTCGATTTCCACATTCAACATTTCTACATATTTGGGAAAAGCAGGACATTCTATGGTCTCCTTTATCGGCAGTGAAAGAGTCTTCGTAACAGAGGAAATCTCCAAGCAGTTCCTCTTCTGCACGCCAAGGCTTGAAAAGTTTCAAAAGTGCTAAATAGAAAAACTCCTTTTTTTCAGGAGATTCGCCACTCAATTTTCGATGGTTTATCAAGTGGCATTTTCTTTGCTTGACCAGACATCCCTCACTTCCTATTACAGCATACACTCCTTTCTCAGTATCTTCTTTGATGTTCCTCTTGAATATGTAATTTTGAAGAACCTCATACAGACAAACATTCTCGAGGTGACTGCTTCGATTTGGATAATATGTATCCAACATGTTGGTCTTCAAAATGTCGGTACTGTTTGGCTCCTTTTCCGCCAAATACTCAATTTCCCGCACAGGTTTGAGAACTCGATTACGCGTTGCAGCAAGACCAAGACTCGCCCAAACGATACTCCTGGACTTGGCATAGAGACTTGCTGAAGACAACCGGTCAGAACATTCGTAAGCTCCGATTTCTCGATGCGACAACATCTTCAGACTGAAACTGTACAACTTCTTGCTGAGGCTCTTTTCATGGGAAATGTCCTCCCACATATCCTTCAATTCTGTCTTCTCTTTTTTGGTGATGTAAGATGTCACATACCGAGCCACAGCCATACAGTTATCAGCCACAAACTGTATATCCATGTTAGCATTCCACATGGAGAAAATCACCGGGTTGTAGTCGTTGATGTACTTAGACTCTTCGTTCCTCTTCAAATTGTATGTGTTTTTAGGTGATTTCTTCATCACATTATGTCGCAGCGAAGACATCAAACTGTTCACTCTTCCTTTAGAAATCACCGGTCGTGGAAAGCCGAAACGACATTTGGTGTAGAACTTGTCTTTGTTTCGGAATTTACGACGACAGTACTTTCCACATCGATGGCTTTGGAAACGTAGAACTTTTTCTCTTAGGCTTTTCTTCTCCTTTGCATTTGGAACAGCACACGTAGAATACTGTTGTATGAAACTCATCACTGAGTCTTCTGGATCCGTTCCAAATTTAGGTGCATCCTTGATCCACAGCAACATATGTATATGAGGAGCACCTCTTGCTTGGTACTCCTTTCTCCAGAAGAAATCCAACACCTCTCCAAGAGGTGGATTCTTCTTATTCATGATGAAAGACATCATAGCTTCAAATCTATGATTGAAGTACCTACATACATTGACTGGATCCAAAGAGCACAGTTTTCCGGGTGTCTTGAATTCGATGTTTTCTACGTTAGCATTTGCCTCTCGTAGAAATTCAAGTAAGTCTACCCAGCCATACTCAGCACAGCTCAGAGTGAGGAACCATGTGGGAGTTCCTAAATTCCTCAGCATACATTTTAAATTACCATGACGACGGTAGCAGTACTCATTAGTACCACGCTGACACGCCATGAGATTAATCAGGTGAGAATCCAAAATACTGTCTTGGACATTGACTTTATCCATAAAGTCACTTGCCGAGATGTTTTGCATGTGTATACCACTTTTCAAGATGTGGTTCACTGCATATGACAGTCCAGACAGATCGCTTTCAAACAGGAGATGAAACAAATAAGAAATGCATTGTCGAAACCTAGCATCTCCTGCATACAATCGCAAAGTCCGGTATTCAGAAGCAGGAATTTGATGAGGTCGCTCATCATATCTTCCTCCCTGACCTGTTGGAAAAAGCTGTGGGAAACACCGAGCTTCCAACCTTTCCTCCCAAACACTAATGGGACTCCCTTTGGCTTGTTTCATTTGAAACAACTCAATAGCATTCCCCATGACTTCCTTGGAATGCAAAGGATGAACACTATAATGTTCATATATTTCTTCACTAGTAGAGGGTTCTACTTTCTCAATTTGACCAGCACACAAATCACTATCCTCTTCCTCACTTACTTCCTCTTCTGCAACATATACATTCTTATAGTATTTATTATTTTTTTTCAAATACAATGTTGCCTTTTTAACTTTCCTAACATCCACTAAATCTTGCCATATTTTCTTATTCCTTGTCGGAACCCCATTAACTAAGATAACCAGAGGTTCCTCTTCCACTTTTTCTACTCCAATTGTGTTAATGTTTTTCTTCAAATCTAGAGGCAAATAAACAACTCTTCCCTTTAATCCTCTCTGTAAATCTGATGGAGGCAATTTCCCTGTCTTTGGCTCCATTCTTACAATAGCCTGAAAGGGATGGATACTTTGAATCAAAATAGATTCATAAGTATTTAAATCCTTCAATTCAGAAGGAATCTCAACCAATTCCAGATTATTATGAACTGCTCTAGCAGGCATCTGGTTTTGATTTAATTTATTACAACAATAAGTACACACACGTTGATCCAATCCCAAATCAAAACAATTTTCTACCATCAAGTATGTTGCGAAATCCTTCCATTCACTATTATTTTCCCTTTCACTTTTTGCATATAAATCCACTAACTTAGTCTGATTCTTATAATAAGTGCGTCGACAACACACACAAGTGAAATTTGGCCTCTCACTTGATTTGACCTGAAACGTCGCAATTTCCCTCTGGAAATTATCTGTACTGGAAACCTGTACACTATCTTCCACATTACCCGCTTCTTCTTGGTCAATTTCAACATTCTCCTCTTTACTTCCAAAGTAACAAAACTCAATTTCTTCACATACATTCTTCACATCTATTTCAGAACCATGCAAAAGAGCAGCGCATAATTGTTTAAGCATAATTGCTGGACTCTTAGCATAATACAACATTCTAACTAATTTCCTCACTTTATTATGATGCACTGCTAGCATCCTGAAATGATGAAAAACACTCTGGCATACTCTCCTGGAAAGACAAGCCAGTGAATGACCATGCAAACCTGTCACTTCTCTCACTGTGCAAGGATCTAATTCTTGCAACAACTTCATTTTCTGCTTCAAACTTTTCTTATTAAATGACCGTACAAAATCACAAAGCAAATTGATGGAATCCTGTCGCACACTGCAAATACTACTACACTTCCAGGTGTACACAGGACCCTTAGGATGTCTTCCTAAAACCTCATTACCTAACACCTCTTCTGCCTCTGTTGTCACAAGTTTTTCTTTTTCAACTGGACAACCATCTTTCACTTCATAAGCTCGACCACTGGTGTCAACTGCATGCACCAAATCATTATCCTGGAAATAACTCTCCTCATTAAAAAATGCCTCACAGCTTGAACTATGCATCCATTCTCCAGAAAAAACTTCACAAAAATTACTACGATTAACTATTCTCTTCCATCTACTATTTCTTTTGAAATCATAAATTGCCTTGTTTAGCTTCCTAATTCTATTGATTATCAAAATAAATAACTTACGTTTAATTTCAAATGCCTGATCAATAACTTTCTCAACTTTTTTTTTCTCTTATAAAAAACCACTTTCTGTTGACCTTTCTTAATATTTTTTAACAAATTGCCAATTATCCTGTTGCGGAACATTCGTTTACGAATGTCCCTAAACTGTTGTTTCCTTCTACTATCATGCACAGAGTTATCTCTTGCTCTAGCAGTAACATTTTTCATTGGCCTTTCCTATCCATTTGAATTGCTTCTCTTTTTCTGGACTGAAACATTTTCTGTAGTAATATTTTTTTTACTACAGATATTTCTTATGAATGTTTTTGTACTCTTACCCGGTGCTTTCTTGGTGACTTGACAAATCTCTTTGTTAGAGGACTGCTGCTTTTTTTCATTGACCTGCTGTCTTTGACGTTTTGCAGCCTTTCTCAGTCTTTCTTTAGTTGGCATGCTGAAATCTTGAAATGATCTGCAGTTGAATCTGTGGTAAAATATATTAGAAAATGTTATTAACCACTATTACCCAACAGTAAATCAATAACAGTAATCAAAAACTTAAAACACTACTTGACATTTTTACATAGAAGATTTTTTAGTGCTTGGCAAATTTAGAATACAGAAATAGCAGAAAAGAAATGGAATTTATATTCATTTTACCTGTGCTATTTTATATGTGAATCTGATCTAATTTTATGAGCATATTTTAATATTTTATTGAAGACACTACACATAACCTGTTTTTGAAGGTGTCTTTATTTTTAAATTAAACGGTTTACATTTTTACTTTTTATTTATTATAAATTTTTAAAATAAATGTTTATAGTTCCATAGGCTCAAGCACGTCAGCTTCCCATCCTATGTCATATAATTCTGACAAATCTGCATCCTCATCACGTTCTTCTTCATCCTCAGGATTTAAATCATCCAAGGGATCAACATCCACTGATGTTTCAATTACGAGTTCAATGATGAGGTCGAAATCAACTGATTGCTGATTGTCGCTCATGTTGATGTTGTCTTTATCTTTAAAGAAAGATAACAACAATGAGATGTTGCAGAGTAAGAGACAAATCTCAGAGATTATAATAGTAAAATTGTTTAACAAGAGTAACATTTTGCAGCTATTATTTAGCCATGTCCAGCGATGCTGAGCAGGTGAAGCCTATGTCTAATTTTTCACTGAACAGGACTCATCTCTTCTTAACCTTGGATAAGCCTCACCGACTCTGTGTCCCCTGCACATACTTAAATGTAAAGGGGTAGATTTATGTTAACTGGCACATCCCCAGGCATGCACCAGTTAACGTGCACCGCTGCTCTGCCACCCATGGTGTGCCGCATTTACAATCAGATAGGAGAAAGCTGCGTCAAAACCCTGCGCCTGCTTGAAGCAGGCATAGGTCTTGACGCAACATTGTGGAGATGGGGCACCCCTGAGCCTTGCTGGAGCTGCATCGCACTTGCGATACAACTCCAGCAATGCGCCACCTTAACGGCACAGATGCGTCACGCATCTGTGCCATTTTTGCCCCATGCTGCGCCGCATTGTAAATGCAGCACACCATGGGTGGCGGAACAGCGGCGCAGGATGACTGGCACATCCCTGGTGATGCGCCAGTCATCATAAATCTATCCCTAAGCTTCTTATCTTGTTAGAGATAAACTGCCATATGTATCATCAAACTATTTTGCATTTCCTAAATAGCGAATTTTAAGGAATAAATAGCGATTCTTTACCATTCCTAATTTGCGATGAGCAAATTGCTAATTGCAAATTACCCATTCATTTCCATGGGCCAGGAGGCCCATAGGAATGAAGGTGCAATTTGCGATTAGCAATTAGCTCATCGCAAATTAGGAATTTTTCCAAAGGTGCAGGGGTGTCTCAAGAACACCCTGCTGCACCCCTGAAAAAGAAATTTGGGGGCATATGGCGCACATACATGCCCTAAGGGCATGTATGGACATCATATGGCACCTTTTGTTTTTTGGAAAAAAAGCTTCTTGAAAAGAATTCGCAAATTACCACCAACTAGAAGTTGGTGGTAATTTGCAAATCCTTAATGGCATTTTTTGCATATTTTTTGTTTGATACATTGCATTTAAGGAATCGCAAAATTTGCAAATCCTTAAGTGCAATCGCAAAATAAGGAATAGCAAATTTTGCTATTCCTTATTTTGCATCAAACTTGTTTGATACATACCATTTGTCTAATTAGCATTCGCAAAGGCCGAAATTCGCAGAATTTTGGCCTTTGCGAATGCTAATTAGCTTGATACATATGGCCCCAAGTGAGGCCTGTCTTGCAACATGGTGCATCTTTTGCATCACTGCTGCATCGGTTTCATGTGGCACGGTTTTTTTACACCATGACACATCTGCCTAAATGCATCAATTTGTAATTTTGTCGCCTCATAGCAAATCTTTTGCACTGCCGCTGCATCAGAAAAGTGACGCACAGTGGCGCAAAAGAGGCATACACCTATCATAAATCTGTCCCTAGCATTTTAAATGATTAATTCAGGATGACGATAAGGTGTGGCCTATCCAGAGGTTTGTTTAAGGTGAGGCCTACTCAGGATTGCAGATGAAAGTTACGCTTGATGAAGAATACAGAGGAGATAATACATGTAAAGGTCTACCAATGAAGTAAGTGATGTCCACTTCATTGCGCCAGTCATCATAAATGTATCCCTAAGCTTCTTATCTTGTTAGAGATGAACCACCATATGTATCATCAAACTATTTTGCATTTCCTAAATAGCGAATTTTAAGGAATAAATAGCGATTCTTTACCATTCCTAATTTGCTATGAGCAAATTGCTAATTGCAAATTACCCATTCATTTCCATGGGCCAGGAGGCCCATAGGAATGAAGGTGCAATTTGCGATTAGCAATTAGCTCATCGCAAATTAGGAATTTTTCCAAGGGTGCAGGGGTGTCTCAAGAACACCCTGCTGCACCCCTGAAAAAGAAGTTTGGGGGCATATGGCGCACATACATGCCCTAAGGGCATGTATGGGCGTCATATGGCACCTTTTGTTTTTTGGAAAAAAAGCTTTTTGAAAAGAATTCGCAAATTACCACCAACTAGAAGTTGGTGGTAATTTGCAAATCCTTAATGGCATTTTTTGCATATTTTTTGTTTGATATATTGCATTTAAGGAATCGCAAAATTTGCAAATCCTTCAGTGCAATCGCAAAATAAGGAATAGCAAATTTTGCTATTCCTTAATTTGCATCAAACTTGTTTGATACATACCATTTGTCTAATTAGCATTCGCAAAGGCTGAAATTCGCAGAATTTCGGCCTTTGCGAATGCTAATTAGCTTGATACATATGGCCCCAAGTGAGGCCTGTCTTGCAACATGGTGCATCTATTGCATCACTGCTGCATCGGTTTCATGTGGCACGTTTTTTTTACACCATGACACATCTGCCTAAATGCATCAATTTGTAATTTTGTCGCCTCATAGCAAATCTTTTGCACCGCCGCTGCATCAGAAAAGTGACACACAGTGGCGCAAAAGAGGCATACACCTATCATAAATCTGTCCCTAGCATTTTAAATGATTAATTCAGGATGACGATAAGGTGTGGCCTATCCAGAGGTTTGTTTAAGGTGAGGCCTACTCAGGATTGCAGATCAAAGTTACGCTTGATGAAGAATACAGAGGAGATAATACATGTAAAGGCCTACCAATGAAGTAAGTTATGTCCACTTCATTGTGTAGTCATCATAAATCTATCCCTATGCTTCTTATCTTGTTAGAGATGAACTGCCATATGTATCATCAAACTATTTTGCATTTCCTAAATAGCGAATTTTAAGGAATAAATAGCGATTCTTTACCATTCCTAATTTGCAATGAGCAAATTGCTAATTGCAAATTACTCATTCATTTCCATGGGCCAGGAGGCCCATAGGAATGAAGGTGCAATTTGCGATTAGCAATTAGCTCATCGCAAATTAGGAATTTTTCCAAGGGTGCAGGGGTGTCTCAAGAACACCCTGCTGCACCCCCTGAAAAAGAAATTTGGGGGCATATGGCGCACATACATGCCCTAAGGGCATGTATGGGCGTCATATGGCACCTTTTGTTTTTTGGAAAAAAAGCTTTTTGAAAAGAATTCGCAAATTACCACCAACTAGAAGTTGGTGGTAATTTGCAAATCCTTAATGGCATTTTTTGCATATTTTTTGTTTGATACATTGCATTTAAGAAATCACAAAATTTGCAAATCCTTCAGTGCAATCGCAAAATAAGGAATAGCAAATTTTGCTATTCCTTATTTTGCATCAAACTTGTTTGATACATACCATTTGTCTAATTAGCATTCGCAAAGGCCGAAATTCACAGAATTTCGGCCTTTGCAAATATTAATTAGCTTGATACATATGGCCCCAAGTGAGGCCTGTCTTGCAACATGGTGCATCTTTTGCATCACTGCTACATCGGTTTCATGTGGCACGGTGTTTTTTACACCATGACACATCTGCCTAAATGCATCAATTTGTAATTTTGTCGCCTCATAGCAAATCTTTTGCACCGCCGCTGCATCACAAAAGTGACGCACAGTGGCGCAAAAGAGGCATACACCTATCATAAATCTGTCCCTAGCATTTTAAATGATTAATTCAGGATGACGATAAGGTGTGGCCTATCCAGAGGTTTGTTTAAGGTGAGGCCTACTCAGGATTGCAGATGAAAGTTACGCTTGATGAAGAATACAGAGGAGATAATACATGTAAAGGTCTACCAATGAAGTAAGTGATGTCCACTTCATTGCACCAGTCATCATAAATGTATCCCTAAGCTTCTTATCTTGTTAGAGATGAACCGCCATATGTATCATCATACTATTTTGCATTTCCTAAATAGCGAATTTTAAGGAATAAATAGCGATTCTTTACCATTCCGAATTTGCGATGAGCAAATTGCTAATTGCAAATTACCCATTCATTTCCATGGGCCAGGAGGCCCATAGGAATGAAGGTGCAATTTGCGATTAGCAATTATCTCATCGCAAATTAGGAATTTTTCCAAAGGTGCAGGGGTGTCTCAAGAACACCCTGCTGCACCCCTGAAAAAGAAATTTGGGGGCATATGGCGCACATAAATTTTAACAACATTCCTTTACCTCAAAAACGATTTTCAAGTCATAATTTGAAAACACTGCCCACGGGGAAATGACTTAAAATGTCCTTAAGACACATGAAAGTGTTTTTTTAAAGCCTTTGCAACTTTTTTGGGTCACTTTTAACATGGCTATGTAACTCAAACAGTCAAAATCTAAATTTACCATGCACAGGTGGGACCATATTTACAAGGAATGTGCTCCACGGGGAAAGGTCTTTTAGTTTAATATGGGAAAAATGACATCAGAGACACTGAAATGCCTTATAAAGAAGCATACACCATTATGTCCTTGTCATAAATTTAAAAACCATTCCTTTTCCCCAAAAACGATTTTCAAATCATAATTTGAAAACACTGCACATGGGGAAATGACTTAAAATGTCCTTAAGACACATGAAAGCGTTTTTTGATTGCCTTTCCAGCATGGTTGGGTCACTTTTAACATGGCTATGTAACACAAACATTCAAAATCTAAATTTGCCATGCACAGGTGGGAGCATATTTACAAGGAATTTGCTCCACAGGGAAAGGTCTTACATTAAAATGGGAAAAATAACATCAGAGACACTCAATTGCCTTATAAAGAAGCATACACCATTATGTCCTTGTCATAAATATTAAAACCATTCCTTTTCTCCAAAAACGATTTTCAAATCATAATTTGAAAAAACTGCACATGGGGAAATGACTTAAAATGTCCTTAAGACACATAAAAGCGTTTTTTGATTGCCTTTGCAGCATGTTTGTGTCACTTTTAACATGGCTATGTAACGCAAACATTTAAAATCTAAATTTGCCATGCACAGGTGGGAGCATATTTACAAGCAATTTGCTCCCCAGGGAAAGGTCTTACATTAAAATGGGAAAAATAACATCAGAGACACTCAATTGCCTTATAAAGAAGCATACACCATTATGTCCTTGTCATAAATATTATAACCATTCCTTTTCCTCAAAAACGATTTTCAAGTCATAATTTGAAAACACTCCACAGCTCCTATGCACAAAAAAATCCTGTCAGTACTAATACTTCACATTTTCTCCAATTACAATTTCTCAAAGAAACAAAATCTATTTGTAAAACACTTGGGACAAAGCAACATTTGAAAAACACAACTTTCTTCATAATTTTCTCCTTAAAGCACACTATTCTCTATCTAAATTAAAGAAATCTTTTCTCACCTTAGCAAATACTTTGAGTTTCAAAACAGTCTCAGAAACACACCAATTTGTCTTCAGCAGAGCAAAAGGTATGCACTCCAGAGTCTGCAGCTATCAAAAGCACAGAAATGCTGTAATTCTTCACACATATCTCTCATGTCACCCAATCAAAACTCTTCCCTCACTTTTTTTCAAATCAAAACCCTGCCCCCCTCTGCCCTCTCTGCTTTTTTTGCATAGCAACCACCTCTTGGAAGACCTCTGGTGTTTGCAAGTTCACACAACAATGTTGCAATTGAACTCTGAACTCTCAGTGCACCTGCATATCCAGTGCATTCTTTCATTTAATGATTTTTACTTGACCACTCAAAATACATCTTTTAAAGAACTTATCCATGCACCCTAACTTTCTGTTTTCAGCAATCAAAATCCACCAATCACTCTTACTGCTTCATTAACACAGAAACTCCACAGTTTTTTTCATTTTACACTCTTATTTTTTCAACTGCCATTTCATTGCCACACTTCATCTGACTGCAGCAGAACCTTCTCTCACCATGTTTTCTGTCTGGATTGTTGGACATAGTTATATCCACTGGGCTCACAGGTATGCTGAGAACAGAAATTTACCTAACCTCAATTTACAAGATGTGGAAATTAAGTGGTTTGGCCACAGAGGATTAAAATGTCACCAATTGATACCATTGGTGAAAACCTTTATGCATTTGCCAAAACCTGACCTGTTAATTGTGCACTGTGGAGGTAATGACTTGGGCACTTTGACTGGGGTAGGTCTGGAAATGCTTTTAAAGTACACCTTTGAGCAATTAATGGCACTTTTTCCTCAGACTGCCTTGGTATATTCAAATATAGGCCAAAGACAGAAATGGAGGTGGTCGAACCAATTGTGTCCACAAATTGAGAAGTCGAGGAAGCATGTAAACAAATCTGTTTCAGCTTACATGAGAGACCATGGAATGGGCTCCCTGTACAACAATAACTTGCGTTACTACATGCAAGATATCTACAGAGCAGATGGAGTTCACTTCTCAGATGAGGGCAACAGAGTTTTCATTCTGAATTTAAGACTGTGCATTGGTACCTACTTATAAGTACCTAAATGTACCATAAACCCAAAAGCTCTTCTCAGAGCTACCCTACATGTGATCACTCACAATTATTATTTTTCTCTAACTTTTTTCACTAATTTTCAACAAAGTACGCTCCCCGGGGCGCTACCCGGTACGCGAACCGGAAGCTAACCTCGCGAAATTTTAAAAACAAATGTTTTTTTTCGCACATATAAGCCTCCTCAGCCACCCTCAGAAAACCTAGGGGGTCAAGATAAGTCTACCGTGCCCCCTTCTACCCATTCTGAACATTATTTGCCCTCCATCTTGTATCTTAAATCGACCGAAACACAAAATGGTGGACTCCCGTAACGCTTAAGGTTCGCGTACCGGGGCGCTCACCAGTTCGCGTACCGGGGCGCTCCCTGGGAAGCGCACCATCAAAAAAGGTGGGAAACTAATTTACAGAAAAGCGACTGGAGACAATTTCACCAAATATAGATTAGCTCATACTACATACCAATCCCTACCATTTTCACAAATTTGATTGAAATTCCATTTAGCCATTTAGCCTGTAGACCTCTCTAAATACCCTGAGGTAAATTACTTCACAAAACACATCTGAAGTGTTGGAATTGACAACCAATGAAAATTTTACTTTCATTTTCTACTTTTTTTACCTGATATTTCATTGGTTATATACCTGAATATATATAAAGGAAGAGAAGGAAACACAGCCATTTTGACTACTACTTCCTGGTGTACATTTCAATAGGATTTTCACTAATCACTTCAACTTCTTTGTAAAGGTAAGTTGTTATTTTAAAAACTGAAGTATATTGTGCACTATAAGTTAATATGGTAAACATTTTCAGATAGTTATATACTATCCCTCTGTAAGATTTAGACATTGAGAAAGGCTTCTTTATTATAATTATGGATTGATTTAGGTTTCTGTGGTATAATTTTCACAGGCACTTTTTAATAGTACTACTTCACACCTGAAACCATACAGTGCCCATAGATTACTTCTCTGCTATAAACTCACTAGTACCTGTCTGAACTTAAACCCAACAGTGCCCTATCTCTACTGATATATTTATTTTTTATGCAAATTACAGCAAGAAAATGGAAGGAGAGCAGAATATTTCCTTCGAAATTGTTCTGGAGAACAACACAGAAAAAGATATTGAGGACAATGATGACTCAGATTTCATGGATGAATCACGGGACCATGAATTAGTTCAATGTGTAGAATCTGTGGATCATTTACTTCATTATGATGACGGTCAAATGTGGGAACTTATGTTCACTCAACAAGAGGACATATCGGACAGTCAAATGCTAGACGTTCTATTAAATTTTGAAAAACAATCCGAAAAATAAAATTGTATGTAATATTAAAAAATTGTTTGAGTCTTTAATCATTTTTATATGTAATTCATAAACTAGTTAAATGTTAGAAATGTTATTAAATTTTGAAACACAATCACAATAATAAATAATTGCTTAAAAAATAAAAAAAATTAAAAATAATCAACAAAACCAACAATCAATTAACATACAGTATTTGAAAAGTCTATCATTCTTTTTTCCTTATAGTACGCTGCCCAGAACGCTTCCCGGTTCGCGAACCGGGCGCTACCCACGCAAAAAAAACAAAAAAAAAGTTGTTTTTTTTTTTGCCCCGCGGGGCCCTTTTAAAGCCTCCATATCAAACCTAGGGGGTCAGGGAGGATCTACTATGCCCCCTTATGGTCATTTCCCCCTTTGTTTTGGCCTCCTCTTGTCTCTCAATCCTACCGAGAGACAAGATGGCGGCCGCTCCGGACTGTTTAGAATGTTGACAGACACCGGAGAGCCAATCAGCTTCGCTACGCGAAGTTCCGTTACGCGTAAAGTACGCGAACCGGAGCGCTGCCCAGAGCGCGCTTACAGATATATATCTTTTTTTGAACGTTAATTTCTCAAAATCCACTGTAGCACATATATTGAGACCTACAAAAGGCACATCGGGCTACCAGTCCCTACAATTTTGCCAAGTTTCGTGGAAATCCATTCAGCGGTTCGGGCTAAAAGTGAGGCCAACCGCCCTATGGAAAACTCAATGTTAAAAACACGTTTTGGGACCCCCCTTTTTTCTCGGCCCCCCCTTGACGACCCCCCCCCCCAAATTTCCAGGGGCTGCTCAGAAACAAAATGTTCCATTTTCCAGAAAATTTCAGCCAATTCCATCCACAAACGCCAAAGTTATTAGACATAGAATTTTCAAAAATCCCATAGGGAAAAAATCCTAACTATATATACCTACTGGCGACCGCCAGTAGGTAATATATATATATATATATATATATATATATATATATATATATATATATATGATCAAGACAGCTTGTCTGTCGAAACGCGTAACCTAACTTAAATAAACCGTTCTGGTTTACCTTCCGAGAGTGAGTCCTTCTTTGAAGAGAATTCTGTGTGCATTAAATAATGCCGGGAGACCCGCCTGGCATGACGCACCACCTGTCAACAGGCCACAGACTCCGGTAATCTGGGTCATCTCGTGGATGTGTATTACCTACTGGCGGTTCGCCAGTAGGTAGTTATAGTTAGGATTGGCTACCATAGGAAATCCGCAACATTCTATTGGGAATAACTCTGGCGCCGCTTGAGGAATTTGTGTGTAATTTTCCAAAATGTCGGCCAGCTCCGCTGAGCTCCTTCCTTGAAAGTTTCAGGGGGATTCGTGAAGTGGGGGCTGAGAAAAAAGGGGGGTCCCAAAACGTGTTTTCCCCATGTTAATTTCCATAGGACGGTCTGACAAGTCAACAGCCCGAACCGCTGAACGTAATTACGCCAAACTTGGCAAAATTGTAGGGACTGGTACGCAGATGTGCCTTTGCTATATTTGCTGAAAATTGCTCCAGTGTTTTTTTGAAAATTAACTTCAAAAACACATATATATCTATAAGCGCTCTCCAAGCGCTCAGAGGTGCGCGTACCGGGGAGCGCACCCGGCGCGCTACGGGAGTGCGTGAGCAGAAAGCTGATTGGCTGTCGGGTGTCTGTCAACATTCTAAACAGTCCGGAGAGTCCGCCATCTTGTATCTCGGTAGAATCGAGACACAAGAGGTGAAAAAGAAAGGGGGATATAATTAAAAGGGGGCAGAGTAGACACATCCTGACCCCCTAGGTTTTCTGAGGGGGGCCCAGAAGGATCCTGAAGAGCAAAAAAACTTTTTTTTTTTGTTGAAATTTTCACGGGGTAAGTGCTGGGTGCGTTCCCGGGTACGCTCTCCGGTACGCGCACCCTGAGCGCACCACGGGGAAAAACAGTGTAAAAAAATAGAGTAAAAAAATAAAGTTGAGTGTTTAGAGGTAAGTTAGCTCTGAAAAGAGCTGTTGTGTTAAGTGGGTGTTTTTTGTACCTACAAGTAGGTATCAATGCAGATTCTTATATTCAAGAGGAAAACTCTATTCCCCTCATCTGTAAAATGAACACACCATCTCTCCTATACATGCCTTGCGTGTTTTAACGCAAGTTGTTGTGGTAAATGGAACCCATACCATAGTCTCTGAGGAAAGCAGAAACCGTTTTATTTACATGTTTCCTTGCTTTCTCAATCTGTGGACAAAATTGGTTGGACCAGTTCCATTTTTGCCTTTTGCATATATTAGAAAATACCAAGGCAGTTTTTGGAAAAAGTGACATCAATTGCCCAGAGATGTCCTTTAAAAGCATTTCCAGACCTACCCCAGTCAAAGTGCCCAGGTCATTTCCACCACAGTGCACAATTATAAGGTCAGGGTGTGGTAAATGCATAAAGGATTTTACCAATGGTATCAATTGGTGACTCCTCAATCCTCTCTGTCCAATCCATACAATGTCCACATTTGGTAAATCAAGGTTGTAAATACCTCTGTTAGCTGCGTATTTTTGACTCCAGTGGACATAGCTATGACCCACAAACCAGACTTTTGGCATTTTGAAGGTAGATGTGCTTCTAGTCAGATGAGTTGTGGAAGTGAAATGGCAGTTTTATTATGAAAAAAAGTGGTTGAGAATCAGTGCAGATGAATAACCAGAAATGATTGGAGCTTTGTTAAAAATCTCCACTGAAAATTAGGGTGCATGCTTTTTTTTGTAAGAAGTCATTTCAATGGTTGAGAAAAAGTCATTTAAAGAAACATTGTATTTCATTAGCTAGTAGATTGAGAGGTCAAACAGCCTTGATGGATTGTTTTGCAACATAGTATGATGAACTTGTGAACTGTGTCCTGGTTTAAGAGGGAGTTACCATGGTTACTTGGTGAATGAGCACTAGGGGGATGGGTGAATGTTATGTGAGTTTCAAAGTCTTGAAATGTACAACCAATTAAAATGTGCAGTTTGGTTTTGAATTTGTGTGGGAACAATTTTTATTGGCTATGTACAAGAATATGGGTCTGAAATGAGAAAGAATCTGTGCCATTATTGAAAGGCTCCAGTGAAGGAAGCATTATTCAGAGATTCTGCTTAAGAATATCGGTTGACTGTGACTGACACTGTTTTACATCTTCCAAAGCATTTTTAAAGGTGAGTAATGATTCTTTTAAAAAAGATAGAGAGCTTAAAGATTTTTGACAAGTATCACAGTGAGTGTCTGTGTGAATTAAGGAATTATATTTTTACCTTTTTCCATAATGTTAGCTGTGTGTTTATAAGGTAGACTTCTTTATAAATTGTTTTTTATGCTTGGATTCAATGCAGGTTTAGAAATTGTGTAATGGTTTCATTGAACTTGTAAATATGCTCCTTTTTTTGAAGCGCCTTGTGCAACCTTTAACATGGGTGGAAGCAGTGAATGTATGGAGAGGGATAGGAATAGCAGATAGAAAACCATATGAAATGGTGTGGGAGATGCATAAAGTATTTCAGTAATGGTATCAATTGAGATGGAATATAAGATAAAGAGGGGCATATTTACAAGACTCTTGCGCAATTTTTGACATGGGTGCAAGCAGAAAATGCATGCAGAATAATAAAATTGGCACCCAGACAAGAATATGAAATGCCGTGAGAGATGTTTAAAGGTTTTTTTAATGGCATAAATTGAGATAGAATATACAAAAAAAGAGAGGCAAATTTACAAGCTGCGTGCGCAATCTTTGACATAGCTGTGTGTTTATAAGGTAGACTT
This sequence comes from Lissotriton helveticus, assembly GCF_964261635.1. Taxonomy (NCBI): domain Eukaryota; kingdom Metazoa; phylum Chordata; class Amphibia; order Caudata; family Salamandridae; genus Lissotriton; species Lissotriton helveticus. The sequence goes on along the minus strand of NC_136070.1, from coordinate 500,971,700 downwards.
CTTTATAAATTGTTTTTATGCTTGGATTCAATGCTGGTTTAGAAATTGTGTAATGGTTTCATAGGACTTGTAAATATGCTCCTTTTTTTGAAGCGCCTGGTGCAACCTTTAACATGGGTGGAAGCAGTGAATGTATGGAGAGGGATAGGAATAGCAGATAGAAAACCATATGAAATGGTGTGGGAGATGCATAAAGTATTTCAGTAATGGTATCAATTGAGATGGAATATAAGATAAAGAGGGGCATATTTACAAGACTCTTGCGCAATGTTTGACATGGGTGCAAGCAGAAAATGCATGCAGAATAATAAAATTGGCACCCAGACAAGAATATGAAATGCCGTGAGAGATGTTTAAAGGTTTTTTTTATGGCATAAATTGAGATAGAATATAAAAAAAGAGGCATATTTACAAGCTGCGTGCGCAATCTTTGACATAGCTGTGTGTTTATAAGGTAGACTTCTTTATAAATTGTTATTTATGCTTGGATTTAATGCTGGTTTAGGAATTGTGTAACGGTTTCATTGCACTTGTAAATATGCTCCTTTTTTTAAAGCGCCTTGTGCAACCTTTAACATGGGTGGAAGCAGTGAATGTATGGAGAGGGATAGGAATAGCAGATAGAAAACCATATGAAATGGTGTGGGAGATGGATAAAGTATTTCAGTAATGGTATCAATTGAGATGGAATATAAGATAAAGAGGGGTATATTTACAAGACTCTTGTGCGCATGTTTGACATGGGTGCAAGCAGAAAATGCATACAGAATAATAAAATTGTCCCCAGACAAGAATATGAAATGCCGTGAGAGATGTTTAAAGGTTTTTTTATGGCATAAATTGAGATAGAATATACAAAAAAAGAGAGGCATATTTACAAGCTGCGTGCGCAATCTTTGACATTAATGCTGGTCCAGAGATAGTGTAATGGTTTCATTGGCATATTTACAAGCCGCGTGTGCAATGTTTGACATTAATGCTGGTCCAGAGAAAGTGTAATGGTTTCATTGGCATATTTACAAGACGTGTGCGCAATGTTTGACATTAAAGCTGGTCCAGAGATAGTGTAATGGTTTCATTGGCATATTTACAAGCCGCGTGCGCAATGTTTGACATTAATGCTGGTCCAGAGATAGTGTAATGGTTTCATTGGCATATTTAGAATCCGCATGCGCAATGTTTGACATTAATGCTGGTCCAGAGATAGTGTAATGGTTTCATTGGCATATTTACAAGCCGCGTGAGCAATGTTTGTCATTAATGCTGGTCCAGAGATAGTGTAATGGTTTCGTTGGCATATTTACAAGCCGCGTGCGCAATCTTTGACATTAATGCTGGTCCAGAGATAGTGTAATGGTTTCATTAGCATTTTTACAAGCCGCGTGCACAATGTATGACATTAATGCTGGTCCAGAGATAGTGTAATGGTTTCATTGGCATACTTACAAGCCGCGTGCGCAATGTTTGACATTAATGCTGGTCCAGAGATAGTATAATGGTTTCATTGGAATATTTACAAGCCGCGTGCGCAATGTTTGACATTAATGCTGGTCCAGAGATAGTGTAATGGTTTCATTGGCATATTTACAAGCCGTGTGCGCAATGTTAGATATAATGTACCATGTCTGTCTCTGCCAACAGTATGTGTGACTCAGCATAAGATCACAGTGATGGGTGAATCAAACTTCAGTCACAGTGTGATCTTAGGCACATGATCAGAATGTTAGATATAAATTACCATGTGTGTCTCTGCCAAAAGTATGTGTGACTATGCCTAAGATTACAATGATGGGTGAATCAAGCTTCACTTACAGTGTGATCTTAGGCAGATTAGTAGGATTTTAGATATAATGTACCATGTCTGTCTCTGCCAACAATATGTGTGACACCGAGGGCGAGATCTATTGCATTTTCAATGTTTGTTTACTTTAGTTCAATCAAGAAGGCATTCAGATGTGTCACACATTTGCCATACATTCTGAATGTTAGCATTCTAGTTGCTCATTATATCAAGCTTCACTCACAGTGTGATCTTAGGCAGATAAATAGGATTTTAGATATAATGCACCATGTCTGTCCCTGCCGACAGTATATGTGACTCTGCCTAAGATCACAGTGATGGGTGAATCAAGCTTCAGTCACAGTGTGATCTTAGGCACGTGATCAGAATGTTAGATATAATGTACCATGTCTGTCTCTGCCAACAGTATGTGTGAATCTGCCTAAGATTACAATGATGGGTGAATCAAGCTTCACTTACAAAGTGATCTTAGGCAGATTAATAGGATTTTAGATATAATGTTCCATTTCTGTCTCTGCCAACAGTATGTGTGACAACGAGGGCGAGATCTATTGCATTTTCAATGCTTGTTTACTTTAGTTCCATCAAGAAGGCATTCAGATGTGTCACACATATTTCTAAAATCCTATTAATCTGCCTAAGATCACACTGTGAGTGAAGCTTGATATAATGAGCAACTAGAATGGTAACATTCAGAATTTATGGCAAATGTGTGACACATCTGAATGCCTTCTTGATGGAACTAAAGTGAACAAGCATTGAAAATGCAATAGATCTCGCCCTCGGTGTCACACATACTGTTGGCAGAGACACACGTGGTACATTATATCTAACATTCTGATCATGTGCCTAAGATCACACTGTGACTGAAGCTTGATTCACCCATCACTGTGATCTTAGGCAGAGTCACATATACTGTCGGCAGGGACAGACATGGTACATTATATCTAAAATCCTATTAATCTGCCTAAGATCACACTGTGAGTGCAGCTTGATATAATGAGCAACTAGAGTGCTAACATTCAGAATTTATGGCAAATGTGTGACACATCTGAATGCCTTCTTGATGGAACCAAAGTAAACAAGCATTGAAAATGCAATAGATCTCGCCCTCGGTGTCACACATACTGTTGGCAGAGACAGACATGGTACATTATATCTAAAATCCTATTAATCTGCCTAAGATCACACTGTAAGTGAAGCTTGTTTCACCCATCATTGAAATCTTAGGCAGAGTCACACATACTGTTGGCAGAGACAGACATGGTACATTATATCTAACATTCTGATCATGTGCCTAAGATCACACTGTGACTGAAGCTTGATTCACCCATTACTGTGATCTTAGGCAGAGTCACATATACTGTCGGCAGGGACAGACATGGTACATTATATCTAAAATGCTATTAATCTGCCTAAGATCACACTGTGAGTGAAGCTTGATATAAGGAGCAACTAGAGTGCTAACATTCAGAATTTATGGAAAATGTGTGACACATCTGAATGCCTTCTTGATGGAACCAAAGTAAACAAGCATTGAAAATGCAATAGATTTGGTGTGATCTTAGGCACATGTCCACCATATTACATGTAATCTACCATCTCTTTCTCTGCAAGCAGAATGTGTGTCTCTGCTCATATTATTTCAAAGTATCTACAGGCCAAAAACAGACCACCTATATATATAAACAAGACATAACATTAATTAGTAAATCGTTTCTGACAGAAAGCAAAGCACATGTAATGTAAATGAGCCTTTTGTTGTATACTAGTGTTTATATTGTTTACTTATTGTAATTGATGTGTAATATGTTTGTAGTGGTCTATAATATGTTATTTTTTATTTACTACAGATTATAATCATCTATACAAACAAACTAAAAGACGCCTTCTAAAGCAAGAAGAGAAAACAATTCTAAAAGAACATTAAGGTCTAAGGAAAAAGAAAATCAACAACCAACCAAAATAAAATCTTCAGAGAAAAAGAAAAATGCTCCTGGTAAGCAAACTAAAAATGTTCCCAGGAACCTATTGAAATGTCAAGAAAAAAAAAGTTTTTTTAGAAAGAACAATGAAACACCTGTAATTTCAAAGAAAACAGGATGTCCTTCTAAAAATGTTAGACCTGTACAAGGAGATGATATTTTGCATACCAAAAGAAGAAGCAAGCAATTTTCTGAAATACGTAGACGAATGTTTTACAACAGAAAAGTATGACATTTTTTAAAAAATGTAAAGAGGTATAAAAAAAAGACCGCTTTTTACAAGAAAAAAAAACATAGTTAAGATTGTGGATGAAGCATTTAAAGTGAAAAATAAATTGTTTAGTTTAGTAATGAATAGAATTCGTACACTTGATAGGGTAATCAATGTGTTCAAAACAAAATGTAAGTGGATGAGAGTAATTAATCGAACTAATTTCTGTGATGTTTTTTCTGGAGAATGGAAGCATAGTTCAAGTTCTAAGCAATTTTTTAATGAAGAAAGTTACTTTCAGGATAATGATTTGGTGCATGCAGTTGACACCAGTGGTCGAGCATATGAGGTGAAGGACGGTTGTCTGGTTGAAAAAGAAGAGATTGTGCCTAGAAATACAGAAGAGGTGTTACCAGATGAAGTTTTAGGGAGATGTCCTAAGGCTACAGTGTATACATGGAATTGTAGTAGTATTTGTAGTGTCCGACAGGAATCAATTGATTTGTTTCGCACTTTCTTACGGACATTTACTAAGAAAAGTGTGAAACAAAAAATGAAAATTTTACAAGAGTTAGATCCTTGTAGAGTGAGAGAAAAAACAGGTTTGCAAGGGCATTCACTGGCTTGTCCTTCAAGAAAAGTATGTCAGAGTGTTTTTCACCATTTTAGGATGTTAGCAGTGCATCATAATAAAGTGAGGAAATTAGTGAGAAGGTTGTACTATGCAAAAAGTCCAGCACTTAAACTAAAACAGTTAAACAGTGCTCTTTTGCATGGAACTGAATTAGATGTGAAAAACATTTGTGATGAAATTGAGTTTTGTTACTTTGGTGAAAAAGAGGTCAGTGCAGAAATTGATACAGTAATAGAAGGTAATGTAGAAGAGAATGTAGAGATTTTAAGTACAGAAAAATTTGAAAATGAAATTATAAAGTTTAAAGTCAATTCAAGTGAAAGGCCTAATTTTTCTTGTGTTTGTTGTCGACGAACTCATTATAAACATCAGACTAGATTAGTTGATTTATATGTAAAAAGCGAAAAGATAATTAATAATGAGTGGAAGGATTTTGCAACTTATTTGTTGGTTGAAAATTGTTTTGATTTGGGCTCTGATCAATGTATTTGTACATATTGCTATAATAAATTAAATGAAAACAAAATGCCTGCTAGAGCTGTTCATAATAATATGGAGTTGGTAGACATTCCTTCTGAATTGATGGATTTAAATACCTATGAGTCTATTCTGATTCAATGTGTGCATCCTTTTCAGGCTATTGTTCGCATGGAGCCTAAGACAGGGAAATTGCCTCCTTCAGATTTACAGAGAGGATTAAAGGGAAGAGTTGTTTATTTGCCTCTAGATTTTAAGAAAAATATTGATACAATTGGTGTTGAAAAAGTAGAAGAGGAACCTCTAGTTATTCTAGTTAATGGTGTTCCGACAAAAAATTAGAAAATCTGGCAAGAATTAGTGGATGTTAGGAAAGTCAAAAAGGCAACGTTGTATTTGGTAAAAAATAATCAGTACTATAAAAATTTGTATGTGGGAGAAGAGGAAACAACTGTACAAGACGACACTGATGTCTCTGCTGGGCAAATAGAAAAAGTTGATGTCTCTAGAAGTGAAGAAATTTACGAACATTATAGTGTTCATCCATTGCATTCCAAAGAAGTAATGGGGAATGCTATTGACTTGTTTCAGATGAAAAAATCCGAAGGAAGTCCCATTAGTGTATGGGAAGAAAGTTTGGAAGCTCGTTGTTTTCCACAGTTATTTCCAACAGGTGAAGGTGGATGATATGACGACCGACCTGTTCAAATTCCTGCATCTGAATACCGGACTCCAAGATTATATGCAGAAGATCCAAGGATTCGTCAATGCATTCCATATTTGTTCCATCTACTGTTTGAGAGTGACTTGTCTGGACTTTCCTATGCAGTAAACCATATACTGAAAAGTGGAGCACATCTACAAAATGTTTCGGCAAGGGATTTTATGGGTAAAGTGAAACTGCAAGACAGTGTTTTGGAATCTCAGCTAATTAATCTCATGGCATGTCAGCGTGGTACTAACGAGTATTGGTACCGTCGTCATGGGGAATTGAAATGTATGCTAAGAAACTTAGGAACTCCTACATGGTTCCTCACTCTTAGCTGTGCTGAGTATGCTTGGGAAGACTTACTTGAATTTCTACGAGAGGCAAATAAAAATATTGAAAATATTGAATACAAGACACCTGGAGAACTGTGTTATTTGGATCCAGTTAATGTATGCAGGTATTTCAATCATAGGTTTGAAGCTATGATGTCTTTTATGACAAACAAAAAAAATCCTCCGCTTGGAGAGGTGTTGGATTTCTTTTGGAGAAAGGAGTATCAAGCAAGAGGTGCTCCTCATATACATATGCTGCTATGGATTAAAGATGCACCTAAATTTGGAACAGATTCATATGAGAAAGTGATGAGTTTCATTGAGCAGTATTCTACATGTTCTGTTCTGAAAAGTACAGAAGAAAACAATTTAAGACACCAAGTTTTACGCTTTCAAAGCCATCGTTGTGGGAAATACTGTCGTCGAAAATACAAATCCAAGGACAAATGCTATACGAAATGTCGTTTTGCATTTCCACGTCCAGTAACATTGAAAGGAAGAATCAACAATTCTATGTCTTCTCTGCGACATACTGTGACAAGGAAATCACCCAAAAATACATACAACCTAAGAAGAAATGAGGAATCCAAATTTATAAATGACTACAACCCAGTTATTTTGTCCATGTGGAATGCTAACATGGATATTCAATATGTGGCTGACAACTCTATTGCTGTGGCTCGATATGTGACGTCTTACATCACAAAATCAGAAAAAATGGAACTGAAGGAAATGTGGGAGAAAATTTCACATGAAAAGAGTCTAAGCAAGAAATGATACAGTTACAGTCTGAAGATGTTGTCGCATCGAGAAATTGGAGCATATGAATGTTCTGATAGGTTGTCATCAGCAAGTCTATATGCCAAATCTAGAACCTTCATTTGGGTGAGTCTAGGTCTTGCTGCAACAAAAAAACAGAGTTTTGAAATCTGTACAAGAAATAGAGTATTTGGCGGAGAAAGAACCAGACAGTACAGATATTTTAAAGACAAACATGTTGGATACATACTATCCAAATAGAAGTACTCACCTTGAGAACGCTTGTCTCTATGAAGTTCTGCAAACCTACATTTTTAAAAAGAACGTCACAGAAGACATCAATAAAGGTGTATATGCTGTAATTGGATGTGAAGGCTGTCTAGTAAAACAAAGAAAAGGCCATTTGATTAATCATCGAAAATTGAGTTGTGATTCTCCAGACAAAAGGGAATTTTATTACTTAGCTCTTTTGCAACTCTTTAAGCCTTGGCGTAGAGAAGAGGAACTACTTGGAGATTTTCTTACTTATGAAGATTCGTTCAATGCAACCAAGGATACGATAGAATGTCCTGTTTTTTCAAATTATTTGCAAATGTTGAACGAGGAAATACAACAAGAAGCTACAATTGCAGCAGAGATTGCTAGAGACAGTTCTCAAGATACTCAGAGTTCTGCTTCATTGAGTCAGGATCCACTAGGAGGACCAATTATACAAAATGAAGCTGCCACTGCCATGGATGAAGTTGAAAGAGCCATGGAACAAGCTCAGGAGGATGGAGTTGACTTAGAAGATTTGGAAAAAGAACTAAACGTTGAGCAGAGACAAATATATGACCAAGTCACAGAACAAATTGAGCATGGTTTATCTCATGAGAAAAAAGAGTGCTCGTGTACATCATTTGTACCTATCCGACTGTATGTGAGTGGAGAAGCAGGAACTGGGAAAAGTTTCCTGATTAAAGCGATTGCAACATATTTGCAGAAAACAACGGAGTCATCGCTCTCTTGTGTTGTTACTGCTTCAACTGGGTTGGCAGCACACAACATTAAAGGGATTACTTTACATCGCTTATTGATGCTGCCAGTGGAGCATGATAACAAATTACAATACCACAAGCTATCTGGAGAAGCTTGCTGTGAAGTTTCAAGAGTCCTAAAGAAAATGAAACTTCTTATCATTGATGAAGTAAGTATGGTATCAAATGTAATGCTTGCTTTTGTGCATTTAAGAATGCAAGAAATTCTTAAAACAGACTATGATGTATTGTTTGGAGGCAAACCCATCATTGTTTTTGGAGATCTACTGCAACTAACTCCAGTGAAAGGATAGCCAGTGTTTAAAATGCTTACGCATGAAGATACCAGGAAGTGCTTAGGAAGCATTGGAAATGTTAACATATGGTTAAATTTCAAATATGCAGATCTACTTCAAAATATGCGACAGGCAAAGGATGAAGTTTATAAAAATATTCTACAAGATGTAAGAATTGGGAAACTAACTGAGCATGGCAAAGAAGCTTTACATGGACGATTAATTTCACATTTGTTTGCAAAGGAAAATATTCTCCCAGAGAATATTTTTAAGAAAATTCCTGAAAACAAATCTGTCATATGCTTGATGCCAACTCTGCAAGAATGTTCAATCTTCAACACCAAAATGTTAAAGTTGGAAAATCAAGAGATTGTGAAACTTGAAGCTATTGATAAAATAGAACATGAAGGAGCAACTATTATTTTGTCAGAAAAGTTGAAATCAAAATTAGATTCTTTAGAGAAGACAATATCTAAAACTGCTGGTATGGAAAAGACTCTGCATGCATCTTTAAATTGTCGTATAATTTTACGACGTAATTTACATGTGGAAAGAGGTTTAGTAAATGGAGCAAGGGGTCATGTTGTGGATTTTGTGAATTACCGAAATAGAGATGGAATTGAAATTATAAAAATTAAATTTGATGGTATTGAAGAAGTACAACAAATCAGTCGTTGTTCTGATCGTTTTTTGCTAGTGAAAGATTTATATGTCCTCAGAAAACAGTTTCTTGTTTCTTTGGCATATGCAGTAACTATTCATAAATCTCAAGGTTTAAGTGTTGATAGTGCTTTGGTGAATATTGGAAATTCTGTGTTCAAGGAGGGTATGGCATATGTTGCTTTATCTCGAGTCAGATCTTTATCTGGATTGTACTTGATTGATTTTGATGAGACAAAGATTAATGCAGATCTAAATTGTGTAAAAGAATATAATAGGTTAAGAAGAGAGTATGCTCCAAATTTACCTCAATATCCTCTGTTTGAAAAGCATGTGGTAGGCCGAAAAAGAAGAAATGAGAAAAATTGTAGTGAAGTTGTAGCAAAAAGAAAAAAAGTAGATGAAACAGTAATTGTAAGCAGAAACGAAATGGATTCAATTAAAGATGTTGTTGGATTTCAGTTTGAAAATAGTTCTGGTGTCAACTGCTATGCTAATGTAGTGGTTAATGTTGTTTTTTTTCTCCAAACTGTAAAAGAACAGATTGCTGATAATCGTGATCAAACACTTTGTTGTTTATTAAATTCTGTATTAGAGAAATGTAGCAGTGATAGAACAAAAATACAAAGTGTTTCTGAAATTCGAAAGGTTTTAGACATATGTTCTGATCTAAATCAATTTACACAGAATATTCAGCAAGATTGTCAGGAATTTCTAATGTATATGCTCGTTGTTTTGCAAGATGAAGGTGTAGATGTAGAAAATCTTTTTGGCCTTTCTTATAAATGGCAACATGACTGTGACAATTGCTCCTTTTCAAGTAGTACTACAGTAGACACTGAGAGATTTATATATTTGACTTTACTAGACTGCAAATCAGTGTCTTTTAATAATCTAGTTAGAGCAGCAAATCTAAACATGGTCTGTAGTCAATGTATATCTGCAAAGCTATCAACTTTATTTTTTTTATTTTATTTTTTATCGATTGATGATGGTTTATTGATGGATTTCAGGTAATCATTCAAGTATCATCTAAGGATCATATAAGTATACTCAAGTTTCTCCTAAGCCCCACCAGGAGCAGCTCTCTTGCTACTCAGCCCTCTCTTCCAACTGTCATCCATCCACACACCACACATTCCATATTACCTCACACACTCAACATTCCACATTTCACCCAGATAGGGCTGAGCAGCAAGACAGGATAATAAGAAAGGCAGTGGCATCCAAACCAGGATACCAAACCACCTTCCCCCTTACAAATCAACAAAAGAATAGCGTAAAGTATGAGAATGGTCATTCTAAAATTGGATCTTACAATGTAGAATAGAAATTATGAATAGCGTAAAGTATGAGAATGGTCATTCTAAAATTGGATCTTACATTGTAGAATAGAAATTATGAATAAATACATAAAAGTATCTATAACGACCACCCCTTCCCCCTTTATCAACTTTATTTTTAAGAAGATATGGACAGTATGTTATTTTAATGTTCCAACGATGTAGACCTGATGGAACTAAATTGACAATGTGAGTGGTGACTAATTTTATGTGATATTCTCTAAACTTGTGAAAAACTACAATGTGAAAATTAGGCCTCTCTGCGGGTGGCAGAATGAGGGCACTGTGTGTTTTTAAAATACCCCTCACACACTATGAATCCCATAGTGTCATTCTCCCATCATTGGGGTCTTCCCGTCCCTCTACTGGGCGGGGCGTGCTTCAACCTATGAGTGACGCGGGAGCACTTCTATTTTTGACAATAGGCTATGTGATGTGATAAGGATAGTGATATGTGTTAAGGAGTGTAGGGACCTGTTTACGTGAATGGTGGTGTAAAAAGGGGTAAAAATTCCCTGGCTAGTCGAAAAAATTAATTTTAATGGCTTCGCAAGCTGGGAACATTAAAAAGGGGTTAGTAAGTAGAATCACAAGTGTAGTCTACTTTGTCGACATGACATGTTTCATAGGCAGACCCCACCTGCCTAGGGGGTGCGTCTCTGATGGTGAGATTCTGCTGCCCAAAAACAGCGTGAGTGACTATGTTAAAACTTTCCTCCTTAGTAACCGGTCAACTAATCACCCTGAGACGCAGGCTCATGAGGTCCTATCACCACGCTTCAAATGTATGTATCAATTGTAGCATGCTTGCACATTTGGAGGCATTTGCCATCATCTTACACATCATCACACATAAAATTAGTCACCACTCACATTGATAGAATCCCATTGTTTACTAGTCTAGTTCAGGAGGGTGATTCTATCATCTCCTCTACACTTCCCCAATTGATTTTTTGGAACTAAATTGACAACATTAATTAAAAATGTTGTGGCTTCTCAATTATCAATTTCAGGAAGAACCTTTACAACTGCAGCAATTATTTACCATGATGGTCCTTCAACAACATCAGGACATTACACATGTTATTTAAAATGTCAAAAAGGCTGGAAGCTCTGTAATGATACTCAATTGACTTTCAAACAACGTTTGCCTTCTGACTTACTAAATTCTTACCTAGTGTTCTTACAACCGAAATTTTAGGGAAGGTAATTGGCCTATGAAGATTGCAACAGTTAATGTAACTTAGTTTGCTCTTCAAAATTACTTTCTGAATGAGAGTGATGAAGATAATAAAAAACATGTCGTTCTCATAGAGATAGTATATGTTTATCATATAGTGTGTGCTGTGAGTATTATACAAATTATTTATAAAAAAGTAAGTTAGAGGTGGAAGTAAAACTCTTGTTTCATAATGTAAAAGATGTTGGAGCTTTTCTTTCAGAAAGTCGGGTAAATGAGACATTAAGAATACTCTGGACTAATTTCCATAGAAAAGGGCTTTCCATATACTATTTGGCCTCGTGGAAAAGTGGATGGATCAAAAGTGAGTTTAGATATGGTTTTTAAAATTTTACATTATTTAAGAAATTATTTAATGGGTTTTTTAAACACAATCATTTTGATTGTGGTTTTTTTGCCCGCTGTTATATGATGAGTACTATTGAAGTCACTGTTTTTAGTGAAATTCAATATATTCTGAAAACAGCAAAAATAAACCATTTAACATGACGTTGAAATATTTTGTATTTCCAATTAATATTAAATATATATTATTTTCCCATTCTCTTATGGTCACTTATCTATTTCCACCCTCTATCACTCCTCTTAAGTCATCCTCACTGGCCTTTTTTCACTCTCCCTCACCTCCCTTCCCATATTCCACTTTCCTCACTTATTCTCATTAACCACTCCTTCACTGCCCTTTCCCTCTCTCCCATTCACTACTTTCCAGCTGTCAGTCATTCTACTTCACTCCCCTTCCCCTTGTTTTCTTTCTTTGTTTCCTCAATAATTCCCCTTCTCTCACTCACCTTATTACACTTCACTCACTCCTTCTCTCACTTCCTCTGTCCTCTCACATCCTCACTCCCTTTCCCTCACTCCCTGTCTCTTAGCTTCAGTCTCTCGATCCTCTTACTCTCTCACTCCTCTTCCGTCATCCTTACTCCCTAAAACTCACCCACACTCCCTTACTTATCTTTCTTTGGTCTCTTACTCAGTTTCTTTCTGCCAGTGTTTCCTTCACTACCTCTATGTTCTCACTCTTTCACTTCCTTTGTCTCAAGCTCATTTGCTTTTATCCTCTTTTTATTTTCCTTTTTTATCTACCTCACTCTCCTGAACTCACCCTCCCTCATCCTTGTTCCCTTACTTCAGTTCGTTCAGTTATCCTCAATCATCATCTGTGACTACCCTTCTTCTTTCTTTCGTCACATACTCACCTTTTCCTAGTCCCTTTGCTTCACTTTTCTTCCCTTTCTTCCCTTCCTTTGCTCTCTCAGTCATTCTCCTTCCCTTACTCACCTTACTGCCCTTTACTCACTGTTTGTCTTACTCCCTCTATTCTCTCATATTCTTACTTGACTTCCCTCACTCCATATCTGTTACCTTCACTCCCATTGTGTCCTCACTGTCTTACAAGCCTACATTCACCCTCACTGAAATTCCATGCCTCATTGGCATTAATCCACTGTTATTCACTCCTGCTTCTCTGTCACTCACTCCCCTTTCTTTTCTCCCCTTTCTGCTTTTAGTTTTCGTAATGCATATTTCTTTAGGATCTTACTCACCTTCAGTTTATTTCTCTCTCTTGCTCTTGTTCACTGTCACTGAATGTATCTATGTCATTATCCTTTTAGCAATTTGCTCTCTCTCTATTTCTTTTTAACTCTCTCTGACCTTCACCATTCCTTTGTTTTTCGTTCTGACTACTTCACTTCCATTTTATCTCTTACTGACCTTTTATGACTTTTAATGTCGTACTTTGTCTCTTGTATTGTAAAATATATATTATAAATATTCTAATTATTTTTTATCTTTCACAGATATAAATTTTAATGGAAATATGATATTAAATTTACATTACTTATAAGGTAAGTTTGATGTACAATATTTATTTTCTCTATACTGTTTTCCATAACCTCACTACTCTTCTTTGATGCTCCCACACCTCTTGTTCCCTTATTGCGCGTGCCTCACTTATTCTGAATCCCCACGTTTACTCTCTTTTTTCACACTCTTCTCTTACACTCACCTTCTTTCAGACCTTCTCCTTTACTTTCTTTCCTCTCTCTTCTCTTACTTCATTGTTTTATTTTTTTCTCTTCCTTTACTCTCCTTACTCCACTTCACTTACTCCTTCTCTTTCTTTCTCTGTCCTCTTACTTCTACACTCCCCTTCCCTCAATCTCTTTCTGTTAGCCTCATTCTCTCCATCCCCTTAGTCTCTCACTCCTCTTCTGTCACCCTCACTGCCTATAACTCAGCCATACTCCCACACTCACCTTCTTTCAGACCTTCTTCTTTAGTTTGCTTCCTCTCTCCTTCCTTCCTTTGCTCCTTCACTCTTTTCTCTACCCTTACTTTCTTATTCCACTGTACTAACTCCTTCTCTTACTCCTTCTGTCCTCTTACCTGTACACTCCCCTTCCCTCATTCTCTCTCTGTTAGCCTCATTCTCTCTGTCCTCTTAGTCTCTCACTCCTTTTCTATCACGCTCACTCCCTATAACTCAGCCATACTCCTACACTCACCTTCTTTCAGACCTTCTCCTTTACTTTCCTTCCTCTCTTTTCCCATCCTTCACTCCTTCACTCTTTTCCCTTCCCTTACTCCCCTTACTTCACTTCAGTAACTGCTTCTGTCAATCCCTCTGTCCTCTAACTTACTCCCCTTTTCTCACTCTCTCTCTGTTACCCCCATTCTCTCCGTCCTCTTAGTCTCTCACTCCTCTTCTGTCACGCTCACTCCCTGTTACTGAGCCATACTCTCACACTCATCTTTTTTCAGACCTTCTCCTTTACTTTCCTTCCTATCTCTTCCCATCCTTCCCTCTTTCACTGTTTTCCCTTCCCTTACTCTCCTTACTCCACTTCACTAATTCCTTGTCTTACTCCCTCTGTCCTCTTACTTCTACACTCCCCTTACCTCATTCTCTCTCTGTTAGCCTCATTCTCTCCGTCTCTTTAGTCTCTCACTCCTCTTCTGTCACGCTCACTCCCTATAACTCAGTTATACTCCCACACTCACCTTCTTTGAAACCTTCTCCTTTACTTCCCTTCCTCTCTCTTCCCATCCTTTGCTCCATTCACTCTTTTCCCTTCCATTATTCCCCTTACTCCACTTCAGTAACTCCTTCTCTCAATCCCTCTATCCTCTAACTTACTCACTCCCCTTTTCTCACTCTCTCTTTGTTAGTCTCACTCTCTCTGTCCTCTTAGTCTCTCACTCCTCTTCTATCACGCTCACTCCCTATAACTGAGCTATACTCCCACACTCACCTTCTTTCAGACCTTCTCCTTTACTTTCTTTCCTCTGTCTTCCCTTCCTTCACTCCTTCACTGTTTTCCCTTCCCTTACTCTCCTTACTCCACTTCATTAACTCCTTCTCTTACTCCGTCTGTCCTCTTACTTCTACACTCCCCTTCCCTCTTTCTCTCTCTGTTAGCCTCATTCTCTCTGACCCCTTAGTCTGTCACTCCTCTTCTATCACACTCACTCCCTTTAACACAGCCACACTCCCTCACTTATTTTTCTTTCCTCTCTCACTCAGGGCCTCATTTATGAGAAATGATGCATCGATGCGTGAAAGCAGCGATGCATCACTTCTCAGTGCGCTCTCCCTGCGACATTCCTGATGCGTCATATTTAATGTAAGACGCATCATGTCGCAAGGAGTTACAGATACGTCAGTATTTCTGACGTATCTGTAAGCGCAAAAGTGACGCATTGCTGGAGTGTGTCACAAAAGTGACGCAACTCCAGCAATGCATCCTTTCACATGGGGCAAGCCCTATGTGAAAGGGCCTGCGTCAGTCCTACGCCTGCTGTGAGGCAGGCGCAAGATTTTGACGCAACGGCGTCCTAAAAGTGACGCAGTGAAATCTCACGGCGCGAACGTAGGCACTTCCGGGGGCGCTTACGCGGCGTGCCTGAGTGACGTTTTGGTAGCTTTACGGAAATGCAAAATCATTTTCATTCGGAAAATCAAAAATACAGCTTTTATAAGTATGGTACAGAATGTCTTGCATTATTATTTAGTTTTCATACATATTTTTTTATTACGAACACAGAATTAGCGCTCTCGCTGCGTTCTCGGGAGAGCTTACCGGTGCGCGTACCCTGAGCGCTCCAAGTCAAAATGATACGGGTCAGCTTACCGGTGCGCGCACCCTCAGCGCAACAGGAAAAAATGATAAAAAAATTTATATACATTGAACATAAAATAAAAAAATATATATATATATAATTAATAGTTGTAAAAAACAGCTAATAAAAAAAAATCGTAGGTTACAAAGTCGATATACAAAGGAATTAGCTTTTAAAAAAACTATGAAATTCACTGAAAAAACCATAGGTTTCACAAACTTTATAGTTAGGAATTAGCATTTAAAAAACCTTTGAAATTCACTGAAAAAACCATAGGTTTCACACTCGTTATAGTTAGGAATTAGCATTTAAAAAACCTTTGAAATTCACTGAAAAAACCATAGGTTTCACACCAGTTATAGTTAGCTGAACATTTTACTCATACAAAACCATTGAAATTCCCACGTTATAGTTAGTTGGACTCACTATAACTCGCGCGCCCGCACTCCACTGCTGATGATGTCACATATTACATCATTCATGACATGGTCAGTGACATCACTGATGACATCTCAAATGACATCACTGATGACATCACTGATGACATCACTGATGACATCTCAAATGACATCACTGATGACATCACTGATGACATCATCCATGTGATAATACGATGCACCTCCTCACACTCTAATCTAACCTTTGATACACCCAGTGTTAAATACAAACTACCATTCCTGAAATTATTGACACACCAATACCAGTAACTACATAAGCACTCACTGATTTCTAGGACTACACACACATCCACTCATTCACCCATACAATCACTCATACATACAGTCACTCATCAATAGAACACTATCATATCCACTCATACACCTATACAGACACTCACACGCTGACACTCATCCACAGGGTTACTCACACACCTAGTCAGTTATGCAAAGAATCAATTACACTCCCATTTCCTCAACTACACAGTTTTACACACTAAACCTTACTTATTCAAACATATACTAACACATACTTACTCTCTTTTACAATCACTGATACAAGTACACATTGATCCATACAGTCACTTACGCAATCACAGGCTCTCATGTATAGTCATTATATATGCAAACTCTCACATGCACTGTGTTTTACATATGTACTTACTTGGACATTGAGCACTGAGATAGCCATTCACTCACCAACACACCCATGCACACAGTCAACCACCCATACAGCTCTTTCCACATGCACTCTTGAACCCATATACCAAGTGAATCAACTGCTCACACATATATGCACAGAGTCACACACCTCCCAGCCACCCACACACACACTCACCCTCACATACAAATATTTGGGCAACCAATCAATAACCCATATAACCACTCATATAGCTACTGATCAACACATGCAGCAGCTTACACAACAACAGACATACTGATGCACACATTCAGACAGTTTAGTTACTAACCAATGCATTCAGTAAGACACATTTAATCACTCACTCATACAGTCAGTCACGCACCTACTAAATCCTTCATCCAGACACTCATACATACACTCATTCTTCAATATATGAAACATATTTTTACTTTTCAGTTTCAGCGTTGTGCGCATGCTAATTGGGATCAATATGCAAATGAATAAATACCGGAAATTCAACAAAGCGAGTTTTAAATGCCATTTTGTCTTGCCCAAGAAGAAGGGGTCGTGGAACCCTGAAACGCGTTGGCCTGGAAATGAATTATGAAGCAGAAAGGCATGCTGCATTGTAAAGCCCTCTGGCCGAGTGATGTTGAGCGCGCTCCTAAGCGCATGGGCACATTGTAGAAAATACTTAAATCCCGGCGTCCGGCCGTGGGGAGCTGCGCCATCATCAGCTGTGAGTGAAACTGATTACCAGCTGAATGAGGCTGCCGTCTGAACCTTCAGAACTGGAATAACACACCACTCGATATGCACATCAAGCTTGCCTGCCTGTGGCATTACCTACTAAGGAAATAATGTAATTAATAAGTACAATTTGGACATTTATCTTACCAAAGGAACAATTTGCTCGCTTTAAAACTTCATGTCCCATCGTGCATTTGGAAAGTTTCAGCGTTGTGCGCATGCTAATTAGGATCAATATGCAAATGAATAAATACCGGAAATTCAACAAAGCGAGTTTTAAATGCCATTTTGTCTTGCCCAAGAAGAAGGGGTCGTGGAACCCTGAAACGCGTTGGTCTGGAAATGAATTATGAAGCAGAAAGGCATGCTGCATTGTAAAGCCCTCTGGCCGAGTGATGTCGAGCGCGCTCCTAAGCGCATGGGCACATTGTAGAAAAAAAAAAAAAATATATATATATATATATATATATATATATATATATATATTATGGCTCCAGTTTGCACCGTTGCGAGGGTCACTCTTTGTGTCGGGTGCCGAAAAGAACGCACCAGTGCGTCGCGTTTTAAAATTGCAGCTCCAGTCCTTTTAAACCTTTACCCAGCCGGGTCAGGAACAAAGACACAGCACTCCCGGGCTCAATTCAAACAGCGGAGGTATTTTATTTAGGCAAACGCGTTTCGGGACAGCGTCCCTTCGTCAGTGGTTCAACAGTGGTTCACGCAGTTTCATGTTTTTAAATGAGACGCCAGAATTGGTCACAAACATAGAAAACGGACTAGGGCGCCCACAATAACTTTGCGCCATCTTAGACTGGTTTCAATCTATATTTTCGGCATTGTAATTCACAATTTTAGCTAATATTTACAGTTAAACATTTTGCCGTGTATCGGCCTGTGAACGGAAAAGCCCATTTTCATATTTTCATTCATGCGAGTGAATTTGTTTTTACGCTAGGGGTTTATGGTGCAAACTACTCAATAGTCTCAATGACAATCATGGCCCATCGACCTTGATACAATTTCAACTGGTTTTTACCTCAAATTAGATCTTGCCGTGTATCGGCAATGGCAGCCTTAATGGCTGCATACATTCACCCTAATTTGAACCTTATCCGGTATCCCAAAACTGTTGAATATTTGAAGGTGTGTCGAGGGCTCAATCTGTAATATCAGCAAAGGAGTGGGCAGGCGAGGGTCCGGGATCGGACCGCCTGACCAATACAAAGCCGCAAAATGTTCAACATGAGTGAACGCAGGGATGCAGCTGGGGACATGTTTAAGAACAAAAACCCGGACATCACTAAACCACCGCCGAAGGCCAACACGGAAGACACGAACATCTTGGCCACACAGTTCCAGAAGTTAGAAAAACTTTACGAAAGAGAACTGAGAAAATGGTGGGAGGGTACATCACTCCAAGGATACATTGAAGTGCAACGTGTACCTAGGGGATTACGAATATTCACCATACCTGCCTACGAAAATCCCGACCCGCTCCTGCTGGAAGCTTGGGCAGCTCACATTGCCTTATCCTGTAAAGGAATGCTTGAAATTTTGGTGCAATTCGCATGGAGTGACCGGGATAGGACGGTCAAGGAAATAGAAATAATGGAGGAAGAACTACAGAAAAACACCGACAAGGAAGAACAAGAACGACTCCGAGCATCCATGAAAAAGAGATTGCAAAAATATGAACTAAAAATCAAAATGAGAAAGCAGGAAAAATTCGATCGGGATGAGCGGGATTACGCCATGGGCAGAGTACTTACCTTTGCTAAAAAATATGATCAGCCACGAAAAGAACTGGCCAAGAAAGATCAGAAGCCACCTGAATCCAGAGTTGAAACATCGGAATCAGATATTAATCTGAGCGAGGTCTCTGGGGATGAAACAACAAGTCCACCAACTCCACAAAAGAAGACTCCTTTTCATCAGGAATTCAAGGTCATTCGACACAGTTGGCTAAGGGGTGGAAAAAACAAACCACCGGAGGAGGCAGACAAACAAGAAGAGGTGGCTGGAAGAGGAAGGGGCAGAGGAAAGGCCGATACAACCTCGCGGATAACAAGAAGCAAGCGAGGCCAAAGATGGTAACACAAAATGATTCCCTAACGATTGTCAACTTGTCAAATAGAGTTCTATCCTCTAGTGAGGAATCAGTCTTAAAATTGGGACTGACCTTCTGCCCGAACACGCAGATGGAATACACACAAACGAGGATCGATCTCTATAAATTTATTAGGAAGATCAAGCTGCACAAATACTTTAAGGTGAAACCAACAGCCAAAGAGATGAAGTACCTACGGGGTAACAAGAAGCGAACTGATTTGTTGAGTGTAAATGATTTAACCACATGCGAACTCTTGGAAAATTTACGAGAGGGTAAAGAACACGATGAAAATATCTCTGATAATTCTCTCACACAGAGACTAGTAAGAGTTGATGTGGAACAAGAGGCTCCAACTAGTGGACTTAAGCTACCATCGAAATTTGTACCTCAAACTGCAATGGACGCCATTGACATATTCTCTGAGGCGGTCATCAGGGATCTGATGGCCATGAGAATTTTAAATAATGGACCCAATAAATTTAACATCACGAAGGAACAGAGAATAGCAATAAATACACTGGCGGAAGATAAGACCATAATTTGCAAACCCTCAGACAAAGGAGGGAATGTTGTCATTATGTCACGCGACGACTATATTGAGGAAGCAAAACGTCAGCTACAGGACACTAACTGCTACACTCAAATTGACAAAAAAGAATATCTAACAAGCATCACAATTCTCCATGAACTTTTGAAAAAATGGCATGGGAAACAAATGCTGGACTTAGAAGAGTACCTATTTTTGAAGACCACCAACCCCACCATACCTACCTTTTACCACCTACCTAAGGTCCATAAAAATATGGACAAACCACCAGGACGACCCATTATCTCCTCTATAGGAGGTTTAACAGAAAACCTTTCAAAGTTCTTGAACTTCTATCTCTTCGAATTTGTTTTGGAACTTAAGTCCTATATCCGAGACACGACAGACTTCATTGAGAAGATTGAAAGTCTGATATGGCAACCCTCCTATGTAATGATAACGTTGGACATAACAAGTTTATACATGTGCATAGAGCATGGTCACGGAATGAAAGCAATTGAATACTTTTTGGGAAAAAGATCACTAAAATTTGCAATGCATAACAAAATGATACTCGAATTAGTTGATTTTTGTTTAAATAACAACATTTTCCTTTTCCAGGACACTCTATATAGACAGAGGTCGGGCACGGCGATGGGTTCCTGCTTCGCCCCCAGCTACGCGAATTTATTCGTGGGCTGGTGGGAGGAGCAGGAAGCCTGGGGTCCAAGTAAAGCCACATGGAACAACAAAGTGGTGACCTGGCACAGGTACATTGATGACCTGTTCCTGGTATGGGATGGGTCCATAGACGAAGTACAGGAGTATATTGGGCTGTTAAACCATAATGACTGCAATCTCAGATTTACGGGAGACATCAGTAAATCACAAGTTAACTACTTGGATTTACAGGTATCCATCAAGGGTGGGAAAATATCAACTTCCCTATATCGGAAACCAACAGCCGGGAACAGTGTGCTGTTTGCCACCAGCAGTCACCCCCGTAAACTGATCAATAGTATCCCCTATGGGGAGTTTCTTAGATTGAAACGAAACTGTACCCATGGGGAGGACTTTGATCTAGCAGTCAGAGAAAGCATAGACAGGTTTGAGGAAAGAGGTTACAAACCTAAACTCTTACAGGACACCCTCAACCGTGTTAGGGCCCTGCCACGCGATGCACTGTTCCAGAAGAAAGAAAGGCCCAAAGTGGAAGGGAAATTTCGCATGGTAACAACCTATTCAGAGAACTCCTTCAAATTAAGGACAATCATGTCGAAACATTGGCACATCCTAAAGACAGATCAGATTGTGGGGTTGGACATACCTGTCACCCCGCAATTTACTTTTAGGAAGGCAAGATCCCTAAGGGACCATATGGTTCATAGCCATTTGGAACCTGTACGAAACACCAAAGGTACACTAAAGGAAGCCAAAGGTTTCTTCCCATGCGGGAAGTGCAAAGCATGTGCCTTCAGTAAACGTACACTCACCTACAAAATAAGAGGCTGTCGAGGTGAAAAGAAAATCAGCAAATTCATGACCTGTCAGACGGATCATGTAGTTTACTGTTTACAGTGCCCCTGCCATTTAAAATACATTGGCAGCACTATCAATTCTGTAAAATTAAGAATTCTTGAACATATGAGAGCGATTATGAACAAGGATTTTACATATCCTGTCGCTAGACATTTTGCGATCAAGCACAATAGTAACAGAGATTTACTTAGGTTTTTCTGCTTAGACTGTGTACCGGACAACATCAGGGGAGGAAATAGATTGCAGACCCTTAGAAGGCTTGAATCGCGTTACATTATTGATATAGAAACTAAGGCACCAGGGGGCCTGAACATGGGAGAGGAGATGGCAACTCACCTTGGATAAGGGGAGATATGAACTGTAAAAATACGTGAAAGTTAAAATAATTTCTGGACTAAGAACCTGTGATAACGGTATATATGAACTGAAGCAATTTAGAAAATGTGCAATGATTGTATATATATGAAGGATTGAGATGGGTGGTGGGTAACACATAAATAATGAGACCTTTATTTTGTAAATAATTTGTTGCAGAGAACATTGTGTGGGTAATACTTGGGGAATTAGGGTGAATGTATGCAGCCATTAAGGCTGCCATTGCCGATACACGGCAAGATCTAATTTGAGGTAAAAACCAGTTGAAATTGTATCAAGGTCGATGGGCCATGATTGTCATTGAGACTATTGAGTAGTTTGCACCATAAACCCCTAGCGTAAAAACAAATTCACTCGCATGAATGAAAATATGAAAATGGGCTTTTCCGTTCACAGGCCGATACACGGCAAAATGTTTAACTGT
This sequence comes from Lissotriton helveticus, assembly GCF_964261635.1. Classification (NCBI taxonomy): domain Eukaryota; kingdom Metazoa; phylum Chordata; class Amphibia; order Caudata; family Salamandridae; genus Lissotriton; species Lissotriton helveticus. Next base: position 500,949,305 of record NC_136070.1, on the reverse strand, counting down.
AAATATTAGCTAAAATTGTGAATTACAATGCCGAAAATATAGATTGAAACCAGTCTAAGATGGCGCTAAGTTATTGTGGGCGCCCTAGTCCGTTTTCTATGTTTGTGACCAATTCTGGCGTCTCATTTAAAAACATGAAACTGCGTGAACCACTGTTGAACCACTGATGAAGGGACTCTGTCCCGAAACGCGTTTGCCTAAATAAAATACCTCCGCTGTTTGAATTGAGCCCGGGAGTGCTGTGTCTTTGTTCCTGACCCGGCTGGGTAAAGGTTTAAAAGGACTGGAGCTGCAAATATATATGTATATATATATATATATATATATATATATATATATATATATATATATATATATATATATATATATATATATATATATATATATATATATATATATATATATATTACCTACTGGCGGTCGCCAGTAGGTAGTTATAGTTAGGATTGATTTCCAGAGGGAAATCGCAACATTCTATTTGGAATAACTTTGGCGCCGGTTGAGGAATCAGCCTGAATTTTTCTGCAACTTTGCCTCACGGCTCTCCGCTCCTTCCCTGAAAGTTTGGGGGGGGGGTTCGTGAAGCGGGGGCCGAGATAAAAGGGGGGGTCCCAAAACGTGTTTTCCCCATGTTAATTTCCATAGGGCGGTCGGTCGCACTTTTAGCTCAAACGGCTGAATGGATTTTCACCAAACTTGGCAAAATTGTAGGGACTGGTAGCCCGATGTGCCTTTGCTATGTCTCAAGATATGTGCTCCAGAGGATTTTGAGTAATTTAGGTTCAAAAAAATTTATATATCTATAAGCGCGCCCCGGTACACGTACCGGGGAGCGCTCCGGGCGCGCCACGCGACTTGCGCACGGGAAGCTGATTGGCTCTCGGGTGTCTGTAAACATTCGAAACAGTCCGGAGCGGCCGCCATCTTGTGTCTCGGTAGGATCGAGACACAAGAGGTGGCAAAAATCAAAGGGGGAAATGACCAAAAGGGGGCAGGGTAGACCCCCCCTGACCCCCTAGGTTTGATGTGGGGGCCATAAAAGGGGCCCGCGGGGCTAAAACAAAAAAAAAATTTTTTTCAATTTTCGCATGGGGAGCGCCCGGTACGCGCACCGGGGTGCGTACCGGGGAGCGTACCCTGGAGAAAAAAGAATGAGTTTTCAAAAAAAAGTACCATTTTTTTATAAATTAGAGGTAGTTCTGAAAAGAACTGTTTTTTTATTCTTTTTGTTGTTTTATATTTTTTTTATTATTTTTTTTAATTATTTTACTTTTTTTTTGCTTTTCTTAACAATTTTATATTTTTTTTGTATTTTTTTCTGGGGGGCAAACAAAACACAGGGAATTGCAAACAGCTCAACTGGAGCAAAAAAAAAAAAATAGAAAAAAATTAAGGTCGCTTGCTGCAGTGATGGTTGTCTGCAGCTCGATTGAGTAAAGTGATGCTTTGCTCACCATATGAAATTGATTTGTTGCAATATTTGCAAACAAATTTATAATCCCCAAACTTAGTTTGTACATTAGGGACCATCTGCCTAGCCTCTGCATCCAATAGAGTGGGTTGATTGGAGGCGCTTGAAGAAGAAGGATGGGAAGGGTTCTTGGTCAGTTCCCTGACCTCTGCTGCTGAATAATTGTTCGGGTGCTTCCTCTGCATATGCCTAATCATCGTGTGGTTCCCAAAAGAATACTTCTTTTTGGGTTCCCTCTTGACAGTTCTTGGCCACAGATGAGGCAAGTCACCTTAGCTGCATTCACCTTTTTAGCACCCCTTGGCATCTTGAAAAAGTTCCAAATAAAATGTTCCTTGGGTCTGTATGGGGGATTGTCTTCAGGCAAAAATCAATCAATCATAGGCATTTATACCGCGCACTAATCACCCGGAGGGTCTCAAGGCGCTAGGGGGGAGGGGGTCCGCTACTGCTCGAACAGCCAGGTCTTGAGCTTCTTCCTGAAGGAGAGGTGGTCTTGGGTCAAGCGTAGGTCGGTCGGGAGGGAGTTCCAGGTCTTGGCGGCCAGGTGGGAGAAGGACCTTCCTCCTGTTGTCGCTCTTCGGATGCGGGGGACGGCGGCGAGGGCGTGACTGGTCGAGCGGAGATGGCGTTTGGGAGCGTAGAAGTTGAGACGGCTGTTGAGGTAAGTCGGGCCTTGGTTGTGCAGGGCTTTGTGTGCGTGGGTGAGGAGCCGGAAGGTGATTCTCTTGTTGATCGGGAGCCAGTGCAGGTCTCTCAGGTGTCTGGAGATGTGGCTTCGTCTGGGGACGTCGAGGATGAGTCTCGCCGAGGCGTTCTGGATACGCTGGAGTCTCTTCTGGAGCTTGGCGGTGGTTCCGGCGTAGAGGGCGTTGCCGTAGTCCAGACGGCTGGTGACGAGGGCCTGGGTGACCGTCTTCCTGGTCTCGGTGGGGATCCACCGGAAGATCTTACGTAGCATGCGCAGGATGTTGAAACAGGACGAGGAGACGGCGTTGACTTGTCTGGTAATGGAGAGGGAGGAGTCCAGGATGAAGCCCAGGTTGCGTGCGTGGTCTGTTGGTTTGGGTGCGTTGCCCAGGGCGGGGGGCCACCAGGAGTCGTCCCAGGCGGAGGGTGAGGAGCCCAGGATGAGGACTTCCGTCTTGTCTGTGTTCAGTTTCAGGCGGCTGGTCGTCATCCACTCGGCCACGTCTTTCATCCCTTCGTGTAGGTTGGCTCTGGCGGCGGCGGGGTCGTTGGTCAGGGAGAGGATCAGCTGGGTGTCATCGGCGTAGGAGATGATGTTCAGGTTGTGTTGGCGTGCGATGGCCGCAAGGGGGCTCATGTAGACATTGAAGAGGGTGGGGCTGAGCGAGGAGCCCTGAGGGACGCCGCAGATGACTTCCGTGGCTTCTGATCTGAACGGGGGGAGGCGGACTCTCTGTGTCCTTCCGGCGAGGAAGGAGATGATCCATTCCAGTGCCTTCTCCTCGATTCCGACGTTGCCGAGGCGCTGTACTAGGGTGCGGTGGCAGACAGTGTCGAATGCCGCGGAGAGGTCCAGGAGGATGAGGGCCGCTGTTTCTCCGTTGTCCAGCAGGGTTCGGATGTCGTCAGTGGCAGCGATGAGGGCGGTCTCGGTGCTGTGGTTGGCCCGGAAGCCTGACTGAGATGGGTCGAGGGATCCAGTCGTCTCGAGGACTTTGGCTGGAAACGGGAGGAGCGAGATGGGGCGGTAGTTCTTGAGTTCGGTGGGGTCCGCCGTTGGTTTCTTTAGTAGAGCGCTGAGTTCGGCGTGCTTCCAGCTCTCAGGGAAGGTGGCGGTGTCAAAGGAGGTGTTGATGATGTCCCGCAGGTGGGGTGCGATGACAGCGTCAGCCTTGTTGAAGAGTCCCTCTCCACCTCCTCCTCTTCGTCCTCCTCTTCTTGTTGACCACCAATGTGGTCTTGTGGTGGTCCTTGTGGTGGTGGTGGAGGTGGTGGTGGTGCAGATGCAACTGCAGCTGCTACTAGTGAAGCCATTTCTCACAGAATGAATGCAGGTCTTCTTCACTCAAACAAGAAAGTGAAAATGAGGAAAAAAGGTGGGGTCTTTCATCATTTATTAAACAAAACTGTTGTGAACCAATCAAAAGTGTTATTTTCAGGTCACATGGCCCGATGCGCTTACGCTACGCGCACCGGGGCGCGCCCGTAGTCACGCACCGGGGCGCGCCCCGATGCGCGTAGCGTAAGCGCATCAAGACGTTGCGCGATCGAATGCGCTCGCGTGCATCATGGATGTTGAAGTACTCGAGGACTGCAGAGTGACGTTGCAGTCTTTGTTAAAGGGCGCAGCATTAAGGCCACGCCCGCAAATTATCCAGAGGCTCACCTGTGATCAAGGCTTCATTAGCTGAAACGCGTAAGGAACCTATCTGCTGCCATGCTGGTGTATTCGAAATAAAGCTCCTGTTTTCAAAGTTTGGTGCACGGCGCTCTTCTTTTGTTCTTCAAAGGATTCGCCAGTAGGTATATATAGTTAGGATTTTTTTCCTATGGGATTTTTGAAAATTCTATGTTGAATAACTTTGGCGTTTGAGGACGGAATTGGCTGAAATTTTCTGGAAAATGGAACATTTTGTTTCTGAGCAGCCCCTGAAAATTTGGGGGGGTTCGTCAAGCGGGGGCCGAGAAAAAAGGGGGGTCCCAAAACGTGTTTTTAACATTGAGTTTTCCATAGGGCGGTTGGACTCACTTTTAGCTCGATCGGCTGAATGGATTTCCACGAAACTTGGCAAAATTGTAGGGACTGGTAGCCCGATGTGCCTTTGCTATGTCTCAAGATATATGCTCCAGTGGTTTTTACGAAAATTAACTTTGAAAAATATATATTGGGCTACATTGGGCTATATATATGTTGGAGCCCAAATGTAGCCCAATGTAGCCCAATGAAGCCCAATGAAGCCCAATGTAGCCCAAAGATGGCCGCCAGAGACAAAAAAAACAAATGTAGCCCAAATATCAGCCAGATGTAGCCCAACTATAGCCCAGTGACAGAATGTCCCAGAGTGTTTTAAAGAACAACAAGAACGCTAACAGTCTTATGACAAAAGTATGGCACACCTGAAGTCATCTTGATTGGAATAAAGTGGTAACACTTAATACATTTAATTTGAAAAGGAACAAAGTAAGGGGTTTCATTTTGCCATAGAAATGTTATATATCAATGTAGCCCAAAGATGGCCGCCAGAGACAAAAAAAAAACAAATGTAGCCCAAATATCAGCCAGATGTAGCCCAACTATAGCCCAGTGACAGAATGTCCCAGAGTGTTTTAAAGAACAACTAGAACGCTAACAGTCTTACTTATGACAAAAGTATGGCACACCTGAAGTCATCTTGATTGGAATAAAGTGGTAACACTTAATACATTTAATTTGAAAAGGAACAAAATAAGGGGTTTCATTTTGCCATAGAAATGTTATATATATATATATATAATATATAATATATATATATATATATATATATATATATATATATATATATATATATATATATATATATATATATATATATATATATATATATATATTCACTGAAAAAATCATAGGTTATAGACCATATATAGTTAGGAATTAGCATTTACAAAACCTTGAAAATTCACTGAAAAAACCATAGGTTATAAACCATATATAGTTAGGAATTAGCATTTAAAAAACCTTACTTTACTCACACAAAACCATTGAAATTCCATATATAGTTAGTTGTACTAACTATATATCGCGCACCCGCAATCCACTGCTGATCATGTCACATATTACATCATTCATGACATGGTCAGTGACATCACTGATGACATCACTGATGACATCTCAAATGACATCACTGATGACATCACTGATGACATCTCACATGACATCACTGATGACATCACTGATGACAACATCCAGTGACTGTATGTTTCTGTAAAGTTAAAATATGTCTTACATATTGAAGAATGAGTGGATGTAGAAGTGTCTGAACAAAGGATTTAGTAGGTGCATGACTGACTGTATGAGTGAGTGATTAAATGTGTCTCACTGAGTGCATGGGTTAGTGACTAAACTGTCTTAATTTGTGCATCATTATGTCTGTTGTTCTGTAAACTGCTGCATGTGTTGATCAGTAGCTATATGATTAACTATATGGGTTATTGATTGGGTGCCCAAGTATTTGTATGGGAGACTGAGAGTGTGTATGGGTGGCTGGGAGGTGTATGACTCTCTGCATAGATGTATGGGTTCAAAAGTGCATGTGGAAACAGCTGTATGGGCGGTTGACTGTGTGCATGACTGTATTGGTGAGTGAATAGATATCTCAGTGCTACATGTCAAAGTAAGTACATATGTAAAATACAGTACATGTGAGAGTTGACATATATAAATAACTGTGCATAAGAGCCAGTGAATGTGTGAGTGGCTGTATGGATCATTGTGAACTTGTATCCAGGATTGTATAAGTGAGTAAATATGTTTTAGTATATGTTTGAATAAGTAAGGTGTGTTTAACTGTATAGTTAAGGAAATGGAGGTGTGATTGATTGTTTGCATGACTGACTAGGTGTGTGTGTAACTTCATGGATGAGTGGCAATCTGTGAGTCTGTGTTTACACTGAGTGTATCTAAGGTTATATTAGAGTCTGAAGAGGTTCATCGTATTATCACATGAATGATGTCATCAGTGATGTGATCAGTAATGTCAAATGAGATGTCATCAGTGATGTCATCAGTGATGTCATTTGAGATGTCATCAGTGATGTCATCAGTGATGTCATTTGAGATGTCATCAGTGATGTCATCAGTGATGTCACTGACCATGTCATGAATGATGTAATATGTGACATGATCAGCAGTGGATTGCGGGTGCGCGATATATAGTTAGTACAACTAACTATATATGGAATTTCAATGGTTTTGTGTGAGTAAAGTAAGGTTTTTTAAATGCTAATTCCTAACTATATATGGTTTATAACCTATGTTTTTTTCAGTGAATATATATATATATATATATATATATATATATATATATATATATATATATATATATATATATACATATGTATATATATATATATATGTATATATATATATATATATATATATATTCACTGAAAAAACCATAGGTTATAGACCATATATAGGTAGGAATTAGCATTTACAAAACCTTATTTTACTCACACAAAACCATTGAAATTCCATATATAGTTAGTTGCACTAACTATATATCGCGCACCCGCAATCCACTGCTGATCATGTCACATATTACATCATTCATGACATGGTCAGTGACATCACTGATGACATCACTGATGACATCTCAAATGACATCACTGATGACATCACTGATGACAACATCCAGTGACTGTATGTTTCTGTAAAGTTAAAATATGTCTTACATATTGAAGAATGAGTGGATGTATAAGTGTCTGGATGAAGGATTTAGTAGGTGCGTGACTGACTGTATGAGTGAGTGATTAAATGTGTCTCACTGAATGCATGGGTTAGTGACTAAACTGTCTTAATTTGTGCATCATTATGTCTGTTGTGATGTAAACTGCTGCATGTGTTGATCATTAGCTATACGAGAGGCTATATGTGTTATTAATTGGTTGCCCAAGTATTTCTATGGGAGATTGAGTTTGTGTGGGGGTGGCTGGAAGGTGTGTGACTCTATGCATAGATGTGTGAGCAGTTTATTCACTAGGTGTATGAGTTCAAGACTGCATGTGGAAACAGCTACATGGGCAGTTGACTGTGTGCATGAGTGTATTGATGAGTGAATGGATATCTCAATGCTACATGTCATAGTAAGTACATATGTTAAACACAGTACATGTGAGAGTTGGCATATATAAATAACTGTGCATGAGAGCCACTGAATGAGTGAGTGGTTGTATCGATCATTGTGAACTTGTATCAGGGATTGTATAAGAGAGTAAATATGTGTTAGTATATGTTTCAATAAGTAAGGTGTGTTTAACTGTATAGTTGAAGAAATGGAGGTGAGATTGTTTCTTTGCATGACTGACTGGGTGTGTGAGTAACTCCATGGATGAGTGGCAGTGTGTGAGTGTCTGTATACACTGAGTGTATCTAAGGTTATATTAGAGTCTGAAGAGGTTTATCGTATTAGCACAAGAATGATGTCAAATGAGATGTCATCAGTGATGTCATCAGTGATGTCATTTGAGATGTCATCAGTGATGTCATCAGTGATGTCACTGACCATGTCATGAATGATGTAATATGTGACATGATCAGCAGTGGATTGCGGGTGCGCGATATATAGTTAGTGCAACTAACTATATATGGAATTTCAATGGTTTTGTGTGAGTAAAATAAGGTTTTTTAAATGCTAATTCCTAACTATATATGGTCTATAACCTATGGTTTTTTCAGTGAATTTCAATGGTTTTTTAATAGCAAATATCATAAGCTGTCGAATGTCAAGTACGTGGTAAGTAAAAACATTTTCGTGTTTATGCACACTGATCTGCTTTGAATGCTGCCCCCCACCCCTCATTTCTATTAGGAGTACTCTCTCTTTGCAGATAGTGAAGGGTAGTTAACGCAGGCCTTTGCCCCCGTGGCCCCCGTTGTAATCCGTCGTGCCTGCTTCTCTCTCCATTTGATTGATTGTTCTCTTTGGTTCATTCTCTATTTACAAACAAGCACAGAGTCGCAATACTCTGTTTAGTCTTTGCAGATAGCGAAAAATCGTGTAAAAAAACAAAAGGAATCGAGCAAAATCAGTAGGCCACTAATGGGATCTCTTTTTGACCTCCCTAAAATAGAAACATTAGGAACAACCTGTTGATAATACCAATGTGTATGTACATAAGCGGCGTTCATTTGTGTTCACAGTACCCCTTGTTGATTGTTTGAATCGAGCATTGAATTGTTCGAAGTTGATTCTCTTAAGAATCTTCTCTGCCTGCAAACGAGGAAGAATAGGAATATTCTCTCTCCCTTTGCAGATAGTGAAGGGTAGGTAACGCAAACCTTTAACACGTCGTGCCTATTTCGTTCCTCATTGATTGATTGTTTCCCCAAACATTGACTGTTTGGGAATTGGTTCTTTTTGGAGGTATTCCCTGTTTGCAAATATACGTAGGAAAATCTTTGCAAATAGTGAAAGGGTACGTAATGCGGACCTTTCTCCCCCGTTGTAATCTGTCATGCCTAACTACTCCCCACTGATTGATGCACCTGTTTCACCCGGACCATTTACTAGAGATACGTCATCTGGCCCGACCAGAGAGCACCCCTAGTGAAAAGGACATATGCAATAATAACGAAGTGATCACTGTATCCTGTTAACAGAAACTTTAGCATGAAACAACCTGGAAAGAAAAGAATAGGAAAACGAAAATCAGTAGGCCACTGATGAACATGAACTTTTATTAAACAACGAACAAAGAAACGATAACATAACGTAATGATAAAACCTATTAATGTCCTAGAAACAAGAAAACGTTAAAATATGCCAGTGGTGAGAGACCAGAAAAACAGTAAGAGAAACCAAATCACCCCTCGCTGTCCCACCGCCTGCCACGCCAAAAAAATCGATAGACTAGGGAAAATGCAAGTCAGTAGAACATCCGCCCCCACTCTGGAAACTTCCAAGGTGGGGCAGGGTTGCGGCTACGCCCAGCCGGGAGCAGCCCATATAAGGCGGGTCCTGCTGCCACGCCTCGGCCAGGAGATCCTAACGTAGGGTGTAGCCGGAGGAGAGGCCGAGGCCAGCGGGACCCGGCCAGGGGATTGCCTTTACAACGCTGAACAGTTGCAGGGGGGGGGAATGTCTCCTCGACCCTCCCCTCTCTCTCCCAGTCCGGCCGCGGTGGCCCTTGAGAGTTGCAGGTAGTCCCACCACATGCTCTTCCGGTCCGGCCACCAACGGTCGGGGGGCCGAGGCCGACGGGATCCGGCTGCAGCCGATAAACCAAGAAACCCGTTCATGGGGCCAGAGCCAGGGGCGTCCAGCCGACATCTACCGGAAGCCCGGCCCGAAGACGGACGGGACACTTCTTCTTTCTTGAATAATGGCGGTGACAACACTGGGGGGGGATGTCTTGCACATGCCTCCGACCCCCCCCCCCTCGTCCTCATCGCCTGGTCCGGCCATAACAAATCTCAAGCGAGACGCCGTGGGGTGCACTGGGAGGGAGAGACGGTGCGAACAGGCCTCTCCCGCCTCCCCAGGTGGAGGCTTCCCAGCTGCACCCTCAGCGCTCCAGGCGCCCGGAAAAGGGTTCTTCCACTGTGGCCATGCTGCAACGTCTCGCCCGGCAGGGTGGAGCCCGTCCGCTCATTTGACCCCGCGATCGCCAGTAGCTACCGAACTCTCAAAATGGCGGTCGACCTGGCAAGAGCGGGCCCAGCATAAAGAAATGGCCCGGTCACTGGTTGACTCCACCACCGTAGTCCTCCACGACCTTGAAGATTCTAGAGGAGCCGCGGGAGTCTCCGACCCCCGATGGGGAATGACTGCCATGATCGCCCGTGGAGTGACGAAACTGTATCCGCGGGACGTCGGCGCTCCCATGCTGGCGCCAGCCTCACTTTGAATTACTAGAATCCTGCAGACCTCAGTTCCGGTGAAAGCACAGTGTGACCCGGTAGGAAAAATTGTTGCACCCCCTCCCCTTTTTGACTGATAGTTCAAACCACCGATCCTTTCCTTTGCCCTTTTAACGGAACTTTGGACTGCCTCCCCCTCTTTTACATTTTCTAGAGAAAACAAAACATTAACCACTACATTAGCATAGCAGTTGACACCAGAACTGTTTTCAAATTGAAAACCAACAACATCTTCAACAGAATCCTTTTTGTTTCTGCTGTGACCCTGCTACAGCACAGGCATTGTCCCCAGCAGTAATTCTGCAATGCCGGTAAGAATAGCTGTGGTGCCTACTGGACTCACTCACCCCCGCGGCGCCCCACGCCGTTATTTGCTGGGCTGCAACTTACTAGACATCACTTTCGTGCCATCTAGATTTCAGCTCGTTCTGCTGCCTTGGAACTATTCGCACAACAGACTGCTACTGACGACCCACCCCCAGGCAACATCTTCTGAATTTTCATAATTTGAAAGAACTAGTAACATGTCCTCATCAGGAATTCAAAAGAAATTGCCACGGTCTCTTCGTTGTTTAAATGTTTTTACTGTTTTTGTTTTGTTGTATATATTTATATATTATTAAAGTTTTATATTCCTACTACTTTGTTGGAGTGCTATATATTTTTAATGTGACACATAATTGTAAAAACTTTGATGTACAAAGAGTCATTCCTGGAATCTTCCGCTTCAGGCTCGGTCCCCTCCCCAATCACAATACAGGATGGTTTTCAGATAGTAGGAACACGTGTGGTGTGACGGATCTCATCGGGTGTGGGCCTTGATCTACTATAACTCCTTTGAAGAGGGGTGATTCTTTACAGCTGGGGCCATAAACTACATCTGCAGGGCTAGGTGATAGCCTGGACAATCGGACACAGAGGAAGAGGAGTGTCAGAGGGTGCGGTAGTGAATAGGGCGAAAGGGAGGTGTCGGGCGGGCACAGAGTGTGATTTTCAGGGAAGAGCAGCGCAGATGGGGGGAGGTTTATTGCCGATGCATAAGACAGAGAGCAGGGGTGACCAGTGCCTGGGGAAGATGCTTGCGAGGGTGGGGAGCCATGCTACGAATCGACAGCGTGCAGAGAGTGGGTCTGGTCAAGGCATCTAAAATGGCTGCCGTGCACGACAAAAGTGTGGCATTTCAAAAAAGGCAAGATGGCGCAGACAATGTTTTTCAACACTTCCTCATTTCCTTCGAATCGAACGTTAACAGACGTTGGTGCATATTACCAAAGTTAAGCGATATTTATCGCTAACGATGCTTACCAACGAATTTTTTACCGCTAAGCATCGTCAGAAATTATCGAAGATAAACCTTGCTATTATCAAGGTTTATCGCAAATGCGATAATAAACGGCCGCAATGCATGAATATCGCTAAAAAGTCAGCGATATTCATGCATTACCGAGCTAATGCTCTTAGCCATGTTATCCACCTCCCATTGGATAACATGGCTAAGAACTGCTCAGGGCAGGTGTTACTTTTTGGAGATATTCGCGCTTAGCGCGAATATCTCCAAAAGTTGGTAATAGGAGATAGATATCTTGCATGTTGTAATGCAAATTATTGTGGTATATGGAACTCATACCATAATCTCTCAGGAAAGCAGAAACTGATCCTTTTGGGACCGCCTAAAAAGGCCTAGGGGGTGAGGGGTACTCTACTTTGCCCCCTTTTCACGTTCCGAACTATTTTATTTTACTCTCTTCTGTAATTACACAAAATAGCAGCGATAAGATGCATCGGAGACACACAGTGAGAGAAAGGAGGCCGGAGATGAAGAAGAGATGTCAAATACACATTGGAGATAATATAGTGGCAGAAGGGAAGTAAATATGAGTAAACTTACCATGTAACATAAAAATGTTGCACTCTATACTATAAGTCTCATTTTATACTACAATCACTTCGCTACAACCTCATAAATTAAAAATAAAAATGAATAATGTCTCAAACAATTTTTGATTTCTAAATATAAATTTATTCTTCAGAATTTTCTAAATTTGAAAGAACTAGTAACATGTCCTCATCAGCAATTTCCTCATGAAAAGTCTGCAATGATGATTCTTGTAACTCTATGGTCTCCAAACATTCGATAAATTCGCCATCAACAGATTGATCAAAAAAATCATTCAAGTCATCTCCTCCTTGTGACAATATTTCATTATTGGTGCTGTCAATTTCAATCAATGTAGTGGAATCATTCAAGTCATCTCCTCGTGACAATATTTCATTATTGGTGCTCTCAATTTCAATCAATGTAGTGGAATCATTCAAGTCATCTCCTCCTTGTGACAATATTTCATTATTGGTGCTGTCCATTTCAATCAATCTAATGGAATCATACAAGTCATCTCCTCCTTGTGACAATATTTCATTATTGGTGCTCTCAATTTCAATCAATGTAGTGGAATCATTCAAGTCATCTCCTTGTGACAATATTTCATTATTGGTGCTGTCCATTTCAATCAATCTAATGGAATCATACAAGTCATCTCCTCCTTGTGACAATATTTCATTATTGGTGCTCTCAATTTCAATCAATGTAGTGGACAATTCAAAAGAAATTGCCACGGTCTCTTCATTGTGAGCCATTTTATTTTGAAATTGCTTGCTGTAAATTGCAGAAAAAAATAATCACTTTCATTTATCGTTTTTAGTAATACATAATATAAAACTAACTTTATCAAGTATTTAGTATAACAGAAGGACTGCAAATAAATAACAGAAAACATTTTTCAAATTATCTTCAAGTGTACAACATAGTTCCCCTTACAAAGAAATTGCCACGGTCTCTTCATTGTGAGCCATTTATTTTGAAATTGCTTGCTGTAAATTGCAGAAAAAAATAATCACTTTCATTTATCGTTTTTAGTAATACATAATATAAAACTAACTTTATCAAGTATTTAGTATAACAGAAGGACTGCAAATAAATAACAGAAAACATTTTTCAAATTATCTTCAAGTGTACAACATAGTTCCCCTTACAAATTAACAACTCACCTTTTTAAAAGTAGGAGAAGTGTTAGTACTGTGTAAATCAAACACCAGAAATTCACCACCAAAAATTCCTCACAAATGTACCTCAGACAGTAGTATCACAAAATGGCTGTGGTTTCCTCTCATTTGACATATATACATAACCAATTAACTTTCATCACACACAAATACAAAACCAAAGTAACATTTTAATTGGTTCTAAATTTCAACACTTTCAAATGTGTTTTCCCCATGCAATTTTCCATAGGACATTTACATACGTCTACAGCCTGAATGGCTGAACGGAATTACACCAAACTTGGCAAAATGGTACATCAAACCTAAGAGGTCAGGAAGGATCTACTATGCCCCCTTATGGTCATTTCCCCCTTCGCTTTGGCCTCCTCTTGTCTCTCAATCCTACCGAGAGACAAGATGGCGGCCGCTACGGACTGTTTGGAATGTTGACAGACGCCGGAGAACCAATCAGCTTCGCAAAGCTCCGTAACGCAAAAAGTACGCGAAGCGGAGCGCTGTTACAGATATATATCTTTTTTTGAACGTTAATTTCTCAAAATCCACTGTAGCACATATATTGAGACCTACAAAAGGCACATCGGGCTACCAGTCCCTACAATTTTGCCAAGTTTCGTGCAAATCCATTCAGCCGTTCGGGCTAAAAGTGAGGCCAACCGCCCTATGGAAAACTCAATGTTAAAAACACGTTTTGGGACCCCCCTTTTTTCTCGACCCCCCCTGGACGAACCCCCCCCCCCAATTTTCAGGGGCTGCTCAGAAACAAAATGTGCCATTTTCCTGAAAATTTCAGCCAATTCCGTCCACAAACGCCAAAGTTATTAGACATAGAATTTTCAAAAATCCCATAGAGAAAAAATCCTAACTATATATACCTACTGGCGACCGCCAGTAGGTAATATATATATATATATATATATATATTCATGCTCCGTTTGCCCAACAAATTGAGTTGCACTCTGACACAGGCGAAAGGTGGCAAGCCTTTATTTCCAGTATGAGCTGACATCTGCCTGCTGTTTCCAAATCCAGTCTCTCCCGAACGTAATGCCTGACGCGTTTCTGGAAGATACGACTTCCTTCATCAGAGGCTTTTACGGGATTGATGTGTGCTTTAGGACTCTGTTCCTCTTAATCCAATGCGACTTTACACGCCCCCAGATGGGCGGGTTCCTTAACCAGCAAGGCATTGTGGTATACAGAGTCCTGGCATTTCACGCACTATTTCTGGAGAAAACAGTTCGCGCCCTCAGATGGGCCCCCATCCAACAGTGCCAGCTCTCATCCCTAGCCGGTGTCCCACAATGCGATTCGGCAACTTCCTGGTCGCGTGGTCCCCACCGTTAGTAGGGGTGGTGCAACTCGGCGACTTGGGCAGCCGCCTAATATTCATGCTCCGTTTGCCCAACAAATTGAGTTGCACTCTGACACAGGCGAAAGGTGGCAAGCCTTTATTTCCAGTATGAGCTGACATCTGCCTGCTGTTTCCAAATCCAGTCTCTCCCGAACGTAATGCCTGACGCGTTTCTGGAAGATACGACTTCCTTCATCAGAGGCTTTTACGGGATTGATGTGTGCTTTAGGACTCTGTTCCTCTTAATCCAATGCGACTTTACACGCCCCCAGATGGGCGGGTTCCTTAACCAGCAAGGCATTGTGGTATACAGAGTCCTGGCATTTCACGCACTATTTCTGGAGAAAACAGTTCGCGCCCTCAGATGGGCCCCCATCCAACAGTGCCAGCTCTCATCCCTAGCCGGTGTCCCACAATGCGATTCGGCAACTTCCTGGTCGCGTGGTCCCCACCGTTAGTAGGGGTGGTGCAACTCGGCGACTTGGGCAGCCGCCTAATATTCATGCTCCGTTTGCCCAACAAATTGAGTTGCACTCTGACACAGGCGAAAGGTGGCAAGCCTTTATTTCCAGTATGAGCTGACATCTGCCTGCTGTTTCCAAATCCAGTCTCTCCCGAACGTAATGCCTGACGCGTTTCTGGAAGATACGACTTCCTTCATCAGAGGCTTTTACGGGATTGATGTGTGCTTTAGGACTCTGTTCCTCTTAATCCAATGCGACTTTACACGCCCCCAGATGGGCGGGTTCCTTAACCAGCAAGGCATTGTGGTATACAGAGTCCTGGCATTTCACGCACTATTTCTGGAGAAAACAGTTCGCGCCCTCAGATGGGCCCCCATCCAACAGTGCCAGCTCTCATCCCTAGCCGGTGTCCCACAATGCGATTCGGCAACTTCCTGGTCGCGTGGTCCCCACCGTTAGTAGGGGTGGTGCAACTCGCCGACTTGGGCAGCCGCCTAATATTCATGCTCCGTTTGCCCAACAAATTGAGTTGCACTCTGACACAGGCGAAAGGTGGCAAGCCTTTATTTCCAGTATGAGCTGACATCTGCCTGCTGTTTCCAAATCCAGTCTCTCCCGAACGTAATGCCTGACGCGTTTCTGGAAGATACGACTTCCTTCATCAGAGGCTTTTACGGGATTGATGTGTGCTTTAGGACTCTGTTCCTCTTAATCCAATGCGACTTTACACGCCCCCAGATGGGCGGGTTCCAAGTCGCCGAGTTGCACCACCCCTACTAACGGTGGGGACCACGCGATCAGGAAGTTGCCGAATCGCATTGTGGGACACCGGCTAGGGATGAGAGCTGGCACTGTTGGATGGGGGCCCATCTGAGGGCGCGAACTGTTTTCTCCAGAAATAGTGCGTGAAATGCCAGGACTCTGTATACCACAATGCCTTGCTGGTTAAGGAACCCGCCCATCTGGGGGTGTGTAAAGTCGCATTGGAGTGAGAGGAACAGAGTCCTAAAGCACACATCAATCCCGTAAAAGCCTCTGATGAAGGAAGTCGTATCTTCCAGAAACGCGTCAGGCATTACGTTCGGGAGAGACTGGATTTGGAAACAGCAGGCAGATGTCAGCTCATACTGGAAATAAAGGCTTGCCACCTTTCGCCTGTGTCAGAGTGCAACTTAATGTGTTGGGCAAACGGAGCGTGAATATATATATATATATATATATATTTGACTTGCCGCCAAGGAACTCCAAATTAATGCAGGAAACGCATAGACACATATCACAAAATTGCTTCTGATGTTTATTGGGATGCCACCATGACGCGTTTCAACTCACGCAGAGCCTTGATCACAAGACAACATTACGATTTTTTTTGCTTTTTAAAGTGACAGTGTGCTCATTGTGTGCTACGTGTGATGTTGCAACAGTCATAGATATAAAAATCATATTCATTTTTGTAGTTTGTGATTTTGTTGCAGAGCTTACAATGTAAAAGTTTAAATTCCTTACCTCATAGTTATAGAATAAATGTGTATAAGTAAATAAATAAATAGATAAATAATTAATTATATAATTAAAATCTACAGGTTGATGGATTGGATAGACATGGGTTTCTTTTGAAATACATTCTTTACATCATATTCACTGTCAAATCTTTCAGATATATTTATATACTGAATGCAACTGTAAATACAACGTTTTTACGACATTTGATAAATAAATAAATACATATATATAATGGCAGTCGCCAGTGGGTAGTTATAGTTAGGACATAGTTTCCATAGCAAAAGTGTTTTTTTTTGTTTTGCTAATTACTTTGGCACCATTTTCCGAACCTTTACGAAATTTTTAAAATGAATCTGTACAAGTCACTTCAGCTGCTGTCTGGAAAGTTTGGGGTGGTTCATAAAGCAATGGCCAAGAAAAAGGGGGGTCTCAAAATGCATTTTCCCATGCAATTTCTAAAAATTATTTTAGACACACCTACAGCCTAAACCGCTCAACGGAATTACACTAAATTTGGCAGGAAGCTAGGTCTTGGTCAGATTTTTCTAATTTGGTGCAATTCTGTACAGTAGTTTGGGAGTTTTTATAGAAAAATATGCAGGTATATCTAGAGTGTGGATCCACTGTGGTGTCCACAGATCCATGCTCTAACAGTAATGGCCTGATTGGCTGGCTGCATCCCATGCAAAAAGATGCAGGTGCCACTTGGTGAATCAGGACAAGGTTCCCGTGGTGAAATAAAATAGAAATAGGTTATAATGGTCAGGGACAGAGGTATCCTGACCCCATGAGACTAATAGAGGGGTCTGTGAGAGACCCCTCATGGGGAAGAAATTGTGGAAAACTTTGTTTACTTACACAAGAATCCGCGGATCCACCAAGGTGCTAAGTGCGCTCCCCCATGTGAATCTGTGATGAATCTGGGGATCTATTACCCAATTTTTTCTAAAATACACTCACTCAGACCCACTCACACGCTTACTCACATACCCACTTATACTCCTACACAACCACTCACCCACCCACACACACATCCTTACAGCCACTCACACACCCAGTCAGAGACCCAGGACACCACTCACATACCCATACAGCCACTTATGCACCCACTCATGCACCCACTCAGAGAACCACTCACATACCCACTCATAGATCCACAAAGGCACTTGCATACCTAGTCACACACCTACATACACACTCATGTAACCAATCACACACCCACTCACACACATGTACAGCCACTCATGCACCCACTCAGACACCCTCAAGACCATTCACACTCCCACTCAAAGACACACACAGACTGTCACACACTTAAACACCCACTTACATACCCAGACAAATGCTCACACACCATACAGCTACTCACACACCCACTCAGAGACCCGGAAAACCACTCTCACACCCATGAATCTACTTGCACACCCACTCAGAGACCCAGAAAACCACTAACACACCCAATTACATACTCATACAGCCACTCACACACCCACTCACAGATCCAGAGAACCACTCACATACCCACTAACAAACTCACACACCCACATACACTCCCATATTCACACATCCACTTCCAGCCCCATACAGCTAGTCATACATGCACTGACACGCCCAACAAAAGCTGTCCCACCCACTTACAATCCCACACAACAACTTACACACCCACTCACACACCCAGGTTACAGGGACATTATAGTAAGAAATGGCCTTTAAAAACTGTAGAAAACCACTGAAAAGAACAAAGGTTATAGCGACATTATAGTTAGGAACTAACATTTTAAAAACCTTAGAAATTCACTAAAAATCCAAGATTAAAGGGACGTTGTAGTAGGATTCAGATTTACACCCACAAAACCATAGAAATTCAGAAGTTATAGTTATCTTAAGTAACTATAACTCGTGCCCTACGGTAACTATAACTCGCACCCTCACCATACACTGCTTATTACCCTGACCTAACTATAATGTCCCTATATCCTTTTGTTTTTTAGTGAATTTCTAAGATGTTTCAATTGTATTTCCTAAATATAAACTTTAAGTAACCTTTGTTCTTTTAAGTCAATTTCTACAGTTTTTAGTAAAAGTAAACCAATCAATATGCACAACTTTATAGATAAAGTTAGGAAACGATGATGAGAAAGATCAAAGATTTGTTGGTTAGATGGTCATTTTTCCCTCTTACATTGATGGGGCGCATAGCACTGATAAAAATTTCGATTTTACCTTTGTTGATTTTTCTTTTTACCAATATTCCAATCAAAATTATTAGGGCATAATTTAAGGAATTAAATGCACTTTTTAGACATTTTATCTGAAATAAAAAGGCTCCAAAAATTACAATTCCAGTGCTTCAGCTGGATGTCAGTTGGGGGGATTAGCATTACCTCACGTGCATACATACTATGAAGCGGCCTTTGTAGATAGGGGAGGTTGGTTTATAGATGCTAAGGGATCTCAGGATAGTTTTTTTATAGGAAAGATGGTGCAGGAGGCGGGATCCCAGCTACCAGTATTTATAACAAGCAATGAAAATGCAATAGGTCTCGCCTTTGATTAATGTAAAGCCATTTGCTTTGCTAATGGTATTGTATAGCAAACAAATGACTTTAACTTAATGAAAGGCGAGACCTATTGCATTTAAATGCTTGTTTACTTTAAGACGTTAATGTGGTCACTGACATTCACCTAACTTTGTTACTTTAACCTTTGTGTTTTTTCAGTGAATATATACGTGCACCCACAAGTATGTGGATGTGCAGCACACAAACTGTTGATGATGTACATGACCTGACCAGTTTGATCAGTAAACCGTTGTATGCAACACTTAAAATCCTATCCACAGACTACACTCATGGTATGCCTGTTAAACCCCTTTACTTGCTTTCCCCAAATTACCTGGCCTTTGAAGAAAGCACGCTGAAGGGGGTGGAGGGTGAGGGGGTTCCATTATGAGGTTGGAGTAATTGCTCGCAATACATTTCATGGACTGTAGTCAAACCTCTGTAGTCAGAACTCAGTGAAAACATATGAAAAATGGAAGGCAAATTGAGGTAGAATCATTATAATGAGCACACAGCATTATTAGGAGTAAAGGTTAAACAAATATATAGGTCTATCATCTCATCCAAAATACATCTTACTGAATCGTGTTTTATTCCTGTTATGTATATCTTTAGCCTTTTTGTCCCTGTAAGTTGTAAAATCTATCGTAAAGGGTGGAGCAAATATGTTGTTGCTAAGATGCCAAAGGGCCCTAATGTGGCACTGTCAGAGTAAATTATTTTCAGAAGTGTTGAGAGCACTGAGCTACTTCCAGCGTTTGAGGGCCACTGTTCATAACTGCAGCAGTCAACAAACAATGGCATTATATCTACATTTGAATTACTTGAGAGCTTGCCTAAGTCCCCAATCTCTACATTTTCAGGGGTCAATGAGTGAGTAAATCATAACAATCCAGGTTTTTGCTTTGAACTCCAGTTACTCATAATTCTGATTTTGTAACGGGATATGGTAGCACTAAAAGTTTCAGAATGCACAGCAAAAGCCTAGGCTTGATGAAGTACTCATTAGTAGACCTTGGAAACTAGGGTGTTCGCCCACGCAGCCGCTCTCTCTAACTCTGCATACTGTGTTCCCTCAGAGTGGCGAGTAACATCTTACCTTTTGCTACAGTTCTGAAAACATCCCAGCGACAGAGTCTAAGGAGCAAGGCGGGCAGAGGTGGAGCAGGCGGGCAGAATTTTATGTAGGTATCAAGGACCCCCTGGTAAGAATAGACTCCTGGGTCAGGGAAAATAATTTTTTGTGTAAAGGTATATGCCCAGGCAGACTTCGAGTACAAGGAACTGGCTATTTAAAAGAACATATTTATATAAACATTAGACGAGAAAATAGTGCAAAGGACTGTAATGATATCAAAAAATTATTTTTTATTTCAATATTTAAAAGGGATAAATACATATGGATCTATACATTAGATCTACACCATAAAAACATATTCATTCTTTGTGTGACTTTTCTATAATACATTATAAAAAACCAAAACAATTTGATAATAAAAGATTTTTTGAGTATCTCCGATTTTGCAGAGTTGGGCTGTGTGTGTCACACACACACAGCCCAACTCTGCAAAATCGGAGATACTCAAAAAATCTTTTATTATCAAATTGTTTTGGTTTTTTATAATGTATTATAGAAAAGTCACACAAAGAATGAATAAGTTTTTATGGTGTAGCTCTAATGTATAGATCCATATGTATTTATCCCTTTTAAATATTGAAATTAAAAATTATTTTTTGATATCATTACAGTCCTTTGCACTATTTTCTCGTCTAATGTTTATATAATTTTTTATTTCAATATTTAAAAGGGATAAATACATATGGATCTATACATTAGATCTACACCATAAAAACGTATTCATTCTTTGTGTGACTTTTCTATAATACATTATAAAAAACCAAAACAATTTGATAATAAAAGATTTTTTGAGTATCTCCGATTTTGCAGAGTTGGGCTGTGTGTGTCACACACACAGCCCAACTCTGCAAAATCGGAGATACTCAAAAAATCTTTTATTATCAAATTGTTTTGGTTTTTTATAATGTATTATAGAAAAGTCACACAAAGAATGAATACGTTTTTATGGTGTAGCTAGCTCTAATGTATAGATCCATATGTATTTATCCCTTTTAAATATTGAAATTAAAAATTATTTTTTGATATCATTACAGTCCTTTGCACTATTTTCTCGTCTAATGTTTATATAAATATGTTCTTTTAAATAGCCAGTTCCTTGTACTCGAAGTCTGCCTGGGCATATACCTTTACACAAAAAAAAAAAAAGCAGGCGGGCAGAATTACAGCAGATGGGCAGAGTGGAAACAGCAGAACCTTCACAGAGCACAGAGTCTTGGGAGCTGATCCCACACAGGCTGCCAGCGTGCGCACTGCTTGATACACTACGCTCGGAAGTCCAACGGGGGCACCATCTGCCTCACCAGGAGAGTAAACAAGTGGTGATCAAACAGGTACGCAGGGAAACCGAGCCTTGGACTTCTGGTCTGTGCTGAAGAGATGCTGGGGAGATTGGCCAGCATGGAGGCTTCTACACGAGGCAGAGAGCATGAGGACCAGTCAATAAGTATGCTTACAGTTACTAGGTAACCATGTCTGTGGAGAAAACGCCCATGTCCAGAATAGCCTAAATAAACTGGATTATATGTAAATGTGGGTATTTAAGAACTTTGAAGTGCTTAATAGTTTATATTTACACGGGAAACTAAGATGGCGTTGGGCCAAGGAACATAGAGAACATGAGGGGAGGCAATAGAGACAAGCATAATTGGCACGGAGCTGAAGTGTCACTCAGAGCGTCACGGGAACAAAGATGCGTCGGCCTGTCCACAGAGGCTGTACTAAAAGTGGACAGGGCGGTTTTCAAAAAGCCCGATTTCTAATCAGGCACCAGCATTTAACATAAATTCTGACTCTAACCAATTGGAAAGAGGGGCATGGCTTAAAGTCAGCTTCCAAATGGTATCAATTACAAAAGGCCCTCGCATGTCAAGGACAGCGCGCATTCGCTTCTGACGCCAGGCGAGACCTAAAAATGGCAAAGGTATCAAATTCTTGAAGCTTTGGCTTTTGAGTAGAAAGAAGGATGGTAAAATTCAGCCCCTGATGAAGGGACACATGTCCCGAAATGCATTGGGCATGGAAGAAAAGAACATGTGTATGCTAAAAAGTTTAAATGCATAATTCTGTGTTATTAATAGAACAAACAGATGTATTAATGTATTTGTTGAAGAGAAATAATGTTGTTTTTGTATATGTTGGACCTGGCCCTTTTGGCAGGTTCACCCTGAGACTTTTTGCTTTTTCCTAGCCTGTTTCTGGAACCTGGGTTGGTGATTTTAGGCCTATGCGCACTTTTTCACTGAGGTACAGTGTAAAGTGCGTGTGCTCTCTGTGTATCTGTGGTGAGTGACCTGCCCTCCCATAGGAATGAATGGGGAATATGGATGCCCATGGTAGTTCCTGATGTGTGGGGAGTGCAGGGTCGAGTTTGATATGTGTGAACTCGTGAGATTGAATGCTGCATAATGGTGTATGCGGCATGGTTGTGTCTAGTCTAGAAGTGCCACTTTTAGAAGTGGGCATATTTGTGTAGTGAGTCTGCTGGCACGTGATTGGCTGGTGAGCCTGGCCCAGGAGTGCCTGGGCCTGCTTGTGGATTGACTGTCTGGTTTGAGTGTGACAGGGGCTGCAGAGCCCCCAGATGGTTGTCTGAGTCAGCCGTGGATGAAAGGCAGCATCTGCTGCCAGGGAAGTGGGAGGAGATTAGCACCTGATAGTGAAGGGCTGTGCCTGCCTGCCACAATGCTGGCTCCACCCCCCCGCTGGGCGACTGTCACCTCTGTCCCTGATACTGAAGGGACTTCCCTCTAAACCAGTCTAGCTGGTTCTCACACTGCCTACACAAAGACTTCAAAGACTTTTTCCTGTATAAGAAGGGGCTGTGTCCCCTTCCAAAGTTGTTCTTGTTTTCTAACTTGAATCTGCCAGGGGCGTGCTGCTGCTGGGGCTCAGGGGAATCCCTGAGCCCTGCCCAGCCCCTGGACTCCTGATGGACTTTCCTGGACTCCTGGGGGACCCCTCTGCCCTGCCTGGGCTGATGGGGGGACTTGGCTTTGCCCCCTGGGAATCTCTGGGACCTTTTCAGCAGGAAGAAGCTGCATTTTCCTGTGAAGAGCGCTGGAGTTGTATTCCTAGCCCCTGGAAGCGCTGTGCTTCCCCCTGGGCGCTTGGGAGCGCTCTGCCTTGTCCCTGGCGCTGGGAGCGCTTTGCTTTCACCCCTAGCGCCTGGTGACGCTCTGCTCCTGCCTTTAGCGCTGGGAGCGCTGTGTTTTGCTGTTAAGCGCTGGGAGCACTTTTATTCCCGTTTATTGGATTAATTTACGGGTGCCACCCCATTTTCATTTAATTATTTGGAGCCGGTGCCCACCCGGCATTGCCCCGTGTTGTTCACCGCCGCTGCCCGGGGCCAGGAAGATGCCCAGAAGTTGCCGTTCGTAAACGGAGGCAGCCGCGGTGAAGATTGGAGCCGCCGCGCTCCCATTGGTTGAGGGAGCCGAGCCCCCTCACTGACGCCGCGACGGGATTGGCCCGTGGATCATCGCGTCGTCGACGAGGACGCGCTGCCATTGGTTGGCGGCCTCGCGTCAAGAGGGGCTCGTCGCAGGAGCCGCGACGTGATTGGCTGGTCCGCCAAAGCCGGAGAAAGACTGACCCGACCCCGCCGAGGGATTCCGGGTGACCGTGGCCTGTTGCCGGGGCTCCCGTGTGCTGAGGGAGCCCTGGAAGCAAGAGAGAAGTCCGGTGCGAGGCTCCCGGAATGGAGGGAGAGCCCCACAGCTGGCAAGAGCGAGCCGCCGCCCGGAGGAGCGCCGCACCCGACCCGGTGAGTGCATCGAAGGAGAGGGGACTGTCGGGGCACATTGCCGGTGCCCGCCCCTCCCCCTCCGGAGTGAGCGCCTGAGCGTAAAGGGGCCCGGGGGGGCCTCCAGTGATGCCGAGTCCCCCGAGAGGGACTCCGCCTACCCTACCTGGAGTCACGAGCCCATGAGAGGCTCTTAGGGGGACATTGTGTTCGAGCCCCGAGGGGCTCCCGCCCATATTTGTTTGGAGAGCCTAGATAGGCTCAGAGGAGGCATCTCTTTGTTTAGAGCCACGGAGGCTCCGAGGGGGCATTTGAATCTACGAGCCCAGCGAGGCTCGAGGGGCCATTGGTTGCAGAGCCTGAGGGCTCCCTGGGCCATAATTGTTGTAAGAGTCTGTGAGGCTCTTGTGTTATGCCAGAGCCTGTGTGGCTCCAATGTGTGTAGAGTGTTTCCAGAGCCTGGGTGGCTCCAGCGTGGCGCAGTTTGCGCCTAAGGGTCAGTGAGGACCCTGTCGCAGTTTGGACTCCCAGCTGCCCAGCAATTAGTGGGCAGCTGCACCTTTTAGGTCTTGGGATTGCCCAGGTGCCCAGCAAGTAGTGGGCACCTGCACCGTTTAGGCCCCTGACATTGAGACTCAGGGCGTTCTAGCCCCAACAAGGCCAGTTGGCCTAGGGACTGCCACAGGTGTTGGCTTATGTAAGGTTGTGCGCAATTGTATGGTTTTTATTCCTGCACCTCTGAATGTTTTTAGACATCATGTGACTTTTGCGCTATTGTATTGTTATGGTACCTCTGAATTTATTTTTATTGCATCATGTGCTTTATTCTTAACACCGCTGAATGTGTAGGTTTATGCATCATATGTTTCCCTTTACTACTCCTCTGAATGTATATTTATGCATCATGGGTAATGTGTTCTTTCCTAGACCCCTAAATGCTGTGTGATACTTAGGTGGTTGTTCTTTTTAGTACAGGTGGTCCTAGTGAGGTCCCGGTCACCTGCGTGACATTCTCCTAAGGTGGTTAGGGTTGCGTAGGTGGTACTTACCTGTCCCCAGTAGTTACTGGATGTGATTTACAACTGTTATTCTTTTTGCTATACTTATTCTAAGTTCTATAAGTGCTATTTCTATATATACAAAGTGTTGAGTCTGACAGTGGCCCATGTGGCCCTGTCTTGTACATAATCCCCTATGAATGTTGCCCGTGCCAGTTGGCACAATGTACATGTGTGATTTTTATCTGATGTGTTTTGACAATACAAAAGTTATTTTAATATAACCTTGTGTGGAGTTCCTTTTGTGGTGTGCCTAGGATGTTGTTGCTGTTGTGTGCTGGCGCAAATGCTTAACACATTGCCTCCGAGTTTAGCCTCACTGCTCGTGCCAAGCTACCAAGGGGGTGAGCAGGGGTTATCTTGGCGTGTGACTCCCTCGCCCTGACTAGAATGGTGGTTTCTGCCTGGCTTTGGCGTCAGCCTTAGCCTACCAGAAATAGCCAGTTCTAACAGTATATGTTTGAGAAAAGTTGAGGTGAGACCACATCATTTAAAAACAAATCAATTGGTGAAAAAACTAAAAGATTGCAAGCATTTGTTTTTACAAAAGTGTACATTGGAACAAGTACAAGTACTTTAACGCATTATTTTGATATTTTTAGGGCATGCTAGACATCATGCCTTCCAATGTAGCTCGCAAGAGTTAAAAGGATTACAGTTTACCATTACGGTTTAGGAGAGGAGTGCTCCACAATCATTTGTTACTGGGAAAGTGAATTTTGGAGCATAATGTCATATTATACATTATTCATATTAATATAAGTGGGCTCACAAGCAGTTGATGGAACAGTCGCAAAACTAGAAGCCAACATTTTAGTAACTGGCAAATCATCTTAAAAATGTACAAACAATTAAAACAGATACCCAACAGATAGACTGGTGGCAAGAATTAAGGGCCAGGTGTACTAAGAATTTTTACTGTCGCAAATGCTCTGATTCAGAGTTTGAAAAAATGTGTATTTATGTACTAATCCAATTTTAGGGGTCAGTAAATTTTACCGAATTTACCACATTTGTATTTGGAAGGGGCATAATGTAGGTATCCCTTCAAATAACGAAGTGGTATATGTGTCAATGTTTCTAAACCAAAATCCAGTCGCAAAACATTGAAACATTACGACTCCTGAGTTGGGGTGGCAATGTATTCGCAAATGGGATAGGGTCCCTAAGAGAGTTGTTTAGGAGTAGGTAATCACCAAGGGGACCGCAACCAACTATCAAACAAAGTTTTTCAAAAACGTAAACTATTTTTTAACGCAGCCTTGTTTCTTTTGAGGAAAATAGGCTGGATTTTAAAAAGAGTTTGATTTACTAAAAAGTTATAACTGACATTGTGGTTTTTTAACCTGGCAAGCCACTGTCCCTGTGATGGCCTCTCCAACCTACCTTAATAATATTCATGCAGTAGGTCAGATTACAACCCACTATGATTTGGAATTTTACAGACCGGCCAATTAGTAAATAGGACGGTTCATGAAACTCTTTACTGGTGGCAAAATTATTGGTCACAATTTGCGACCAGTACTTTGCAACCAGTTTTTTGTTCCTCTGATACTAAATTCCATCTTCGATGTCCAGTGCCTGGTGAAATTTCGAAGTGAAGTTTCATTATCCCTGCATCCATTTGTAAAGCACTTTCAGTTGTTCCTGGTCTGTCACTGGTGCGTGACCTGCAGTCTCATGTAGGACAGTTGCAGCTTTGTATTTCCAAGAGTGTAGTTAGTTCACTTCCCCGCATCAGCAGACCTCAAAGGTAGGTTCCTCACCTGCCAAACATGAATACTTTCATGTAAACCGAACTGGTGGCAAGTGGAACAGCAACCAAGGCTGCATATTATTAACAATTTACAGTAAATATTCCTGTAAACACTCTGTCTAATGATAGGGTAAACACAACAAAATATGTGTGCAGAAAATAAACTAGCAGAGCGCACATTCTGGATCAAACAGAAAAAATGGTGTCAAGAAAATGTCAAAGGGAGCAGGGGCAGCTCCTCCACGTGGGAAGAAGAGCGTCGCCCCACTGCTTTCTCGCACCGCGAGAAGCAGAAACATAAAATGCGAGTGCGAGAAAGCAGAGAAGGGTTTGGTTGGGGTCGGGGTGGGCGGGTCGGGAGGAGTGGCTAGCCCAATGTTATGGGCACTGACTGTTTCATGAGCACTCTCCCGTTTTCTCCATGTAGGCTGCCATTGCAGCGTTGTGATTGGCTTAGGGGAGGAGAGGGAAGCTATCTGCTTCTGCTTCCTGTGAGCAGAGATAGAACAGGAGATGTGACGCGGGACCGGAGGCAAAGGTAAGATTTTTTTAATTTTAATAAATTAACCCCCCGCCCCCTCCCTGCGCAATCCCCCTTCACCCGCAAGTCATGCCGACCATGACTGAAATTTCCATTTGCAAAAAGAGGGTGCACCAACGTTTTTCAAATGGAAAGGACTTCTACGAACCAACCTCTGCACTAATGGGACAGTTCACAAAAGTCCAAATCATATTGTGTTGCAATCCAACCTACCTCATTAAAATGCATGAGGCTGGTCGCAAATTGCGATCTACCACGATTGGCCACAATCACAGGGATGATGGTCTGCTGGGGTCAACAGGCCACCTTATCTGTGATTGCTTTTAGATAAAGCAATCTCTTTTTTTTAATCCAGCCCATTTTCCTAAAAGGAAAAAGAGAAGAGTTAAGAATAAAAATACAAAATGAACAGTTAAACAAATCTTTTTGATGTGGACCATTGCCTACTCATAAAAACATGTTTTATCAATATGGAAAAGGGGGGCCCTTTCCTGTTTGTGAATGTCTTACCACTTCTTTTTATTTAGTGGTAAAATATTAATGTTTTGCAACTGGATTTCGGTTCCAAAACTTTAATACATACCTTAAGGAATCAGTATTTGGAAGGGACTCCCTTAACATGCCCCTTCAAAACAGTGACTCCTTAATGTTTCCTGAAAACATTTAATGATTCTGAAAAATTTTGGCCTAGATGTAGGTAATGAAAATTTACTGATTCTAAAATACCGAATTTTACTGATTCTGTATTTTAGAATCGGTAAATGCAGTGTAGATAAAAATTCGGTAAGTATTACCGAATCGGTTCGATTCAGTATTTACCCAATCATTATTTACCGATTCGGTAATTCCCATTCATTCCTATGAATGTGAATTAACGAATCGGTAAATACTGATTCGATAAAATAGGGAAACATTCAAGGGTGGCAGGGTGTCACATTGACACCCTGTTGCACCCCTGAAAAGTGCTTGTGTGCACATGTAGCACACATACATGCCCAGGGCATGTATGTGTGCCTGATGAAAATGCACAGATTTGCATTTTCAAAGGTATTCGTTATTTACCACCAACTAATAGTTGGTGATAAATAATGAATCCTTAAATGTAAAAAGCACTCACTTGAGTGCTCTCTACATTAAGGATTCAGTAATTTACCGAATCGGTATGTTAAGAATTCGGTAATTTACCAATTCCTTAAATTACCGATTTGGTAAATTACCGAATCCTACTATTTGGCCACCTATATCTGAAAAGCCTAATTCCGGTCGGTAACGGCCGAAATTCGGTAATTTCGGCTGTTACCGACCGGAATTAGGCTTCCTACATCTGGCCCTTTTTTAGTACTTTAAAAAAAAATCAGTGTTTAAAAACCCTCAGATTTACCGAATCTGAGGGTTTGTACCATTAAAATATGTTGTACATTAGGCCCCAAGAGCAGATCCTGCAAGTAACTGTGCACTTAGATGCAGACTTACTAAGGATTAGTGAAGGAGCTTGTGTGATGCAAATAGATTTTTGCAGACACAAAGTAGCTCAAACAGTAGAGTAGCTCAGTACTCACTTGCAAAAGGATTTTGCACCAAACCTCGCACAGGTGGAGCACAAAGCACCACAGTATCATGTAGAGCTAAACCTCTGATACCGTATGCAAAACAGGTTTATTGGGGCGAGAACAGCAAAAACAGTTCTGGAAATCTAGGCAAAGAATCCAGATCAACTAAACTCATGTAAAATTGCTCAACCTGGCTTTGGGTGGAATCCTAGCTCCAAATGAAAACTGAGTTAAGCGATTTGCAAAAGGAAAATATTTCCATGTGTAATATGTGTGTGGAAATTCCTCAAAATTACCCATATTGCCTGATTGAACTTTTGGATGTTGTGGGCAGCCGTTTGATGGGGAGGGTGTGTCTCGGGTACAAAACTCACTCAAGACACACCTCATCTGACTTTGTGCCAAGGTGAATTGCCAAATTCTGTTTAGCCTCACGCAAGCACTGCAATTTTTCAGCACAAGC
Organism: Lissotriton helveticus; assembly: GCF_964261635.1. Taxonomy (NCBI): domain Eukaryota; kingdom Metazoa; phylum Chordata; class Amphibia; order Caudata; family Salamandridae; genus Lissotriton; species Lissotriton helveticus. The sequence continues at coordinate 500,920,060 of NC_136070.1, read as the reverse complement.
ATTGCCTATGACATCACTGAGGTGCGACATGCAGAAAAAACGGTGCAGCACAATTTTTAAGATTTTGCAGTGCCTCAGATGTCTACCACTGCTGTACTATTCAATTCTCCGTAAATCTGTGCCTTAGCTCACACAACTTTGTAGCCCTGTCTTCAGCAGGAGCATTATTTCTTCAAATAAATACAGTTTCATTTGCGAATGGGTTCAGGCCATTTTGCATCTTGAAACTGGTTTTCTGTGCCTTAGCTCACACAACTCTGTAGCCATGTCTGCAGCAGGAGCATTATTTCTTCAAATAAATACAGTTTCATTTGCAAATGTGTTCAGGTCATTTTGCATCTTGAAACTGGTTATTGGTATCTAATGGTTGCCATTATTTTCAGTTGTCTTTAACCAGCAGAGTTTGCTTTGCCCTGCCACCCTCACCCCCATGTACAGTCATAATAATGGCAATACCAAAAAATACTTATTTTTGTACAAAGCTTGATACCATATTTCTGTCATAACAAAAGTTACTATTACTCAATTAAATGCTATTCAATGGACCGACCAAAGATGGCTGAATTTGCTGGATTCACACTTGTGATTTGCAGAGCACCACAAATCACAGCAGCAAGCATTGAATACACTGAGCCTCTTGTCAGCTCAGTTCACAAAACACTTTCACCTCTAAGCGACAGGTGTGTCAGTGGTGTTGTATGGTGGAATTTACATCTGCAGGAAATTAATCAGGTGCGCAGATTTCCTGCGGTCGTGAGAGTGGGTTGGGAAAACAAACTTTAGCACTGTGGGTGCCCATTGAAAATGTGGCCAATACCGGCAACGTGGCATCTGTTGGGATTTGCACAAACATTTGAAATGTATTCATGCTCCAACAGCATACAAAAGCTTTTACTCAAAAAAACACTATGGTGGCTCCTCTGCTCTGGCGGAGGAGCGTCGCCCCACTGCTTTCAAGCAGTGCAAGAAGAGGAAACATAAAATGATAATACGTTTCAGTTATTATCATGTTATGTTTGTACTGCTTTGCAGACCAGCAGTTGGAGGTTGCTCTGATCTCGGAACATGGCATGGTAGGAGTGGTTTGCCCACTCCTAAGTGCGCACGACTGTTTGGTCAGCCCTCTAGGGCCGCCCAAACCAGTCATGCACACTTTCCCCGTTCTCCATGAAGGCTGCATACAGAATGCGTGGAGAACATGCCCAGGCTCCCCTTCCCTGGTTGAGCGTCAAACCAGTACGCTCAAAACCAATCATAACGCTGCATTGCAGCGGTGTGATTGGGCAGTGAGGCCTGGCTGTGCTTCCTAATTCTTGAAGAGAGCATGGGGCAGAGACGCTGGAACCGACGAGAAGGTGAGTTAATTTTTTTTGTGCATACTCGCGCAACCCCCTTCCCCTATGACCCAAAACCCACAACCCCTCCCCCGTGCCCGCTCCCGCCCCACTACCTTCGAGCCAGGCAGATCGCCCCTGAAAATACATAGGTGTTAGTAAGCCCTGTGGGTGGGAGAGGGCATCAAAGATGGCTTGGGACCAGCTCACTATCCTAAAGAAAGTCAGACCATTTCTTCTAGAATGCAACTTCAGAACTACAGTTCAAGCCCGCGTACTCTCACAACTGTGTGGTGGAATGCCCTACTCCATGGGCTCCCGCACACCACTGTTACCCCTTAGGGGCATCCTAAGTGCTGCAGCATGACTCATCTAGGAACAGAAGAAATGTGATCACATCACCCCTATTCTGATGGAGCTCCATTGGTTCCCTTGCCGGCCCGCACCATCTTTAAAACCACCTGCATCATTTACAAAGCTATCACGACCACCACCCCAGCTTATCTTGTAGACAAGCTCACAATCTCTTGTAAATCTCGGCGCACCCGCAGCCAGGACACCATCAGACTGGAGACTGAGAAGCATAAAAAAGAAAAAAAACAAGACAGCCGGCCTTTTCCATCTATGCATCCAGCATCTGGAACAGCATCTCCCTATCCATCATGATCGCATCAACTCTGCTCCAGTTTAGGAAAGAGTTGAAGACACATCTCCTTACAGAACACTACATCACAGTGCATTTGCATCCTCAACCCAGCTCAAGCTCCTATGACTCTGTGCCTTTATGCTTGCTGTTAACCATTTACAGCACTCTGCTGCCTTTTAAATAGTTTTTCACAATAGAAATTCCATATACATTCATATAGGCAAACATACATAAATACATGCATACATACATACTAAATACTTACATACATACATACATACATACATACATACATACATACATACATACATACATACATCAAAGACCCACATATTTTGAGTGTGGTAGGTGAGAGATGTCTCTACAAACAACCACATTTGTAATATAGATAACAAAAAGGGCTTCAATGTGCAAATATTCCCCCAGCCCTACATAGGTGTATGGTAAGAGTTGAGAAGCAAACCACTGAAAAACTACGGATTTCTTGAGTATGCCTCGCGATTTGCAAGAATTAGGAAAATGTGGAAAGCTAATGAAATCATAAGTGTAAGCCCGTTACTGCCTGAGTTCACAATAATCCAATGCAATGTGCAAGAACCATAGGCCACAACTGCATTCAGTAGACACTCTATGCCACTGGGCAGCTGTATTTTCAAAACGCTTTAGCAGAATAAACCTATTGTCCTGCCAAGTTTTTTTATTGTGCTTCGAGATTTTTGGCTTGCTGTTTTTTAACGGTTTTCTCAGACTCGACCAACATTTCCCATTTTATTTACAACCCACTATTTCTTAGAAGCTTTGATTGCAGGCTTGCAGATTTCTTTATGCAAGTCTTGTTTGTGCACAATTTGCCTCTCCTATAATTTAGATCTTAAAGCAAAACAAACTTGTGAAAGCGCGTGTCTTTGTTTTCTTTCCAAACCCTTCTTTTCGCAGACAGAATTTAATATTATTTTTTTTTTTTTTACAAAAGCTGGAGGCCTGTGAAAGGGCGACTCGCCGTTTCGAGGGCAGATTACATTACAGGTCTCGCGGCTTTGGCGGGCCCTGCTGCTGTTGTTCCGCTGGGAACCTGATATGCGGAAAGGGCACTGCTGAAAAGTGCTTTTCACCCCTGAAATCCGAGATTCCTCCCGGTTGAGAGGCACCTACAGTGTGCAGCAGGGGTGAAGAGGGGCGCAGCGCTGCCAGGCGAGACCTACCGAGGCACGCTTCCTGACGCATTTATTTTATTCACTGCTGAAGTAAAAGCTGTAAACTTTTAAGCTGTAAAAATCCCCCACTGGACATAATGGACATAAAAACAAAACTAGAACAGATGTCAATCTATGGAAACTGATTTTTTTTAGCATTCGTGTGCCTGTATGTGTGCACATGTATGACCTATCTGTGTTGCTGCATGTCTCTCTCTCTATGTTTCTCTCTATGTGTTAGTTTATGACCCCACACCTACCTACACACATATATATAGGAGAACTTTAATTATTTGGAGTTGCAAAACAAGCTGAGGTCTTGGTGATATGTAAAAAGGCATTTTAAATAGATGTATTGTATTGTATTTGCATTTATATAGGCTTACTACCCCTGACGAGGCATCGAACCACTTTTTCGGCGAGTAGCATCCTACTCTGGAACCCATAAAGGAGAAGTGGTGAATCAGTATAGTGAAATATGAAAGTAATTTGAGTGGTGGATATTGTAGTCAGTTATTTGGATTGAGAAGGATAGTGGAGCAGCCGCGGCCGGTAGTGGGAGTACCTGCCGGGCGGTGACGTGGGGAGGGGAGGGGCAGTGTGGGGGTAGTAAAGTAGGAATTACGGACCTTAACAGGTAAGTAAACATATAAATAAATAAAATTAATTTCGTGGCGTGCACTGCATCACCAAATGTGAAGCATTGCGCGCAACGAAATTCGTTTTATTTATTTATATGTTTACTTACCTGTTAAGGTCCGTAATCCATACATTACTACCCCCCACCCTGCCCCTCCCCCCCCCACGTCACCATCCGGCAGGTACTCCCACTGCAGGCCGCGGCTGTAGTGGAGGAATAGAAGAGGGAATCATTTAGCATTTATATGCTTGTTAACCCCGATAGGGTGCAGAAGCTCTTTTTTTGGCGAGTAACACGCTACTTTGGAACCCATAAAGGATTAGTGGTGAATTAGTATAGTGTATTATGAAAGTAATTTGCATGGTGGATATGTAAGTCAGGTATTTGGATTGAGAGGGATAGCGTAGGAATAGAAGCGGGGAAAAGTTTTATTTATATCGCGCTTGCTACCCATGATGAGGTGTTGAAGTGCTTTTTCGGCAAGTAGCACGCTACTCCGGAACCCATAATGGATTAGTGGTGAAATAGTATACTGAAATATGAAATTAATTTGAGTGGTGGACATGTTAGTCTGTTATTTGGATTGAAAAGGATAGAGGAGGGATAGAAGAGAGGAGGATTTACAAATATATATAGCTATATCTTTTTTAGCTCCAGCAGTAGGAGGAGGCTTGGGATGGTTATAGCTATGATCCACAAATTAAAAGAAAGGAATTCAGGTGTATAAATGTACCACCCACTGAGCTTTAATTGTTTTTTTGTTTGACAGCTGCTTTTGTGCAAAGGGCAGTGGTTTCAGCCTGTATATTTTGCGTGAATAATGAAATACTATTAATTACTTTCCATATTTACAGAAATAGCATAGTATATGTGAAATCCATATTTTAAGATATAGGCATCCTGGGGCACAGTAGCCTACAGCTTTCTGTAGCACTAGTGCAAAAAACATGCTCTTGGTTTGGAAAGCATGCAATTTAAAAAATACATATATGTACAGAATGCAATATAAAAAATGCGTAGATGTACATTGTGGTTCAATATTCCAATCTGTGGGTTGTGATAACGTTTACAAACAACTCAGCTTCCAGTCTTGTGCTGCTGCTCTATTGAATCGCAATACACAGGCGCGGTTCGTCCATTGGGGCGTAGGGGCGAAGCCCCACTAAGCCTCATGGACGCACCACGTCCTCACTAGAAGCCAAACACAATTATTTCTAAAAATCGCGCTATCTGCCGGCCGGGAAACCGGGAGACACCCGACCTTCCCGGAGTGCGCAAGGGGGGGTTGGGGGGAGGATCGGGCTGCTGCAGCTGCGCAAGTGTATTTTTGGGCACAAACATGCCCGCGCATGCGCAGATCGTTTTCTTGTGAATTCCCCCTTAGAGAGAGGACCAGGGGGCGGGCCGCAGCCCCCGGGGTTACACAGGGCGACTGGGCGAGGAGTCATGGTGCCCCCCAAGCCAATCCTGGCGCAGGATTGGCTGGTCACTACATAGCCTGGTTACATAACCCCTGACGGATAGCACGGCCGACTTTGGTGCTGGGAAACCAGGTTCGAGCCTCTTATCGAACCATAAAAATGTATACATGACTTACTTTGGTGTTAAATAAATAGATATTTTAAAAAACAAATAAAAATGATGTTCTGACTAAGGTGTGAAATTGGTGTCGAATAAATACATGTTTTTAAAAATAATTAATATTAATCATGTATCATTGGTGCTGGAGTACAAGGTTCGAGACTGGTATTAAACACTGACAAGCTGTGTGCAAGTTATATGGTCATAAAAATACATGAATGATGGATGCAGGATGGGTGGATGTATGAATGGATGCAGGATGAATGAGGGGTGGATGAATGGATGGGTGGATGCATGAATGAATGATGGATGCAGGATGGATGCAGGATGGGTGGATGGGTAGATGAATGAATGATGGATGCAGGATGGATGCAGGGTGGATGGATGGGTGCATGAATGAATGAATGATGGATGCAGGATGGGTGGATGGATGGATGATGGATGAATGATGGGTGGATGAATGGATGGGTGGATGCATGAATGAATGATGGATGCAGGATGGATGCAGGATGGGTGGATGAATGATGGATGCAGGATGGATGCAGGGTGGATGGATGGGTGCATGAATGAATGATGGATGGATGGATGGGTGGATGCAGGAATGGATGCAGGATGGATGATGGATGGGTGGATGGATGGATGGATGGATGCATGAATGAATGAATGCTGGATGGGTGGATGGATGGGTGGATGAATGAATGATGGATGCAGGATGGATGGGTGGATGGATGGATGGGTGCATGAATGATGGATGCAGGATGGATGGATGGGTGCATGAATGAATGATGGGTGCATGAATGAATGATGGATGCAGGATGGGTGGATTAATAGGTGGATGGGTGGACACATGAATGGATGCAGGATGAATGATGGGTGGATGAATGGATGGGTGGATGCATGAATGAATGATGGATGCAGGATGGGTGGATGAATGAATGATGGATGCAGGATGGATGCAGGGTGGATGGATGGGTGCATGAATGAATGATGGATGCAGGATGGATGGATGGGTGGATGCATGAATGGATGCAGGAATGGATGCAGGATGGATGATGGATGGGTGGGTGGATGGATGGGTGGATGGATGGATGCATGAATGAATGATGGATGGATGGATGCAGGATGGGTAGATGGATGGATGGATGGGTGGAAGCATGAATGAATGATGGATGGATGCTGGATGGATGGGTGGATGGATGGATGGGTGGATGCATGAATGAATGATGGATGCAGGATGGATGGATGGGTGAATGCATGAATGAATGATGGATGCTGGATGGATGGGTGGATGCATGAATGAATGATGGATGGATGCAGGATGGATGGGTGGATGGGTGGATGGATGGATGGGTGGAAGCATGAATGATGGATGGATGCAGGATGGATGGGTGGATGGATGGGTGGATGCATGAATGAATGATGGATGCAGGATGGATGGATGGGTGAATGCATGAATGAATGATGGATGCAGGATGGATGGGTGGATGGGTGCATGAATGATGGATGCAGGATGGGTGGATGGATGGGTGGACACATGAATGGATGCAGGAATGGATGCAGGATGGATGATGGATGGGTGGGTGGATGGATGGGTGGGTGGATGGATGGATGCATGAATGAATGATGGATGGATGCTGGATGGGTGGATGGATGGATGTGTGGAAGCATGAATGAATGATGGATGGATGCAGGATGGATGGGTGGATGGATGGATGGGTGGGTGGATGCATGAATGAATGATGGATGCAGGATGGATGGATGGATGGGTGAATGCATGAATGAATGATGGATGCTGGATGGATGGGTGGATGCATGAATGAATGATGGATGCAGGATGGATGCAGAATTGGTGGATGGATGGGTGGGTGGGTGGATGGATGGATGGGTGGATGCATGAATGATGTATGGATGGATGCAAGGTGGTTCGGGCTCGCTCGCTCGCTGCGGTGCAATATGCAAATTAGTTTACGCCCCACCACTTTCAAATGTCACCAGCCGCCCCTGGCAATACACTATTAAAGATTATTTCTGGCGACATAATAAAACACAAAGGCTGTAAGCCCACTAGTATATAAATGCTATAAGAACAAAAAGATGGTTTTGTGGATCCAGAAAATATGTTACCCATTGCGTACTTTTTATGTTACAAATGTGCTTTTCTGCATTTCGTATAGAATATTTTTTATTATAAACAGGAAAATGTATTTTGGGAAATTGTTGTCATTTACAGTTTGATCTATGTAAAAAAAAGTCCAGTTAGCAGGTGAGGTTTTAGTGGTGATATTTTTTCTTGTGTTATGATGTGAGTTATGTTATAAAACACTTGTTATGCGCACTATCACCAAAGGTCTCTAGGCCTGAAAGCTGAGTAAGTACTTCAGGTCAGAAAAAATTCTAGATCTGTGTGAAGATAGTACCTTGACATAAGAGCCACGGTTTGAGGTGGCATAGGAACATAAGAGTACATTCTTCTAAGGGTAATGGCGGCATAAAGTTCAAGTTAAAAACAAACACACACTGTGCAGAAGTGAAGAGTTATGCTACTGCTCTCTACGATGTTCAACTAATAATGAGTTTTTGGAGTTGTTATTTTTTTTAATTATTCATCGAAAAGTTGCTGAGTACATAAAAGAATCGATGGAGCTGTGAAGTGTGTTTGAATGAATTCATTAGTTTAAAATATTTTAAGCTTAGAAGCCATTTAGCTAATCAGATAAGAAATCAGACAAACTGGTGTTTACATTGAATGGGTTACAGAATTCAGAAGTTACAGAATTCAGAAGAACTATGTCCTTTAGGTGAATAACAGGAAACAAATTACAGGTACATCACCCCCAGAAATTGCGTTATAAAACCACACATTTTTATGGGAGAAAAATATGCAGACACATGGAAACAAAAGATATGAAGGCCGCAATGTATCCAGTGTGGTGAAATGTTGTAAACTAAAATAAACTCAGGCTGCCTAGAGGACGGTGGCGGGGTTAAACATATGGCACGAGAGATTATGATGCTAATGCAGGCTTTAGAGAGAAATTTTGTATTTTTTGTTTTGCAGATGTATATAGCGCGAACTCGACCAGAAGGTATTGGAGCGCTTTCTATGAGCACCACTTACGTTACACAAGGACACTTTCATGTTTTGGTAGGTACAGGGTGATAAAGTGATTTGCCCAGAATCACAGGAAGTTGCGATGAGCGCCGAGACTAGAACCTGGCTCCAAGGTCAGCAGCTCTGGCCGTAAGACCACATCCTCCACCTTAGGTTGTCTTTGCCAGTCCGTTTCCTCTGCCCCCCTGCGCGCATACGTCTCGCTCTTACTGTATCCCTGCTCTGCAAACAAAATATTTTCGGTAGTAGAGAACCCCGCTCTGCCACGCGTTGCTATTTTCTGCACCGTCTTGAAAGCCCCCTCCATGCTCTTTGTGGGCAGGGGTAATTACGGTGCCAGTGTGTTTTCTCGAAGCCGCTTCTCTTTTACTGCTGTGGTTTCTGGCCGCCCTGCTCCAGGGCTGAGGTTTCGTCGAATGCCCTGACAGGAACTTCACAGCTTCGCAGCTGCGGCGGCACCTCGGGGTAGACGGGAACCGCTGGCGAGGTGTCACCTGGTACCATCTGAATCCGATAAACGTGAGGTCCAGCTGGGCGCAGGACCAGGGAAGGCATGGACAAAGTGGGCCACTACCCAGGGCCTCCATCAGGCGGCCCCTGCGAAAGTGAATTTTCTCTCTTACTCGTCTCTATTTCTCTGCTTTGACTCTTAATTTCTCTCTGCCTACCTTTACCTCTGAAGGCCTCTCTCTTTTCTGAGTGATAGTTTAAGGATTTGGGGACCTAGGGAAGACACATCTCAGTTTTATCTAATTTATGAAATCTTAATGTGTAATTTAATATTGGTCGCAGCGATGCAGGGCGCGCTACGAAATTCGTTTTATTAAATAAATTGTTTACTTACCTCCTATTATCCATACTCCAATTTTTAGCATCCCCCACCCTAACCCTCCCCCGCCCTTCGCCCCACCGTAACTCCCTCCACGGGCCGCGGCTGCCACTGAACCCTGGTGGAGTTACATGGGAATTGATGATGGAGACAAAAATGTGATGTCCTTGGGCCACAGGGGGGGGCCTGAGAAGAAAGTGAGAGTGACCCCCTTTTTCTAGTAAAGTATGAATAGTATCCTGACAACTTGGGTTTTGCTTTTAATCACTCTGTGTTTCAGGGGTGCAGCAGCAACTCGAGAGTTGTAGGAGGGGTAGCCCCATTTGTGAAACAGCAAGCATTAGATGTCAGGACTCTATGGAAAATAATGTTAAACCCAGTGGCGTCCGGCATTACTCTTGGGTGGCGAGACTGGCGCAGGGGGTGGAGGGGTACAGGGTTGTGTAATAAAAAAAAATACAATTACCTCACCACCGGTTCCCACGTCTCTGCTCCTGCTCTCCTCGTGGGACAGAAAGCCAGCAGCCAGGAAGAACAGCCAGGCTCCCCTGACCAATCACAACGCTGCAATGCAACCTTGTGATTGGTTTTAAGCTTCCTGGTTTCACACTTAACCAGGGAATGGGGGCTTGGACATGTTCTCCACGCAGGCTGTAATGCTCGGGTCAGTACCCTGCAGCATCTACTGGATTGTTTCTAGCCCTGAAGAAGCCCGCAAGGGTGAAATGCGTTGGCTGTTTTGCAATGTTTACCTGCATGAATAAAAGGATTGACGCCAACTTTTAAAAAATTCGCCTCTGTCATCATGCTTTTGCTCTTTGTTACATGGATTTATCCTAGGACTATGTTTCAGATGTCTCTGTATATGTGCCTCTCTTATCTCTGTGTTCAGAATGGGGAAAGTGCGCATGACTGGTTTGGACTGCCCAGGGGGCTGACCAAACAGTTGCTGCACACTTAGGAGTGGGCAAACTACTCCTCCCCTGCCCTTCTCTGAGAGCAGAAAGGCCCTGCCCACCTGCAAAGGAAACATAAAATGTAAGTTATTATAATTTTATATTTCCTTTACTTTACACTGCTAAAAAGCAGTGGGGTGGTGCTCCTCCATCATAGCTGAGGAGCCACCACTGGTTAACCCAGGTGGGTCCTACTTGTTATTTAAGGTGGTTGGCGGGTCAGCTATTATACAGTATGACACACCATGATTGCCCAGAAATTAGCCATATCTGTGTATTGCTAAGATTAAAATCATGCAAGTTTCCCTCATCTAAAAACTGTGTGGTCTGGTTTTATAATGCATGTTAGCTAACATCCCAGATATGAGTTTCAATAATGAATGTTAGCCTTAGGGTAGGATGCTAATGCTAGCTGTGTCACACGTCATGGTTCCACCTGACAGCTCTGAAGTGAGTGCACTTACCAGTGCTTAATTTGTAGAATAAGAAGTGAGAGGGGCCCTGATCAGGATGCCACTGCAGTTTGCACCACCCATTACCCCTACCATCACTGCCAAAACAACTACAGACCTTCCCTCTTGACTGCAAGTACGGCAGTCCGAATTATTCCAGATCCCCAAACCTAAAGAAATGTCTGGGGAGGCAGGTTTTATTATTTTTTTATGTATATTGTATTTTTTTATTTTTTATTTTTTATTTTATATTCACAAACAACCTTGTTCAGCTCATCTCTAAATTAGATGAGCAGCGCCACCATGTGGCAGATTGTCATAAGTGTCGTATGGCAATTAAGTGCAGTGCTAAGCACCGCAAACCACTTAAGTGCTGGTGCCGAGCACCCGAAACCACAGGCTCAAATTAAGCACTGTTGAGGACACAATGTTTGTACGGGATTGGGTGCTCTTTGCAGCCCCATGGAGTACCCTGAGCTCTCAATAGTGAGCTGCAGAGGACATGTGGAGAGGGTGACCACCTTGATCCAGATCATTACAGATACTGTCTCCAGAACAAAATGTTTCACCCACAAACTTTAGGTTTGAGGTGTGTTGTTCAATGTTGAATTGCAACACAACAGATGAGCAGATAGGTAGCATGCAGAGTTAAAAAAAAAAGTTAAGATATCTTTAAATACAGGTATATGTTAAAATATATTTGTAGTAAATAGCAAATATTTACCTGTGGTTGCAGTGTTTTGCTTTATTTGGCTGCTAAATTTGCTAAAACGTCACATGCATCAAAGTATGAGTGCAAGTTTATCAGTTAAATAAATGTAGAAATGTGCAATTTTGTACTCAATTTTTTCGCAAACTACCCAATAAATATGGATAAATACTAATAAGATGGCTAAAAAAATAAACTGAAATGTTAAAGAAATAAATAGCATAAAACCGTGAGCCCTAATTATGGCCTGGTTCTCCAGTGAGGGGTTGCGTGGGCACATAGTGACGTCCTGGTGTAGTCCGACTTCTGCTCGGTGAAGCATTGTAATCCCTGGGGGTAGGTAGGAGGAGTCATGGAACCAGGTAGCCACATAGACGACTCTGGTGATAAGGTGGTCGGTGTGAGTGGGGGAGCTTGGATAGCCCCATGAGGCCTTTAGCATGGCGATCTGGGCCCAGGCCCAGGGCACCAGTATTCTGAGGGGTGCAGGGAGCTGTGTGCATTAAGGTAATCAGATATACAATGGGAGCAAAGAGGGGTTAAGAAGTCAGACTGCCCCCCACTCAATCAATTGTAAACACTGCCAGATCCGACCTCTGTCGAACAGAGAACCCTATATTTTTGGTACCCACATGGAGTTTTCCCTGAAACTTTCAACTTCCCCCACAGGTCCATCTTATTGTCGGTGACCTGCTGGTCCTTGCTGTTCTATTTAAGAAAAACGTCAATACCCACATCACATACACACAACAAAGTGGTTTCAAACCATTACATGAATGTGTGCAACAAAATAGAAGAAAAAAGTGTGAGAAAAGGACAGAAAGCACCTCATGTACACAAACCCAAGGAGCTGCTGGATGGTACTCGCTAGTATGCCCACGGTATCCTCATCGGTTGCTTTCGTAGTCGAAAAGAAAAAAAAGGGGTATGTGCTTAGACTTTCAGAGGTGAGATATCAAACAAGGAATGAATCAAGAAAATGTGACAAGCAACACTGAGATGTATGACTCACTCAGTGTCCTCGTGCTCTAGCCTTTTCCGTGTGCTCGTTTCTGTCTGGTTTGCCAGTAAGTGGTTTTCATACTTCATCATCATACTGTGGGCAATGTTTTTATTACCCCATTGCCTCATTTCTGGCCCTCCCTTCACTCTCTCATTCCTGCTGAAACACACCTACAAATCCACCATCAGAGTGAGGCAGCTAAGCTATCGGTGAGTTAGGTGTGGTGACAGAGGTCCGGAGACGAGTGTGTTCAAAGGGCCAGTCACTGCTCAGCCAGGTACTGACCGGTAAACACAAAGGACCCCCTGCTGCCTCATTTAACTTGCTAGCATCAGCAAGGGCACCAAATTTCTCTTCACCCAAGGCGCCATCTTAACAAAGGCCGGCTCTGGATGTGGTCACTACGAGGTAACAATGGACTCAGGGACGGCCCATGGGGACTGGCTGTGGTGGTCGGCAAGAGGGGCAAGGCTCCGGCTAGCCCCAAGGAGGACTCTGGTGTTGTGATGGTCTGCAGGCGAGGACATGGACTCTGGGCAGCCCTTTAGGACTGTGGAGAGGTGGCGGTGGGTATGTTGGGGCATGGGCTCTGTGTAGACCTGAAGAACGTCTTAGACTCTCTTAATCGCCTTTGCCTGCTGATTATTGATACTTTATCTCCATGTACACAGACATTTGTTATAAGTTAAATCAATAAAAATATTTACCCAGAAAATGTTCAGTCTCTCTTGTGGGGTGGGAGTGATGCGCGCTACCGTGGGTGCCCGGGCATTTCTTGTAAAGTGCTGAGGGGAGAGGGGTGTGTGTGTGTTTTTTTTTTTAGGGGGAGGGTGTTGGGGGGGGGTGTTGGGGGGGGGGGAGATGCACTGAGCGCCTGGGGCCCTCAGGTTGAGGTCCGGTTCTGCGGTTAGCTCTCCCCGGTGAGATGCTGTTAGACACCACAGGGCCGCGGGATGTCTACTAAAGAGCCGAGAGTTGTGTGGGGTCAGGGGTGGGCGTTCGGCTTGTTCCCGGTGCAGCGGCCCCCAGCACCGTGACGAGCCCAGTAAGGCGACGCGCGAACCCCCTTTGCACAGGACACCTCCCTCCAACGAGAGCTCTCCTGTGAGGTTCCCTCTGGCGCCAGTAGGGTTGTGCGGGTCCTGCTACAGCCAGACCAGGTGGTCCGGCACCTCTGCACCGCAAAGAGGGTATGCAAACTGTGGGTGGGTAGACTGCGCAGAAGTAGTGTGGGGGCCTGCAGGCAGCCGTTTTATTTGAGAAGTTCGGGCCCTCTAGCGATGAGGAGGCATGTGGATAGCGGTCAATTAAGAAGCTTGTGCATGTTCACCCCTCCTCACAACACACACTCACAATGAGCATTGAGCGGCTCGAGGGTGTCGTTAAAAGTCCTTCCTGAGGGGGCGCGATTACGCCAGCCCGAGACCCGGAGGATAAACACTCCACTACGCCTTAAATAAACACTCACAAAGGCGATCGGGATCATTAGACTTAAAACCCAAGTGAATCTACGAACGAGGCGTTTAGGAAGCTCATTATTTCACCTCAGAGGGCGCCGAGGCGCAGGGCTGCCTGCCTGCCTCACAGGGGAAGCTCCCGGGTGCATGCGGGACTGGGGTTAACTTACACACCGGCTACGGCTACGGGCATTCTCACCCGCACCGGCACTCACACTTAGGGACGCAGGCTGAATTTAAACAGAAAAATAAACAAAGTGTTTTTAAATAAACCCTACTTCCCGGGGCTGTGTATTTCGTGCATTAGGTACCTAATAGGTAGCTTGGGTGAGGGCGAAATTGTCTAAAACAGCCTAAAGATTTATTACATCAGAAAAAAATGTTTACTTTTATACACGTGCCTTTTTCGCAGGGGACCATATGTATATATATTGTATATATATATATATATATAGATAGAGAGATAGAGATAGAGATAGAGAGAGAGAGAGAGAGAGAGAGAGAGAGAGTTAAAATCCGGGGACGGGCACAACTTCGCACCCTAAATTAAGAACAATTTGCCCAACGATATTATCCAGCTAATTGCACAAGCAAGCTTCTTATTCGATTTCGGTGCATTTTCCAAATCAAGGAGGCTAGAAATATTTAACGAGCTGAGATGCAAAATTAACCATCATTCCCTTGGTGACAAAGACACTTCCAGAGCTCCCTGTACGAAATTACATTTTATTGCAGTGTTGAGATGTAAATGTGCGCCGTTTTCAACAGATTTAATTTAAGAATGCTGCAAGACGGTTTCGGGTAAAATGGAAAACAGCACCAGAGTCCCTTCGTCCGTCTACAGAATTACAACAAGTCTTTCAGATTTGATATCGTTCCACAATGACATTTATTTTCACGTTCGGAAAAAAATAACCATGCTATTTCCGTAACAAACGAAAGGGCTCGGTTCTGCCCGCATTTTGCGGAAGAGCATCTTCTAAGTAGGCTCGAATAGTTCGCAAGTTGAAAGAAAAAAAGGAGTAAACCGCGGATATGGAAGTTTATTCACAAATCGGTGTTTTTCCAGAAATTTCCCCAACACAGAAGTGCCGCCCCATTTGTGTCAGGCTTGTGAGTGCTCGAGAACAAACCGGGCACCCCATTCTTTCTTATTTTGTAGAAGTTTTTTTTAACAATTACTGGGCAAACCTGCTTCAAGCGAACTGCGGAAGTATACACTTTGCCACCGAAAGCTAACTTTTCGCCATTCTTTTAGTTCGCGAACAGAGGCAATATGTATTTGCGATTTGCTTCAATCCTGCTTTTTGATAGGCGCTTTAAAACAGGGCTGTCTTCATAAATAAGGATAAAAATACAGTGAATTGGAGGCTGTTTTGTAGTTCCTTGGGGAGAGTTGGAAGAAGCCCCGACGGCGGACGGGCTCGAGCAGTGCTTCCCGTCTTCGCGGGCGAGCTCCTCGCAGAAGTCAGGGCCGCCTCTAAGCGCATTATTCGAATTTCTCCAGTCAGCTATCGGACAGTGCATGTTCTCTATACATTAAGTTCCAGGAGTGGAGCGGTGCAGAAGCCCCCTGTCCTGCTATGTACACGAGGGTCTTTAGTCTCTGGGCCTGCTCGGGTCCCCCCTAGGAGCCCAGGTCCACCAGGCTGGAGGTGAGCGGCCCGAGCAGGGAGTCCTGCAGCTGGTGGGGGTGGCCCTGCAGGCCGTGCCCGCCGCCCATGGAGTAGCCTTGGGCCCCCGGGTGTCCGAGCCCGCCCTGCAGCAGCAGCACCGACGCCTGGTCCGGGCTCTGCGGAGGCGAGAAGTCCTCCTCCGAGCTGGACATCAGCGACTTGCCTCCGTCCAGGGGCGACAGCTGGTTCTGCTTGTTGCCGGCGCCGTTGTTGTTTTCAGTGTTCTCCCTGGGCAAAGAAAAGAAACAATTTAAATTACAGTTATTTCAGCTCATCTTTTACAATCAAAATCATGTATATAATTGTACATAATATTATTTGCAAACGTTGTATTAAAAGGAACATAATAAGCTGATAAAAACGTGCTTCTTATTCAGGGATTAATAGTAATAATATAAAAACCTTCATTGTTAATATTCTAATTCTCAGATTATATCATTTACTGTTCACCTTGCTTTCATGGTGTCAATTAAAACAAATATATACCAATATATCACAGTGCCCTTATATTGTTTAAAAGCAAAGAAGGCAGAAGTTTCACTGATGCGCGTTGTCTACGGATTACAAGTAGTATCGGCGAATAGGAAATATGTGGCTTGCCCTGGCTCTGAAAGGCTATTGGGGCTGAGCAAGGGTCAGTAATGCGGTCAAGTGACTGACTCTGTATCCGGCCTTTCAGAGGCAATGTCAAAAGCCAAATATATATATATATATATATACATATACACACATACATACATGCATTCATATATGCATTCACACACACACACGCTCCCTCTCTCTGCGGTCGAAAGCTATCCTATAGTTCTGTTTAAATTGATTAAACTGAGATTTCTTTGTGAAATGGATTTTTAGATTTGCTAATAGCTTTGGGGCAGTTTTAGCATTTAAACGTGTTTGTGCACGTATGCGTGCGTGTGTTTAAATAAACATTGAGCGAGACATAGTCTTATATGCTATGTCTAAGACCCTTCCTCCTTGGAACAATCCCCCCCCCCCCCCACCTCACCCCATATACACTTTATAATCTATGTTGGTCTCTCTGCAGAGACGAAGAACCCCCGTAAAATACCGAGCGAGGTGAAACATGGCGTCCTCTTCGTGAAACACCCTTTTTACAGAAATCCGGTTTTAATTAAGAACATTCCGGTCGTCGTGTGAGATATGGTGGGAGGGTTGGATGAATCGGGGCAGCTGACAATTGTGACACCAAATAATTTTAAAACCGTAATGACTGCGGTGAAGGCGGCCCGTGACACACGCTGCAAACGCTTCCAGCCGGCAGCCCCTGCAGCTGTTTAAATAGCCCAGTTAAACCTTTTCGCTAAACGTGCAGTAATTGCGGCACTCGCTGTGTTTACATGTACATAGCCACATAATCACTGCCCTGACAGCGGAATCTGCAGACACAGCATCATTGTCTGTACGTGCGCTGTACCATACGCTGGCGTACGTGCGCCGTACGCATACGTACGTTTTGACACGCGTCTACGCATGAGCGCACGCGCGCACATATGCGCATCCACGTAGACACGTTGCCCGTACAGTCCCATGGTGAACACATTGAGTGGCCGCAGAGTCAGGATATGCGTATATATGTAGCTGGTAAATGTCCAGCGCCTGGACGTATATACATATATATATAGTGCACGTAAAGCCACCTCTATGTGCCCACGTAAACGTAGTGTCTGTCTGTATGTCGAGTCTTGGTAGTACGCGTTATAGAACACTTTTTATAGTGTTTGTTGTGTGACTAGTGTCCTTTTACTCGCACGCTTTGCATAGCTGATATTCTTTATATTCTTTACTCAGTGTCTTTATAGGTCTTGCTTTGACAGCACAGCAGTTAAAGACCTGTTGCTTACAATACACTTAGCTTGTCCTGTAGATCTGTTCCTTTCAACACTGGCTTTCTTTGAGCAGTCTCTCACAACCATTAGCTTAGGACATTGTCAATCATTTTTTCCCAGGCCTAGTGGAGCATTCATCTTTCACTCTATGCTAATAGTGGATGGGCTATATCCTTCCTCCTACACTGAGCTCTTGCATTGAACTGCACCAGGGACTAATTTGCCAATACAGCAGTCCTGTATTTTATTGTAATTGCAGGTGTATAGCGCGTACTACCTCTCTGTCCACTTGCCTTTAATATGCTTGTTCTGCTGTCCATAGCTTATTAAAGCCAAGATCAATTGGATTTGCCCATGCTTGTTTTTGTGTCAGTTATTATTGTGTGAGATGATTTGAGACCATAAACCAAGAGGTCAAGAAAGTACATTTTCAAACCCCATGTTGCCTGATCACTGACGTATGCTATTAAACTTTGAAGTATAGCTCCTGTTCTGGTTGGTTTGCTTGGAAGATGTGTGGCGCAGTGCTTGTGGTCCCTGCTGGTTGTGTTTTTGCAGAGCATTTTAGAATACTCTGCAGCACAGTCCTGTTTCCAGCACATTTCTATATTTGATGGTGTTGGTCACCCTGATGGTGGAGAGCTTTTTTTGCTTTTCATCTTGGGGCCTTGCACTGAGAGTCAACTTAGCTTAGTCCTCTTATGGTAACTGCTTGTGTATTTACCTTTGGCCTACACTTTGACCTAACGCGCACTGTTGCGCTTCCTATTGGAATGGTTCTTACACGTAATACTTATAATGCTGTGTCATGAAGCAATTCCAAAAATAAACTTTTGGGTCACACGCCGGGTTTATTTCCTCTTGGTTATTTCTTTCACCATTATATTTTCCTACGCACTGGTAATTTTTCCTTCACTTCCTCTTCATTTTCTCACCTCCCTAGCATTTCAGCTAATTACCGAAGCTCACTTACACAATGTTCTATTGATCAGTGTTTGTATATAAAAGCACATAGTAACATAGTGGTAACCAGAGAAAGATTGTTCACTATGTATGTACGAAGGAGCGTTATCCGACTACATAAAATGTATGTTTATTTTTTAGATACAGCCCCTGAAGAAGGGCCTGGAGGCCCGAAATGCATTGGGCGGGCAATGAAAAATAAGATATATGAAAGTGGTCATCAAAAGTTATGCAATGCTAATAATGTAACATAATGCAACATGAATGAAATGTCGTATTATTTGATCACATGCAGATATAGCTAATCATAAAAAAATTTTTTGTTTACAAAAAGAGATGGTTTTCTAAATGTTTATTTTTGGAATTGCTTCATGACACAGCATTATAAGTATTACGTGTAAGAACCATTCCAATAGGAAGCGCAACAGTGCGCGTTAGGCCAAGCGGTTGCGCTTGAATAATTGTGTTATTAGTTCATGCACGAGAGGGACATCGTGCCTACCTACGCAGCACGCATAGAGAAGCAGTTAAAAAAAGATTAATAATTTAATTACTAAAGCAACGGTGTGCCCAGCCTCTACCACATTTGCTACACTTTGACCTGCCTTGAGCATTGAGCAGAATCATTGTTATTCCTGGATAGTTGTGAGTTAAAGGGACAAAAATGGGCAAACCAGTATCCAGCAAAGCCAGATCCAGGCCATATTTTCAACTGCTTGGAAAGTCAGCAGTGTCGGACTGGGACTGAAAATAAGCCCGGGCACCAAAATAAAAGTGGCCCCATTAGTGAATTAGATAGCTAAAAAGGTGACCCATGTTTTAAAATTCGGGGAGTTTTGAACTAATAAAGACACATTGTATAAGTATTTTTCAAGATATTGAATTAAGAATTTGGGTGAGCTTGCTGCAGACAATGTTTGTTTTAATGTCAGGAAAATCAACAGTAATGAAAACTGGCCCAGCAGACCATAAACCAGGCCCACAAACAGCCAAACAAAAAACCAGTCCACAAACTGACCTGTAGGAAAAGCCCATTCACTGTCTCATTGCCCTATAAGCAGGGCCATTGGAATTATGCAGCAGGGGCGGGTCAAATTATGTGGCAAGGTTGAGTAAATTGAGCGTCAAGAAAACAAATTATGCAGCATTATGTGTCACATTTTATGGTTGTATTAATTCCTTATTTTGTCATTTTAAACTTGGTAACACTGTCTGGCCATTAGCTGCACCACATTAGTACCAGTTTAACACACAAGTATAATAATAAACTACAGAAAGGTAAACAGTCAACCTTACACTGCGCGGCAACATGTGTCGCTGCATTTTTACTAATTTTTGAACCATTTGAGCTATAAACTATTTTTGTGTTCACCTCTGCAGCCTATGCAGTAGATGATGGATTATGTGGCAAATTGGCAAATTTACAATTATGCTAAAATTGCTGCTGCCACACATTCGCATAATTCCAGTGACCCAGCCTATAGGCCAGTCCGGCCCAGAAAGTGACCCCAGGACTATATAAGGTGCTGTACGTCCATATCAGTGACTGGTTGTGTGCTTCATAAATACTGATAATATAACATATTCACTTAAGAAAAGCATGCATACACTTTATTTAAATAGAAATCACTGACATAGTCAAACGTTATCCTGAAAAACTATCCTGGATGCGTCCCTCCATTGGATAGCTTTGGAACAGACACAGGACTTGCACTCCGCCATCAGCCTAGATACTGGTGCCCTAAGGAGCGCACCAGTATCCCTGGGGTAGGGTAGTGTTCGATAGAGGTCTTAAAAATTGTGGCAATGAGGTAACTCTTCAATATCTACTCTCATCTGTTACCAGAGATGTTCAACAGATTGGGAGCGAGTGGCGGAGCAGATGCCACAAGAAGAGGATAACTGCTAGAGGTTAAGGATTCAATGTTTTAGATGAATCGTGCAATGTGCAATTGATCCTACAAAACATGCTCTTCAGTACTTTAAGATGTTTCTGATGCAGCTGTAACTTTTCACATGAAGAAATAATGTTACTTGTGAGTGGCCTACATAAAATGTTATCATTCTGTCCCTGTCTGCAAAACCTTTGTACAATGGGGTTTTACCAAACTTAGCTGGTTTACTGCCTGTGAAAATGCACCACCCAATAGATGCATTGTGCTTGGTCTTGCTGACTTTGGGCATCGGGGACATCATAATTAGGCCTGGGCAAGATTTTCATTACCTTTCCGTAATCTCACATCATTTCTGGCATTTCACGTGTTACATGAAATTCTGAGAATTATGCAACAAAGACATATTGCTTAATTT
This sequence comes from Lissotriton helveticus, assembly GCF_964261635.1. Classification (NCBI taxonomy): domain Eukaryota; kingdom Metazoa; phylum Chordata; class Amphibia; order Caudata; family Salamandridae; genus Lissotriton; species Lissotriton helveticus. The sequence continues at coordinate 500,899,349 of NC_136070.1, read as the reverse complement.
CAAGGTTGTTTGCGTAAAAATCCTAATACGGAAGCATGGGAACAACGCAAATGAACAGAACATGAGTGGGTGTTCTACGCACCACTTGTATTTTGTGTGCTATTTTTTAGAATGAAATGTGTCATGTCAAAAATGGATGCACAGACACATTAGTCAGTAAAAGATGGCGCTCAATGTATTTTTTATAATTTCACATAATTTCATGTAATTTGTTCAAAATGTTGTATAATTACTCAAAAGGAATTTATGCTGGTTTCACAAAATTACATTTTTATATCTGTTATATTGGCCGCCTGGTTGCAGAATAAAGATGGAGTACATTTTTGGGAGTTACAATGAAGTAAATGTCATATTTTGGACTCCTCGGTCTGCTAGGTTCGCTGCATTTTGTGAGCCTCTAATAAGCTATTATTGCCAATATCTTGGGAGGCAATTGGTACCTCTAAGTGAAGTTTCACTGACCGCAAACATTTGGCATGTATACATGGACCTGTGGGTTGGTGTTTGTAAAGTGCAGACCTATATGATAAGAGACAGAGAATTTAATAAGGAATGGGATCAGAAATATTTTGAGATCAGATGAGGTAGGGAATGAAAATTGATGCATTTCTTTTTTGTGCGCCACATAGAAATGGGCCCTCAACTATTTTCTGAACTGCGGCGAAACGGGTAAGGGCAAGCCTGTTGTATGATCTAGGTATGTGAGATATATAACACAGACCTAGCTACAAATTAATGGACTGCTGTAGAAGAGGTAGGTGTAAAATACTGGCAAGTGTCTGAGTGGGTATAGTGTCACTGATATAAGTGACCAGGTGTGGAGAAGAGGGGGTACTGGCTAGGCGGGATCTTGTTTCACATTTTGTGTGGTAAGAACTGAAGAAGGCTCTTCAATTTAAGAAAAACTTTTAAATGCATTGTCTTACAATCATTTAGTTGAATATCATTTTCACAGCGTTGGGGCCAGCAACAGCACAGCTGCCTTGCCAACATTTTATTGCCAGCTCTACTAGTTTAAAATAATACATTGTTCTTGCTTTCTGTGGTCTGTAAAGTCTCAGTTCACATTGCTGTCTGGTGTGGAGGTGTTGAGAGCATGCTGACAGGCATCTTGAGAGTTGACTAAATGCCTTAAGGACAGCAGTCCTTAGGTGTGTGGGTAAATGGACTAGCAAAGAGTGGTCAGTGGGTGTCAGACTACCTGGCTTGGCAGTGTTGGCTTCCTTCAAGCAGTAGATAGCTGCATACTCTTTGGGTTCGTGAGTGAAGGCATGTCTGGCCACCTTACTGTGGGACTAGATGCAAGCTGACTTACTGACTGAAAGGTGGTATTTGTCAGTTAGTGTCTATGTTCCTTGAAGTTAGAATGTTGCATGCTTGCTCTCTGGGCTAAGGGTACAGGGTCCCAGCTGAGTGGTTGGCTTGCAGTTGGAGTTCTTTTTCTGAGTGTGGTGCTTGCTAACATGTTCTCTTGTTGTGTGGAGTTGTGTGGTGTCAAGGGTAGGGCTGCTTGGTGAACAGTCTTTTTCCTCTGCATTTTGAACATATGCTGTGTGTGGGATAAGCAGGTGTGGTTTATGCTCTCTTTCCTTTGGGAGGTGGGCTGCATCTGTCTGGAGAAGAGGCACTAGTTGCACATTGCCTGCCTCTCCTGCGGTTAGTGCTGTGGGTGGATGCTGTACGCTTTTTGGGTATCTACACATGCTGTCTGGCTTTCTTGCTTTAGTGCCAAGAATCAGTGTGGGATATATGATGCAAAACATACAGTTCCCATGCAATGCTTGCACTGCGGGAGTATAGCTGCGTTTTAGGCATCTGCCTTCTGGTGTTCTAGTGCTGGTAGTAGTCTCTTTTTTGTGTAGTGTTATGTTTATAGTGCAGCACAAGTATAGTAACCTTTTCCCCCAGAAGCACTATAGATAAGTCACAGAGATGCTGCATGGGGCTATTGCAGTTAAACGGTGAGAGGTAGTGTATTAAAATGTTCATTTTTTATTTCAGTATAGACAGGAGGGCAGCACCAGGGATGAGGGTGTTTGCGGTGTAACACCCCCTTAATAAATGGATTCTATAATAAATAGTTGGGAACAGGTGCTACCAGTTGGGTATGGTGAGGTGTCTGTCAGATTTCACCTGGGATTTTTACATGCACAGACAAAAGCACCCACACACTAGTTTCTGTTTTGAAGGTCTTAAAACATGTTATTTTACATAATGATGAGTTTTAATTAACCCTAACAATCCGCCCTCATATCTCCCTTTCCACTTCCCCTTAAGCCCCCCTCATTCCATTCTTCTCATATGATGTATTTTAACGTGATATGCCAGCGTAATTGTAGGAAAATCGAAAGTTCACCCCTCCCCCCCCTAATCTTACTGACCAAGCTACACCCCTGAGTATAGTTCTGTGTGCACCTGAAAGCCTGAAAGCCTCCCAGGGATCTGTCTTCCCATAAGATCTGTAAGGTCGGGCAGCCACTCCCTCTCCAGGAAGGTGGGCAAAGGGTGTTGTTTGCCTCTCACCACCTCATCCACCCTACCTCCGGATCTCTCTTCCAAGCCTTCAGCCCTGTCTCTGTCTCCTGTCATAGAGCAAGAGCAGGGCCCGGGCCGGCCTAACCTAACAACACAGGAGGAAGTGTCCACTCAGCCGGGACGCTGATTTCATACCATTAAAGGTGCTGACAGCCCAGCCCGGCCAAGCATACAGAAAGGGCTGAAAAGATCATTAAAGTATCGTTTCAACAGTCCTGTGGGAGGCCTGCTCAAATAACTGCCCAAGCTGTACTCTCAAATCCGTGTGTGAGGCTGGGGAGTCCAGAAAGCCCTCAAAATGTCTGACTTTTTCTCAAGTGACACGTTTATACAACGCCCTCGTGACAGATACGTTTCCGCTGTGGCTTGTGCAATTTTCATATTTATTTTTTTCTGCTAAGGTTTGCATGTTTTGCAGAGGAAGAAAACAATCGAATTAATACCGCTGTGGTAGGTACATCTATAACTCCTGTTGATGTTTAGGTTGAATACGCTGATTGACTGGAAACTCAACATGTACGAACTAGGGATACATTTTTCTCAAAGCTGTACTATGTTTATTGTACCTTCATTTTAAGCAAAAGCTTCTTCCGAATTGGTAGAAAACATGCACTAGATTTGCTAATATAGGCAACTGTTCCCTGCAGACTGTTAACTGCAGTGTTGAACCGTAAGGGCACAATTCAGGGAAATGTGGAGTCGGGACAAAAAAATAGTCCTCATATTTATTTATGTATTTATTGACGAGTTGTTCATGTGCCTTTGTGTCGCCTTATGACCATTATGCAGCGCTTTGGTGAGCTCAATAATAGAATAGCCACCCCCAATGTCAAAAATTGCAATGTTTGTCTTTTTGTTGTCAGATCTGTAATTTCTTCAAAGATAGGCCCATTTAAACTCATTCTTATATTCAGTCTGGCCCAAAGGACACTAACAACATGAACTGGGTGTCAGAACATAACCTTATTGACAGAGTGCTGCCACTAGGCACACATACAGGCAGACTGCAGTGCCACTAAAAACCTGCCACACAGTCTGACCAGCCAGCAGTGAATAGACACTTATAAAGCCATTTTCTTACCATTAACCCCAGTCACAGGAAAGGACACCCAGGCAGCACCCAACTGATTGCTAAAGTTACAGGTCAATTAATTAAACAATCTGTCATGCCAACAGCGAATACCACATGCAGAATTAGTGGGTCATTAACACTGCCAGAGTTAACCCCCAACCATGGGCTCCCTGGCAGTACCTAACCTCGGGCATAGGCTGTGGAGTAATTGTTTGTATTCACAGGCCATCTGGTAGTCCTTAGGTCTAGGAATGAGCAGTAACTCAATCATATATAAATATATACATGGCAACATGTACAGCTAACACGTGCTAATGTGATGCACATACCTCGGGGCTGGGTGCAGAGCTCAAAGTGCAGGGGCCTAAAAGTTTTCTTGGGGACCCTCTCTGTAGAATGTCGGTTTTGTCAAATGGTTGCCTGGTCTTAATTCTACCAAATTCCTTTATCTTCCACCCAGTACATTTCTAGATTATCTTGCTCATGGGGGTACTTTTCCCTCTGCTGTCTCACTTTGTCACACTTTTCCTATCTTTCGCTTCAGCCTTGCTTCTCCCTCTTCTGCCTTCCTCTCTTTTGCACTGGTCTAAAGTCTGATGATAAAAAAGAGCTTCTAGGCCCGCAAAAAGAGTGCTTTTGGATCCAACCACCCCTACAAATTGACCACTAGATGGGTGTCTGAAAATGTGTTCATAATAGTTTGCTCGTCGACTTCCTGCAATGACTCAATGTGGTGGCAACAGCACACTTTAAGTCTATCTGTGAAGCACCCTGATTGGTCTATGGTGTCAGAAGAACATGGACAGTTTATTTTCCCTACAAGTGTTTTTCTTTTATGTCTCAATTAGCCTTCCTCACTGCAGCGACAACAAGGAGATGTTAGGAGTTTGCACCACAATGTGATTGATTTGATTTGGCTTTATTTAGATACTGCATCCCTCTTTAGACCTTGGACCAAAAGGGACAACCATCCCAGCGACTCAAAGAGCAAAATTTCACGTGTCAGGATGCAGAAATAATGAGCGCTGTCCACAAGCGCCTTTAGAAGGCATGGGGCAGGTCTACCCTGAGCCAAACAAGTTTAAGATGCTGGTGTCTGCACTTACGGCTTTGAGTCAGATTATGCTCATTAAACTATAACAAGAAAAATACAGTAAACACGATACCAACAAAAGAAGACTTAGAAATGTATTCCTTGAAGCTGGGAGCAGAGTGTTGGCATCACACTTTGGTTAAACTCAGATTATTGTTTGTAAAGTGCAGCATTTTCCACCCAATAGATTCTTGCTTTTAGAGTGTAAATTGTTGCCCTGAATCTGAATATTTCTAGAGAATTTGAAATTCCTAAACTGGCTTGTAAAGAAGCTTTGGGAAAAATATGTGCCAAACGCTTATTACGTGTAGGATCTTCGGGCTGCAAAAACAAAGGTATGAAGCTAAATCTAACTTCTTCATTATATAATATGATGAAACCCTGTCCCTCCTTAGTTGGCATGTGCTTTTTTAAGTATCTTTTATCGGTCTTACACTGAATTCATTAGAAAATGAATAATAATCCCTGTATTTAAATTGTTTATCAAATCACCAGCTAAGAATTCAAGTGCCTAAATTTCAACAAAGCATAAATCCTTTGTTTTCTATTCCTGGTATGTTGTCACAGGTTACGGCCAATGAAGGGAATTGTTTTTGCACTTTTTCTTGCAAATGTTCATATGCATATACTGATGGTCAGTTCGATGTTTTTAACTCTGCACAAGAAATTTTAAGGCTGTTGTTTATAAAATAGCATGTTTTGTCTGGAGTAACTGCAGTGAGCATTTTGGTCAATCTATGCTTTTTATATGTGGGACAAGGCTTCGCCCAATTTTTTACTTCTGTGAAAAAGTCTTGCTTTGTTTTATAATTTTTTTGTTTGTATTGGTGATGTGAGTGGAGATCTGCATTTGTTTTCCAGACTTTTATTATCTAACTAAACTTTTAATGCCTGACCTTTTTACTTATATTTTTTATTTCCACTTTAAACGGGGCCTGTCATTCGAGTAAAATGGCCAAAGATGCATGGGGATCCCAGGCTGTCTCCCAAAGTTGCTGCCCATTTTATTGGAATGGTGTTCAAGAGCTATCTATATCTTGTGTGGGTACCATTTAGTTGGGTAACAATAAGCATCTGTTATTTCCATGCTAAGAGGCTAAGACTTGGGTGAACATGGTCTTTACAAATACAGGTGATGTTATCTTATTTTGTAGGTCACCACTTAATGGTCAGAAATGTGCTTTGTTATGCCCCATGGTTTTTCAAGAAATGAGGTCCTTAATGTAAATAATGCTGTGTTTTTCTTAGCCAGTACGGAAAGTCATAATATTAATTTCTTTTTATATACATTTTTGTGTGTATTGTAACAAGCAATAACATTAGGAATGTTTTACATTTGTGAGTGTTTATTTAAACAACTGATAACAAATAATACAAAATCATGTATTTTGATTTGAGAGACTGTTGGATTGATGGGCCTGGTTCAGTGCTAGCTCTTACTTGTGATGTAGTTTCCACTAACTTCCGGAGATAACTTCAACTTGTTTTCTTTTCGAGGCAATATTAAAAACTCGCTATTCTCTTGCCATCTGTAAACTTGCGGTCCAGCAGCAATACAATATGCATAGCTCCGTGCAGATGTTGCCAGGCACTTCATATGGTAATAATGAGACGTTTTGTTTTTATGTCGCACTTGGAACCAATACTTCTGCCGTTTCTAAGCACTGCACAAAATACATGTTACTATTACCACAAGTTATGGTATTGAACTGACCTCAGAAGGATGGTAAGCTGAGCCTGTTTCATCAGGGTTACACATTAAGACCTGAAGATCACCCATTTGCAAGCGAGGGTTCAATACCATCCTTTGGGGAGGCACAGTGTTGAACTGCACACGAATCTCATGCACATACTGGTGTGCAGAACATAATCTCACCCACAGACTGCAAGGTCATTAATTGACATGATCATCTTAGGTATCTGTGCCTTTATCCAGCGCTTGCTGGCCAACATTTAGGACATTCGAAGCACTTTAAAGAATAGCTGTTTCTACATAAAGTTGATATAGATAATACGTGCCCTTACTCACAGAACACAACATGTTGATTTACATCATATGACTACACTACTACGACAATATGTGACCTAGTATGTGGATTGCTGGCCTAGGATCTAACCTCATGTGTGGATCATTAGGTTTAGTATCTAACCTCATGAGTGGACCACTAGGCCTAGTGCCTAACCATATGTGTGGACCAATAAACCTACTATGTGACCGCAAGTGCGAACCACAAGGCCTGGTACCTAACCTCAAATGTGGATAGCTAGGCCTACCACCTAACCTCAAATGTAAACAACTAGGCCTAGCACCTAACCTCAAGTGCGAACCACAAGGCCAGGTACCTAACCTCCTGTGTGGACCAGTATGTCTAGTGCCTACCCTCATGGGCTTTCCACTACGCCAGAGTGCCCAAAGCTATGCAAAGATGGCTTGGCCTATACATAACTAACTGTATAGGCTGCAAGGCAAGTCCCTAACCGCACGCAAAACCAATAGGACCAATTCTTAGCCCTATTCTCCTATCCAGAACCTACAGAGGTGCTCAGAACAATTGGGCAAAGTCTACATGTAGACAAGGGTTGTCCAGTTAGGACCAAAGTTCATGAACTTGTGCCCACACCCTAAAAAGGCACATTTTATGCACAGACTGTTCGACCAATGCCTGGCCTTGTTCAAACGTTAGACTGGCAAAGCTTTCGTAGACACTGCCAGTTCGGTGCCCAACCACAGCAACAATTTTCGAGGTCTGTACTTAGCTTCATATAAAAAAAACACCAGTGCAATAACACTGCACAAAAGCTCGGCCTCAGGCCTGGTTTCGGGTGTTGTAAAGCCTGATGCCGATTCTCACTCACAGGCTGCCAAAGGTGAGTACCTAGCGGGCACCACAGCTAAATAAAACTTTCCAGGGCAGCCGTGAAAAGAGCACACAGACTAAGAGGGCGCCGAGGGTTTGTTCACAGACGTCCATAGAATGTGCTTCTGGGACATCTGTCAAACTTTATACAAACAGAGATGGCCGGTTCGAAATTAAAGTGTGCCATCCGTGTAGTGATGATGATGGCACACGTAGGCAGAATGGCAGGAGGGCTTTAAAGCGCACAGTCAAGAAGCCAGTGAGGAGTGTGCCCTTTGCAGTGCGTTCTTACAGGAGGCCGGTGCCTTGATACACTGTAATTGTAATGTGCATTTCCTACGAGAGCGGCACCCAAGCCGGCTCCGGAGAGCTCTTGGGGTGCTGACCGGCTACCAGTGGGCTTGGGCACACTGTTGGCAACAGAGGAGGTGGTTGGCTGCCCAGAGGGTTGCCTCTTGCTCATGGTAGTCTTTTCATTCCCTTGTTGCCACATCCAACCTGGTGGTTGCTGCAGGTCCCTTCTGGCACTGTTGAGCTTTTCGGCAAAGGTGGCCCTATCCTACCATCTCAGCCACACGCAGCCCTGTGCTCCTCTGCATATACCCTCACTGGCCCTGATTGCCTCCTGCTGACATGACAGTCACTGTCACTTCACACTGCTCCATGTTTGCCTCCTGACCTGTGGTTCACAAGTAGGCCTATTACTCACACGTGGTTCTTCCAGACCACCTCCTACCCTACTGTCCACTTTTGGCCGTGATATGTGGTCCATAGGAGGCCTTTCTGTTCTGTGGACCACTGGAGACCTCTACCTGACCTGCGGTCCAGTGCAAGCCTCCCATGAAGTGTGACACACATTGGAACCCCCTTGCTGTCCCGTGGTTCTCTGAAGCCCCACTCTTACGGTCCTGCCCTGGAAGAAGCCCCCAGTGGCCCAAGCGTGGTCCTCCCCTCACTTTGCCGTCCTCACCTTTCCTTCGCCTCCGCTGCCCGGTCCCGCTGGCGTCGGTTTTTGAACCAGTTGCTGACCTGGGTGGTGGTGAGCCCCGTGGCCTCGGCCAGCTCCCGCTTTTCCCGCGGGGACGGGTAGGGGTTGTGCGCGTACCACTCGCGCAGCACGCCGCGGGACTTCTCCTTGAAGCAGTAGCTGGTCTCCTCTCCGTCCCAGATGGTGCGCGGCAGCGGGAACTTCCTGCGCACCCGGTATTTGCCCACGGCGCCCAGGGGCCTGCCCCGCAGCTTCTCGGCCTCCACGTAGTGCGCCTTCAGCCAGAGCTGCTGCAGCTTGGGGTGGTTGTGCGGCGAGAAGGGGTGCGCCTCCAGGATCTTGTAGAGCTCGCGGAAGTTTCCCCGGTGGAAGGCCACCACCGCCTTGGCCTTCAGCACCGACTCATTCTTGTGCAGGTGGTCGCAGGCGGGCAGCGACCACAGGAAGCGGCCCAGGCGCTCCAGGTTCCCCCCTTGCTGCAGCACCTCGCACACGCAGGCCACCTGCTCCTGGGTGAAGCCGAAGGAGGGCAGCATGGACATGGCGCCGGAGGAGGGGGTCTGCGCCTCGATAAAGAAAGTGGAGCCGGTGGGTGGGTGCCCTCGCTGGGTAGCGGCTGCCTTCTGTCCGGAGAGCTCTGGTCAGGAGAGCGGAGACTGTGCGCACAGGGGCAGGACAGGGGGGCAATGCGCCCTGGGCAGAGTTCGCCAAGAAGAGGAGGCTGGTCCAAATCCAAGGAGTGTTAGGCAGGGTCCGTCTCTGTGCCAGGGGTACTCTGGGCAGGACTGGGGGTGACTTAGGGGAAACGGAGGGGTCTGTGGCACAGGGACCAGAGGACATAGAAGGGTGGCAGTGCGCTCAGGGAGCAGTGGTCACCAGGAGTGCGCCCTGGGCACAGTTCGGCATCGGCAGGGGCGCTTTCAGTCCAAGCAGTACTCCAACTGGGAGGTTGCCCACCCGGTAACCAGTGGGGGCGCCGGTGCAACGGGGGAGGCTGGCGCCCGGGATCTGCTGTCCCGCCCGGGGAGCACAGGCAGCAGCAGCAGGACGTCTCCAGTACAGTTTGTTTCCGTCTCTAACTCAGACTGCCTTAAAGCTGCACTCGGGGCCGCCCTGCCATTGGCTACGCACGCTCCGGGGGAGGGGGCCCGGCAGAGGGCAGCAGAGCAAGGCCAGCGGAGGGCTCCTGCTGCCGGGGAGGCGTGAGAGAGTCTGTCGGCCCCCGGGCTGGGAGAGCAGACGTCAGGGGCCTGCAACATGAGCCCCTTCTCCGGTGTCACCCGAGGGGGGGCCGAGGCTCATCTCTGCACAAATCAATTATTGCGCAGACCTCCAAAAACACCCCATTGTCCCCCACCTCCCAGACCTGCACGTTCCCGGTGAGCTCACATTTAATTACATCAATGCAGATGATGAATAAATAATGGGTTGATGAATAGCTCATGGGGGCAGGATGAATAATTAAAAATAAACCTCATGGCTCCGGTAGAGAACAGAAGGGCGAGCTAAGCTGCAGAAGGGTTTGCCTACTGGCCAGATTGACTTTCTTCCTCTCGCTGGCTCTCCATTTATCTCTCCACGTCTCATGTCTCTCTCTCTCTCTCTCTCTCTCTCTCTCTCTCTCTCTCTCTATCTATCTCTCTATCTCTCTCTCTCTCTCTCCCCTTCACCCCTCCTCCCCCAGTTGACCATAACTACTAGTGTCTTATATCTATTTACATTATAGAGAACCGAAATGGGGCTTCCTATGAAGTTCTGCGCCACCCATCAACTATACAAGTACAAATGACACACACCTCTGTTATATCTATATATTATTACAGTGCAAATGTCAAATTCCATGTTATTCCCACAGAATAGTGAACCTGACATGGAAAAGCAGTTTATTCCCTCGTGTATATTACAATTAAATTGCACAGAGAAACAACTGGTCTAATAGCCCCTTCAATAAGATGTTACCTTATTGCACAAACTTAACTCCTTGTGACCTGTTTTTTGGTTAATCTGAGTCCCATGGAGACTTTAGGGCCCCCAAGGACAGGGGATTAACCTTAAAATAATAATTCAAGACCAATAATCCTACTTTAGAGAAAGTTACTCTCAGGCTATATGTATTCACAGAAAAACACATGCATAGTGCTTAAGTACATTAAGTATATATGCCACAATGTCACATAATTTCTTATTTACATTTTTGTGATCGCTGGCCTAACAGCCACACTCAGTCAACCCTAGCTTTAACCTTCCCTCAACAACAATGGACTCATGATTGACCACCTTCTGATTGCTGTCTACTGTGTTTATCTCCAGGAGCCCTCACCTATGCCTTAGGGTCCCATTCCAAACTATTCGGGACCCAAATCCCCACCGAGCCCAGGTGGGCCGCTCCTATCTTTAGCACTTCCCATGTCAGGGGTCACTTCGTCCGGGTCGGGTGGCTCAGTGGGCTAATGCATCCACTGCAGGGGCCTGTGTTCAACCTCATGATCACAGGTTCATAACCTCGTGGATAACCTCAGCCTTTGATCCATCTGAGGTCGATAAAATGAGTACCATTGAGTTGGGCAACAATAAACATGTATTATTCAGGGCCAATATACCCCGTTAGGGGTGATCATGCGCTTTACACATAGTCATGTTCAATACTTATTTTTATAAACTGCACACAAAAAAATACCATGGCATAAACCAAATATGAAGAGTAACAGACTGCAATATGCTATTATTTTAAACCACAGCAGTGAAAATAAATGTGGTCTACTAACACATTATTAGGAGCTGCAGTATTAATAAACATACATCATGTATTACATCAAGGTAAAGGTACATTTTTAGTTTAATACTAGAGTACAATGAAATTGACATGCAAAAAACACTGTTCACTGGCTTACAGATGATATCTAACAGTTATTTTTAAGAGAGGAAACCACTCTCCTAATAGTAACTGGGCCCATTCAATATGCTGTACTAATTTAACCTGTTGCAGCAGAATTTTAGATAAAGGACTTTTTTTAAAAAAAACAAATATATTTTACACTGCATTTACACTGCATTGTCATAAACCATACATGCATGTATGCAAATTGTAACGTGGCATGTAATCACCAGTGTTGGGGGGGGGCAGCATAACCCAGTGGGGGCTTCCCTCACTTGATACGTCATTCTCCTGAGCACACCCAAAGGTATTAAATGGCATATATCACTCTATGCGCGTTTGTGTGTTTATATTCTGCAAGCTCAGAAACTGCCCCTTAATGCTAAACTCTCCCTAAAGGATCCCTTAAAGTCTGTGTGTTTCCACGTGTTCCTCTTTGCCAGGGTTGATGCGCCTTGGCGCCCTTGCATGGAGTTTTGAATGTATACCCTGCCTTCGTCCCATGCTCTCCCGAAGGCATAGAGTGTGCCTAATTCTCGACGTGCCTGTAGATAGCATTTAGGAAAATTGCCAGGACCGAAAAGTGCCGTCATTATCTTAAACCTCATTTGCACACCTTGTTTGAGAGCAATTATTGAAAGAAAAAAAAGTTTTGGAAAACAATTAGCCTGTGTAAAGAGAGATAATCTTCTGTTGGTAGCCGGGACAGGTGGAGGAGATAAGGACAATCCTGGGAGATAAGGGGCGTGGGGAGGTGGCGAGGGGGCAGCCTCTGCGGCCGAACGCTGTTGACTGTAGACAGAAAATGGCGGTCTTCGCATTCTCCTCAGAAACGCTTCTCACCGGCTGGACGTGTCAGAGGCCCCACATGCCCGCGGGGCCTGGAAGCTTCTCTGTCAACACCAGGGCTCCTCGGGTAAATAAAGCAAAGACAGTGCATCAAAAACAAATGGTATTTTTTGTAGGATTAACATTTTTACATTGAGTACTCTTTGAGGAAAAATAAAGCTAGGCCCATTTTCTGGTATGTTTTTTGAGCCCTTGCTAAGCCCGATATCGTTAGTTCGTGTCAACCTGTCTCGTTTCATACGTGTCCACGTTCAGGAGTAACATTTTTAGGTCTTAGTGTTAGGCAACAAGACCTTTTGATTTTGTTCAAATATACATATTACACCAATGCCTCGCCAGGGGGTAGGAAGCGCTATATAAATGTAATTGCAGTTTATAGGGGCTTTCAGCCAGCCCTCTCCACCTTAAGTCTGTAGTTGTGGAATTTACCCTTTTCTTCTGCATACTGCCTCGGGGAAATTGATCAGCCTCCTTTAGCTAACTTCACTGTCAGTGACAATTCTTCTATGTTAATATGTAATTGTTTATATAAATTACATATTGTGGTCTTTAGAAAATATTTTCTCTTATATTGGTGAATACTGGCAGACCCCCAACAACAAAGGTATGTACAAAAAAATGCCACAACCAAGCAAGCATAGACAAGACCAAAAGCTGCCAGCCAACTCGATCTTGGAAAGTTGGTAGGGCAGCCATCTTGGAGAGCCAAATGTTGGCGGCTTTGCCAATGCTTGTTGTTTGAGGGCTCAAGTCAGGGTCTACCCTGAATTGGCTACTGGTTCGCTCTGAGCAACACCTCAGAAAAGCAGCACTCCCTACTTGATTGATTGCCCCTAATACCGGAGGTGTCAAGTCTGTGCTGACCCTACAGGCGGCGCCTTACGTTGTGTATGCATGGCAAGGCCCTGTGTGAAACCAACACGAGTACCGGGGCTTGTAAACGGTTTGGGCCGTTTACCCATGGCCGTCTGTCCATCCTGGGACAGACAGGACCCTAGAGCCGCGGACCTGGCAGCTCCGCCTGTCCGGTTTATTTTCGTCCTTGTGATGTTACAGATAAATTCTAGGGAGGCTGCTGTACCCTGCCTGCCAGGAGGAATGTCTCTACTCGGGGCAGAGCCTTATTGACAGGGCAGCTGCAAGGGGGCCGGGACGGAGCGCTAAGCCCTGCTACTAAACCAGCTGAAGCCTGGAGCAAGTGTGCAGGGCGCGGGGAGGGGCGCAACTGCCCCTGTACGTCTCATTCCACACACAAGATTATATTCAAGCACAGCATACGTCACATGTGAGCCCAGATTGTGTGTGAGCGGGGCACGACCGCATTTACGAACGTTTTCCCACTTTACTGTACACATAGAGCCTGTCAGCGATTGTTCATGCTCGCGCAATGGGCGTACTTCAATTGGTGCAGCAGGTGCAGTAACACCGGGATCACGAGGCCTGAGGATCACACTGAACCCGGATTGCTTCTGTTTTTCACACTCCAAACAGCATCAGTGGGGCATTCCTTTCCTTCACTGAGGCCCATGACACACTGGCTACAACACTGGCTCGCGCTGCCTGCTACCTGTCCATGCACCTATAGCTCCCTCCTCGTGCACACATTGATAGGCACACTGCTGGCCGTCCTGTGTGTGTGTGTATATATATATTTTTGTATCTCTCTCTCTCTCTTTTTCTCTCTCTCCTGATCTCAAACATACACATATACGTGCTAGGAGCATGTCCACGCACACAAAAAGGCCTCCACAGGGCCTGCAATTACGTATGCACACAACCCTGCCTGCATAAGCCTGTCCCTGAGCACATGGTTGCCTTCCCATAGGCATTTTTCTCCGAAAGTTACACGGCCATGCACACTGCACATAGCAATACACAGCCACCACGCTTCCACATGCCGGTGCACACAGCTCGCTGCTCAGATAAGCATCACTATCTGACCTCTGACTGTACCTTGCACGCTGCTGCTGCTTGCACATGTATACATTGTCGGCTACACATGTCCTGACCATTGCCTGCAAATGTACACAGTTCTAGCTACCATTGCATACGGTTCCACTTAAAGCCCATGTACACACCACTGCTGGTTAACCAGCAACCCTCCGACCAGCTCTACATCAGTCTGGACTGTTCACACGAGGCACAGGGTCAAGTCTGATTTGCATATGGCTGAGTCTAAACTGGGGTGGCGTGGTGAGCAAAAGAACAATGGATTTAACCTAGGTCTCTTGGCTGGGGGTGAATGTTTTGATTTGTTCTGCATTCCGTCCATCTGTGTGTCTTTTGCGTACGTGCACACCCGGCTGTGACTGCAAATTCACACTTCTGATGACTGCCCAGTCACACGCCTCAGCTAAGAGTCCATGCACACACTGCTGCTATCTACACATTCACACACCTCTGCAGGCTATCCATGCATTCACTGCTAGATGCACATTCAAACACCGCCGCTGGCTATCCATGCACACACTGCACACATTCACACACTGCACACATTTGCACACCACCACTATAAATCCATGTACACACTGCACACATTCACACACTGCTGCTGGCTATCCATGCACACAATGCACACATGCACACATTGCTGCTGGCTATCCATGCACACACTGCACACATTCACACACTGCTGCTGCCTATCCATGCGCATACTGCACACATTCGCACATAGCTGCTGGATATCCATGCTCACACTGCACAGACTGCCGCTGCCTATCCACGCTCACACTGCACACATTCACACATTGTTGCTGGCTATGCATACACATTGCACACATTCACACACCACCGCTGGCTATCCATTCACACCCCCCCGCTTCCTATGCATGCACATACTGCACACATTCACACACCGCTGCTGGCTATCCACGCTCACACTGCACACATTCACACACCGTCGCTGGCTATGCATGTACACATTCACACACCGCCGCTGCCTATCCCCGCTCACACTGCACACATTCACACACCGCCACTGACTATCCCTGCACACATTCACACACCGCCACTGACTACTATCCCTGCACACATTCAAACACCGCCACTGCCTATCCATGCTCACACTGCACACATTCACACACCGCCACTGACTATCCCTGCACACATTCTCACACGCCACTGCCTATCCACGCTCACACTTCACGCATTCACACACTGCCGCTGGCTATTCATGTACACATTCACACACCGCCGCTGCCTATCCATGCTCACACTGCACACATTCATACACCGCCACTGACTATCCCTGCACACATTCACACACCGCTACTGCCTTTCCATGCTCACACTGCACACATTCACACACCACCGCTGCCTATCCATGCACACACTGCACACAACGCCACTGCCTATCCACGCTCACACTGCACACATTCACCCCCCGCTGCCTATCCACGCTCTCACTGCACACATTCACACAATGCCACTGCCTATCCACGCTCACACTGCACACATTCACACACCGCCACTTCCTATCCATGCTCACACTGCACACATTCACACAACTCCACTGCCTATCCACGCTCACACTGCACACATTCACACGCCACCACTGCCTATCCACGCTCACACTGCACACATTCACACAACGCCACTGACTATCCCTGCACACACTGCACACATTCACACACCGCAGCTGTCTATCCACGCTCACACTGCACACACTCAGACACCGCCGCTGCCTTTCCATACACACTGCACACATTCACACACCACCGCTGCCTATCCATGCACACTCTGCACCCATTCACACTCCGCCGCT
The DNA here is from genome assembly GCF_964261635.1 of Lissotriton helveticus. Classification (NCBI taxonomy): domain Eukaryota; kingdom Metazoa; phylum Chordata; class Amphibia; order Caudata; family Salamandridae; genus Lissotriton; species Lissotriton helveticus. The sequence goes on along the minus strand of NC_136070.1, from coordinate 500,883,316 downwards.
GCCTTTCCACGCACACACTGCACACATTCACACACAGCTGCTGCTATCCAAGCACACTCTGCACCCATTCACACTCCGCCGCTGCCTTTCCACGCACACATTCACACACAGCTGCTGCTATCCATGCACACACTGCACACACTCAGACACCACCGCTGCCTATCCATGTACACACTGCACACACTCAGACACCGCCACTGCCTATCCACGCTCACACTGCACACATTCCACTGACTATCCCTGCACACATTGCACACATTCATACACCCCAGCTACCTATCCAAGCTCACACTGCACACACTCAGACACCACCGCTGCCTATCCATGTACACACTGCACACACTCAGACACCGTCACTGCCTATCCACGCTCACACTGCACACATTCACACACCTCCGCTGCCTATCCACGCACACACTGCACACATTCATACACAGCCGCTGCCTGTCCATGCACACACTGCACATATTTACACACCTCCGCTGCCTATCCATGCACACATTCACAAACCGCCGCTGCCTATCCACGCTCACACTGCATACATTCACACCGCCGCTGGCTATCCACACTGCACACATTCACACACCGCCGCTGGCTATCCACGCTCACACTGCACACATTCACACACCACCGCTGCCTATCCATGCACACACTGCACACACTCAAACACCGCCACTGCCTACCCATGCACACACTGCACACACTCAGATACCGCCGTGCCTATCCATGCACACACAGCACACATTCACACACCGCCGCTGCCTATCCATGCACACATTGCACACATTCACACACCGCCGCTGGCTATCCACGCTCACACTGCACACATTCACACACCGCCGCTGGCTAACACGCAGACACTGCACATATTCACACACCGCCGTTGTCTATTCGTGTACACACTGCACACATTCACACACTGCATCCTATCCACGCTCACCCTGCACACATTCACACACTGCTGATGCCTATCCATGAACTCACTGCACATATTCACACACCGCCGCTGCTTATCCATGCACACACTGCACACATTCACACACTGCATCCTATCCACGCTCACACTGCACACATTCACACACCGCCGCTGCTTATCCATGCACACACTGCACACATTCACACACCGCTGCTGCTCCACGCTCACCCTGCTCCCGGCTGCACCGCCAGCCTGGGAGTGGAGTGCTACAAATTATGATCAGATGACACTTGTCTGCTCGGGTATAACGTGTCGGTCTAAAGTTACAGGCTGCCGGGGGTGCAGCAGTGACGAGACCCCTTCTCCCCCCCACATTCATTTTCCCTGTTTATGTTCCTCGGAGCACAAGGCGGCTTACAGACAGGCAGCACCTGATCATGTTATTTGGCAGCGGAGACTGCTGAAAACTAAACAGTGAGGGGGGGAAATAATTAGAAGGTAGGCAAGAAATATTCCACACTGGAGGGGGGCAGTGTCGGGGATGGCGACATTTTCTTTAAATTAACTCTTTTTTTAGTAAGAAGGCAGCGGAAATCAAGTTGTACTTTTCAGCGATTGAATGGCGTGATATTTAAATAGAATACTTAAATTCGCACACATTCGTAATGCATTTTGCCCACCGTGGGCTGCGAGATTGTCCGTCATTATTCGAGGCGTAAAAGTAAACCCAACATACTTCGTTTGTTTCCACCACAATTAAGTGAAATAGACTTGAATTGTACATGCGGACATGGTGTGTACATGTTCTTATCCGTGTAGAATGGAGCGATAAGACGTACAGAAGGGAAAACGAGCTGATCTGCCCGCCTGCGTAACTGCCACAGCACGTCGGAACACCACAAGAACGCGTCATTTTCGCGAACACTGCGCGAATTCTGCGAAGCTGTCGCCTTGCTGCCTCCGTCGGAATAACGCCAGATTCGCGTTTGGTGGCTGTAGAGAGCGTCACAGCCCACAGCAATAATTGCGGAACGATGTCTTCATCCTGCACATGCAGAGGGCGTTTTGGAACTGGCGACGAAAGTTCGTATGTTAAGCCAGCCCCCGAGAAAAATAATAGCGCCCTGTGACAGTTTTTAGGTCTCGGAAATGTAGCGTTTTCAGAATCACGGCCCCTGCTCCCTGCCTGCTGCGTGGGTTCGCAGACAGCCTCACCTGCTCAGTTCTCCTAGGGAGTCTCGCAGTTTGGGGGGGGGGGGGGTCTCGTAAAGACTGCACCCCTACACAAACCCCTCTTGCTGTGACGTATGTATTGAAAGGGCCAACCGGTGAATAATGTCGCAACGCGTTTTCAAGTCCCAGCTGAAGTCACCGCTCCAAGAAACTTTATAGAATGCGTATTATTTGTGACTGTTAGTGGAGCATCAGTGGGCAAAGAAAACATTTGCTTGTTCTCGATACTGGAGCGTCCCCTTAGGATGGAAGGTAAGGGGCCATCGTAACACAGACCGTTTTAGCCACAAAACTATGGGGTGGCGTGTGCCACCGGCAGTACACGGACACGCCACATTTCAGCTACCCGGACTGCTAGCCGGTGGCTGTGGGAACCAAAGGGGCAGATTTACAAGCCCCTTGCGCCACTTTTGAGTCACTTTTCCTATGCTAGAAATGACGCAAAAGTGGCGCACGGGCCTTGTAAATAAGCCCCCGAGTGTGCCTTTGTACGAGGATTAAAAGGTTCGCTTCGGGAGTACTTTATTAATAATAAAGTGCGGTATCTTCCTTCTCAAGTAAAAAAATCGGGGACCCACAAAAGAATCAAACATTGGACTTTCAACCCGGAATCCAACATAATGATTCTTCTCTACTTAAACCGACGCGGAATATATTTAAAATACAGTTGTAACACTTTCAACGTATGCTTATTATATACATACTAATAACAATAAAGATAACAATAGGAATCTTATTAATGCTATTACTACGAAATAATATTAATGTCAGTAATGCCGGCGATACTACTCATAAGAATAATACCATTAACAATATTAAAAGTAATGAGCAGTGATACTATCGGTAATAAAAAAAATCTAATATTAATGCAACAATGCCGATGATGCTAATGCCAATGTTAATGCTAATGATAATGACAATGCTGATCATAATAATGATGTGACTAATACGTACAGTTGCAATACTACTACTGACAATAATACAAATTATAATAATAATAATAATAAAAACGGTGATCAATACTCGTCCAAATAATAAAAAAATCAATAAAAGTAGTACAGATAAAAGTAATAACGCCTATGACAATTACAAATAATGTAGAAATTGGTAATAGAAGCAAAAAACGAAAGCAGTCATAATATCACTAATGCTAATAATAGTACTAGGAAGAGTATTATAGTTAATAATAAAATGAATAGTAATAATATTATTACTGTTATTTTCATTGTTAATAGTAATAATAATAATAACAATGATACAATAAAAATAACAGTAATGGTAATAATAATAATAATAATAATAATAATAATAATTATTATTATTATTATTATTATTATTATTATTATTATTATTATTATTATTATATTTGCATTGGGCACAAGAGAGACACTATTGTTACTGATGTCAAGAACATCAATATTAGGAGTTACAAAATGGCCGGTCATGGCTCGGATTGCACTGTGTGCACCCTGGGGCTTGTTTCAATGCCCTGCTCTTCTGCACCGAGGCACCTGTCTCTCCCGCGGACCCCACACTGCCAGGTCGAGCAGTTGCCGGCCGGGGGTGCGGAGACACAGGGCTCATTCATCGAGGCGCCTCCCCCGCCGTGCAGGGAAATCTAAACCCGAGCCATTAGTAAATGAGGTTTGTGTTCGGAAGGGCCTCCCCGGCCACTTGCTGTTCTGAAAACTAGATCGCGTTTCTTTATCTGCAGCGGGGATCTGCAGGGTGATACCGGATAGCCCCCCAACCCCACCCGAGCCCCTGGCACAGACGGTTGCCTCTCCTTGTCGGCAGAGAGCGCACGTCTGGGAGTCTGAGCTGGGCTCTATGCTGTCATAGACGCCCGGCCCGTGTCTGCACCCGCCGGGCTCTGTTCTCAAATAACCGCCCGCTCAGGGAGTGTGGGCTCTATTATCACAGCTGCCATGTACCTCGTCTGAGATGTGGGATCTGTTCTCTCACATCCGCTCATGGGCGCTCTGCCCGGGGCTGGGAGTCCAGGCACTATTCTCACACATCTGTCACGCCCGGCGTCTAAGGTTTGGGCCCTATTTTCTCATAGCCACCCGGCTCCTTTATTGGTACCTAGGCTCTGTTCTCTCAGCGCCCGGCCAGTGTCCGGGAGTCAAGGCTCTATTCTCACCCTGCTCCACGTTTTGGCTTCGAGCTCTATTCTTGCATGGCCGCATGGCTACGCGAGTGCCTGGAGTTCATTCTCTATTCTCTCCCCGTGTCAGGCAGCCTCGGCTCTATTCATTCACAGTGGCACTGCCCGGCGTCTAGTGCGGGGGCTCTGGTCGCTCATAGACGCCTGGCAGTTGTCTGAAGTCAAGACTGTTTCCGCATAACCCCCCGGCTCGAGGCTGTGCAGCGGCCTCCATCCCACGCCAGTGGTTGTAGTCCGGGCTCTAGTCTCACATGGCCGCCCGGTAGCTAAATTCTCACATAGCCGCCCGGGCCTTGTCAGGCTCCACCGCTGTCCCCACACAGCCGCCGGGTCCGGCCCTATGCCTGATGCACGGGCTCTGTTCACCCATTACCGAACACCCCCATGAACATGAGAACCGAGAGTCCGGAGAGCAGCTCTCATTAGCAGAGGCCTAGCTTCTGTGAGTGCAGCGGGTGCAGTGGCACCTGGACACAGAGGCCTGAGGGGGCACACTGATCCATGATTATTGCTGTGCCGTATAATTCAAACTGCAGACCGGACCCCCATTTGCGCGAGGGTCCATGACGCACTGATCACGCTACTGCTCATTCGTGCAACAGGTGCAGTGGTACCCTGGTTCAAGATGAAGGAGGGCATTCCTCTGTATATATGGTTGTATTTTAGTATTGGGCATCTTCCCCGCTTCCTTTAAGGACAATTTCACGTCGGTGCACCACTGCGGGCGAGGGCGGCTGCCACAGATCGAAGGAGACGGGTTAATGAGGGGCGGGAGCTGCCTTGTGGGGCACCTGTGAAAACAACCTCTGTCACGGGAGGGGCCGGGCCTATCAAGCAATCTGTCCGTCCCGGGGCAAGATGAGCACGCTACCTCCTTCCCCCACCCGCCCAGGGGGCACTTCGTGGGACCTGGGTCAGAGCAGAAGGGAAAGGAATCAGCAGCGTCACGTGAAGCCCAGGGTGGTTGGGGGTGGGGGGCCATTGCTACGGCGGGACAGTGGTGCACACAGATCTGACACCAAGCTGCTCGAAGCAGCACCGCCCTGTGAGGTTCTTCCCTCTCCAAAAAGTGTGACATTGTGTGCCAAAGAGCATCATGTAGGCTGCAGTCCAGTCACTTAAAAAAAATCTGATTTATATAGTTCGAACTCGACCTGAAGGTATTGGAGCGCTTTACATGAGCACCAGTTACGTTACACAATGACACATTATGCAGCAGTGTTGATTAAATGACGCGACGAGAAAAGGCAAAGGACGCTGCATTGTGAGGCATATTTAAGGGCAGTATTTATTTCATATTTTGTCATTTGAACACACACTGGTGCTGTTTGGTCTGGGCGATTATTTTACCACATTTGATCATGTTTAACACCTGAAAACAGCAGTCAGCAACTAAACAGTAACCAGCTAACCTTTGGAACGTGTCCGACACATGATACCACCAACCGTGATGCCCTTTTATAAGTAGATTTTGACAATTTTGACATTGATTTTTTTTTTGACACCTGCAAATTAATCAGGAGATGGTCGATTATATGGAAAATGTGGTCAATCTAAACGCATGCATTAAACACAAGAGCCACTGAAAAGGACATAATCAATCAATCAATCAATCAATCAGTACATTTGGGGAGTGCGCTACTCACCAGTGAAGGTTTCAAGGCGGGGGGGGCGCTATTGCTCGAATAACCAGGTCTTGAGGTGTTTCCTGAAGGTGAGATGGTCCTGGGTCAGTCATAGGTGTGCGGGGAGGGAGATCCATGTCTTGGCTGCCAGGTAGGAGAACAATCTTCCTCCGGTGGTGGTTCTGCGAATCCGAGGGACGGTGGCGAGGGTGAGGCTGGTGGAGCGGAGCTGGCGGGTGGGGCAGGCGCGCAACACCAATTGGGCTCACGGGGCTTCAGCCCCTCCCGTCGTGTGTGTCAGCCCGGACTGAGACAGCTTCACGGGCTGGCGTCTGTCTAATTGCAGCCGCACCCGAGTGCTTAACAGGTCTTTAAAAGACCATTTACGTGTAAATTAAGCGTTTGGTGTGTTTTCATCCCTTCTTTCAGTCACTCTGTCTATGGTTGGAAGGATTAGCCCCCCCCCCGAAATATTTTTCAGCCCCCCCTGAAATTTGGCTCTAGTTGCCCGCCTGGGGTGGGGGTGTAGAACGAGAGGCGGTTGTTGAGGTATTCAGGGCCCATGTTGTGGAGCACTTTGTGTGGGTGGGTGAGCAGCCTGAACGTGATCCTCTTGCTGATGGGGAGGCAGTGCACGTTTCTCAGTTGGGCGGATATGTGGCTGTGGCGAGGGATGTCGAGGATGAGTCGTGTGGAGGCGTTCTGTATGCGTTGAAGGCGTTTCTGAAGTTTGGCTGTGGTTCCTGCGTATAGGGCGTTCCCGTAGTCCAGTCGGCTGGGACGAGGGCCTGGGTGACCATCTTTCTGGTTTCGGTGGGGATCCACCGGAAGATCTTTCAGAGCATGCGCAGGGTGTTGAAACATGAGGACGAGACTGCGTTGACTTGCTTGGTCATTGTGAGGGAGGAGTCCAGGATGAATCCCAGGTTGCGTGCGTGGTCCGTGGGTGTTGGTGCGGTGCCCAGCGTCGTGGACCACCAGGGGTTGTCCCAGGCGGATGGGGATTGTCCGAGTATGAGGACCTCCGTCTTGTCCGAGTTGAGCTTCAGACGGCTATGCTTCATCCATTCTGCGACATCTTTCATTCCGTCCTGGAAGTTGGCTTTGGCGGTGAGAGGGTCTTTGGTGAGGGAGAGTATCAGTTGGGTGTCGTTGGCGTAGGAGATGATGTTGATGTTGTGTTTGCGTGCGATGGTGGCGAGGGGGCTCATGTAGATATTGAAGAGGGTTTGGCTGAGCGAGGAGCCCTGGGGTACATTTTGGGGAATGCTCAACCCTATTTTTGTAATGATTTGACAGCACAAGCACGGATTAAGATACTCTACATGAGACTTATTGCCTTAAGAATCACAGATTTGAATACAGCCTGGGTACGCAGGGAGGAAGTGGTATTGTGCAGTCTATGTTTTTACCGCAAATAATCTTGGCTGCGTCTTCTGTGCTGCTGCCCCAAATTGGCCTACAACAGTCGTCTCCATCTTCGCTCTATCTTAAGGCAAAAGGAGCCAGGACTTGCAGGGAGGCTTCGGACCTGTGCTTTGCTGAAAACACAGCACGCAATTTAGACAGAATAGGAGAGTTCACAAAAATAATCAGAATTGTTATTAACGAGTCATCACAGACTAATGTCACTTACTGGACAGGCTAATGTTTGCACATTATTTAGCACTAACCAATCAAAGACAATACTCAAACCTTTCAGTAAAAATCAATGGAAAGGAAAGAGAAGAAAAGACAAAGACCATGAATCAAAAAACACACCAAAATTAAATCAATCAAAATCTGTATTTAAGGATGAATCCATATCTTCTTTTACATTTTATGGTGTTGAGATGAAGACACAATGTCTGTATTACAATTGGGCCTCTGAGGCTAGACTAGGAAATGTTTGGTGTTTTGTAATTCTGTTTGTGTGTATGTGCGTCCATTCCAGTGTGCACATGACATTATTTGAGCTACATAGTGTGTGAGGCTGTAAGTCCCCATGTACAATGTTATTTAAATTGCTTGTGTTTTTGGTGCAATTCTTTGTGATTGCATGTGCGTTAACATCCGTGTGCCAGTGATATCATAAGGAGTGGGAAGAATATTCAGTTCTGCCTGCAGAATTGGTGGAATTTTGGTGACTTCATGTTACTTTTGTAACACGGCGTACTGGCCAAATTCTGCCAATCAGCGTACTGCGGAATTTTTTCTCGCATGCTGCTCCAGGAAGGTAAGTTGGCGTGTGTGAGCAAGATTTGGCATCTCGTAGCGTGATTTCCATTCACTAGGAGGGCAACTGGCGAGATTTTTCAAACGCGGACTGTCGCTACCATTCATGGTCAGAAAGCTGTTGCTCAAGTAGAAAATCTCCTCGAGCTGCAGCAAAGTCAACTCAAGTAGCCGTGCCCACTGACGGACCACATGGTGATATTCACACAGATTTTCCAGCACGGCACACGCTACTGGTGCTAAATCGCAGCATGACATGCCTGATACCACCCATTGGCAGAACTCTGCAGAATCTCGCTGAGTTTTTATGCGACTCTGCGGAATACCACAGAGTCAAATTCTGAGAGTTCCGCCTACCCCTAAATATCATATGAGCTACTGGTGTTTGTGTGTCTGGGCAAAAGTCTGTGATTATGAATGTGTGTATTATACATGCTTGTGTATTATTGTGTGAAAAATAGCATGACTGTGCGTGCTCTATTAACTGTCTGTGTGGGTGACTACCTCTGTGTGATATTATGTGCTCTAATGTGTGTAAATTATAGTAATCGTATGTGCCTAAATATACATCTGTGTATTTGGGATTATGTGAATGATTGCTTATGTGTACAACACTGTGTGGTGTGTGTGTGTGTAATTGAAATTGTATTTATATAGCCCTTATTACCCCTTGCGAGGCAACTGAAGCCTTTTGGCGAGTAGCACGCTACTCTGGAACCCAAAGGTGGATTAGTGGTGGATTAGTAGGGGGGAAATAAATTGCTAATGGGAGTGGTGGGAGTGGTAGACATGTGAGTCTTTTAATTGGATGAATAAGATAGGGGATGGATAGAGAAGGGAAGAGTTTAGAAAGGTTTACTTGAGGGTTCATAGTAGTAAAATGGATAAAGGATGGTTAGAGGAGGGAAGAGTTTGGAACGAGTTGTTTGGGGGTTCATACTAGTAAAAGAGGTTTGGGATGAGTCAGAGAGTGGAGAGAGGGGATCTTTTGGGAGAGGACTAGGATCAGTCATATAGTGGTGATTTTATGAGATTTTGGAAGATTAGTTATATTATTTTATTTTTCTCCCCTGCAGTGGGAGGAAAAGATGCAAAAAGTGACCATACATAGGAGGTATACATGCATAGAGATTTTAACATGATACGCATATGGAAAATATCAGGAGATATTTAATTGTACTGGATTAAGTCCCATATGTACATGCATGGATAAATATTTACAAACACAGGCTTTCCGTTTTTGCTGGTTTTTAAAAAATATATATATTTTTTTAATATATTTGTCCCCTAATATTTCATTAGTGAAGCACTTTTAGATACAATTGCTATAATATTTACACATTATGACAGCTATGTGTTGTTATGGGGAAATAAATCCATAAGCATACACTCATCATCTTATATATTATTAATGTACTGATCTTACTGATATATGGAAATAATGATAAAGTTATTGCTATGATCATGTTTACACATTGTGACATATATGTGCTAATGGAAAAGTGCAAAAATCTTACCATTACTTAAAAAACCCACAGCGGATCTCAAAATTCCTGCTGAATATAGACCTATCTCTCTTCTTCCTGCTTTGTCAAAAATCTTGGGAAAATGTGTCAACTTGCAACTTTCACAATTTTTGGAGCGGAACAATCTCTTACACCCTAGCCAGTCAGGCTTTAGACCCCACTTCAGCACTGAAACTGCCTTGCTAGAAGTTGTAGAATATGTTTTGGGTGCGCCCTGAACAAAGGAGGCAAAGCCATTTTGATCATGTTGGACTTGTCGGCGGCCTTCTATACTGTCCCCCATCGAAGATTCCTTAATCACCTCCAGGCAATCCGGATTAAGTATATAGCTCTGAACTGGCTCGCCTCCTTTCTGAATGAAAGAAGTCAAGAGGTTCGGATGCCTCCTTTTTCTTCAAATGCATGAGAACTGTCAGTTGAGGTTCCTCAGGGCTCAGCTCTGAGCCCTATCTTCTTCAACGTTTACCTCACTCCATTTGCGGTATTAGCGGAGTCCCTAGGAGCTAATGTAATCTCCTATGCAGATGACACCCAGCTCATGTGGGAAGGGAGAAGAATTTGCTGGGGGGGGGTTATCAAAAACTGCCTCTCTAAGGTGTTTCAATGGCTGGCCATTAATCAGTTAAAATGTAACTCAGATAAGACCAAGATCATGGTCTCTGGGTCATCTGCATCTGACCTCTGGAGATCTTTCTGGCCGAAGGATCTTCCCCTCCCGGGCCCTCAACAGGGCTCAACAAAGAACTTAGGAATTAAGTGCGATAGTGTCCTCTCCTTCCAACCACAGATTCAAGCACTGACAGGCTCCTGCTTCGGGCTGCTACGGATGCTGAAAACATTCCTGCCATTTTTGTCACAGTGTTCCAAAAGAATTGTAACCCAAGCATTAATAACTTCTAAAACTGGTTTACAGGAATGCTCTCTACTTGCTTCTCCCGGAGTACCTCCTTGGCAGACTTCAGGTGGTATCGAACTCGGCAGCCCGGATACTTCTCCATTTTCCCTTGAGAACACATATGTCCTCTCAGCTGAAGGCCCTCCACTGGCTTCCCATAAAAAAATCCTGTTTAAATACATGGTCTTGGTACACAAAGCTCTGCATGGCTCTGGAGCCAGCTAACTGACGGAGAAGATTTATGATTATGTCCCCCTCAGAACCATACGTGTCTCTTCAGAACATCTGGGCAGAGTTCCTAGAATCTGTCGGTTCAGAACAGGCGGTAGATCCTTCTCTTATCTTGATCCGGTGACATGGAACAAACTACCTTTTGAGCTACATACTACCTTTGAGCTCCCCACTTTTAAGAAAAACTTAAAGACACAGCTCTTTCAAAAATCTTCATAGGGCTAACCCTGTGGGTGCGGTTATGTCTGTCTGTTTAGCACTAGGACAGTCTCTGAGTAGCTGCATGCTGTATAAAACTCATTAACATAGCGTATAGGAAAGTAAACCCATAAGCATACACTTATCATCTTATATGTTATTGATGTTTTGATCTACTTATATATTGATACAATGATAAAGTTATACATATATGTATGTATATAATATTTTTTATTTATTTATTTATTTTTTAAATATTTGAATTTATTTCAATTCTTCTAGTATTCTTAATGAATAATTAATTGAGATTATTTGTTTTTATTATTTAATTATTTTGATTTATGTATGTTTTTTAAAAGAAAGAAATACATTGAGTAGTTAACATTTACACATATTTTCTGTATAATCATACTTATATGTTGTGATCATATTAAATAGAAATCCATAAGCATACAGTCAAATACTATTATATTTTTATGTAATGACCTATATACATTGTAGGTAAATAATCAAAAGAAAATAAATTATTTTAATTTATCAAGGACTCAAGTATGTTTTGTCAACGGTTTGTGGCACCTGGTAGGTGTGCTCATAAAGCCCTCACCCACCAACCTAGTTGGTGGCATGCTTCATCATCGGGCCCACCCAGTGACACCTAGCGTGTCCCGCGTGTGCTTCGACGCCTGAAGACAGCGGAGCAGGTATGTCGCTGTGTGTGCGGTGAAGACTGTTATGGATCGTGAGTTTAAAACGGCTTGGCGGGGATCCCAGTGCCCAAGGGCAAATACACTTTATTGGCTGGGTCACCGTCAGCGGTTAAAAATAAGGCTATTGGATGTTAGAGGCGAGTTACGACCTCCCACATCCTAGGGTGTGTCAACATGTTTCAGCCAGTGCCTTATGACTATGCTGGCTTTCTTCAGGACGGGTAAAAAAGGGTGTGTGCAGTTAAAACTAGTGGGTGTATATCCAGACTATGTGTATACACGCCCTAAAGTGTTTATCTATGTGTGAGTGGGGGATTCCCATCTCAAGAAAACACCTTTACATTTAACATAAAGGACAAGGACAAAACATACATGAAAGAAGGTTAGAGTCATTGGCTTTATGCTTGATATACAGTTGGTTGCCGGCTCTATAGCGGTGAAGGTGCTGGCTATGAGCGGCTATGGTGTAATGGTATTGGTGGTACCATTAGGGTGGGGTTCGCACTTGATTACGGTAGTGGGGTGGCTAAAACACGAATTGTACATAGGTAGTGCACAGTGGTACAGGAGGAAAACATAAGAGTTCATTCTTACGCTAGTTTGTCAAGAGTGCTACTTCAAGGTTAGAGAAGTGGCATGGGTTGACCCTGTGGAATAAAAACATGGGTTTTGCCACACAGTTTTAGAGAGAGAGAGAGAGACCTGTGGGGGAGAAAACGCTTACCAGAGATGAAGAACCGTCAAAGTACTCACAGAGTTCTTGGTCAGAGCCTGCCGTAGACCTGTACTGCCTCCTTCGCTGCACCGGTAGCGAATGGCCCTGGGAGTGGGCTTTTTATACTGTTAATAGATTGTCAAAATGTTTGCACCTGTGTTGTTTGAGGAAAGGGTGAAAAGACTCGAAATACCGGGTCAGTGCGCTCGCGAGCGCTGGTCATGATCGCGGTGACGGTCTGCGCATGCGCGTTGTAGTGCGCTATTGCCGCGCATGCGCATTAGAGTGCTGGTCCTGCGCATGCGCGGTAGTGGAAGAGTCAGCACTGCTTGCTTGCGCATGCGTGGTTAAAGCGGCGCAATTGGGAACCATCAGGTGTTAATGTTATTAAGGGTTTATGTGATGGACTGGGGCAATGGGTAGCAATTGTAAAGGTAGATACATGCCTCATTATAATAGGACGATGGCCTTTGGAAGGATGGTACTGTTGGGGGGCATGCCTCATTATAACCAGACGATAGTCTGTGGAGGGCTGGCACTGTGGGGGGGGGGGGGGTTGGTTGGTTTACGTCCTGATCACGTGTGGGACAAAGAGTTCCACGGAATGGCATCGTTGAGCCCATTGGTCGATGTTGAAAGACGGTATATCCATCTTTGTTCTTTGCCTAGAAGTCTTTTGTCATTTTCAATGGCACTTTCAGGGATCTGCTCAATTATTGTCCACTTAAAGTCATTGGGTGTGTGACAGTGGGTGATGAAATGGTTTGTAAGCTTGCTTACGTTTTTTTTGCATCGGATCGTGCTTCGATGCTCTGTGATTCTGGTCTTGATCTTTCGGGTGGTCATCCCCACGTAGCGGAGGCCACATGTGCACGTCAGAAGGTACACCACATTGCGTGAGTTGCAGTTAGTGTGACTTTGTTGCGTCCATATTTTGTTGGGTTCCAGGTTGAGCGTTCTGGTGTGTGTGGTCAGATGACACACACTGCAATCATTGCAAGCATAGTGTCCAACGACCTTTGGAAGTCCCCAGGCATTCAAGATGGTATTCGCTGGTTGTTTCTGTGGTAGTCTGGGTCTGGTGCTCACCAGCTGGTCCTTGAGGTTTTTGTTCCTCTTGTAGGCGAATCTTGGGGTTTCCCAATTCCTTTCTCCAGAGTTGATGATCCTCCAGTGTTTTTTTATGATTTTGGTCACCTCATTGGAAGCCGTGTTGTAGGTAGTGACGCAGGTAACTGGTTGTTCCTGGTCCTCTTTCACGTGTGTCTCCAGAAGGGCATCCCGGTTCTGGTTCCTCGCCCTTTTCTGGGTTTTGCGAATGATGGTTTTGGGGTATCCACGGTTTTCAAGTTTGGTGGCTAGTTCAGCAGATTGTGCTTTGTAGTCATTTACATTGGTGCAGTTCCTTCGGATGCGGAGGAACTGTCCGAATGGTAGGTTTTCTCTCAGGGGCCGGGGGTGGAAACTGTTATAGTGCAGCAGAGAGTTCCTGGCTGTAGGTTTATGGTAAGTCGTCGTGGTTAGGGTTCCATCTTTTGCCCTGATGTCTAGGTCCAGGAAGGGCAATGATTCGTTACTGGCCGAGCTAATAAACTTCAAGTATTGGTCCCTGGTGTTGAGCCATGTCATGAAGTTGTCCAGGTCCATCTGTGAGCCTTGCCAAATGACCAGGATATCGTCAATGTACCTGTGCCATTTCAGGATATGGTGACTGAAGGGGTTACTGGTCGTGGCAATGTGTGAGCACTCATTTGGTGTACATATAATCCTGCTACACTCGGAGCAAAGACGCTGCCCATGGACGTGCCATTTGTTTGCAGGTAGAAGTCGCCCTCGTACTCAAAAAAGTTTTGCTTGAGGGCCAGGGTGGCACATGCCAATATGAAGTCCCTGGGGGTGTGGTAGGGCCAAGGAGATGCCATTAGGACATCATGGAGGACCTTCAGGGTGGCGTCCTGAGGCAAGCTGGTGTATAGGCTCTCCACGTCTAATCCCACCAGGAGTTGGGTGTCGGGGTCGAAGTCCATTTTGTCAATGACCTGTAACAGGTGCTTGGTGTCCTTTATGTATGTTGGGGTTCGTTGCACCAAGGGGTTAAGGAAGAAGTCACAATAACGTGACAATGGTTCCAGGAGGGAATTTATGCCTGACACAATGGGTCTTCCCGGGGGTGGCAGTTGACCCTTGTGTACCTTGGGTACCGTGTAGAAGTAGGGTGTCTTCGTGTGTTCAGGGCATAGGTATTCGGCTTCCTGTTTTGAGATGTGTTCCGTGTCTGCTGCCCTTTTGACCAGATTGTGGATACTCGTCCGTAGTTCATTGGATGGGTCCTGTTCCAACCTGCGATAATTCCTCTTATCGCTAAGAAGTCTCCGACATTCGGTGTCATAATCCGTTTTGTCCTGTAGGACAATGCCTCCCCCTTTGTCTGCAGGTTTAATTACAAGGGTAGCGATGTTTTGTAGGCGTTGTATAGTTTGTCGGTCATCCCATGACAAGTTGTTAAAATGGTTGGTGGGGCTTAGGTGCTCAATGTCATGATACACAGCTTGCTCGAATGTTGTGATCTCTGGAGGGATAGTGGATGGAGGAGGTACGAATGTGGATTTGGGCCGTAGGCCGGTGATGTTCGGGTTTTCTTGAGATTGTTCGTTCTCTGTGTTAGATTTTTCGAAGAAAGACTTCAATTTAAGTTTTCGGAAGAATTGCGCCAATTCAACGTGTAGCTGGAATTTATCTAATCTTGTTGTCGGCACGAAGGACAGACCCTTCTCTAGGACTGACTCTTCTTTTCGTGATAACGTGGTGCTAGATAAGTTGAATACCAGTGAGGGTTGAGTGGTATGGCTTAGGTTTTGCTCGTTCCCGGGGTTGCTTCCTTCGCCTTCTGGCGTGTGTTCGCGCTTACTGGGTTCTCTTCGTTGGCCCAGTGGACCTGTGGTTGTTGTTGGAATGATCTTCGCCGTCCCCGAGCTCTTCGGCCCTGTCCTAAAAAAGGAATATGTGGACCTTGGTTACCCGGGAAAAGTGGCATGGGTCCTGGTGGGTACATGGGTGGGAAGCCATAGTAGGGATTCGGCATTTGTCCGAGGTTTGGTGGAAAGCCATAGAAATTGCTTTGTTGTCCTCCTGGCCAGTTGTTAGGCCACTGTTGCCCTCTTCGCCCTCTTCCTCGTCCTCCTCTCTTTTGTGAGCCATTGCTAGAGTTACTTGAGTCGGAACTGTCGTCCCCTGAGGAGTTTGACATCTTCGAATGGTTAGTTTGGGGTGTGTAATCCTCTTCTGAGTATGGGTACACCTTGGCATAGTTAAATCTTTTCAGGTCTTTGTCGAATTTTTTGATCTTGGCTTGAGTTAGGTATTCTTTATACTCATTGATGTCTCTGTTTTGGTCATCCAATTTTTTCTTGAATGCTGTGATGGTGGCTTTGAAATGGCTCTCTGTTGTCTGGATTTCTATCATGATGGCATCCGATAGTCGTTTAGCGGTCTTGATGATCAGGATCATCCAGTCCCTTGTGCAGTGCCAGGCTATCTGTGCCCAGTCCTTCCTGAAAGTTGGGTCATCGAGGAAAATTCTGGGTGCGTTGGTGACCAGGAGGCCCCTAGGGGCGGTGTTTGTTCTGAGGTACTGGGCCAGGATGGTTCCGTGTAGGATGGTCCTTATTCTGTTGCGTTTTCTCTCTGTGAGGGTCTCCCAATCGGTGGTCTGTGCGATGGTGTTGGCGATATTAAAATCTGCTTGGAGGGACGGCCAGTAACGAATCATTGCCCTTCCTGGACCTAGACATCAGGGCAAAAGATGGAACCCTAACCACGACGACTTACCATAAACCTACAGCCAGGAACTCTCTGCTGCACTATAACAGTTTCCCTGAGAGAAAACCTACCATTCGGACAGTTCCTCCGCATCCGCAACCAACGCACCCAGAATTTTCCTCGATGACCAACTTTCAGGAAGGACTGGGCACAGATAGCCTGGCACTGCACAAGGGACTGGATGATCCTGATCATCAAGACCGCTAAACGACTATCGGATGCCATCATGATAGAAATCCAGACAACAGAGAGCCATTTCAAAGCCACCATCACAGCATTCAAGAAAAAATTGGATGACCAAAACAGAGACATCAATGAGTATAAAGAATACCTAACTCAAGCCAAGATCAAAAAATTCGACAAAGACCTGAAAAGATTTAACTATGCCAAGGTGTACCCATACTCAGAAGAGGATTACACACCCCAAACTAACCATTCCAAGATATCAAACTCCTCAGGGGACGACAGTTCCGACTCAAGTAACTCTAGCAATGGCTCACAAAAGAGAGGAGGACGAGGAAGAGGGCGAAGAGGGCAACATTACCCTACTATGGCTTCCCACCCATGTACCCACCAGGACCCATGCCACTTTTCCCGGGTAACCAAGGTCCACATATTCCTTTTTTAGGACAGGGCCGAAGAGCTCGGGGACGGCGAAGATCATTCCAACAACAACCACAGGTCCACTGGGCCAACGAAGAGAACCCAGTAAGCGCGAACACACGCCAGAAGGCGAAGGAAGCAACCCCGGGAACGAGCAAAACCTAAGCCATACCACTCAACCCTCACTGGTATTCAACTTATCTAGCACCACGTTATCACGAAAAGAAGAGTCAGTCCTAGAGAAGGGTCTGTCCTTCGTGCCGACAACAAGATTAGATAAATTCCAGCTACACGTTGAATTGGCGCAATTCTTCCGAAAACTTAAATTGAAGTCTTTCTTCGAAAAATCTAACACAGAGAACGAACAATCTCAAGAAAACCCGAACATCACCGGCCTACGGCCCAAATCCACATTCGTACCTCCTCCATCCACTATCCCTCCAGAGATCACAACATTCGAGCAAGCTGTGTATCATGACATTGAGCACCTAAGCCCCACCAACCATTTTAACAACTTGTCATGGGATGACCGACAAACTATACAACGCCTACAAAACATCGCTACCCTTGTAATTAAACCTGCAGACAAAGGGGGAGGCATTGTCCTACAGGACAAAACGGATTATGACACCGAATGTCGGAGACTTCTTAGCGATAAGAGGAATTATCGCAGGTTGGAACAGGACCCATCCAATGAACTACGGACGAGTATCCACAATCTGGTCAAAAGGGCAGCAGACGCGGAACACATCTCAAAACAGGAAGCCGAATACCTATGCCCTGAACACACGAAGACACCCTACTTCTACACGGTACCCAAGGTACACAAGGGTCAACTGCCACCCCCGGGAAGACCCATTGTGTCAGGCATAAATTCCCTCCTGGAACCATTGTCACGTTATTGTGACTTCTTCCTTAACCCCTTGGTGCAACGAACCCCAACATACATAAAGGACACCAAGCACCTGTTACAGGTCATTGACAAAATGGACTTCGACCCCGACACCCAACTCCTGGTGGGATTAGACGTGGAGAGCCTATACACCAGCTTGCCTCAGGACGCCACCCTGAAGGTCCTCCATGATGTCCTAATGGCATCTCCTTGGCCCTACCACACCCCCAGGGACTTCATATTGGCATGTGCCACCCTGGCCCTCAAGCAAAACTTTTTTGAGTACGAGGGCGACTTCTACCTGCAAACAAATGGCACGTCCATGGGCAGCGTCTTTGCTCCGAGTGTAGCAGGATTATATGTACACCACTTTGAGTGCTCACACATTGCCACGACCAGTAACCCCTTCAGTCACCATATCCTGAAATGGCACAGGTACATTGACGATATCCTGGTCATTTGGCAAGGCTCACAGATGGACCTGGACAACTTCATGACATGGCTCAACACCAGGGACCAATACTTGAAGTTTACTAGCTCGGCCAGTAACGAATCATTGCCCTTCCTGGACCTAGACATCAGGGCAAAAGATGGAACCCTAACCACGACGACTTACCATAAACCTACAGCCAGGAACTCTCTGCTGCACTATAACAGTTTCCACCCCCGGCCCCTGAGAGAAAACCTACCATTCGGACAGTTCCTCCGCATCCGAAGGAACTGCACCAATGTAAATGACTACAAAGCACAATCTGCTGAACTAGCCACCAAACTTGAAAACCGTGGATACCCCAAAACCATCATTCGCAAAACCCAGAAAAGGGCGAGGAACCAGAACCGGGATGCCCTTCTGGAGACACACGTGAAAGAGGACCAGGAACAACCAGTTACCTGCGTCACTACCTACAACACGGCTTCCAATGAGGTGACCAAAATCATAAAAAAACACTGGAGGATCATCAACTCTGGAGAAAGGAATTGGGAAACCCCAAGATTCGCCTACAAGAGGAACAAAAACCTCAAGGACCAGCTGGTGAGCACCAGACCCAGACTACCACAGAAACAACCAGCGAATACCATCTTGAATGCCTGGGGACTTCCAAAGGTCGTTGGACACTATCCTTGCAATGATTGCAGTGTGTGTCATCTGACCACACACACCAGAACGCTCAACCTGGAACCCAACAAAATATGGACGCAACAAAGTCACATTAACTGCAAATCACGCAATGTGGTGTACCTTCTGACGTGCACATGTGGCCTCCGCTACGTGGGGATGACCACCCGAAAGATCAAGACCAGAATCACAGAGCATCGAAGCACGATCCGATGCAAAAAAAACGTAAGCAAGCTTACAAACCATTTCATCACCCACTGTCACACACCCAATGACTTTAAGTGGACAATAATTGAGCAGATCCCTGAAAGTGCCATTGAAAATGACAAAAGACTTCTAGGCAAAGAACAAAGATGGATATACCGTCTTTCAACATCGACCAATGGGCTCAACGATGCCATTCCGTGGAACTCTTTGTCCCACACGTGATCAGGACGTAAACCAACCAACCCCCCCCCCCCCCACAGTGCCAGCCCTCCACAGACTATCGTCTGGTTATAATGAGGCATGCCCCCCAACAGTACCATCCTTCCAAAGGCCATCGTCCTATTATAATGAGGCATGTATCTACCTTTACAATTGCTACCCATTGCCCCAGTCCATCACATAAACCCTTAATAACATTAACACCTGATGGTTCCCAATTGCGCCGCTTTAACCACGCATGCGCAAGCAAGCAGTGCTGACTCTTCCACTACCGCGCATGCGCAGGACCAGCACTCTAATGCGCATGCGCGGCAATAGCGCACTACAACGCGCATGCGCAGACCGTCACCGCGATCATGACCAGCGCTCGCGAGCGCACTGACCCGGTATTTCGAGTCTTTTCACCCTTTCCTCAAACAACACAGGTGCAAACGTTTTGACAATCTACTAACAGTATAAAAAGCCCACTCCCAGGGCCATTCGCTACCGGTGCAGCGAAGGAGGCAGTACAGGTCTACGGCAGGCTCTGACCAAGAACTCTGTGAGTACTTTGACGGTTCTTCATCTCTGGTAAGCGTTTTCTCCCCCACAGGTCTCTCTCTCTCTCTCTAAAACTGTGTGGCAAAACCCATGTTTTTATTCCACAGGGTCAACCCATGCCACTTCTCTAACCTTGAAGTAGCACTCTTGACAAACTAGCGTAAGAATGAACTCTTATGTTTTCCTCCTGTACCACTGTGCACTACCTATGTACAATTCGTGTTTTAGCCACCCCACTACCGTAATCAAGTGCGAACCCCACCCTAATGGTACCACCAATACCATTACACCATAGCCGCTCATAGCCAGCACCTTCACCGCTATAGAGCCGGCAACCAACTGTATATCAAGCATAAAGCCAATGACTCTAACCTTCTTTCATGTATGTTTTGTCCTTGTCCTTTATGTTAAATGTAAAGGTGTTTTCTTGAGATGGGAATCCCCCACTCACACATAGATAAACACTTTAGGGCGTGTATACACATAGTCTGGATATACACCCACTAGTTTTAACTGCACACACCCTTTTTTACCCGTCCTGAAGAAAGCCAGCATAGTCATAAGGCACTGGCTGAAACATGTTGACACACCCTAGGATGTGGGAGGTCGTAACTCGCCTCTAACATCCAATAGCCTTATTTTTAACCGCTGACGGTGACCCAGCCAATAAAGTGTATTTGCCCTTGGGCACTGGGATCCCCGCCAAGCCGTTTTAAACTCACGATCCATAACAGTCTTCACCGCACACACAGCGACATACCTGCTCCGCTGTCTTCAGGCGTCGAAGCACACCCGGGACACGCTAGGTGTCACTGGGTGGGCCCGATGATGAAGCATGCCACCAACTAGGTTGGTGGGTGAGGGCTTTATGAGCACACCTACCAGGTGCCACAAACCGTTGACAAAACATACTTGAGTCCTTGATAAATTAAAATAATTTATTTTCTTTTGATTATTTAGCTAGTCCATTTTTGATTTACATACATATAATCCGGGGGATAAGGACTAGCTTTCTGGTCCTCTCTCTCCATCTTGATACACGCCTATATACATTGTAAGCATAACTATATGGAGTGTATATATTTTGACTATAAGTAATTTATACATTTATACATGTCTTAAGCATAATTGTAAGAGAATATATATATGTTAGTTCATGTGTGATTATATGTGCAATTGCATGTGTGTCCATATCTTACATGACATACAACCAGTTTTTAGAATCGTGCGATGGCGTAGTGAATGGACTGAAGCATCCAGTGGTGGCCCCGTTCCTTCCTCCACAACTCTAGCCAACAAATACATATTAGTCCAACAGAATAACCAGCAAGGAAGGTGACACCTAGTGTACAAAATGAGTCCTCCCTCGCCTCTTTTATTTAACCCCTCCCACGCTGATGACGGAACCGCTCCATCACGCCCCTTGGGTGGGCTGTGCTGGTGACAGAACGGTTCCGTCACGGCCCGCTCGCCGCGCCTGCGTGGTGCTGATTTCGCGCCTGCGCGGCGCGTTCTATTGATCGGGCGGGGCCGTGACGGAACCGTTCCATCACAAGCACAGCTCACCCGAGGGCCGTGACGGAGCGGTTCCGTCACCAGCGTCGGAGCGCCGCGCGCCCACCCCCCTCCACCCCTTAGCACTGCGGCGGGATAGCCGCCGCAGCGAATGGGTTAACATATATATTCTTTCACTGTCACACATACTAGCAATGCCAAGTCCAATTTCAAACTCACACCTGCTCAGCGCCAGGATACCCTCCTGGCTGACAGTGTTCTCTTCAAATCTGTATAACTCAACAGAACAAATGTACACTGACAAAACTCAGGCATCTAAAGAATGAACCAGAAACCATAAGAACATCCCAGAATGGTCTGATTATATGTTCTACTGGACAAAAGAAAACGCTAATCACCAGCGATCCTGGCCTTGAGAAGAACCAGCTTCTAAAATATTATTTTAGAATCACTGGGGCTCTAACGCAGACATCTGGATCCGCTACAGTGCAGGGAGGCCCCCAAATCTTCAAGGGACCCAAAAGCCTTCAGGGAACCCCCATTCAGCCCAAGGCCAATGCACATCTGTGAGATACGTGAGACTCTGGGTCCTTGATCACATTCTGAAGGTGGTCCCTGTAGTGTTGCTGTCAGTGGGGCGTACCACTGCAGCACACGCCCCCTCCCACTGCTTCCTGTGCATCCCCCCCTGGGACGTGCAGGGTCGTTGGTATACCCCGTACGTGAGCGCCGTTGCGCTGCCTAGTGAATAAATAGCCCAGAGCCCTGGGCGTGGTCAGTGAGAAACTAGCCACCATCTATACAGCACGTGTCCCAGTGTCTCAGTTATTTAGGCCCACACCGGGACACTACATTGGCGACGAGGGGGTCTGCCCCCCGCTCATCGCGTGCATCACCGACCCGTGACCCTGCCGGTCACCCACGCCTGGCCCCGCTGCCCTGCAGCGCGCTTCCTGCCAGCGGTGCGCCTCCCTGTTTGCCGAGGCCGCCCCGCAGCTTCGTCCACGTCTCCCGCCCTCCCCTGGCCCGCCTGTGCCCCAGCGGAGATACACTTCCTGCAGCGGAGTGTTCAAGTGACTTGCCTGCCTCCAAGCGTGACGCCCTGCCTACCGGCTGCCAGCGCCGCCATCCGGCCCATCCACGTGGCCTCCTACAGGTACGGGCTGCTGCCTGCCGCGCCTCACGGCTGCCCCTGTGCCCTGCCTCCGCCTCTCTCCTGCCGCCCAAAGGCCCGCGGTCCGCTCCCTGCCGGCCGCCGGCCCCGCTCGTCGTCCCGGCGTTCCCGCGCATGCGCGGTTCCGACGGCGGCCCTACCTCACGCTTCTAGCGTGTCATCGGAACCGGGAGGTTGCCATTCCTCACGCATCTGGCGGAGTGAGGCCTGCGAGTTCACCGGAGGTGCCTGCTTCTTCCTGTCGTGCCTGTGTGGCCCTGAGGGACCTGTTGCTGCCCACGAGTGCTAGGAGTGTGTCCCGTTCATCCCTCCGGCCGCCAGCATGGCCAATGTGCCCCCCCTGGAGCCCTTTTCCATCGCCGGCACGCCACCCTCCCAGGCTTCTCGATGGAAAAAGTGGGTGGAACGTTTGGAGACCTACTTTATTGCGGCAGAGGTCGCAGTGGGGAGACGCAGGGCGATGCTCCTACACCTGGGTGGAGAGGGAATCCACGACATCTCCAAGGATATCACGGAAGGCGATCCACCCCACACGTACGCCACCCTACGAGATGCCATCACCAGGTATTTCGAACCCTTCACCAGCGCAGACTACGAACGCTTCCTGCTCCGACAAGCGCGCCAACTCCCCGAGGAGTCGGTTGATGTGTTCTACGCGCGCCTTAAGAAATTGGCGAGCACGTGTACACTCCCGGACGCAGAAGACGAAATTCGCGCACAGTTCATTCAGGGGTGCGCATCTCTGAAGCTGAGAGAGAGAGTCCTCGAAACAGATGCCATGCCCATGCGAGACATACTCGCTTTAGGAACTCTCCAAAGCCCGGGCAGCCCACATGGAGCCGGGCCCAGCCGTCAAGATCAAATCGGAGCCAGTGTGCGCCGTCCGGATGCAACGTCCAGATAGCCGGTCTAGGCCGCAGAAGACCCCTCAGCCCCAGCACTCCCAGTCCACCCGGGATCGAAACTGCATGTGGTGTGGGGGTGCCACTCCGCACAAAGGAGCCTGCCCAGCTCAAGGGAAAATCTGCAGTGCATGCGGCAAAGCCAACCACTTTGCTAGTGTCTGTCTGTCGTCTCAACGGAAGAAGCCCAGCGGCCCACCCAGGAGAGCGCGACAGGTGGCGCCACTCCCGGATACGTCACCCGGCAGTGACATGGACGACGACGACGAAGATGCCGCATCTGTCCACGGGGTGCGCATGCTCAACTCCCTGACGGCTGCTTCCTCGTCCGAGCCGATGTGCACCGTCCAAGTCCACGACCAGGCCATCCGAGCTCTCATCGACACCGGTGCGACGATAAACCTCATGGCAGCCAGTGTATACCGGGACCTAGCGGACGCTCCCGCCCTCCACCCCACCAGAGTGCAAGTGTTTGCCTACGGGACTCGGCGGCCCCTACGCCTGTGCGGGGTATTCAGAACCACCATTTCCCATGACACCAGGCAGCTGCAGACCAAAGTCTACGTGTCCCAAGAGGGGTCAGGATTCCTCCTCGGCTGCAAGACGGCACGTGAACTTGGACTCATACACTTTGCCCTGACCGTGCAAGCTCAAAGCCTGGACCATCTGGTCACTGAACACTCCTCACTGTTCGAGGGCATCGGATGCCTCCGTGGACCTCCTATCCAGCTCCACATTGACCAATCCGTGGCCCCGGTAGCTCTGCGACACCGGCGGATAGCGTTCCACCTCCGACCCAAGGTAGAAGCCGAGCTGAGAATGCTGGAACAAGCGGGAATCATCGAACGTGTGACCGGGCCCACCCCGTGGGTGTCCCCCATCGTGGTGGCGAAAAAACCGAAACAGCCCGACGCGGTACGGATATGTGTGGACATGCGAATCCCCAACCTGGCCATCAAGCGGGAACGTCACCTAACGCCGACCATTGACGACATCATCGGGGAACTAGCAGGGTCCAAGTGGTTCTCCAAAATGGACCTGAGATCAGGGTACCACCAGATTCCGCTTCACCCAGACTCACGCCCCATCACCACATTCTCGACCCATGCTGGCCTGTGGAGGTACACGAGGCTCAATTTCGGCATCTCAAGCGCCGCCGAAGTGTTTCAGAACATTATACACAACGTCCTTCAAGGTCTCGTCGGGGTGCTCAACGTGAGCGACGACATCCTGGTGCATGCCCCGACGCTGGAGGAGCACATCCGGCGCGTCCACGCAGTGTTCGATCGCCTCAAGGAGAGAGGGCTTACTCTTCACAAAGACAAGTGCGAGTTCCTGCGAAGAGACATAAGCTTCTTCGGGTACAAGTTCTCCGACCAAGGAGTAGGCCCGGACCCAGAAAAGGTCCAAGACATCCACAACGCGCCCGCTCCCACCTCAGTGACCGCAGTCCGCAGTTTCTTAGGCATGGTGACCTACTGCGGGCGTTTCATAAAGGACCTGTCCGATCTCACTGGACCACTCAGGGATCTCACGAAGTCCAATGCCGCCTGGATTTGGGGTCCGGACCAACAGGAGTCGTTTGAAAACACGAAAGCGGCTCTCTCAGCCGACACCACGCTGGTGTACTTCAACCCTCAGAACGAATCACAACTGCTTGTGGATGCCAGCCCCACTGGCCTGGGGGCCGTCCTATCACAGCGTCAGCAATGCGGAGAGTGGGCCCCCGTTGCGTACGCCAGCCGCACCCTCACACCCACCGAACAACGCTACTCCCAGATAGAGCGGGAGGCTATTGCAATTCTGTGGGGGTGCCGCCATTTCCACATATATCTCTATGGACACCCTTTTTCAGTAGTTACTGATCACAAGCCCCTGATACCACTCTTCCAAGGCTCTTCCTCTCGCCCTCCCCCACGGATCGAAAAGTGGGTGCTGCAGCTGCAGGAGTTCCAATTCACAGTGGAGTACCGGCCCGGTTCGCGCAACCCGGCGGACTATTTGTCGAGACACGCCCGACCCGTCTCGGATGCCGAAGCGGCCGAAGCGGCAGACACCGAGGAGTACGTCCGACTGATCGTCGAAAGGTCAAGACCACGCCCCATGTCTCTGGACGAGGTGTCAAGTGCCACCAAGGAGGACGATTGCCTCCAGATCGCGATCCAGGCCATAGAGAGCGGCGACTGGAAAGCACTCCAGAGCCCAGCTTCATTCCGCACACCTGAGGCCCAAGCCATACTGAAAGCATTATATCAAGTCCGGCACGAACTGTCCGTGTCTACAGAAGGGTGCCTCCTGCGAGGCCCTCGCCTAGTACTGCCCAGCAGTTTGACCCAGCAAGCCGCGGTCCTGGCACACGGATCGCACCAAGGAATTGTCAAGTCCAAGAACAGACTCCGAAGCAAGGTGTGGTTTCCGGGGCTGGATAAAGCGGTTGAGGAAGTGATCCACAGGTGCCCAGTGTGTCTAGCGACGAGCCTCCCAAACCCTCCGGCGCCAGTTGTGACCGAAGATGGCCCCACATCCCCGTGGGTGCGAGTGAGCGCGGACTTCGGTAGCCTCCCGGGAGGCAAGTACATGCTTGTAGTGGTGGATGACTTCTCCCGCTACCCGGAAGTGGAGATCGTGTTGTCAACGGCAACGTGGGAAGTAATACCTAAATTTGAAAAGATACTGGCCACCCATGGGCTCGTGGACGAGATCCGCACCGACAACGGACCCCCCTTTAACGGCAGTGAATTCACGGAATACCTCCAAAGCCATGGCATCAAGCACAGACGGATCACCCCCCGGTGGACTCAGGCCAACGGAGAGGTCGAGCGCCTAATGAGGACTTTGAACAAGACTATACAAATTGCGGTTGCCAATGGCCAATGTCTGGAGCTAGCAATCTACCAGTTCCTCAGAGAATACCGTTTGACCCCACATTGCACTACAGGAATCTCCCCAAGCCGACTTTCCTTCAATAGAGTCGTGGCAGATACCATCCCGCACCACCCTGCGTGGGAACATGCCCCACACCCACAGAACCGGTCCATGGAACAGCGCACCAAAACCAATCAAGAAGCGTCCAGACGAAGGCGAGCGACGGACAGTCCGATTCAAGTCGGGGACAGGGTTCTGGTGAAAGACCGTCACCCCGGAGGGAAATTCCGCATGCCTTTTGAGCTGGATCCGTGGACAGTGGCGGAGGTAAATGGAACAATGATCACAGCTACCAGAGCTGGCGAGTCTGTCACCAGAAATGTCTCGTTTTTCAAGCAAGTGCCTGAAGAGAACATAGACTATGACCAGGATGAGTGGCACCCGACCACTCCTCATCAGCCCTCAAGTTCTGCGGATGTCAGCGCTGCAGCAAGCCAAGCAGAGAACAATAACCCCGGCATCCAAGTCACACAGAGACCCGTAGAAGACTCCACTGCTCAGGAGACTAGAGACTCGGAAGAATCACCTGCAGCCACCGGGGAGAGTCGAAGTCAGACCAGATACAGCCTACGTCCGTGCCCAAAGCCTTCCCAGAGGTACCGTGACTTTGTGGCACAATGCTGGCGTTGAAGTGATCGAGATGGCTGACCCTGCCGAGAACTGAAGTAAGATTGTTCTGTTTTGAAGTTAGAATGTTATACCATGTTGCAGGTTGATCAGAGACTGTACCAGAGACAGTTTGGTGAACTTTCGTATGGACTTTTTCTCTCCCATGCCTTACCACGGTCGCTGACCGGAGAGTTTGTGAACAATAGACTGTGGCTCCCAAATGTTTTGTATATTCCTGTTTTTCCCCTAGGTAAAGGAGGAATGTAGTGTTGCTGTCAGTGGGGCGTACCACTGCAGCACACGCCCCCTCCCACTGCTTCCTGTGCATCCCCCCTGGGACGTGCAGGGTCGTTGGTATACCCCGTACGTGAGCGCCGTTGCGCTGCCTAGTGAATAAATAGCCCAGAGCCCTGGGCGTGGTCAGTGAGAAACTAGCCACCATCTATACAGCACGTGTCCCAGTGTCTCAGTTATTTAGGCCCACACCGGGACACTACAGTCCCCATCATGTGTGTTGCGCCATTGCTAAGTCCATCTCCAACAGGTAGATTACTCAGGTTTTTAGTAATTACAGATCAATAGTTTTCATCACATACTGGGGCTGCAGCGGAAGGTACGCACCTACACCCCTACTTGCTCCCCCACTGCTGCAACCAGCCACCAGGTAAAGCTGACTGGATCGGAAGAAATGGAAGTTTGGACTATAGCAATCTAATATAATCTGGCTCTTAAGAAAGGTCACTCTCTGACTGCAAAGGGTACAGATTCATGCAGGAAAATGACAGTGCCAAACCATCCTTAAAAGAGCTCCACTGTTGGAGTCTAATACATAATTCAAAATCATTTGCAAAATCTGCAAGACTTAAATAGAATGATGTGGCCAGCTCCCTGCAAAATGTGAAGTAAACATGTAATAATCTTGTTGGTTTTACGTATGCTACTGTGTGGGGTGGTGCAGTGGGATATGTGTGCAAGAGATGTAAGGCACCCGAATTTCTACCATTGTTCTTTGTGAGCCAGAAGGCCATGTTTAGAAAAGATGATAACAATGTCTAAATTCTTACTTCCTTCAGAAGACTCCATAATGGGTGCTGGGTGCGTTCTTTAGAAAACTGGAAGCTAAACTAAGATCAGATATCGCCATGCATACCCATCAACACATTAACAAGGGGCGTCTATGATGGATGGTTTGCCCTACCAGATATGTTGCAATACTACTGGACAGTGCAACTAGTAGTAGTTAACAATTGGGTGTTTGACTCACGAGACAAACCCTCTTTGAGAACTGATAGGCATGTTATGGGACCCAGGGATAACCAGCGGCCCTATATAAGGCAGAAAATTCCAAAGGAATGCTAATGCGTATGCAATCAGTACAAAAAGTGTGGAGACACCTGAAATGGGGAAGTATATTGCAAAAAAGACACCACTATGGGACAGTGACTCATTAAGTGGCTTTGGGAACCAGAAGGGGTTCCAAATATGAGTTCTAATCAGAATTAATCGTTTGGTGGTTGTCTGGGCTGGTTGATGGGAGCTTATACCCCTTGAACCATTTGAGAGGACCTATGAGCGGGCAGACATTGAAACATATCAATATATATAAAACGGGCATGCCCTAAGTCTTTTACTTCCCTAGCCAGTCATACTCGAATTATGTGCTTCATATGTACCTGACTCTACCATACATTATGGATTCTATCAAAATGGCACCACTCCTGCTGTGGCAATCTATATGGCGTAGGGACACAGTCCCCCTTACTCTAAATTTAATAACAACTATTCTAAAATCAGACAACTACAGCAGTATCAGGTGGATAAAGTGCTTGGAGTCAGAACTAACTGCAATCGGTCTAATTCGCCTTTTTAAAGATCCATCCACCTGTAACTCCATTACAAAGCGGAAAGTAATTGAGATATTCACTCAGAGAGCTCAATATTTAAGAAGAGAAAAAAACGTACACACTCAGTCAGCTCGTCTGTATGAATTAACCCCAGTGCAGGAGGAGGGAAGCTACTTTTATTTGGCTGATGGTACATTGCCGGATGTATGTTGTTACTTCGCATGCATTTACAATGCATGCCTTTACGACGCAACTTTTACAACGCAAGTCGTTACAACGACCTGTGTTGGGGGGCGCTGGATAGTGAATAGTTTAATTTACTATTCCAACTCTAGTCCCCGTGGATAGTAGGGAAGGAGTTGGATAGTAAATTAATCTATTCCCTATCCTGGAGCGCCCCCCAGCACAAGTCATTGTAACGACTTGCGTTGTAAAAGTTGCGTCATAAAGGCACAGCGTTGTAAAAGTTGCGTAGTAAACGCTGTTTCCCTACATTGCCACATCTCAAATATATTTTATTAAGATTTCACCTAAATTTGATGCCACTGATGGTAGGATATCCAGGGAAGAAATATAAACATTCTGATCTTTTCCTGTGTCTGTTTGACAAGAAGTTATCCCCACAAAATGATCTTCATCTTTTATTCTTTTGTGGTTTTTACCGCCAGGAAAGACAAAATTATATTGTACCAATTTGTAAGTGTTACAATTTTAAATTCTGTCGCGTAGCATTCTTTTTTTTCAAATCCTTCCAGAATTATTTTGTATGTTTCTTGCTAGCATGTGTCGCGATCTGTAAATCTACCCTGAATGTCAGGACAGGTTGAACCCAAAATAATCCACGGGAGCGAAGATGTAGTCTCTTCACTCCGATAGGGTTCAGTTATCTCAGTCCTCTGAGACAACACTGAAGATACATTGAAACCCCCAAGGAGTGGAGAGACAAAAAAGGACCACCTGGGATGCCTTACAGGAGAGAGTAGCTGAGGACGGGTAATCCTGCAAAGGGCGAGACAAAATAAAAGAAAGGAAATTAATCAGTAAAAAATTATGCAACATAAAAGGTAGTTCACCTTGTATACCAACCCAGACTTACAAGCATTTAGCGGCGAAGAGTTTGAATACAGACTTCTGAACAATGTGGTACTCTACCACTAACACCTTGTATAAGAACACTTTGTCCATGTAGCTGGTTTCTTGACAGAGTGATAATGGTAAATGTCTTTCCAGAGTTATAAGGGTGAATGTCTTTCCAAATAGAAAACAATACAACCAAAGGACTTCCTGAAATCCGATATATGGAATATAATCTTCCGAGGAACAGAATTCTCTAAGCAAATCCTTTATATATAGCAGGACTTGAAGTGACTCTCTGTAAAAAAATAATAAATGCATGCATAAAAAAACGGAAAGGGATTGCCTTAGCCTAGGTAATCGTTTCCGATTTGCTCCGCACTTATTAGTCACTCCTTAGCAAATAATGTGAAAAAAAATAAACATTCAAGGAACTGCCAAAAGACGCATCTTGCGCCAATACAAAAAAAAAAAGACAACATGCGCCTCGCGTCCGCGGCGGAAGGAAGCGGAGACAGGAAACGCCTTGCGTTCGAAATTCGAAATTCGAAATTTACTGCATACAATTTTACGCGAGCCGAGACGCGAGCAGAGAGTCTAAGCAAGCAGCGTAAATGAAAAAGGCTGCTAATCTAAAAAATAAGAGGAAAAAACGTCAGGCAATGATAACGCTGGGAAGTCCAGGACTTTTCCAGAGAGATGAATAACTTGAAGCAGAAATGGCAGAGAATTCTCCAGCAAGTACTCAAGATAACAGGAAAAGGGGCGTGGTCCAACACAGGAAAAGGAAGCCAAGCATCTGATGTCAAGATCTGACCGTCTATATGCTGGAAGGCTGGGACACTATCCTAGAATTAAAAAAGACACAGGTTAAGACCATACTACATGGAGCAATACTGACCGAATATCTTAGGGTCAATGCAGCCCCCCGTGGTCTATTGGTTACTAATGAACCTCTGATCTTCCTTGAAGATGAGGCTTTCAGACGCGGTTGGGCCCTAGTGGCCTCGAAATGCACTCGTGACTGGTTAGTCTTAATTATAAGTACTGCAAAACGACTGGCTGATGCTCTCCTGATTCAAATTCAATCTTCAGAATCTGGGTTGAGGACGGAGATAGTGGTGGCGACTTTTGATAACAAATTAGATCAGGTGAATGCAGAACTTACTGAGTATAGGGAATACCTTATGAATTCAAAAATATCTAAATTAACAAAGGATCTGAAAAAATTCTCTAGAGAAAAGGTCTATCCATACACATCAGAAGAATATGCCCAACAAAAAATACAGGAGAACATCAAGGGCAACCAGCAGGGTAGACCCAGACCCTACACCACAAGCAGTTCAAGTGAAGGGAGTGACAATGAATACCCCCAAAAGAGAAGGGGAGGGGGCGTGAATACTGGTGGGGCCAAGACCACCAATGTTTCATCAACCCTTCCCACAGTACCAGAACCAAGGGTATAATTGGCCACCTATGGGATATCCCCCTCAACCCCCCTTTCACAACACTGCATTTGAGGACCCTAGATTTCAGGCTCCCAATTTTCAACCTACACAGTTCCAAAACTTTCAGGGACCATTTTTAGGGAGAGGTCGAGGCAAAGGCAGGGACAAACAGAAAAGCCAACAGCGGGTCACTTGGGACAATCAGGACCAAGAAATAACACAACGAGTGACCAGGAGTATGGCCTCGAGCAGCACCCCGGGGACCAGCAGAGACCACCTATAATGGTAAATCTATCGTCTATTACCCTCTCTCCAGCCCAGGAACAACTTCTTAACAAGGGTCTTGGCTTTGTCCCTACCAATCGCCTAGACATCTTCCAGCTACGTCAAGATCTCGCAGTATTCTTCCGTAGTCTGCGCTTAAAAGTCTTTTTTCAAGACAAAGAGTTTGAGGATCCCCACCGAGGAGATACCCCCTTTCATCCCAAGTCTACATTTACTTCCCCAACTTTCACTGCTTCCGCCGGAGGTGTCTACCTTCGAGCAGGCAGTAATTAATGATTTGGAGACAATTAGCCTGTCTCAGCCTGGTTCTTTTTCTAATATTTCTAATTCTGAGAAACAGGCTTTAAAAGAACTGATGGATTGCACAGAAATCATCCTGAAGCCGGCTGATAAAGGCGGGGCAGCAGTGGTCCTGGACAGGACCACTTACAATGATGAATGCATCCCACCTCCTGGCGGATGAGAGAAAATATTCTAGACTGGCTGGGGAACCTGCGGAGGACATCACCAAGGAGATTGTGACTGTAGTGGAAGAAGCTAGATCTAATGATTGGATCTCGGATCATGAGGCGGACTTTCTAGTTAATAAACAACCTAAAACACCCCAATTTTACATTCTCCCTAAGATTCACAAACCAATGAGACCCCCTCCCGGGAGACCTATTGGGTCTCTACTGGAACCTCTATCACAATTTTTTGATTTCTCTTTGAAACCTCTGGTCCAAAAGCTCCCAGCATATCTGAGAGACACCTTAGATATCCTTAACCATCTTAAAGACATGCCATTTGACCCGAAGACGGAATACCTCATAGACCTCGATATCGAGGCCTTATATACAAGCATTCCTCAGAAGGAAACTCTTCGGGTCTTGGAGGACATCCTTTTCCAGGAGCAGTGGCATTACCAAACTCCCAGGGCATTCATTTTACATCTTGCCGAAATTGCTCTCACTAGAAATGTCTTTGAACATGCAGGTACTATGTATCTTCAGACTCATGGCACCTCCATGGGCAGCGTTTTCGCGCCGAGTTTGGCAGGCCTATATGTGGGGGCTTTTGAACATTCAGTCATCTACGACAACGCTTGTCCATGGGGGTCTCATTTGAGGCTGTGGTGTCATTATATCGGCGACGTCCTAATCATTTGGAAAGGGGACAAACCATCAGTGGACTCATTCTTGGACTGGCTAAATGGTATAAATCCTTTACTGCATTTTACTTCTACTGCAACTAAGACCAGTCTCCCTTTCCTGGATCTGGTCATCGAACCTAGAGATGGCTTACTACACATAAAAGTATATCATAAGCCAACTGATAAGAATGCTCTATTAGCTTTCAATAGCTTTCATCCCAGGTCGATGCAGGAGAATTTACCTGTAGGACAATTTTTCCGCATACGACGTAACTGTTCGGAACGGAGTGACTTCACGGAAGAGGCATCCCTCCTATCTAAAAAACGTACGGAAATGGGTTATCCATCTAGGATAATCAAACGGGCCAAGAAAATGGCATTGGCTGTCAACCGTGAGTCTTTATTGACTAAGACTATAAGAACAGGAGTTGAAAAACCTGTATTTGTATCAGCTTTCAATACATCCTCCCAACAAGTAAAACGAACAGTACTGAAGAATTGGAGGATTCTTAACTCCGGTAGTCTGGTGATAGAAAAAACATTGTTTTCATTTTGGCGCAGTCAGAACCTCAAGGACCTACTGATCCATACGAAACCCAGGGTACCACGCATGCTGGGGGGAAGGGCCACTGTCACTGGTCTACCACCGGTTGTTGGCCATTTCAGATGCGGATCATGTAGTGTTTGCCACCTCACCACTGACACCAAGTGTATTGACCTAGGGCTATCCACTCCCTGGGAACAAAGAGGACACACAACTTGCAACTCGCAGGGTGGGATTTACTTAATTACATGCCCATGTACCAAACAATATGTAGGAATGACCAACAGAAAGGTGAAGACCTGCATCACTGAACATTGCAGCACGATTAGATGTGGCAGATCTAATACGAGGCTAACATCACACTGCATCGATGCGGGTCACACCTCAGAGGACCTGAGATGGACAGTCATTGAGAAACCATACTTTGGGTTACAGGCAACAGATGCGAGCAGAGCCCTCTTTGTGCGAGAACAAAAATGGGTGTTCCGCCTCAAAAGCCATCTGTACGGACTCAATGATGATATACCCTGGCATTCCCTTAGTAGATAACTTTAATTTAAGGATGGTTCTACGTGTCGACTGTACTTAAACCATTAATGACTATTTTCTTCTCTCCTTTTCTTACACTTGATGGCTCAACACAGACATACATTTATGATGCGCTGACTGAGATAGCACGAGGGATCCAGGTACTTGGGTTTCTTTTTTATAATATATCTCAGTTATGCAAAAGGAACTTTGGTACGTCTTGATTGCAGTTGTATAGTAAAGCTTTGGCCATTTTTGTAGTTTTTAAATGAGGTTTGAGATAAAAGACTATCTAGTTTATTTGCTGGAACATGGTGAAGTTACAGGAGGGAAGGCATGACATGCATCTTGACTTCAGGTACGTCTATGGCCTTTATTAGGTCACCAACCAGATCATGTAACTGCTGGATGGGCCCCCCTTTGTCTATGGATCCTTCGATTATATGGCCATTGACACCTCTAAATTCAGCTTTACATTCTCCCTTGTTTCAGGACTATTATGTCTTGAGCAACCTGTTTTAATTGCCATTGACAAAGAAGGACAGAGCAGGTTACTGTTGCCCCACTTGTAATTTTAATGATGCTGCAGTTGTGTTCTATCTTCACTTTTTCGTTTCTGATAACAGGGCATGTTTGCATAAACGTTATAAGCATATAAGAGAGACTAGCTCAGCAACCCTTAGGATTGATTGGCAGTTCCTCTGGGGCATGTTTATCAGCTGTGTACCACATCTGGCATTGTTTCTGAAAGATATCGAGAATGCCTAGATGACAGTAATCGTGAAACCACATTTCCCACATTTCTTGCTCCGAGTATGGATACTACGCAGGCGCGTAATGACGTAAACGCACAGGCGATGGAAAAGACGCGCAAGGCCACTGTGACTAGGGCTTATAATGGCAACTCTGAGACCCCGCATTCACCTTCGCGGCGTCAGAAGCACGGGCACGAAAGGTGCCGGAGACTTCCACCGGAGCAGTAAGATGAACATATGGGATTCTGAGTGTGTGGGTGATATGTGTTGATTTTCTGACTTACGCACTTTTGGGCCAGTGTTTGTAGGAGTTCGTTGTAACGACTCGCCCGGTGAGAGTGATAATTTCACGATAGATGTTGGGGGATGGAGTTTGATATAAGATTCGGATGGCGCAAAAAATAGGCGTACCTTATTTTGCGTGTGCATTAACACCGCTCACATTTTATAACGAAGCAAAGTTTACCCTCGAGATGCACTACCTAGTATGGGGACTCACATTAATACTAAGGGCAAGTCTCGTCTATTGGTTTATTGTGAAGGGGCATGCAGTGTCTTTTGATGGGACCCCGTGGGGCAGGAGAAATGCGCAACCATGTTTTTGATTGTTGGAACAGCTATACATGCTTTCCACACTTCTTGTTCTTTCGCTTTTTGAAATTCAGGTTGTGTTCCTTGGAACTCCACCCGCCTGACGTTATTTCAAGTTTAATCTTTCAATAAACTCGGTAAGTTTGGACAGAGGGTGACGTGGGGTGAGGATACTATTTTCGGAGACAGATGTTATATTTAGAATATGAAATCAGAATATGAATATCATGTAAGCCAGCAACCATTCACGTCATTGTTAACCATGCATATAATACGTTTGTAGCAGTGATGAATTTAAGGACAGACATATATGTTTTAACTTTTTGGAACCATAATGTGAAAATGGGGCATACTGACAATTTAAGCAGATGCCTATGGGGACATGAGAATATTATTCTTCATGCAAAGACACTTCATAATACTGGAGGGTAAATCGATTCGAACACTGTGATACGGGTATGACCTTTGTTTAGATCGCAGATCTAGAATTATGTTTATCTCTCCACAGTATTTATAATCCGTGTTGGCGGAATTCCCTCCACATGGTCAAGATCGAATAGACCAACTACTACCTCCTTAGCAACTGACTACGGTAAGGGGGTTTTTCATGGGACTGGGACGGTTAGACGTCCTGAGGAAGACCGATGTGACCTATTGATTGGGGGCACACCCAGGTCGAAACATGTTGACTCTAGCAGCTTAGGAGGGGTGTTACAGGATCCTGATTTCCTTTCTTAACACCATCATCCTTCATTCATTTTTAATCCTGACCTTGGAACCTACAAATAAAGGTATAACAGGTATCCATGAGCCAGTTTTAACCTCACCACTTTGACTGCACTTTTGTCTATCACTGTACCCAGTCTTTGGAATGACACATTCAGATATGAACACTGTTTGTCACTTCTGAATTTGTTTTTCTCTTTGTGTTCCCCCTCCCTATGCTCCGCCCTGTGCGTGGCTACGCCAGGGCGTTGTAGCAGACCCGATGATGAAGCATGTCACACACATTTGTGTGTGATTGAGGGCAGTTTTTTCAAACATACAATTGTGTCACTGCTTGTTTTCTTTATCTGTGGTCTTTCCTCACCACCCCTCCATGTGTGTATTATGATGACTCTAGGGAGTTCGGGGTGGTAGAGTAGTTGTTTGACCCTCTCCCCTTCCTTGTGTGAGAGAAAAAACGTCTGTAGGCTGAGCCAGGTCAGCTGATCGCCACTAGAGCAGTCTGGGTAAGCACACAAGCTGTGAGCCTCAGAAGGCATTCTGGGACCTGTAGTCGTTATGGTCCAATAGAAAAGGAAAAGGTGCCAGAGGCCTGACGACTGACAGTATGTTTGAAAACGAGGAAGCAGGTTGGCTCATAAGACGATTTAGGACTGGTTCACAAACTCTTATTGTATTTGTATATGTAGATAGATTAAATGGATTTTAACCAAATTGGATGTTAGAGCATTTTTAAGTATCAGGACTTATGCTATTTTTATCTATATATTTTCTTAAACTGTGACTGTAAATACTTTTATGATCTTATGTGTAAGATCGACTAAAGGATTTGAATGAATGAATGAATGGGAGGACCTATGAGCTGGCAGACACTGAAACGTATCAATATAAATAAAATGGGTAAGCCCTACAGCTTACATTGCAAAGGATGCAATCATAGGGGAACATTTCACAATGGAGGACAGGTTTTCTCTCTGAGCCATTCACAAAAAAACAATACCCTTAGTCTCCAAAAAAATAATTAACAACTCTTCTAACCCGTTAGGGAAATTAAGACAGAATGTGAAGACTGATCTGGGTCCATTAGAAGACAAAGAGTGGGAGGAATCGCTTCAAGCAACAGGGGAAGTGGCAATCAGAGCAGTATTCAGGCTTGTTCAACTAAGGAACTGGCATTGGTTGTACTACCCAACAGAGATTCCAAAAACATGGTGAGGACTGCCTGTGGGGGATGCAGCAGGGGATGTAATCAGTGAGGTACCTTCACACATCCGGTAAGTCATGTTCCAGATTGGAGTCCTTCTGGAGGGGTTTGCAGGAGAATTTGGCACAGGTTGAGGACTTCCCTGTAGTGCAAATTGCAAAACTCTTTCTCTCAAACATATGGGAGGTGGGGTCTCCTCCGAGATACTTAAAGGTACTGTACAGCCTGGGTCTTATGTTGTGAAAAGGACCATTGCTAGCCTCTTGGGAGACGGCTTCCCCGTAGGCATTGGAAAATGGAAAGAAGACATGGACTGGTACATGTTGGCTGAAAAGCACACATATGAAGGATGAGGACGTCCCCAAAATGGGAATAAGTATGGGCTGAATGAAAATAATACAGAGACAGGGCATCAAGAGAATAGATGATGGCAATCGTAAAGTTGTTTAGTGTAGAATGTGGACGAGGTGAGATGCAGTGTGTGATATGATACTGCAAATCCACCTCCCCACCATGTTTATCCCCCACATGATATCACAATATGGTGACACTATTTAATCATGTAACCTTTAATGGAAACATTTTTTCTTAAAGTTGTTAAAAAAAGTTAAAACATCTTGCATACCTATACTTAAAAAGAATGTAATTATTGCAGAAAATTGATAAAAGATAATAACTTCATAGATTAAGCTGAATAAAAGCAATGTGGGTGTGCGTGCAATGTGGTGTGTGATTGATTATGTGTCCCTGTGTGCATTGTGTGGATCTGTTTGATTATATAAGAGTTTGCATGTTTATGTGAAATTGTTTTTGTGCGTATGTGTATATGTGATATGATGCAAATGTGATTGTGAATATGCATGTGCACGCACATGTGTGAGTGTGAGTTATTACTTGTGTGTGCCTATGTAATTGAGCATGATTGCGATTGGTTGTGTGTGTAAGATATATGTGTGTCTGAAACAGCATGTGTTTTTTACATTAGGTGTATGATTTGGGGTGTGTGAGTTTACGTAGATGTTGATTGAACGTGTTATTGTGTGTATTTGCAAAAAAATGTTATTGTGTGTGGGCAATTGAATACGTTTTATTGTATGTGTGTGATGGTGCGTGTTTTTGTGCATGTGTGAGAGAGAGAAAGGTAAGAGATGGTGTGTATGTGAAATTGTATGTCTATTATTTGTTCTACTAACTGTGCATTGGTGTATAGATATATTTGAATGTGTGGAATTGTGTGTGTCTTTTTAGTTTTTTTGGTCTGGATTTTAGACAGTGTAGCTAAAAAACAGACCTTTTTCTAAGAACCTACAAGGAGTGGACTTTTGGTCTGCCCGTTTCAACCATTAGCTTTCTTCAAGCTGCCTCTTTCAGCCAATGGTTGGAGACATTGTTGATCAGGTCTTGGTTCAGCCAATTGGAGTATTCGTCTCTTATCTAATGTTAGGCAGTTTGGATGTATCATTCCGCCTCCAATTCAGTGAATGCATTGTAGTGCATGAGGCCTGCTTTACAGCTCTATTCCTCATGGTCAGCTGGCTCTGGCTACCTCTAGAATGTTGCACTACAATGCGATAAAGCTGAAGCTGTTGGAAAAGTGAATCCAAACCTATTGGTTTTGCCACTGTCTTTTGTACTTGATTACCGCAAAAGTCTAGTACCTGAATGCAAATAAAAAACTGGAAAAAAGCTAGTGGATAAGTGATAGTGTGTATGTATGTGTGAAGATGCATGGATTATGGAAATGATGTTATTAAGTGCAGGTGTTAGTCTATGGGATTTCATGCAAGTGTGAATGAGTATGAATACATGTGTGTTTGAATTTGAGGGTGCAGGTGTGTCTGATTGGATGTTTGTGTTATTTTGTGTTTCATTGAGTTTCTGTTGTGTGTGCATATGTGTGTAAATGTGTTTTATTTTGTATGTGCACAAAAGTGTGTGAGTATGAATGCAAGTGATTGAGTTTAAACATATGTGTGTTTAATTGTGTCCCATTCAGTATATGATTTTATGTATGTGATATCACATGCATACGTAATCAATTATGAGTGTTATTGTGTATTTAATTTTTGTATGTATGTACTTGTATTTGATTTGTGAGGTATTAATGGTTTGTGTGCAACTGCATATGTGATTGTGTGTGTGTTCCTGGCTTTATATGTGCAGGCAAATGGTGTGTAATAGGATGTGTGCCTGTGCCCTGTGTATATGTGAGACTGCATTTGAGATATGGTGTATCATTTGTTTGTGTGATTGGTCTAATCGCCAGAGCTGCCTTAGACCTGGGAAACCAGGTTCGAGTCTCGGTGTCCACACAACAGCCTGTGATTGTGGGTAAATCACTTAGTTTGCCCCTGCCTAAAAAATGAATGCATCCTTTTGTAACACGACTGGTGGTCCTATAAACAGCTCCGATATTTTCGGGTCGAGTTCACCTATATAAAACTGCAAAAAAGAAATGTGGTGCCCATTCCCTGCTTGTGCGTGTGTTGGCATCAAAACAAGCATTCTGGAAACATGTGCTTGTTAATGTTCTTGTATGGCTAGCTACTGTTGCTGCACGCTCCGTCACGTCGCCAACATGCGGGTTAGCAGAAACAGCACATCAGCCGAGAAATGTTCAGTCTGGAGGACACACGCGAGTGTTGCTGCGCACTTCGACATGTGTCCGACGCCTGTAAACACTGCGAGCTCCGCCGCGGGCGAGCCCGCGCGCTCGGAGCACGTTTTGTGGTTCCCGGAGCAGGTCTAAATCCCTGCCTTTCCGCAGCGTGCATCCTGGACCCCGGCCGCCCACAGCCGAGGAATGTCCTCACGGGGGTGAGCCCCCGGCTCCCCCCGGCTCCGAGGGCTGATGGTAATGCCGGGTGACACTAGATAAACAGTTAACTTGGGCTGCAGAGATGGAGTTAATTATCCAGTGAGCTGCACTGAAAGCTGCCCCACCGGGGGCGAATTATTTGCTGCTAGATCAGAAGATGGAAGGGAGGTTGGGGGAAGGGGGAGGAAGTGAGGCAGATTCATAGAGAAGTATTAAGAGGGCGAGAGAAGAAAAGAAGGAAGGAGAACGTAAAAAAGAAGGAAATAAAAATATAAGGGACGAATCAAGACAATTTAAGAACACAGACAGAAAAGGACTCAAGAAGAGAGTTCGGGTGAGAGAAGAAGGGATACAGAAAGTAGTAACAATGAAGAAGATATGAAACAGGTAGACAAAAATGAAGAAGGAAAGAAAAAGAAAGTAATAAAAAAAAGGAGATGCAAGAAAGAGAAATTACGCCCCAATAGTGTATGCCACACAGAGCGATAGCAGAGATAGATAAGAGTGATAGGAACAAAAAGCAGGTATGTTAGAATAACCGAAAGCAGAGGCAAAATTGGAGGGGGGGGGGGCGCTAACATACAATATGTACACCCCCGAAGAGAGAGTCAGATTAAGACGGGCAGAGACAGACAAATGAAAACAGCAGAGAAGGGTGGGGTTATCCTTTACACTGCGTATATATTGACAAAATGCATAGCTACATTTTTTATGGGAAATTGTAAACCGCAGGCTTGGGATAAAAACACGATTTCATGTATTCAACCTGCGGGCAAGACTTGTTCAGCATATTCTTCGTTTTTTTTCGTTTTTTGTTTTTTTACGATACTCGAAAAGCTTATTCCCCGACCGCAGTAAATTTTACTCGTTGGGAAAACTGTACATAAATGTGCATTTTAATGGTAACCCAAAACTTGTGCTTCTAGTAACATTTTGCCATTAGCAATCTCAGGCTGCCCCTTTCCTCGGGTCATTACGGTACTGCTGGTCTCTAATCAATCCTAATGCGATGGCAATTGGAGTCCCTGGTGAAGCCTTCTCGGGTTTCCTGTAATGGCTCTACCACATTTTCGTGGACCCTCTCCTTTAACCTGAGATGCGAGGGGGGCAGACCCTTCCCCGCTCCTGATTACTTCAAGATGTGGGGGCTGCGGCGGACAGAAGGAGGGAGACACGCGGCGAGCCAGATCATTGACATGTGACCAAAGAAACTGAGAGAGTGAAGGGTTAAAACAAAGGGGAGAAGAAAGAAAAAGGAGAAAAAAAAGGTTAAAAAATGAATGTATTAAATTAAAACAAACAAGATGGAATATGGAAAGGTGTGAAGTACCGAAAAACTATAAATACAACATATAAGCAAGGAGGGAAGGATGGAATGAAAAAAGAAAGAAAGAAAGAAGGGAAGGAAGAGATTGAAGAGAGGGAAGGGAGAGAGGGGGAAAAGAAAAGCGGACAAGAAAGAAAGATGCACTGGAATAAATAAGAGAGCCAGACAGGGTAAACAGAGAATAAAACGGTAAACGGGAAGAAAAACAGTCTAGCCATCCATCAGGAGTGTCAAAACCGAATGCACAAATGATTCTGTAAATAATAAAAGTGAAAAATAAGCAAAGACTTGCTGTGAAGCACTCACTCCTTGTGGAGAACTTAAATGAAGGAAGAAGAAAAAACAAAAGACTCCACAATCTTGTGGATAACAGGAAAAAAAGTGATTGAAAAAAGAGGTGACAAGGAAGAGAGGTAGACAACTGAGTAAATGGGGGCATATATAAAGATTCCTAACTTAAAAAGAAATGGAATGAGACAAAAACGTAATTTAGCAAAGATGATGAAAATATAATACCATTTTACTTACTCTTGTACAAATATATAGCTAGGCCTCATCTGGAGAATCGATCATATCATGGCGGTCTCATCTATGGTATTGGGCCAAACCAAGAGGCCTCGTCTGGAGTTCTGGGAACAGTTTGTAGGTCTCATTTGTAGTATTGGTGCAGTGCAAGAGCCCTCATCTACAGCACTGTGATCAGTGTAAAGGCCTCTTCTGTGGGACTGGTCCAGAGCAGGAGATCTCGTCTGGAGTTCTGTGACCAGTTTGGAGGTCTCAAATGTAGGACTGGTCCTGACCAGGGGACCTAGCTGGAGTGCAGCATCCATGTTGGAGACCTGATCTAGATACTGAGCTCTGAAGGGCTCACCCAGAGCCTCAGATCTAGCTCTGTAGTCTTCACCTGGAGCATGGACATTTCGTCCAGATTTAAAGCCCTTTTCTGAAGTATTTGGCTTATTATGGGGGACTCGATTCCTTCATTAATGTCCACCTCTGAAGTCTTCCTCTGGAGTGTGCTGCCCAGATCGGAAGGCCTCAAATCGAGCTCTAAGCCTGGAGGCCTCACTCCACAAATGGCGACCAATAAGATCCACGGTTAAACGAGGCGAATACCCCAAGCACCTGCACTCTGACCCTCCCAAACACACCCCTCTCCCAAGGCCCGTGGTTCCAGTTCCACTCAGGAGAGACTGAACGAGGGATGTAGGGCACGCAAGGGACAATCAGCCCTAAAAGCAGGGGCCACAAAGTAGACTAGAGGTGAGACCCCAGCATAGACACCATCCGCTAACTGGCATCCCCGACTTGCACGTGAGTGCACTAGATATGTTCTCTTCAGAAGTAGTGAATTTCAAAGTTACACAAGAAAAACAGGAACCTTTGTAGAGCGCACACTCACCTATAAGGTCTCAAGGCGCTATTAATGCACACATCGACGTCTATCGCTACCCACAACAATGGTCCGGTTTTTATCGGCCGCTGAAGGAGGAAAGGCTGAGCATCGAACCTGTGACCGTGGGGTCAAACGCTAGCCCCCAAGCACTGGCATAACCAACAGCGAGAAGCTGGTGACGATGAACCGACTGTGTCACGATGACACTTTGGCTTTGCTAGTCTGCCTCTCTCTGCTGTCAAAGCGGCCGATTTCTATTAACTCCTTCGCCCCATGCCTGATAACACGAGTATTTCCATCATGGGGTATAATATTTACAAATATCATCCTCAAAGCTGACCCCCACTTTGCGTTGAGAGCGGCAGACGCGGTATCTCCCCTGCATTGCTTCTGCACAATATGTTGTCGCAGCGTTTCTGAGGCGTTCCGACTGGGCAGGTCACCCCCTGGCCCGCAGCAGGCTCCCCTCTCTCTCACTTTTTCACATTCCCGCGCTATTCAATTTCTCAGCATAATAGGATCTACCGTAACCCGAGAGCTCGGTAATTCAAATGGCAGCTTCCGTGCGGCCCCTGCTGAATATGATAATGCACGTGAATTACGCTGCAAAGTGCTGAAGACAAATTGGGACGGTGAACTGCCCGCCGCATTGATCGACTTCTCGCAGGACGCCTGGTGACTTCCTTTCTGGGCTTGCACGTTTAGTTCACCCTCCGCGGAATAAACTAAACGCACACCTCGCACACACATGCAAACTCTTACACCCAGCCACGCGCTGGCTAGGATAGATCATACACAACCCCGCGCGCGCGGACACGCATGCAAAGTCACCCCTCACGCATGACACTGATATAACACCCGTACAAACTCACCCGCTCGTGCACTGGCACTTATATGTCACACTCAACCATACCTCGCGAGCACATGCATGCAAACTCACCCGCACTGCAATATCACATACAACTACACTCGCGCGCAAGCACACACACACACATACACAGCAACAGGCACCCCTCAAACGCAAATACACACACACACAACAGAATACACCCACACAAACACACTAGCTTCATCTTTGCCCTCGGGCCCTCACCACTCTGTTTCACCCTCTACTTCCTTCCACATTATTTCGTTCTCCCCCCCTGTTCTGTTTCTGTTCCCTCATTATCGCTTGTTCACCTCTCGCAGTCTGCCTCTCCCACTTTTGCGATCGCATTTACGTTTAATCTGCCTTTCATTCACCTCATGCTCTTTTTTTTATTCATCTTTATAAAAAAATCCGCACCTATCTGCCTTGCCTTTTCCCACCCATCGCTTCTCTGCCCCTCTAATGACACGTCTCTATCGCTCCCTGTGCCAACTACCCTTTACTCAGCCCTCTAGATCAATTTCTCATTCTCCTCCATGATATGTCATCTCTTTCACCCTTACGCTTCTATTTCTCCCACACTCCCTTTCTCATTCCCCTTATTCTCTTCCCTCTTCATCCCTGTCTTGCTCCCTCTACTACTCCATCTTCTAACCCCTTCCTCGAAACCTCTCCCTCCAAGTAAAACTCTTTCTGCCGTTTGCAGCTGTTGGAAGTGTTTCTTGGCAGCTCTCCTGTTCTGTGGTGTTTTTCCGAATGTCGCAGTTGGTCATAAAGCGTGCTTGCTTAAGAGTGGAAGAAACCATGGTCGTATTCTTGAAAGGGGGGACGCATTAATAATGAGGAGCGACAGGGCCATACACGTGGCTGGCACAGGCACAACATTGGTGACACCGTTTTGTAATTTAAATAAATGCGTTTTATCGCGTACCAAGCTTCCTGCATGGATTAGTTCCACTTACGAAATTAAGCAGCCAGTGCTTTCTGCATCCGGGCTATTCTTATTCACACAGCGATTTTTGGTAGCTGTCTGTCAGACCCCGTTCAGCGAGGGGGCTGAGTTGCATGACACTGTTTGCGAGGGAGTCCCTGGTCCGTCCTGTCACGGCTCTGCAAAATGTATCAAGTACACCATTTCCACACTTGACTCTCTTTGTAGTGGGGGAGCAGTCACAAATGTGTGTGTGTGTGTGTGTGTGTATATATAATATATTTTCACTGAAAAAACCATAGGTTTCGGGCACGTTATAGTTAGAAATTAGCATTTAAAAAACCTTTGAAATTCACTGAAAAAAAACATGGGTTTCAGGCACGTTATAGTGAGAAATTAGCAATTAAAAAACCATAGAAATTCACAGAAAAAAACATAGATTTCAGACATGTTATAGTTAGT
This sequence comes from Lissotriton helveticus, assembly GCF_964261635.1. Classification (NCBI taxonomy): domain Eukaryota; kingdom Metazoa; phylum Chordata; class Amphibia; order Caudata; family Salamandridae; genus Lissotriton; species Lissotriton helveticus. Next base: position 500,838,431 of record NC_136070.1, on the reverse strand, counting down.
TGGACATTTCACTGGTACAAAACCATAGAAATTCCCCTGTTATAGTTAGTTCAGCTAACTATACTTCGCGCACCCGCAATGCACTGCTGATGACGTCACATAGTACATCATTCATGACATGGTCAGTGACATCACTGATGACATCACTGACGACATCTCAAATGACATCACTGATGACATCATCCATAGATAGTTTTCCCCTCCCTTCCTTTGATGTTTTTTGCTCTTTGGCTAACGGTGTGTCGTCAGGCTCTCCCCTGGACCCGCTACCTCATACATTTTGGAAAACGTTTCAAGAGGAGCTCTTTCCCCCTCTTCATGCTATCTGTTGCCAGTCCCTCAGCACCGCCAGAGTCCCTGAATGCTGGAAACTGGCCGTGGTCTCTCCTCTTTTGAAGAAGGCAACGCTGGATCCTACCTGTTCGGCGAACTATAGGCCTATCTCGTTGCTTCCTTTTCCTATTAAGATCTTTGAGAAACTGGTCACCAAACATCTGTCCAGCTTCATGGAGACTAATATCTGCCTGGATGTGCCTCAGTTTGGCTTTAGGCCGGCTCACGTTACTGAGTCTGCACTGGTGGTCGTGCTGGACGACCTACGTTCACGAGTCGACTCTGGTCGGGCAGCCTTCTTAGTGCTGCTCGATATGTCGGCCGCGTTCGATACGGTCAGTCACGCCATTCTGGTGAGCAGACTGGAGGAAATCGGGGTGGTCGACCTGGCTCGGGACTGGTTGGTCTCCTATCTTGGTGATAGACACCAGGTGGTAGCCTTGCCGCCCTACAGATCTGACATCAAGAAAGTAGGGCAGGGTGTACCCCAAGGGTCGGCTATCAGCCCTATTTTATTTAATCTGTATCTCCGTCCTCTGGTCAGGCTGATAAAGTTTTTTGGTATTGCGATTATCAACTACGCTGATGACACGCTGCTTATCTTCTCTTTTGAGGGTAGCGATGCTGTGTCTCAGGAGACTTTCCACTGCTGCATGATGGCTACTGCGGAATGGCTGCGTCAAAACTCTCTGCAATTCAACAGCTCAAAAACGGAGGTATTGCATTGTTCCATGGATCGCACCCCACGGCCCTTGCCGACGGACTTTTGGCCTATTTCCTCTCAGGATACTGTCGTGGCAGCAGATTCTGTTCGGAATTTGGGTGTTATGTTCGGATCTAACTTACAGCTGGATGCGTTTGTGAATAAATACAGTGGCTACTTGTATGATGCTGCTTCGCACGCTATGCAGGATCCTTCCCATGCTTCCGGCCCATACCCGACCAGAGGTAGTGCGTAGCATCATCTTAAGCAGGCTTGATTACTGCAACGCACTACTTCTGGGTGCGCCCAACACCCTGATTGGTAAGCTGCAGCAAATACAGAACATGGCTGCCAAGATGGCTCTCTCTCGATTGTGATCTGATTCCTCTTCTTTGGCGCTTATGGACCTTCACTGGTTGCCAATCCGCCAGCGCATTTATTTTAAAGCATCATGCTTAGTTTTTAGGGCTCTTCATGGTCAGGGGCCATCTCCGCTGCAGGAGCTGTTTTCCTGGTATGCGCCAGCCAGACCTCTGCGGTCTTTGTCGGCATGCCTGGTGGTAGTCCCCAAGATTTTGAGGATTTGGATGGGTGGACGCTCCTTCGGATTCGCTGCAGCCAAACTGTGGAATTCTTTACCTCTGTCCCTCAGAAGTGCTGGGGAATTTTCCTCTTTTAAAAAAGGATTAAAAACTCATCTCTTTCCTAGGATAATGTAAACATTGTGGCAGTGTAACATCGCGTATGGTCCTAAAGAGTCAAGCGCCAGGATACCCTTTGGGTGACAGTTTAGCGCTATACAAATACGCGATACTTACATACATACATACATACATACATCCAGTGACTGTGTGTTTCTGTAAAGTGTACATTTGTTTTATATATATGCCAAGCTGTATTGAAGAATGAGTGGTTGTATACGTGTCTGTATAAAGGATTTAGCAGGTACGTGAGTGACTGTATAAATGAGTGATTAGATGTGTGTTACTGAATGCATGGGTTAGTGACTAAACTGTGTGAATGTCTGTATCAGTCTGTCTGTTGTTGTGTAACCTGCTGCATGTGTTGGTCAGTAGCTACATAAGTATCTCTTTGAGTTATTGATTGGTTGCCTGAGTATTTGTATGGGAAAGTGAGTAAGTGTGTGGGTGGGTGAGAGGTTTCTGACTCTGTGTATAGATGTGTGATTGGTTGATTCCCTGGGTGTATGGGTTCGAAACTACTGCATGTGGAAACAGCTGTATGGGTGGGTGAGTGTGTCTATGAGTCTGTTGGTAACTGAATGGATGTCTCAGTGGTACATGAGCAAGTCACCACATATATAAAATACTTTGTATGTGAGAGTTGAAGTATATAAATAATTAAACATGAGAGTCAGTGATTGTGAGAGTGGCTGTATGGATGAGAGTGTACTTGTATCAGTGATTACATAAGAGACTAAGTATGCGTTAGTATGGGGTGCCGCTCGAAGCTGCAGACTTTTGCTGGGGTGCTCATTGCTGAAGGGGAAGGACTACAACATCCAGGAGCCCCTCAATTGTCCTCACCTGTGCCTCCTTGCTCTGCCTCCATGCGCTACATAGCGGCTCGCAGCCCCCGCTTCGCGGGACGCGCGCGAGTGCGCGCCGGGCGAAGCCTTGGCCAAGGGCGGGCCCATCTGAGCCCGTCGGAGACTGGCGGAGGCTGGGCTAGGCCCCCCTCTAACTTTGCTTGTTGAGTAAGATTATTGTTTTATTGGATTTTATTGTTGCAGCTTTAGTGCCTTTATACATTATATCTACTTTTATATTTTTATATAACAGCTAGGAGAAAGTGTTAGCTTGTACCAATGGCGCTACGCTCAGGGAAAGGGAGGAAGGGCGTATCAGGCGCCATAGGTGGGACAGTTACAGGAACCCTAGATATGTTTATAACAAGGGCGGCAACAGTTCTGGAGCACGAAATTGCTCTTACAGAACGGCGTTTGTCATTCAAACCCTCGTACAACAAGCTCTCATCTATGGGTCCCATAATGTCAGCGATAACACCGGATCATTTGGGATCCTAAATAAACATTAGTGGTGGTACGGCGGGGGTCAGCGAATAATATCATTCTCAAACACTGACTAGGCGATCTACTACGGAGACTAGCCCCATCACTGTGACTGATGATTCCTCCTTGGTTAACACATCGAAGGAACTTACCCCACAGACACAAAAGAGGGATGTACTAAAAAACACACCCAATGCTCGGCCTAGCCCTCAGGCTAAAAAACAACTGTCAGGGGTAGGTCCAAATGGTAAAAGGAAACGTGGGGGAGGTCCTCAGAAGGGAAGATGTTCTAAGCTAATTAAAACAACGAAAAAAGTTGGGAACCCTGCTATACAGTCTCAGCCGTTATCAACAAGTGTTGCCCCAAGTTCTATATTCCCAGTATCAAGTACCTTGATAGTACCTCCCCCCCCAGGCTCCGGTGCCAGCATCCCAAATCCCAGAAGGTTTTATGGATCAAGTTGAACAATTAATGAAGTTCATAATATTACCTTTATTGGATAGAATTAAAAATTTAACAGAGAAAATAAGGAACCTGGAAAAAATGGCCACAGATAATTCTGATTCACTGAAGAAACTTGTGGTTAATTTACAGAATCAAAGTAGTGTAGTACCAACTGGAACAGGGTCATCTACAGTTATCAATATCCCTGTAGTGGCCCCCAGATCAGTTAATTCTCCCACCGGGATACAAAAAGTAATCGGTCAAGACGATGCATTGCCCGGTAAAAGGACACTGGCCTCTGTATGAGAAGGGCAAAAAGAGGTTGAGGGGGAGGTAGTAAAGGATTTGGTAGCAGGGGAGCGGGATGGCAAAACTATACATGTAAAAAAAGGGATTTTTGGTGTGGGGCTAAAGAGAAGATTATCCAGCCACGAATCGATTTGCCGCCACACTCCGTCCCATACACTGTGGTGTTGACTGGGATACCTGAGCTGAATAGTGATAAAATAGAAACCTATTCTGAAGTAAAAAATAAGGTTACCTTTTGGCTGAATACTAATAGACCACTCCCAGGTAATATACACGCTGAAATCTTACATGTGCGAAGACTAAGTTGGGTCCGCCATAAAATAAAAGATTTATCATGCGATTGCATTATAGTTAATTTTAGAGATAGACGGGTGGTGAGGTATATCTGTGACTGGAGCCATCGAAGAGGTGACGGTGGTATACAAAGCATGAATTTGAGCTATTTTTATCCGCCTACATTTTCAGTCCCGTCAAATGCTTTTGTAATGCAGTGAGGAGGGTTTATGGATGGTCATAGAGATAGGTTTAATATTCCTTCCTTTAACGGATTTGATGTATTTCATGGGTTGGATTCGGTACTTCTTCCGTTATTCCCATAGCAACCCCGGTACATGTAATTTCAAAGGGTGGTTATGTTAATGAAGGAGTGAATAGGATACAGGAGGTACATGTAAGATCAAATGGTGGTTATGTTAAAGAAGGAGTGAATAGCATACAGGAGGATTATGGGCTTAGATATAGTGAAAATATTAGTGATGGGCTGAGCTTAATGAAGGAGAGTAGCATTGACGTGAACACACTCCCAGTGAATAATTTAGAAACTCAGGGTCCCACGGGTTTGACGGATAGTGTGCTTAACATGGGCACGTGGTCGATAATGTTCTGGAATATCGCAGGCTTAAAAGCAAAAATGAGTAATGAAAATTGGGTTAACCTAGTGAACGAATACGACATAGTGAGTCTACAAGAAACATGGACGACGGAGGCTTATCACTTGTGTGGTTTTAAAACTTTCTTTTCATCCGCAATTAGCTCAACACACGGCAGGGCTAATGGGGGGGCTATGCACAAACGTGTCAAACTTGTTTCAATGTACCAAAATTAAGACCGTTTTTAACAATAGGTATTATCATATAATCAGGATAAATATTGACAAAGTGTCCAGTTTGATTCTGGTTAATTTTTATAACAATGTTCTTGTGGAGGTTGTGGAGGAAACCTTGAAAGCCTTGGGCAACGACATTACATCTATGTTGGGTGGGAGAACCAAAGATGTTTGTGTTATCTGGGGAGAGGACTTCGTTTGTCTATATGCCAAAGAGGAGAGAGAGGAACTTGTGGTGTAATGCTGGACAACGAGATTAGTCTAAGTCATTTTGAGCATAGCAAATGTGGGGACTATCTAAATGAAATCATCTTTGGCTGCGATATGGGATTTGTGAATAAAATGGGTCGAACTGAGGTCCCTTTTCACCCCACCTTTAATGGCAGAGGTGCCTATTCAACGATTGATTTTATATTGATGTCGGCTAGATATGGGGGAAAGGTTCGGGCATTTAACATTTTGGATAATCCATTAAGTGATCACTTTCCCCTAAGTCTAAAAATCTTGAGCCCATCTAAAGAAAATTATAGAAATGGTATATCGAGACCTTACGTAGAAAACATTGCTCTGAACAGGAAAAATGGTTATTCCTTAAAGTGGACCAATGTGGTCACTGAGGACTTTCTCCATAATTTAATAAAGAAATGTGAATTCAACATCGACGCTTGTTTGGTTGGGAACGCCGCTGATGTTGAAGTTATTAAATATTTTTTAATAATTGCCTCACAAATCGAAAATAGCCTATCGGTAGAAACGAAAAGCCCGAAAAAAAAGAAATCAAGCTGGTTTGACACAGCTTGTACTAAGGCTTATTCTAATCTCAAACAAGCCTTAAAAGCCCCTGATAAAGAACGATGCGGCGCATTTTCCCGCTGTGTGCTGAAGTTTTTAAAAACCCGCGGTTCATGACGAGCTCAGCTCGTCATGAGCGTACAAGAGGTGTACCTCATGACGAGCTGAGCTCGTCATCAGCGTCGATGTGGTTAAGGAATTGAGAAACGATTATAAGAAGACTTTGAAAAAGAGAAAAGATACTCTTAAAAAGGAAGCTTGGGATACATTGTGTGAGGCATCCTTGTGCAGAGACACTGCAGCTTTCTGGCAAGCAGTAAATGCCCCTTTTTTAAATGATAAAACTGAGGCCAGGATAGAAGTTGCCATTACTGAGACTGAGTGGGAAAAGCACTACGCAGAATTATACAGCTTGGCGAGTCCAAGGGAACACTCCCTAGTTCAGGACAACATTTTGGGGGATTCTCTTTGTTCAAAGACTAAATTAGACTTGGGCATTTCCCTAATAGAAGTAAATGCATGCATAAAAGCAAGCCAGGGAGGAAAAGCCCCAGGCCCGATGGGGTTCCGGTGGATTTATATAAAAATAACACCGACCTATGGGGCCCGATTCTTACCCAACTTATAAAAGCCTCGTGTTCTAATGGCCTGCTACCCTCTGGGTGTGAGTCTATAATTGTGCCAATATTAAAAAAGGGGGAAAGAGCAAGTTGTCTTTGCTATCGCTCAATATCGTTATTAGATTCAACCATTAAGATCTTTGGCCGCGTGATTTTAAATAGATTACAAATATGGGCTGATGAACACTCAATAATTAGTGACTTACAATATGGTTTTAGAAAAGGCCTGAGTACTATTGACTAGTGCCTGAATTTGCATGTTCTTTTAGAAAAATACACTAAAGCTAAGGGTGGATGCATGTTTTTAACTTTTGTTGACTTAACGTCAGCCTTTGACTGCGTCACCCACAGTAAACTTTGGCTGATCCTTGAGAAACTGGGGGTAGAGAAATCTATCGTCTACTTTCTCAGGGAACTTTACTTGGGGGCATCCGCCAGAGTCAGGTACGGGAAGAATGGAGAATGTACTGAATTATTCAGTATTGCAAGGGGTGTGCGGCAAGGCTGCGTCCTGGCCCCTTTTCTTTTTACACTTTACATCAACGACGTAGAGAGAATATTGTTACAGGAGTGTAAGGACATGCCGATGGTGGGAAAAAGATCTGTCCCAGCGTTATTATACGGCGATGAGGCGGCCCTGATGGCCAGGACGCCGCTGGCCATGCAAAAGATGGTCACTTCTTTTTCAGAATTTATGACCAGCCTGGACTTGAGGATAAATTGCACTAAGACCTTTTGTATGACCTGTGGCAGTTAGAAAGAAAAAGGTAATTTATATTGATTCCAGCCCAGTGGATTTTACCCCAACCTTCCCATACCTAGGTGTTTTATTTGATCATACGGATTCGTGGAACAATGCAAATAAGACAAGAAGGTTACTGTTTTGTAAATCGATAATGGCCTTAAAAACTTTTAGTAAAAAGATGGGCAGAAAACCGATCGGGGAGCTGTTAACTGTGTATAGAGCGACCTGCGTAGCAATCGCCACATATGGAGCAGGACTGTGGGGATACGCAAATGTGAAATGACTGCAGGTGGTGGAAAACAACTTGTTTCCACATTTGTTTGCCACGCGGAACTTGGGGAACCATATTTAGAAGACACCATTAAGGTTGCACCAGTTCTTCTGTAGCACAGGGCCTGAACCACCGAGGAATGTGAATTTAACCATCTTGAACGATGTGATGAGGTTAGATAATGGTGGTAAGGTGGGATGGCTAAGTTATGTGAAGACGTTTTTTACAGACATAGGTTGTACAGATTACTATGACGACCCTGCATTGTTGCGTGATGTCCCCAGAAAAGTCCTGAAGGTAACGTGCATGAGATACTTGGTAGAGCGCAGAACCACTGCAGAAATGATTAAAAACGGTGGTCGCGCATCAATTATTAATGGTCGCAAGCAAAATGCAACCATATGTTAAGTTACAAATGAGCGATTACGAAAGGTTTCTACTAGCGCGTTTTAGGTTAAATCTGCTATTCAGGTCTCTTAGCTTCCCCAATATGAACAATTGGTCGAAAGATTTGAACAAATGCCCATGCGATGACTTGTCTGAACAGTCAGACATCCACATCCTCTTCTTTTGGAAATTCTATTCAATCCCTAGGCGAAGATGGAATGTTCCCATATTGAAGATCATGGAAATTAATCGGTGTCGTCCTGCTTTTTTAGCTGTTCAGAGATTAGATAATATATTAACTGTTGCATCTGACTCTGCGTTTCTTAAAAATGTTTTTAGATCTCGGAAATCAATTATATCCTGAAATGTGATTAGCTAATTTTACTGAGTTTTATTGAATTAAATAATTTTTATATATGTACATTCTAAATGTGATTTTATCTGTACTTTAATGGTTGTTTTTTCTCAATAACCGAATAAAGTTTAAATTGATTGATTGATTGGTATTAGTATCTCTATAAATACGTATGTTGGTGTGTGTATAACTGTATAGGTGAGTAAATGGGAGTGTGATTGATTCTTTGCATGGCTGACTAGGTGTGTGAATAACTCCATGGGTGAGTGGCAGTGTAAGTATCTGTATAGATGTATGAGTGCATATGATAGTGTTGTATTCATTAGGGACTGCATGTATGAGGGACTGTATGGGTGAATGAGTGGATGTGGGTCTAGATCTAGGAATCAGTGAGTGCGTATGTACTAACTGATATTGGTGTGTCAATGGTTTTGAAAATGATACTCTATATTTTAGAATGGATGTATCAAAGATTATATTAAAGTGTGAGGAGGTGCATCAGATTTTCATGTTGATGATGTCATCAGTGATTTCATTAGGGATATGACTGACCATGTCATGAATGATGTAATATGTGATGTCATCAGCAGGTCATTGTGGGTGCGCGAGTTATACTTAGCGAACTAACTATAACAGGGGAATTTCTATGGTTTTGTACGAGTGAAATGTTCAACTATAACATGTCTGAAACCTATGATTTTTTAATTCATTTCTAAGGTTTTTTAAATGCTAATTTCTAACTATAACATGCCTGAAACCTATGTTTTTTTCAGTGAATTTCAAAGGTTTTTAAAATGCAAATTTTTAACTATAACGTGCCTGAAACTTATGTTTTGTTCAGTCAATTTCAAAGGTTTTTTAAATGCTATTTTCTAACTATGCCTACAAAAGTAGGACATGTGAAGAAAGAGGAAGAAAATCACAGAAAGAAGCAAGACAAATGCAAAAAGAGGCAACAGAAGTCCAAAAAGACAGAGAAAAGGGCAGGAAGAAGAAGAGATGTGCAGAAAGCACCAACAGAGGAGCAGAAAGTCCTCCTGTGCCCCCAACTTTTTACTGACGGGTACTGGTGGTAACTGACTGACTAACCAGGACCGGAGCCAGTGCTATGCTAAAAGACAGTTAGAATACAGTGAAAACACCTACATACACTAGGGAACACTATGCATTGTCCCACGTTACACTCTGATGCACTCACCTTGGTCCGCGACATGGCCTGCTGTATCCTCTTCAATGACCAATGACACAGCAACGTCACTGAGGACTGTACCCTTCCCCTTCCGCGGTACCTGTCATCCCTGGATAGACTCTGGTTTGACCTCCACAAGCCCATATTGTGACGTGTCCTTCTCCTGTTCCTCTACCGCTCCAGCTGCTAAACTCCACTAGATGTACAATAAGCATACAGTGACGCACTGCTGCGTTATGTTTTACCAAATTTATGTATGAATATGTGGAAGAATGTAGAGACAGTGATTCACCTTACGTCAATGATGCTCATTGAATGGGATGCCAGTCACAGTATGCTACATAACCTATTATGTTTCTGCTGCCGTAAACACTACAATGAGGACACAAGCATTAGTCACTTCCTTGTCCGGACATGTACTGAACCAAGCCCAGATCCTCAGAGTCATTGTGGCTATCCCTGTCCTTTTCCGTCGTACGTCACGCCACGCCACTCCGATTATGTTCCAACATTGGCCCCACATAGCTACCTGTCGCAGGCGTACTCGCTGTTGGTGTGCAGGTCAGTGGTCTAGTTGTCAACATGTCAACGCCACTCCCTGAGGGCAGGTTTGCACACACACACCAAACCCATCCGGCACATACGTCACAAGCCATGTGACCACCAAATATAATGGGTTGACAACGTCACATCAGTAAGTGAGTAAACACCCTTGAACTGTGGAAACCTGGTGAATTCTTTGTTACTGAGAGTGCACATCATTTCAACTTGTGTTTGGGAATTAATTACCGGCGTGCTCCGCCGGCGTGTGTGCCACCTTCCACGGGGCCCAAGCAGTCGGAAGGAGCAACTTTGTGTTAAACATATATATATGTCTATAAAGCCTTTGAGGCTTTACACGGGACGAGGTTCCGGCGATCGGATTTTGTTTCTGCTGAATTAACCGTCGGAGGACGGGGTTATCCAGCGGGGAACATCGATTTTCCGGACATTGGCGCATGTGTATCCCGAGACAGGTTGGAAAGGTGTCCTACAAGCCAGCGGTAAGGAGAGGCATTTGAAATTGTGCCGTTCTTGAAGTCTATATATCTAACAGTGCATATCCAATAGGGGTCGAAATGTCGGAGGAGCGGGACCGGGAGGAGGCGTTCGACCAACTGTTTCTGCATTTGCCAACAGTACGACAGGGTGGTAATGGCAATAAAAACAAAAATAATGCAGTGGATAAAGACAGTGATGTAAAAAAATTACTCAGAGAACTGGAAAAACACATGCGGAGCGAACTCACAAAGTGGTGGGAAATTCGTTCGTTGGAAAAATACCACGAGGTGAACAGGGTTCCAAGAGGCTTAAGAATAATGTTGGTACCATGTTTCGAAAATCCGAACCCCTTATTATTAAAGGAATGGGCTGAGAGCAACCTGGAGGCGTCCATGAGGTTGCTATGTCTTCTAGTTAAGTACGCTAAAATTGACCGCGATAAGGACCTCATCGAAATAGCTCGTATTAATGAGGAACTAAGTAAAGAACTTTTTTCTAAAGATAAGGATCTGATCACGCAAACAAGGAAAGACATAAAAGAACGTCTCAGCAAGCATGAAAATACGATCAAAACGAGAAAAGTTTATAAATTTGCTCGCGATGAACAGGACTACAAATTGGGGCAAATTTATACATTTGCACGAAAATACGATCACTTACGTAAACAACGGATAACTGGAGGTAATATGCCCAAACAAACACAAATTCGACCTCAAGCCCAGTCGACATCAGGTGGTTTATGTGACTGTGACTCCATCGCCTCAAGCTCCAATGAGAGCTTAGTGCCGAGCAGTGAAGAATCAAGCGGTGGGGGCCCAGGTGCAGAGGAAGGGGATATGGGCCAACTGACCCTGCGAGAAGAACTAGAATTCATGAGACTACAAAGGAAGAGCACTCTACGCTCCCGAAACGTGCAAACAAACAACGCAGGAATACAAGGCGGCGGCAACGCAGGAAATGCGCCAAGAGGAAGGGGGCGACAACAGAAAAAGAAGAATTGGGGAAACAAAAAATAGTCAGTGATAACACCATCGTTAACCTTACCGACATTGAACTTGATCAGGCTGAAATACAATTGCTTACTTTGGGACTCTCTTACTGCCCGGAGAGTAATTTCAACTATGAAAATACTAGAGTAGATGTGTTCAAATTTATCAGAAAGCTTAAACTGCGGAAATATTATGCCATTAAGGGTGGCCTAGCAAAGACGAACAAATCTACAATCACAACCCACACACCCAAGAGGAGTGGGCTACAGGCCAAGGACATACCGTTAATGAAAACATTGCATTAATTACGTAATGGGAACACATCTAGCCCGAGTACCCAAGACATTGCCCAGGAGGATGATATCGACATAGGACAAACCACGGCAAGCGCTTTCAAATTACCATCAACTTTCATGCCACAAATGCCTAAAGATGCCATAGATACATATGCAGAACTTTTAACCGATGGCTTAAAGAAACTACACACCCAAGTCAGAAAACAACAACGCTTTACCAATGCCAGTATGCGGCCTTACAATGTTTTGATGAAAAAGCTGAAAACCAACCAAACAATAATCATCAATCAATCTGACAAGGGGGGGAATGTGGTGCTTTGGGATAAGGCGAACTATATGGAAGAAGCTTTCAGACATTTGAATGACACTGCCTGCTATGCCGAGATAGATCTAAGGACTGTCAAATCCATCCAACAAACGTATCACAAAGAACTGAATGGGTGGAAACGAGAAGGCCTTCTGTCTAGGGATGAGATGAAATTTCTGCACAAAGGCCATCCCGTGCAGACCCATAGTGTCAGCAATCAACAGTCTGTTCGAAAATACCTCCAAATATATTGACCATCATCTACAGGACTTTGTCACCACCCTCCCTGCCTACATTAAAGACACAACAGAATTTTTGAGGGAAATCAACCAATGTGTGTGGTCAGCTGATTTTCTGTTAATCACAATGGATATTGCTAGTTTATACACTAGTATTTCACATACAGATGGCCTCAAAGCTATTAAGTTCTACTTAGATAAAAGACCAGTAGAGCTTTATAAGCACAATTCTATGCTAATCACTCTGGTGGAACGTTGTCTGAATAACAATGTTTTTTTGTTTGATAACAAGGTTTACAGGCAACTAAGAGGTGTGGCCATGGGGGCATGCTTTTCCCCCAGCTACGCGGGATTGCATGTGGGCTGGTGGGAGGAGCATGTCCTCAGGGTCCAACACGCGGAAGCTTGGAACACCAACATTGTGAAATATATGAGATATATCGACGACATATTTATCATTTGGAGAGGGAGTCTGACAGATGCACAACATTTTGTGGAAGCTATCAATGTTAATGAATTCAACCTGGTATTCAGTGCTGAAATAAGCGACAAGAAGATCAGCTTCTTGGATGTGCAGGTAGAAATAGTAAATAACACACTTACTACGAGCCTGTTTAGAAAGAACACGGCAGGTAATTCGATCCTGCATGCGCGTAGCTTTCACCCTGAGCACACCATTAGAGCAATCCCTTATGGGGAATTCCTCAGAATTCACAGGACTTGTAGCACGGTGGAACTCAGGGATCAACACCAAAATGAAGCAACACAACGGTTAAAAGCCAGAGGCTATAAACCTAGTGCACTTAATAAAGCGAAGTTGAGAGCTAACAAGCTAGATCGACACAGTCCATTGAGTGCCCCCATCCTAGACTCCCAGACAAAAAACTCCAATGAAAATAGCAACACCATAAGACTGATCACAAGTTACAGCCGCCAAGCACGTCAAATCTCCAATTTGGTCAGGGGTCAGTGGCCTGTCATCCAAACAGACCCTGTACTTAAGGACATTTTGCCCAACAAACCCACTGTGACCTATAGGAGGGCATTTAGCATGCGCAATGAGTTAGTCTCAAGCTCACCGGAGGTACCCAAAAATGATGAATGGTTATCACCTAGAAAGGGTTTTTTCCGATGTATTTCATGCTGCGCCTGCAAATTTGGCGTGAACACCAAATCCTATCTGACCCCCTTTGACTCTAAACCTGTTTCCATCAAGGCCCACTATACATGTAAAACTGTATTAGCAGTATATGTACTCACTTGCACCTGCAATCTGCGCTACGTTGGAAGCACTAAACTTCCAGTGCACCAGCGCATCCTTCAGCACCTGAGGGCCATAGTGAATTGTGACCAGAGCTACCCTGTAGCGCGGCACTTTGACCAACATCACAATAGGAATTTGTCTCATCTAAATTACTTTGTGATTGATGCCGTGAGAACTAGCAAGAAAGGTGGTGATTATGAAAAGAGACTAAGACAACTAGAGTCACTGTATATTGTACGATTAAACAGCAAAACCCCGGGAGGTTTAAATATGGGAGAGGATTTGAGTAATTTTCTGTAATATGCGTCCCTATTTTTTGTGAGCATTAGATCTCCATTTCATTTGAGCAGCAATAACAGCTTATTCTGTGATTTTTGTAGACTATATGACCCTCCGCCTAATCAGTAATGTTCACCTTATCATGCAGACAATTAAGTAATATATTATATGCATAGGCCTGTGACATCAGCCATTTGATATTAAGTCTATCAATTGTCCATTCCACTCTGTCGGATACTGTTGCAAATTAAGATGTGAAGTAGCATCTTAAGACCAAGATTTTAATGCCATTTTTGTTATCTAAAGTAAATTATGATTTCATTTTGGTTATTCACATTTAAATCACTCCTTCACTCCCTATTTAATTCATTTATGATTTTCGCAAATATTGGACTACATATTAGCACGATATGTGTGTAAGAAACATGTGTTTATGACATACTTAGATTTGACTATTATGCGCATTCACCATGGGGCTGTTTTTCTCAGGATCTGTTTTTGTATATATGTGATCACTTAAAACCTTCTAAGGCATTTCTTAAAAAGTTAGGAATGCACGTGTGTTGGATGACTATTATTTCGATTACGCTCATCGTTATAATGTATTTGTACAGACATATTCCACAACCATATATGAAGTGTTCATTAATTCGAGTATTTGTACTTTATAAAATGATTCACAGTTTATGATGTAACGCACACATCAGGTTTAATGTCATTTTGGACATAATTGATTTTTTGAATGTATAGTGATTAATTTCCATATACATGTACAATCTGTATTTGCATTGTTATAGTTTTGAAATAGGTTTCACCATTCCAAAATGGCCCCCACAGATGGTGTATACATTGTATGGAGTACTGATTTAAGTCCCTCGTTTATGTTGATGTATCCTAATTTTGCATTGGGCGCGCTTTTTCAAATTCACTAATTGGTATTTAAGTATGTACGAGTCCATTCCACCGCTGACAGTGAGCAAGGGCGTTCACGCCCGAAACGCGTCTGTTCGACGATTTTTGCACCCCTGCACTTTATGGATGATGAATAAAGAACCATAACCCAAAGACTGGCTTTGGACGTGTTTATCGTTGTCTGCGCACTGGTGAGCGTGCATGAGGCTTGACTGCACAGTGACCGGTTGGAGTGATATATATATATATATATATTACCTACTGGCGATAGCCAGTAGGTATATATAGTTAGGATTTTTTTCCTATGGGATTTTTGAAAATTCTATGTCGAATAACTTTGGCGTTTGAGGACAGAATTGGCTGAAATTTTCAGGAAAATGGAACATTTTGTTTCTGAGCAGCCCCTGAAAATTTGGGGGGGTTTCGTCAAGGGGGGGCCGAGAAAAAAGGGGGGTCCCAAAACGTGTTTTTCCCATGCAATTTTCCATAGGGCGGTTGGCCTCACTTTTAGCCTGAACGGCTGAATGGATTTACACCAAACTTGGCAAAATTGTAGGGACTGGTAGCCCGATGTGCCTTTGCTATGTCTCAAGATATAGGCTCCAGTGGTTTTTACGAAAATTAACTTTGAAAAATATATATTGGGCTACATTGGGCTATATATATGTTGGAGCCCAAATGTAGCCCAATGTAGCCCAATGTAGCCCAATGTAGCCCAAAGATGGCCACCAGAGACAAAAAAAAACAAATGTAGCCCAAATATCAGCCAGATGTAGCCCAACTATAGCCCAATGACAGAATGTCCCAGAGTGTTCTAAAGAACAACTAGAGTGCTAACAGTCCTACTTATTACAAAGGTATGGCACACCTGAAGCCATCTTGATTGGAATAAAGTGGTAACTCTTAAAACGTTTAATTTAAAAAGGAACAAAATGAGGGGGTTCATTTTGCCATAGAAAGTATGATTAGCGAATATATGACGAAATCCCGCATACCATCAGTCCGCAAAAAAAATCCCGCATGTACTATTAGGCCGCAAATTAAAATAACGAAAACTTTTAGAACGAATATGCCTTTAGCATACACTAAACAACTAAACTACCCTAAACCCTAAAACACTACCCCCAGCATGACCCTACACTACACAAACAGTACAACACTACCCTAAACCCTAAAACATTACCCCCAGCATGACCCTACACTACACAAACACTACAACACTACCCTAAACCCTAAAACACTACCCCCAGCATGACCCTACACTACGCAAACACTACAACACTACCCAAAACCCTAAAACACTACACCCCAGCATGACCCTACACTACGCAAACACTACAACACTACCCTAAACACTAAAACACTACCCGCAGCATGACCCTACACTACACAAACACTACAACACAACCCTAAACCCTAAAACACTACCCCCAGCATGACCCTACACTACGCAAACACTACAACACAACCCTAAACCCTAAAACACTACCCCCAGCATGACCCTACACTACGCAAACACTACAACACTACCCTAAACCCTAAAACACTACCCCCAGCATGACCCTACACTACGCAAACACTACAACACTACCCAAAACCCTAAAACACTACACCCCAGCATGACCCTACACTACGCAAACACTACAACACTACCCTAAACCCTAAAACACTACCCCCAGCATGACCCTACACTACGCAAACACTACAACACTACCCAAAACCCTAAAACACTACACCCCAGCATGACCCTACACTACGCAAACACTACAACACTACCCTAAACCCTAAAACACTACCCCCAGCATGACCCTACACTACGCAAACACTACAACACTACCCTAAACCCTAAAACACTACCCCCAGCATGACCCTACACTACGCAAACACTACAACACTACCCTAAACCCTAAAACACTACCCCCAGCATGACCCTACACTACGCAAACACTACAACACTACCCTAAACCCTAAAACACTACCCCCAGCATGACCCTACACTACGCAAACACTACAACACTACCCTAAACCCTAAAACACTACCCCCAGCATGACCCTACACTACGCAAACACTACAACACTACCCAAAACCCTAAAACACTACCCCCAGCATGACCCTACACTATGCAAACACTACAACACTACCCTAACCCTAAAATACTACACCCCAGCATGACCCTACACTACGCAAACACTACAACACTACCCAAAACCCTAAAACACTACCCCCAGCATGACCCTACACTACGCAAACACTACAACACTATCCTAAACCCTAAAACACTACGCCCAGCATGACCCTACACTACGCAAACACTACAACACTACCCTAAACCCTAAAACACTAGCCCCAGCATGACCCTACACTACGCAAACACTACAACACAACCCTAAACCCTAAAACACTACCCCCAGCATGACCCTACACTACGCAAACACTACAACACTACCCTAAACCCTAAAACACTACCCCCAGCATGACCCTACACTACGCAAACACTACAACACAACCCTAAACCCTAAAACACTACCCCCAGCATGACCCTACACTAAACAACCACCACAACTCTACACTACACTAACACAACACTACACTACACAACACTACACTACACAATCACTAACCCACGAAAAAATTAACACAAACCCACTTACCTCTCTCGTCATCGTGGTTTTCACAACGCAAATGCATTTATATACATGCCTTTAAAACGTAATTCTTTGTAAAGGCATGCGCGATAAATGCACATGCGTTTTGAAAAAATGCGGGATAATGGTATGCGAGGTCAATGTCCTTGCGGGATAATGGTATGCGGACTGAAAGTCTGCGGGATAAAAAATGCGGGAAAATGGCTGCAAACCATGATTAGCAGCAGACTTCCCTGGTGAGCACTAGCTTTACTACAGTGATCTAATGAGCAACTAGAGTGCTAACATTCAGAATTTATGGCAAATGTGTGACACATCTGAATGCCTTCTTGATAGAACCAAAGTAAACAAGCATTGAAAATGCAATAGATCTCGCCCTCGTTTAAGTTAAAGCCATTCTGTTTGTAATGAGGTGGCTTTTTAGCTTTGCTTTTATTAGTGTTTTTAAAACTTTCATGTAAATAACATGCATATGTATGCATATATGTATATGTATGCATGCATTTATATTTATATAGATATGCAGATTATATATGTTTATATATGTATATTACCTACTGGCGATAGCCAGTGGGTATATATAGTTAGGATTTTTTCTCTATGGGATTTCTGAAAATTCTATGTCTAATAACTTTGGCGTTTGTGGACGGAATTGGCTGAAATTTTCAGGAAAATGGCACATTTTGTTTCTGAGCAGCCCCTGAAAATTTGGGGGGGTTTCGTCAAGGGGGGGCCGAGAAAAAAGGGGGGTCCCAAAACGTGTTTTTCCCATTCATTTTTCCATAGGGCGGTTGGACTCACTTTTAGCTCGAACGGCTGAATAGATTTACATGAAACTTGGCAAAATTGTAGATATGGTTTGCCCGACGTGCCTTTGCTATGTCTCAATATATGTGCTCCAGTGGATTTTGAGAAATTAACGTTTAAAAAAATATATATATCTGTGACAGCGCTCCGGTTAGCGCCCCGGTTCGCGTACCTGACGCGTAACGGAACTTCGGGAAAGCGAAGCTGATTGGCTCTCCGGTGTCTGTCAACATTCTAAACAGTCCGGAGCGGCCGCCATCTTGTCTCTCGGTACGATCGAGAGACAAGATGTGGTGAAAAACGAAGGCGGAAATGAAGGAAAGGGGGCAAGGTAGACCACTCCTGACCCCCTAGGATTGATGAGGGGGATATTAAAGTGCCCCGCGGGGTAAAAAATAAAAAAAAAATTTTTTTGCGATTTTACGCCGTAGAGGCGCGTCCCGGTACGCTAACCGGGCAGCTCACCGGGCAGCTCACCGGGCAGCTAACCGGGCAGCTAACCGGCAGCGTAGCTGTCAACATTGTAAACAGTCCGGAGCGGCCGCCATCTTGTCTCTCGGTAGGTTCGAGAGACAAGATGTGGTGAAAAAAGAAGGGGGAAATGAAGGAAAGGGGGCAAGGTAAACCCCTCCTGACCCCCTAGGATTGATGAGGGGGATATTAAAGTCCCCCGCGATTTTTCGCGGTAGAGGCGCTTCCCGGTACGCGAACCGGGCAGCTAACCGGCAGCGTAACGGGAGTCCGCCATCTTGTGTTTTTGGAGCGTCCGGTTCGCGTACCGGGTAGCGTCCCGGTAAGCGTAACAAGGGGAAAACCAAGAGAAACAGTAAAAAAAAAATTAAGGGAATAGATTTCCAGCAAACTTGGCAAAATTGTAGGGACTGTTTGTTTGATGTGCCTTTGCAAGGCCTCAAGATATGTGCACGTGTGGATTTTGTTTAATTAAGGTTAAAAAAAATATATATATCTGTAAGCGTGCTCCGGCACGCTTACGTTACGGGTTTTGTTTGCGCTGCAGAGCCGATACGTCACGGTTATGCGACGCGTCATGAGGCGTCTCACGTGGCTACGTGATACGTCACGTAATAAAGAATATATTTTACAGCTATAGATATTAGCTTTTAAAAAAACAATGAAATTCACTGAAAAAACCATAGGTTATAGACCATATATAGTTAGGAATTTGCATTTACAAAACCTTGAAAATTCACTGAAAAAACCATAGGTTAGAGACCATATATAGTTAGCTGGACATTTTATTGACATAAAACCAATGAAATTCCATATATAGTTAGTTGCACTAACTATATATCGCGCACCCGCAATCCACTGCTGATGATGTCACATATTACATCATTCATGACATGGTCAGTGACATCACTGATGACATCACTGATGACATCTCAAATGACATCACTGATGACATCACTGATGACATCTCAAATGACATCACTGATGACATCATGACACACCAATACCAGTTACTACATACGCACTCACTGATTCCTACGTCTACACACACATTCACTCATTCACCCATACAATCACTCATACATACAGTCACTCATTATTACAACACTATCATATGCACTCATACACCTATGCAGACACTCACACACTGCCACTCATCCATGGAGTTACTCACACACCTAGTCAGTCCTGTAAAGAATCAATCACACTTCCATTTCCACATCTATACAGTTAAACACAGAACACCATACTTCAGTGACATCACTGATGACATCACTGATGACATCTCAAATGACAGCACTGATGACATCTCAAATGTCATCACTGATGACATCATGACACACCAATACCAGTTACTACATACGCACTCACTGATTCCTACGTCTACACACACATTCACTCATTCACCCATACAATCACTCATACATACAGTCACTCATTATTACAACACTATCATATGCACTCATACACCTAGTCAGTCCTGTGAAGAATCAATCACACTTCGATTTCCTCATCTATACAGTTAAACACAGAACACCATACTTTTCACACATATACTAACACATACTTACTCTCTTATACAATCACTGATACAAGTACACATTGATATGCACAGAGTCACACACCTCCCAGCCAGCCACACACACACTCAGTCTTCCATACACCCACTCATTCTTCAATATGTAAAACATATTTAAACTTTACAAAAACACACAGACACTAGATGATGTCATCAGTGATGTCATTTGAGATGTCATCAGTTATGTCATCAGTGATGTCATTTGAGATGTCATCAGTGATGTCATCAGTGATGTCACTGACCATGTCATGAATGATGTAATATGTGACATCATCAGCAGTGGATTGCGGGTGCGCGATATATAGTTAGTGCAACTAACTATATATGGAATTTCATTGGTTTTATGTCAATAAAATGTCCAGCTAACTATATATGGTCTCTAACCTATGGTTTTTTCAGTGAATTTTCAAGGTTTTGTAAATGCAAATTCCTAACTATATATGGTCTCTAACCTATGGTTTTTTCAGTGAATATATATATATATATATATATATATATATATATATATATATATATATATATATATATATATATATATATATATATATATATATATATATATATATATATATATATATATATATATATTCACTGAAAAAAACATAGGTTAGAGACCATATATAGTTAGGAATTAGCATTTACAAAACCACGAAAATTCACTGAAAAAACCATAGGTTATAGACCATATATAGTTAGGGATTAGCATTTACAAAACCTTATTTTACTCGCACAAAACCATTGAAATTCGCATATATAGTTAGTTGCGCTAACTATATATCGCGCACCCGCAATCCACTGCTGATGATGTCACATATTACATCATTCATGACATGGTCAGTGACATCACTGATGACATCTCAAATGACATCACTGATGACATCACTGATGACATCACTGATGACATCACTGATGACATCATCCAGTGACTGTGTGTTTCTGTAAAGTTTAAATATGTTTGATATATTGAAGAATGAGTGGATGTATAAGTGTCTGGATGAAGGATTTAGTAGGTGCGTGACTGACTGTATGAGTGAGTGAATAAATGTGTCGTACTAAATGCATGGGTTAGTGACTAAACTGTCTGAATGTGTGCATCAGTATGTCTGTTGTGATGTAAACTGCTGCATGTGTTGATCATTAGCTATACGAGAGGCTATATGTGTTATTGATTGGTTGCCCAAGTATTTGTATGGGAGATTGAGTTTGTGTGGGGGTGGCTGGGAGGTGTGTGACTCTGTGCATAGATGTGTGAGCAGTTGATTCACTAGGTGTATGAGTTCAAGAGTGCATGTGGAAACAGCTACATGGGCGATTGACTGTGTGCATGAGTGTATTGATGAGTGAATGGATATCTCAATGCTACATGTCATAGTAAGTACATATGTAAAACACAGTACATGTGAGAGTTGGCATATATAAATAACTGTGCATGAGAGCCACTGAATGTGTGAGTGGCTGTATGGATCATTGTGAACTTGTATCAGGGATTGTATAAGAGAGTAAATATGTGTTAGTGTCGTGTATTTCTATAGGTTCTGAATCGATCCCCCTATTCCTGACCCTATTCTGGTTAAACTAACTATCAAGTTAACTAACAGTCAGCCCATGAGGCAAGAAATCCCCCATGATGCAGATACCGTTATCTGACGCAGTCACACTACGGCACAGGAACGTGTTATCTGATTAGGTCATAACGCTTGAGATCTAATTAGACAAGCGACATTCCTCCAGCCCCTGATAAGGCATACGACGTTCTCTTAACAATTCAAACCTATGACATCCTGGATAATCCGTGCGGCCATTGTTTTGATTTCACAGAGAACTTTTGCAAAAGAATGTGCTAACGAGCAAGTCGTATGACATCTTTATTGACGTACCTATGTCCATCCTTACGTCAATCTCGGCACCTTTAAGGTATAAATATTGCCGACCTTGCCCTATGAAAACACACGCGTGGTGACAAGACGGAGCAGCCATACTTGCCGAAGCCGAGAGCAGAAGCAGACCCCGCTGGCAGCAGCCCCGCCTTCCTGACGCGCTGAGCGACGCGCTGCTATCTCAAGCCGAGAGACCCAGCACCGGCGCTTCCGGGTAGCCCTCGCAGGCAGCCTGGAATATCGAGAGCAGAGAAAGAGATACCATTCCTCATCCATCCTAAATTCCAGGTACAGAACTGAATAACCCCTCACAGAGAATTCTTTAGTTATTCACTTGGCAAAAACAAACTTAACTTAAACTGTAACTTTCTATTCCCGCCCACGCATTAGACTTAGGTCAGGTACACGGGGTAGGCGTATTTAGAAACACCAGTTGAGTACGTTTAGTCAAATGTATATGTGTATGTAAATATATTTTAATCTTTTTAAACATCATATGGCTCAGAAACCATATCAATGTTTTTACAGTATTATTTTATACTATTGCTTTTAATGTATGCACTTTACTTAACTATAAGTATTGCAATAATATCGATCCATTTCTCTTGTACGAGAAAAGAGACTGATCAATAAATAACACCTTTTTATTGAACACGCCCGTCTCTTCCTTTTCTCTACATTCTGATGAGACTAAGAATGCACGTACTGACTGAGTAAAATAATTGCCTTGTGCTCACACGACTCTCGAGATTGACTCTTGATTAGGGGAGAGCAAAGTTGTCATGTTCTATGGTTGTCAGAAACTAAATCCCTTCTTGTCTAATCAGGGAAGTTAATCCTTCCTTGAACATTCGAGAAAGTTTCTAGCGAACTCTGAGCTTAGCTGGCAAACCCAAAAATTAAGTCTAGTATCGACAGTAGTAGACCTAGTTAACGTCTGGCCTAGGCCTTTACTGCTGTAGGTACTATTCCAATGCGCAGAGCCTATTGGGAAAATAGGAACTACACTACATGGCGCCCAACGCGTTTGGAAAGGGCGATAAAACTAACGTAAGACATTTAGAGTAACTCAGTCGTGCTTTCTCACTCAGACCCCTTTTCCCGAATACTCCAAAGACGTCTGGAGTGGGTGAAAGGTTATATCCTCCAAAACCTCGCAGGAGGGAACTCCTATGTATGGTTCTTGGTCTAGTCAACGTTGAAGGATAAAAACAGTTCCATAATATTGTGCATCTAATCTTTGTTCCATAAGAAACCTGATCTGCAAATAGACATAATACCATCCTGTCGGTAAAATGGCAGAGAGTGATGATGAAAGAGAGGCAGTTAGATTAGCAACTGAACTCGCAGATGCTGATGCTACCATGCAAGCAGCAGACGCGGATATAATACTCATTCCGGTCATCAAAAGGAGATCTATAACCTTAAAACTTATAGAAAATGGACTGACACCTAGAGGTGGCACAGTCATATTCGTAATTGAGGCACACGAATATCGGCAGACAGAGGTATACTATACATGGATACATTTTCCAGCAGCAAATGCTGTAACAAAGTACTTCCACTATTACAAAATAGAGGTACCACCTGACATTTACACTCCTTTCGAGGAGGTGGAAGTACCACTCAAATTCCAAGAGCATTTGCTCTTATTTGATGGCGCCCTAATACATAACAATCACATTACAAGGCTCGGTCCTTTAGGTAGACCAGGACCAACGTGGCCGGTCTTGGCCGGATACACACCACATCCAGACATCGAAAGAATGCCTGCAGCAGAGCTATTAATACAGCTAAAACAACTACTAAAAATTCATAGACAATTAGTTCAGTATGTAATGCGGACTTCAACAATTCAGCCAGCGATTAAACTTCCACAGCTGACCCCTCACCAGGGGAACACAAATAAAATTACACCACAGAACATCCAATCCTGCCTAGGTAAAGTTCCAGCTAAACGGGAACAAATACCATTCTGGTTGGCACAGAAAATCACCCAAATAGAGGCGGTGTTTCCTGACACCACCCCGCTGGAAAAACACAGGATTCTGACTATATGTCTCCCAATGGGAATCGCACCACATATTGAGGACTGTGACACTTGGGGTACAGTCTTTGCTTCCATCTACACAAAAACGCACGGTGTCCCATCCATTTCGGTGATACCCGATGTGCTAAAACAAATTCAAGATGAATACGGTCCAGAACCTGCTTTAACTCTTGGTATGAAATTACTGAAAGACTTCAAGCAGGTCTCGGCTATATTACTAGCCAACATAAAAGGTGAAGCAGCAAACGTGGCGATACGCCAGAGGTTAAAAGAGACAGATATAGCAGACCAACCAGCTGAAATTGCCAGAATCATAGAAAAATCCTATGAGGAACTAGGCAGAGATAGTCTAGGTGGAATACCAGTAAAACCGCAACTGACTACAAGTCCAGAAAAAATATTTTTTAATAATAATAATTCACCAAAAAAGAACTGGGATGGAAACAAACAATCCAATCCTAAAGAAAAGAAATTCCAGTCCAGAGGAAGGTCTCCGAGGCGAAGAGAGAAATCTCCAAACCTAAGACAGAGGTCACCACAGAGTGACCCCTCTGGGAATAGATATAACCTTAGAAATAGGGATAATATTAAAAAACCTGATAGATATCAAGACATTGATACACGTCCCTCTCAATCTTTCAGAATTCCTCGCAGAAATCGGAAAGAAGAGGACGATCAGAAGAGCACGCCAAGTCCAAAGACAAGGAACCTGCTCAACTGAAAAAGAAATTACAATTTCCAAAAAAGAAGGTAGCCAGTATCAAGGTAGTTAACAATGCCGAGAATACTGAGGACACAACTGAAAAACGGAGAGTGGGCTCAGACAATGCTAGACAGCGCAGCAGAGGTGAGCATAGCTCGCAAAGTCCTTATGAATCATCTGGAGACAGTGGACACGAATGAATACCTTCAAGTGGAAACTGCAGATACCAGAGTTAGCAAGCCCCACAAGATATACGAGATAACATTACGTATAGAGGGAGATAAGACTAGGAAAATAAGGGGACTATTTTGGGATAACCTCTCCAAAGGCTATGACATCCTTCTAGCTGGAAAAGACTGGCCACCAGAGTTTGTCAGGGAGTGCCCTCATGGCGAAGAAGTAATTATGCCTGCCTTCTCGAATCATATCCCGATTCATAAAAAATATACACTTGCTAGAAAGTGGGCAGTGGCCTTAGCACCTGCTTTATATAAAAATCACGTAGGATGGGATGAGGATTCTCCTCCTCACAAAATCCAGTTAAAATCACAACCAACTGCACAAAGGCAGTACCCAATTAAGCAAGAAGCTAAAAAACAAGTAAATGAAATACTAGATCAGCTAGAATACCAGGGGGTGATTGAAACTTGCACCTCACAAATGAACAATCCTTTGTTTCCGGTCTCCAAACCAGACAATTCGTACCGTCTAGTTTTGGATTACCGACATCTTAACACATGTTGCAAAACCTTTGCAGTGCAAAACTCACACAGTGCTGCACTAATGAATAACATAGTGCGCAAAAAATACAAAACAACCTTGGACATCTCCAATGGATTCTTTTGTCAAAACATAGCACCAGAGAGCAGATATTTAACTGCATTCTCAGTAAATGGCACTCAAAAACAATTCTGTCGGTTAGCCCAGGGGTACAAGAACAGCCCAGGGGTATTCTCAGCGAGAGTAACAGAATTACTACAACTATATGATGATGAAGCATTATCTTATGTTGATGACATTTACTTAACAGATGATGACTTGGAGACTCACTTGAAAAGGGTGAACACCATAATACTTGGTTTCGCTGCAGAGGGTTACAAATTCAACTTTAAAAAGTCCAGAATTGCCCATCTGACAGTCCTATTCTTAGGATATGAGCTATCAAGTGAAGGTAAAAGCCTGGCAGACAATTTCCTAGAGAAATGTGCCGTAGTCCAAGCTCCAAAAACACTAAAAAACCTACAGTCAATTCTAGGCTTCCTAAATTTCGGAAGAACATACATTGCAAATTACGCAGAAAGGGTCAAACCCCTTTATGATCTAATTAAACCAGACTTTAAAAGATCCAGTTGGACTCAAACACACACAGAAATTTTGAGATCCTTACAAACAGACATGCTAATTAAAACAAAATTAGAAACACGTGATAACACACGCAACCTTGTGATCCGAGTCATCCCAGGGAGATGCGGATTCACATACCTAACCTCTAATGAGGGAGAAAAGGTACCAATTGCATTCAAATCACACTTGTACACTAAGGCTGAAATGAAATTTAGCCCTACGGAAAAAATTCTTACAGCAACACAGACAGCTATAGCAAAAGAACGAGCCCTGGCACAAGGTAAACGAATAATAATCGTGACACCAATACCAGCCTTAGAGGCGGTAACAAAGGCAAGCATTCCAAATGCTAAAGCACTCCATCCGAGATGGATACAATGGGCTAATTCTCTTGCTGCAACAGACGTGGTGTACGAATTTGATCCTTACTTAAAAACACAAGAATTCCTCCAATATGAATTTGAATGTCCTCCGCCAACCGAAATTCTGCCTCTAGACCAATACGGCTGTATAATATATACAGACGGATCAGCACAACCCGCAGTGGGGAGAGAAGCAGTTTAATACCTCGTCGTATCAAGGCAGATAATATTACCAGCAAAAAGAATGGCTTGCGATTAACATATACAGGCTAGTTTCCACTTATAATGTAGATCCTCAGCACTCGGCTGACGTCCGGACTATTATACAAGATTTGCGAGTCTAAATGGCATATACGCTAAGAGCATGCTACGTTCGACCATTTCTTTCACTCAGGCAATCCAGCCTGGGGGGGAAACATGGCCAAATGAGCACAGCCCAGCGGGAATCTTCTCACTTCCTTCCTGAGGGTATGGGATGGTGTAAAGAAAAAACCAAGGCAGAAAGCAATCTATAATAGAAAGGATATTAGGTTCGGGAGCTGGGTGGGTCAAACATCTAATAAGTGTCCAACGTAGTCTAAATAACTTGCCAAGAAATTCTCTGAAGGGATTCAGTCCGTACGAATTATTATTCGGAACTAGGATGTTGATCTCTGACCTTGATAGTCAGACTTCAGTGGTAATAGAAAAAACCTTTGATGTCAAAGACCGTTTGGCTATTTTGCAGGACTTAAACAAAACAAGAAAAGACCTGAGCAACATACAGTTGAAACAACAGCCAACGACCACTGAAGAATCACCACCTGTCCCAGCAAGACCTGTCTGGATTCCAAAAGTCGGGGATCTAGTCAGGGAGAAGATCGCGGTAAAGAAGGAATTTGGGCCTTCTTACAGAAAAGCAGTTCCTGTCTTGTCTGTCAACGGGACAAGATCAGTTGTACTACCGCCACTTGCTGGAAAAAAGGAGAAGCGAGTTGTATCCATCGACCTGGTAAAACCACAACATGTGGCCGATAACAAACAGTAGGCCAAGTGGACTCCCAATAAGTAGCAGAACACCAAGGTTTGCTACCAGTACAGAGGTCCTAACAAAGAGGCTCATCACATTCGAAACGCCTACAGAAGAACAACAAGGACTATGCAACAATGCAATAGAACTAAGACCTCTGAAAACCCAAATAAAAACATTTAGCAGAGACACACCAATCTATACTGAAGTACCAAGTGACAATGCAAAAAACAAAAATCCTGAACCAATTGGAACAATTGACAGAACTGCATCTGGTTACTTCATCAACTTCGATGATTCCTCTGACGGCTTCAGTGAATCAAAGACACAGCCATCATCAAAATCCTTTAAAGACAAAGCTAAGGAACTTTTGAAACAACTGAAAGAAACATATCTGGTTTCTCCATGGATTGAATTTTGGGTGGGTTTTGGTGCATTTATCCTCATACTTTGGCTCATCATGGTATTTACCTTGGGACGCTTCATTGAGGGAAAATATGCTAAAATGGACACAGCAAGTCAGAACATCAACTTGGTCCTCAAACCACACACATCTTCACACGTCGAGAAAAGAGAACTTTCTCCAGAACTTTCTTCAGCCAACTTCACAGCCAATCCGATACCTGGTGGGGTAGCCTGGGACAACACTGACTATGAAATTTATGGTCCGGTCGAGATCCTGAAATATCCACACCAAATCAAGATCTCTTTGAGTGACTTTGCAAAACCAAACTCATTTGCTGATGATTGGGACTTTGAAAGTATTAACAATATGATGTCTGACTTAGTAATGTCTGCTAAATTTACAAAACATGATTATTTGCAAGGTTCTACAAATTATGATAGTATGTATTGCTATAACCATTATGGTAACCATTTTTTGCATAAATCTGCACAACCTAGAAATGTTTTAAATTATAATCAATGGGAACATTGTGCAACACCTCCAAAAGGGAGTTCAAGAACCGTTTATGACAAATATTCATATTTTTCAGGTTTTAACATAACTAATGCTGAAACATTTTATTACAAATTGTCAAACAAGACAGGGATGAAAACCATGATAACCAACACAAAATTGATATATTCAGATTCATTCTTTGAAAAAATGAATACTTTTGGATTTGATTATTGGGACAAAAATGTTGATTTGAAAAGTGTTTGGGGTACAAAAGAATGGCAAGTACAGGGTTTAGAAGCTTTGTTTAGAGCCTGCATGATCCCAGAACAAATGATATTTTTAAATGACACTGTTCAACAAACCACCTGTCTTGGCTTAGCCAAAATCAAAGATTTAAATAACCTGTCTATTCCAAAGCCAACAATGTTTAGCAATAACTCTGATACAGATGAAGAAATAGACATAAACCATATATTAAACCAAAACAGAACACATCCTGATTGGAAACAATGGTTGATCTGGCCCACAGATACAAATAACTGTCAAGATAGATTCCTGAATAAAACACAGGGTTTCAAAATGACCAGGCCAGACCCTAGATATCCTCAAAGACATCACCCAGGGATAATAACAACCTACAGTGTGGGCAAATTATGCCTTCAATGGCTACAGACTTCCACACTGCCTGAAATTAAGCAACACCTAACTTTACTTACTGATGGTGCTGACTTGCGTGATTTCATAATGGGACCACGCAAACAGCGTCAAAAGCGTTTCATAGCAGCCTCTGTATATGCAGCATACAATGAGGCCTGGAAGGTTACTCAAATTGAGACAGCAGAAAGAATACGGGAAATTGACCGTATTAATTTGGAAAAATCACTATCTGTAGTGGACAATGGGTTAATGACTCTGTCCTCCAGAATTTTTTCATTGGACAGCATTGTGTCTTCAGCAATCGATATATTATCGCAAGACTTACTGTTATTACAACATGGTCAGTCACAATTGCGTTCCATTGTACAGCTTGGCTGGACGTTACAAAATCTACGTTCAGGCTACGTGCCTTGGCGTTTAATCAACACAACGTCACTATTCCAAATCTTTAACCTTACTGATAGACAAATCGGTATGGTGCAAAAGGGTGCTGATTATACAATCTTGAGCATTGAAAAACTAGAAAGATTACCAATGACAATGTCAGAACGACCTGTCAGTGAATGGATAATCCACGGAATCATAAATATTCCAATCTCAACCTTCAGGTTTCAATACTGCCAAAAATATATACAGGCTGGCATGTACGAGAAATTGGGAAAGGGGTACCTTAAAACAACTTGGAACCTGCCCTATTCACATGCATGTGTCAGTAATAAAGGACAGAAAGTGTTTCTTAGTGGCAACAATTGTGCTATGTCACTAAGCGGCACGCTTCTGTGTAACGGAATTAGTTTGCACGGAGCCTGTGAAGGGAATTCATACAACCTTTCATGTCACCAGCAAGGCGCACCTGCAACTGAAATAGAATCATTCTTTCAAAGACTCTATAATGGGAGTTACATTCTTATTGTAGACCGCAGATGTTGCAGTCTTATGCCCGGGACTCCTTATCTAGTAACTACAACGGCGAAGGTCAAGTGCTGTGGACGTTCTTTATTCCCCAGCTCCTTTCCAGACAGGGAGGCAAGGGCATGGCCCAGTTTGAAAATTACTTCTATTCGAATAGATACTTTAAGCAGAATGAAAACAGTGCTTCTTCAGACGCCTACAAGGCTCACGTCATCAAAAGAAACGTATGATCTACAAGTCGCAAGGACGACTGCAGAGATACATACATTATTATCAACCAATTCCCCCGTACATTTCGCGGAAATCCTAAGCGAAATCTTAAATATTTCTGATACCACTGGGGTCTCAAAGGTATTTAAGACAGTATTTTCGATGGCATTAACACCATTCAAAGCCATACTGGGTATTTTTCCAGATTTCGTTCATTCGATTTTTGGCGGACTTCCCCTGATCCTGGGACTAATTGCAGGAATCCTATTCCTAGTCCTTATTTTTCGTTATGGCAACCCATGTCACAGATCAAACTCTCGCGACAATGGAAGATACGATCCTAGCCATTGGATACCGGGACCGGATATCAAAAATCCTGGGACTCTCCCGGCTTAGAGACCTGAACATGACTTGGTTTCTATCATTTCGACCAATGTGGCAAAGGTGTGTTTTACCTGTACTAAGGTGTCTGCTATGCGGAGAAGAATGCGTGTTAGACACCTGTCTGACGCTACAATCGGATGCGCCGGTGGATGCAGATACACTGTTGGTTCCTACCAAGGTTCACGCTTTGTGCTGCCCTCAAAGGCTGCCAATCCTGATGACGGCATTCCTGGAATCTTCACCACTACGATTGAAGAGTAGTGAAGTTCAAGATGAAAGCAACATCGAACAGGTACGACCTTCTGTCAGCTATGCAAATCAGAATGTCAATGGAGACAATCATGCGCATGAATGCATGGTTACCCCTATTTCCGACTTAGTGGAACTTTCCCATGAAGCTGTTGACAGTTTTTTCGAAAGCCTGAATGATATGATGTTCTCTCCGGAACAGAAATAGAGACTTTTGAGTAAAACTCGCACACGGCGTTCCCTGAATTCGGCCTTCAACTTTAAAAATAAAGTCACATGAACAATTACCATCCAGTTCACGGACAGCAATTTTTTCAGCATGCCCCTTAAAATATTTTTCTACTTATTTTTCCCCGGGACACTGATCTTCTGCTTAAAGTAAGAAACTATTCCTAGAGAACTAAGATTTCTATTTTTAGATACTTTATATAGACTTTAGCTGCCCGCTGGTAGGTTCACAAATATTTTATTATGTGATGAAATGGTCTCGGACTTCCTTTCTGTATAGCCATTTTAAGAGCCATTTCATGTGTATTTCTCATATACCAAAAAGCAATAATGCATAACAATGCGTGTTTACTTTTGCATTTAACTCATAGCTTGAGTGCATACAATATATATGACTGCAATTTTCAGTATATTTGAAAATTTCGAAATGCATTTATGTATTTTGGGGTGGTAAGGTATACACTATACTCTATAGTATGTTGTACTATGTTATACTATGCATAGATTAGTAGATATGACCATAGTTAGCGTGGAGTGGGTGTCGTGTATTTCTATAGGTTCTGAATCGATCCCCCTATTCCTGACCCTATTCTGGTTAAACTAACTATCAAGTTAACTAACAGTCAGCCCATGAGGCAAGAAATCCCCCATGATGCAGATACCGTTATCTGACGCAGTCACACTACGGCACAGGAACGTGTTATCTGATTAGGTCATAACGCTTGAGATCTAATTAGACAAGCGACATTCCTCCAGCCCCTGATAAGGCATACGACGTTGTCATAACAAATCAAACCTATGACAACCTGGATAATCCGTGCGGCCATTGTTTTGATTTCACAGAGAACTTTTGCAAAAGAATGTGCTAACGAGCAAGTCGTATGACATCTTTATTGACGTACCTATGTCCATCCTTACGTCAATCTCGGCACCTTTAAGGTATAAATATTGCCGACCTTGCCCTATGCAAACACACGCGTGGTGACAAGACGGAGCAGCCATACTTGCCGAAGCCGAGAGCAGAAGCAGACCCCGCTGGCAGCAGCCCCGCCTTCCTGACGCGCTGAGAGACGCGCTGCTATCTCAAGCCGAGAGACCCAGCACCGGCGCTTCCGGGTAGCCCTCGCAGGCAGCCTGGAATATCGAGAGCAGAGAAAGAGATACCATTCCTCATCCATCCTAAATTCCAGGTACAGAACTGAATAACCCCTCACAGAGAATTCTTTAGTTATTCACTTGGCAAAAACAAACTTAACTTAAACTGTAACTTTCTATTCCCGCCCACGCATTAGACTTAGGTCAGGTACACGGGGTAGGCGTATTTAGAAACACCAGTTGAGTACGTTTAGTCAAATGTATATGTGTATGTAAATATATTTTAATCTTTTTAAACATCATATGGCTCAGAAACCATATCAATGTTTTTACAGTATTATTTTATACTATTGCTTTTAATGTATGCACTTTACTTAACTATAAGTATTGTAATAATATCGATCCATTTCTCTTGTACGAGAAAAGAGACTGATCAATAAATAACACCTTTTTATTGAACACGCCCGTCTCTTCCTTTTCTCTACATTCTGATGAGACTAAGAATGCACGTACTGACTGAGTAAAATAATTGCCTTGTGCTCACACGACTCTCGAGATTGACTCTTGATTAGGGGAGAGCAAAGTTGTCATGTTCTATGGTTGTCAGAAACTAAATCCCTTCTTGTCTAATCAGGGAAGTTAATCCTTCCTTGAACATTCGAGAAAGTTTCTAGCGAACTCTGAGCTTAGCTGGCAAACCCAAAAATTAAGTCTAGTATCGACAGTAGTAGACCTAGTTAACGTCTGGCCTAGGCCTTTACTGCTGTAGGTACTATTCCAATGCGCAGAGCCTATTGGGAAAATAGGAACTACACTACATTAGTATATGTTTGAATAAGTAAGGTGTGTATAACTGTATAGTTGAGGAAATGGAGGTAAGATTGTTTCTTTGCATGACTGACTAGGTGTGTGAGTAACTCCATGGATGAGTGACAGTGTGTGAGTGTCTGTATACACTGAGTGTATCTAAGGTTATATTAGAGTCTGAAGAGGTTCATCGTATTAGCACAAGAATGATGTCAAATGAGATGTCATCAGTGATGTCATTTGAGATGTCATCAGTGATGTCATCAGTGATGTCACTGACCATGTCATGAATGATGTAATATGTGACATCATCAGCAGTGGATTGCGGGTGCGCGATATATAGTTAGCGCAACTAACTATATATGCGAATTTCAATGGTTTTGTGCGAGTAAAATAAGGTTTTGTAAATGCTAATCCCTAACTATATATGGTCTATAACCTATGGTTTTTTCAGTGAATTTTCGTGGTTTTGTAAATGCTAATTCCTAACTATATATGGTCTCTAACCTATGGTTTTTTCAGTGAATTTCAATGGTTTTTTAATAGCAAATATTAAAAGCTGTCGAATGTCAAGTACGTGGTAAGTAAAAATATTTTCGTGTTTATGCACACTGATCTGCTTTGAATGCTGCCCCCCCCCTCATTTCTATTAGGAGTACTCTCTCTTTGCAGATAGTGAAGGGTAGTTAACGCAGGCCTTTGCCCCCGTTGTAATCCGTCGTGCCTGCTTCTCTCTCCATTTGATTGATTGTTATCCAAGCATTTACTGTTTTAGAATTGGTTCTCTTTGGTTCATTCTCTATTTACAAACAAGCACAGAGTCGCAATACTCTGTTTAGTCTTTGCAGATAGTGAAAAATCGTGTAAAAAAACAAAAGGAATCGAGCAAAATCAGTAGGCCACTAATGGGATCTCTTTTTGACCTCGCTAAAATAGAAACATTAGGAACAACCCCTCATGAGAAATACGAAACTAGTGAGATTAACTGAGCTCCACACCATGATGGCTGCAAGACAGCTCGGCTCCGCCACCCACCCCGCCCAAAATAACGATAAACTCTATGCAAATATTACAAATATATACAACACACCAGCAAAGTAACAGGGTAAAACATTTTATTAAATAACTATTTACATAACTATTTTATACTTTTTGTTGCCCGATCCGGCTAGCTCAATCGATCGAGCATGAAACTCATGCACTCTGATAGTTCAAAGTTTTGAGGAGTGCTTGTTAGACTGTCTGAAGCTTATTTGCACCTGCTACAGCTTCACTATTCTCAATGTAAGTGGGGGCTGTTTGAGGACGTGACTGCATTTGAAAACAATGTGATGCGGTGCCTCCCTGAACCGCTTGACGGAGGCCCCCGAGGGACGGTGTGATGGCGCGGACTCGGAGGGGGCGCTTGGCTCCGGCCCCCTCCCCAAGTCGTGTTGCCCTGGTGTGGCCTGAGATCGCCCCCGACATAGGTGGCCGGCTCCCGGGGTCAAGCGTAACTTTTTGCCTTTTGGTGACTCTTCCATTCTTGACCTTGTCCCACAATCCGTTTGACCTAAAGACACGCTGTAGTGGGGCGCCCCTTTACCGTTTCACTTGCCATTCCGCCCGCTTTTGCTACACTGTGCCTCTTCCGCTATTCAGCTGTTTACCGCCCGCTCTTGCGACTACAGCGTCTCGCTCACCATGTAGTTGAGTTGCTCCCGCTCTTGCGGTGCAGCGATAGGCGGCTGCCACAGGACTCTCAAAATGGCGGCCGGCTCTTCAGATTTGGGCGTGGTCCACTAAAATGGCCCTGGGACACCTTGGAACTCGGACGCTTGTCTGCTAGGTCTTGGACCCCATTCTCGAAAGCGTTCCCTCAGCCTTGAAGATTCTACAAAAGTCTTGGGGGCCCGACTCCCGCAGGCTTCTGGTGGGGAGCGGCTGCCATGATTGCTCGTGGAATGGCCACGACGGAGCTACGAGATGGTGGTGCTCTCATGCTGACGCCAGCTTCAGTCTGAAACATCCAGAAACACTGTAGACTACCAATTCGATCAGTTCCGGTAGCGCCCCAACGTGACCCGGTAGAGAAGAACTTGCCCTCCCCTCTTTGACTGATGGTTCTTGTTGCCTGTCCCTTCTGTTGTCATTTAACAGAACTATTTAGCCTGCTGAAAGGGGTTGTGTTCCGACCGCTGGTTGGTGGAGACATTTTGACTATATTCTGGACCTGCGTTGTCGCTTAATGCGTCATATGACGCGCCGCGTTAGCGCATCCGGAAGTGCTCCGGTGCGCGAAGCGCAGCTTCCCGGAAGCGATCCGGGGCGCGGCGCGCAGCGCGTAACGTAAGCATAACAGGTCATGTGACTTGTTAATAAAACTTTTCATTGGTTCATTTTACTTTTCTTATTCTAATGATGAAAGGCTTGGTCATATGACCTAAAAATTACACTTTTTATTACTTTCGAACATTATTTTTTCTTAAACATATATGTTATAATGTTCCAAGCTAATGTACTTTCCCGGAAAATTTACAACTGTCCTGCAAGTAAAATATATTCCTTTTTCGAGAAAAAGGGCGTTTCTTCGTCCCATGACGGAGCCGTTGAGCAAAAGAGGCTCGGCCTGCTGTCTTAGTCGCCGATACGCCTGAATATCAGATTCTTATCGATCACTTTATGTTGCAGGAGTAGAAAACACAACAGCCCTTGACCATTTATCTTTACTGCGTTCCTGCGTATTATACCTTTTACCCTTCATGTAATTGGACTGCTTTATTTCACTTGCCTTTTACTGATTCGAAAACAGTGACTATTATTAAAAACGTTACCAATGTAAATACTACTACCATGTTTTCTTTTAAAAACCTTTATTGTGAAAATGTCAGTATACAAATACGGGCCTATAACCACGTGGGCCGGCCACGGAGCAAACTGTAATCGTATATGATGAGGAGACATTTACACTGTAGAGGAACGTAACGGGCGGGCCATTAGGTTGCAAGAACTAAGGTGTCTAACAGTTGCGGAATCGGTGGACGTACATTTTATAATTAAAATACGACAGGGCCAGTTACAATAAAATTATCTAGATATACATTTGCGGGCAAGTACCATGGGTGACGTTAATTCGAACTTTCAATAGTACAGTAATCAATAACACATCAGAACTTAATATCAATAGGGATGTCGAAATATTCAATCAATTCTCGTCCCCGCCCGCCATGTGCTTCAAAACTGCATACGTATCTCGTGATATCAAGGTTGTGCAACCAGTACACAACAAGGAGTTACGAGTCCCATTTATTCCGGCGCCATTTTGGGCGAGGACGGGCAGGTCCAGGATATAGTCAAAATGTCTCCACCAACCATCGACTATGATGATGTTCATATGCTGTATTTATTAGAGTAACACTCATCTGTCCACATGAAATTAATTTGCCACAATCTAAACATGTCATTTTAATCTTTCCAAAGTTCTTCTGAATATTTGGGACCGTTTCCCTTGCCTCTCATGCTGTCATTGCCACTTCTTTGGTGAATGTACTGGCAGGTCGGGGGTTGTCCTCCAAATCTCTCTTTTGTGCAGCACTATAATTAATCGGTGCCACCTCTCCATATGACCATGCATGGTATAATTACCATAACTATATTTTTTTCGGTTCTTCTGGAGAGTACATCGTGGCAGATGAGGCAGGTAACGTACCGGGCATTTACCTTTTTTGCATGTAGAGGAAAGGAAAACAAATTCGAGCGTCCGAGTTCTAAGGTGTCCCAGGGCCATTTTAGTGGACCAGGCCCAAATCCAAAGAACAGGCCGCCATTTTGAGAGTCCTGTTGCAGCCGCCTGTCGCTGTAGCAGCAAGAGTGGGCGAAACTCAGCTAGACGGCGCTCCACTGCAGATGAAGTGCCTCAACCTGGAGAGGCGGGAGAGGCTCGTTTGCGCCGCCTCGCCCCCACCCTTCGGGCACCCCACGCCGTCTTTTGGCGCAGCATTGTAGGATGGCCACACCAGTGCGGCAACTTGCTAGACACCACCTCGGTGCCATCCGGATCTCGGCGCCCCACTGCAGATGAAGTGCCTCCACATGGAGAAGCGGGAGAGGCTCGTTGCGCCGCCTCCCCCCCCCCCTTTGGGCACCCCACGCCGACTTTCGGCTCAGCATTGTAGGATGGCCACACCAGTGCGGCAACTTGCTGGACACCACCTCGGTGCCAACCGAATCTCAGCGCCTTGTGGTGTGTTCCATTCCGAAAATATTGTTGGCAGCATTTTGAAAGGAAAGATAAACAGCCGTTTGTGGCCCTCACTACACCGTTCTCCTAGTGACTCTCACATTGTTACATTTAGGAAGAATGTTGAAGAGTAGTATGTTGAAAATCTGAAGCCATTGTTCTACAAACTCTCAACCAGCCTTGGATGGAAAAATCCTGAAGAATGTACAAACTGAAAACCAGTTTTTGTCTGTATAGCATCAGCAGCAACGCTTGAGTCAGCTTTGTGTGAAGCCGCCATTTTGATTCAATCAATAGCGTCCCCCTGCACACATTCAGGGACCTGGTCGTGTCTTCAGGTCAAACGGATTGTGGGACAAGATGCACAAAGGAAAAGGAAAAAAGTTCCGCCGGACCCCGGGAGGCGGCCGCCTATGTCATGGGCGATCTTAGGCCACACCAGGGCAATAGTGAAGCTGCAGCAGGTGCAAATAAGCTTCAGACAGTGTTACAAGCGCTGCTCAGAACTCTCAACTATGACACCACCTCGGTGCCATCCGGATCTTGGCGCCTTGTGCTGGTTCCGGCCTATTCACACATCGGTCCGCTACTGACGCCACCTCACAGGCCAACGGGGCACCCCACGCCGACTTTCGGCGCAGCATTGTAGGATGGCCACACCAGTGCGGCAACTTGCTGGACACCACCTCGGTGCCATCCAGATCTCGGCGCGTTGTGCTGCCTTCGGCCTATTCGCCGCAAGTGCGCACGCAACACAGCTGCATAGCGAGTGAAACACCAAGGGGCGCCCCACTGCAGCCGAGGAACCTCCATCTTGGGGGCGACGCACAGCATCACATTGCTTTCCAATGCAGTCAGATCCTCAAACAGCCCCCACTGACTGACGCGAACTCACAGGCCAACGGGGCGCCCCACGCCGACTTTCGGCGCAGCATTGTAGGATGGCCACACCAGTGCAGCAACTTGCTGGACACCACCTCGGTGCCATCCGGATCTTGGCGCGTTGTGCTGCCTTCGGCCTATTCGCACATCGGTCCGCTACTGACGCCGCCTCACGTGCCAACGGATTTTCTACGCTTTTTATAGCCCTATGCTGCATAACAGGTCATGTGACTTGTTTATAAAACTTTTCATTGGTTCATTTTACTTTTGGTTTCCTAATGATGGAAGGCTTGATCATATGACCTAAAAATAACACTTTTCATTGGATTAAAACATTTTTTTTCCCCAAACGATGAAAGCCCCACCTTGTTTCTGGATGTTTCAGACTGAAGCTGGCGTCAGCATGAAAGCACCACCATCTCGTGGCTCCGTCGTGGTCATTCCGCGAGCAATCATGGCAGCCGCTCCCCACCGGAAGCCTGCAGGAGTCGGGGGCCCCCAAGACTTTTGTAGAATCTTCAAGGCTGAGGGGACGCTTTCGAGAATGGGGTCCAAGACCTAGCAGACAAGCGTCCGAGTTCCAAGGTGTCCCAGGGCCATTTCAGTGGACCAGGCCCAAAAAGGAAAGAGCCTGCCGCCATTTTGAGAGTCCTGTGGCAGCCGCCTATCGCTGCACCGCAAGAGTGGGCGCAACTCAGCTGAATGGCAGATTTTGGCACAGTGTACCAAAAGCGGGCGGAATGGCAACTGAAACGGTAAAGGGGCGCCCCACTACAGCAGACGAGCCTCCACCTGGGGAGGCCCGTTCACGCCGCCTCACCCCCCCCCCCGGGGCGCCCCACGCCGTTATTCGGAGCAGCATTGTAGGATACCAAAACCAGTGCGGCAACTTACTGGACATCACCTGGGTGCCATCCACATCTCAGCGCGTTCTGCTGCCTTGTGACTATTCGCACAACAGACCGCTACTGACGAGGCCTCCCCCCACACCCCCCGGGACGCCCCATGCCGTTTTTTGGAGCTGCATTGTAGGATACCAAAAACCAGTGCGGCACCCAGGTAACATCACCTGGGTGCCGTCCAGAACTCAGCACGTTGTGCTGCCTTGGGACTATTCGCACAAAACACAGCTACTGACCATTGTTGCTTCTTTTTTCAAAAAAATGTTTAAATGTATTTACTGTTTTTGTTGCGTTGTATATATTTATAAGTTATTAAAGTTTTATAATCCTACTACTTTGTTGGAGTGCTATATATTTTTAATGTGACACATAATTGTAAAAACTTTGATGTACAAAGAGGCATCCCTGGAATCTTCCGCTTCAGGCTCGGTCCCCTCCCCAATCACAATACAGGATGGTTTTCACATAGTAGGAACGCGTGTGGTGTGACGGATCTCATCGGGTGGGGGCCTTGATCTACTGTAACTCCTTTGAAGAGGGGTGATTCTTTACAGTTGGGGCCATAAACTACATCTGCAAGGCTAGGTGATAGCCTGGGACCGGCCTGGACAATCGGACACAGAGGAAGAGGAGTGTCAGAGGGTGCGGTAGTGAATAGGGCGAAAGGGAGGTGTTGGGCGGGCACAGGGTGTGATTCTCAAGGAAGAGCAGCGCAGATGGGGGGAGGTTTATTGCCCATGCATAAGACAGAGAGCGGGGGTGACCAGTGCCTGGGGGAGATGCTTGTGAGGGTGGGGAGCCATGCTAAGGATCGACAGCGTGCAGAGAGTGGGTCTGGTCAAGGCATCTAAAATGGCTGCCGTGCACGACAAAAGTGTGGCATTTGAAAAAAGGCAAGATGGCGCAGACAATGTTTTTCAACACTTCCTGATTTCCTTCGAATCGAACGTTAACAGACGTTATCTCTCCCACACTACCGGTCCCCCTGGGCTTAAACGCCGAGATGGTAGGGACTGCATCCCGTGGAGATAGGCCGAGACGTCACTCATCAGAAAAAAAAAAAAAAAGTCTATAAACATACAATAAGTTAAAAGTCAATCATTCTTGTTTCCTTGTAGTACGCTCCCCAGTCCGCTTTCCGTTACGCGTACCGGGCGCACCCCACGAAAAAAAACGATTTTTTTTAATTTTTTTTGCCCCGCGGGGCCCTTTTAAAGCCTCCACATCAAACCTAGGGGGTCAGGGAGGATCTACTATGCCCCCTTATGGTCATTTCCCCCTTTGTTTTGGCCTCCTCTTGTCTCTCGATCCTACCGAGAGACAAGATGGCGGCCGCTCCGGACTGTTTAGAATGTTGACAGACACCGGAGAGCCAATCAGCTTCGCTTCGCGAAGTTCCGTTACGCGTCAAGTACGCGAACCGGAGCGCTACCCGGAGCTCTGTTACAGATATATATCTTTTTTTGAACGTTAATTTCTCAAAATCCACTGGAGCACATATATTGAGACCTAGCAAAGGCACATCGGGCTAACAGTCCCTACAATTTTGCCAAGTTTCGTGCAAATCCATTCAGCCGTTCGGGCTAAAAGTGAGGCCAACCGCCCTATGGAAATTAACATGGGAAAAACGCGTTTTGGGACCCCCCTTTTTTCTCGGCCCCCCCTTGACGAACCCCCCCCCCAATTTTCAGTGGCTGCTCAGAAACGCGTCTCTCCTTTTCTGCAGGGTCGTGGTGACCTGAACTGTAATAAACAAGCCTGATCCATACACGCCTCGTGTACGTGCCTCTTTTTCCTTGCAGTAGGAGTGGTTTTCTTCATATATATATATATATATATATATATATATTACCTACTGGCGGTCGCCAGTAGGTAGTTATAGTTAGGACCTAGCTACCATAGGAAATCCGCAACATTCTATTGGGAATAACTTTGGCGCCGGTTGAGGAATTTGCGTGTAATTTTCCAAAATTTAGGCCAGCTCCGCTGCACTCCTTCCCTGAAAGTTTCGGGGAGATTCGTGAAGCGGGGGCCGAGAAACAAGGGGGGTCCCAAAATGTGTTTTCCCCATGTTAATTTCCATAGGACGAATTGACAAGGCTACAGCCCGAACCGCTGAACGGAATTTCACCAAACTTTGCAAAATTGTAGGGACTGGTACGCAGAAGTGCCTTTGGTATATTTGGTGAAAATTGCTCCAATGGTTTTTACTAAAATTAACTTAAAAAAATATATATATCTATAGGCGCGCTCCGTGCGCTCACCGGTACGCGTACCGGGGAGCGCACCCGGCGCGCCACGGAAGTGCGCGAGCGGAAAGCTGATTGGCTCTCGGGTGTCTGTCAACATTCTAAACAGTCCATAGAGTCCGCCATCTTGTGTCTCGGTAGAATCGAGACACAATAGGTGAAAATTAAAAGGGGGAAATGATTAAAAGGGGGCAGGGTAGACCCCCTACGTTTTCTGAGGGGGGCCTAGAAGGACCCTAAAGAGCATAAAAAACTATTTTTTTTAAAAAAATTCGCTGGGTAAGCGCTGGGTGCGTTCCCATGTACGCTTACAGGTACGCGTACCCTGAGCACACCACGGGGAAAAACAGAGTAAAAAATTAGAGCAAAAGAAGAATTTAGAGTGCTTAGAGGTAGGGTGTCTCTGAAAAGAGCTGTTGTGTTATGTGGGTGTTTTTTGTACCTACAAGTAGGTACCGATGCAGAGTCTCAAATTCAAGAGGAAGACTCTATTCCCCTCATCTGTAAAATGTACACCATCTCTCCTATAGATGCCTTGCATGTTGTAACGCAAGTTGTTGTGGTATATGGAACCCATACCATAGTCTCTGAGGAAAGCAGAAACAGATTTATTTACATGTTTCCTTGCTTTCTCAATCTGTGAACAAAATTGGTTGGACCATTTTTGCCTTTGGCATATATTAGAAAATACCAAGGCAGTTTTTGGAAAAAGTGACATCAATTGCCCAAAGATGTCCTTTAAAAGCATTTCCAGACCTACCCCAGTTTAAGTGCCTAGGTCATTGCCACCACAGTGCACAATTATGAGGTCAGGGTGAGGGAGATGCAAAAAGGATTCTACCAATGATATCAATTGGTGACTTCTCAATCCTCTTTGTCCAATCCACATAATGTCCACATTTGGTAAATCAAGGTTGGAAATGCCTCTGTTACTTGCATATTTTTCACTCCAGTAGACAAAGCTATGACCCACAAACCAGACTTTTGGCATCTTGAAGGTAGATGTGCTTGTATTCAGAGGAGTTCTGGAAATGAAATGGCAGTTTGAAAGTAGGAGTTATGAAAAAAAGTGAGATTCAGTGCACTTGAAAAACAAGAATTGATTGGTGGTTTCTTAAAATTCACCACTCAAAATTAGGATGCATGCTTTTGTTTTTTGAAAGAAGTAATTTTAATGGTTGAGAAAAAGTCATTGAAAGAAACATTGCACAGGATAAACTACTACATTGAGAGGTCAAACACCCTTGCTGGATTCTTTTGCAACATAGTATGATGAGCTTTTCAACTGTGTGCTGGGTTAGGTGGGAGTTACCATGGTAACAGGGTGAATGAACACTGGGGGGATGGGTGAATATTATGTGAGTTTCAAAGTGTTGAAATGTAGAACCAATTAAAATGTTAGTTTGGTTTTGAAATAGTGTGGGAAGAATTTTAATTGGTTAAGTTCAGGGATATGTCTGAAGAATTACAGGGAATCAGGGCCATTTGTGGTTGCGGTGTTTCAGGAGCATTTCAGAGATTCTGCTTAAGAAAATCTGGTGTGTGTGACTGACACTGTTCTATATCTTCCAAAGCATTTTTAAAGGTGAGTAATGATTCTTTTAATAAAGATAGACTGCTGTATGCACTATGGGGAAGATTAAGAAGTATATTGTGCTTCTTTATTCTTGCATTGTGTGTCATTTTTTTTGTAATGCTGTTTAAAAATTGAATGGTGCCTATTGGAAATGTATTTTGGAAATGAGCTAGGTTTCTGCCTTGTTTTGTTGTGGTCATTTAAATGGGCTGTGCTCTGTGTTAAAAACGATTTACTATGGAAAATGTTTTCTGGTAAAATGTCTGGCTTTTAAATTTTGGTCAAGGATTACACTGGGTGTTTGTGTGAAATAAGGAACTATATTTTCCCATTTTTCAATAATGTCACCTGTGTCTGCTGACAGTTTGCCTCTCTTAGCTTAAAGGGTACTCTGTGCCTGTGTCTCATGTCACTTTGCACATGCATAATCTCTCTTTTTCTGTGTGTCATTTCTCTCTTTCTGTGTGTGTCATGACATGTGTCTCATGTGCCTAAGATCACACTGTGAGTCAAGCTTGATATTAAATGGATCTGGGTGAATAATTTGCTTAGTTGATTTGTTTAAAGTATGGACATACATGTATTTTTGAAGTCAGTTAGGCTTTAGCATATGTACTAGTAGGGAATCTTAGGCAGCATGTCTGTTAGGCCTCTTACTTCAC
This sequence comes from Lissotriton helveticus, assembly GCF_964261635.1. Classification (NCBI taxonomy): domain Eukaryota; kingdom Metazoa; phylum Chordata; class Amphibia; order Caudata; family Salamandridae; genus Lissotriton; species Lissotriton helveticus. The sequence goes on along the minus strand of NC_136070.1, from coordinate 500,795,037 downwards.
AAATAGGCTCTAAGCTGTGCAAACAAGATCCAGGGTGTGCCTTTGAAATGAAAAAGGAATGTTATGTCTTGCTTATATATATGTGGTCTGTTTTTTGCCAGTAGACACAGTGAAATAGTATGAGCAGAGACACACATATTGCATGCAGAGACAGACATAGTAGATTACATGTAACATCCTGGTCATGTGCCTAAGATCACACTGTGAGTCAAGCTTGATTTTAAATGGATCTGGGTGAATAATTTGCTTAGTTGATGTGTTTAAAAATATGGAAATACATGTATTTTTAAAGTCAGTTAGGCTTTAGCATATGTACTAGTAGGGAATCTTAGGCAGCATGTCTATTAGTCCTCTTACTTCACAAATAGGCTCTAAGCTGTGCAATCAAGATCCAGGGTGTGCCTTTAAAATAAAAAAGGAATGTTATGTCTTGCTTATATATATGTGGTCTGTTTTTTTTCTCCAGTAGACACAGTGAAATAGTATGAGCAGAGACACACATATTGCATGCAGAGACAGACATGGTAGATTACATGTAACATCGTGGTCATGTGCCTAAGATCACACTGTGAGTCAAGCTTGATTTAAAATGGATCTGGGTGAATAATATGCTTAGTTGATGTGTTTAAAAATATGGAAATACATGTATTTTTAAAGTCAGTTAGGCTTTAGCATATGTACTAGTAGGGAATCTTAGGCAGCATGTCTGTTAGGCCTCATACTTCACAAATAGGCTCTAAGCTGTGTAATCAAGATCCAGGGTGTGCCTTTGAAATGAAAAAGGAATGTTATGTCTTGCTTATATATATGTGGTCTGTTTTTTGCCCGTAGACACAGTGAAATAATATGAGCAGAGACACACATATTGCATGCAGAGACGGACATGGTAGATTACATGTAACATCCTGGTCATGTGCCTAAGATCACACTGTGAGTCAAGCTTGATTTTAAATGGATCTGGGTGAATAATTTGCTTAGTTGATGTGTTTAAAAATATGGAAATACGTGTATTTTTTAAGTCAGTTAGGCTTTAGCATATGTACTAGTAGAGAATCCTAGGCAGCATGTCTGTTAGGCCTCTTACTTCACAAATATGCCTTTAAGCTCTGCAATCAAGATCCAGGGTGTGCCTTTGAAATGAAAAAGGAATGGTATGTCTTGCTTATATATATGTGGTCTGTTTTTTGCCAGTAGACACAGTGAAATAGTATGAGCAGAGACACACATATTGCATGCAGAGACAGACATGGTAGATTACATTTAACATCCTGGTCATGTGCCTAAGATCACACTGTGAGTCAAGCTTGTTTTTAAATGGATCTGGGTGAATAATTTGCTTAGTTGATGTGTTTAAAAATATGGAAATACATGTATTTTTAAAGTCAGTTAGGCTTTAGCATATGTACTAGTAGGGAATCCTAGGCAGCATGTCTGTTAGGCCTCGTACTTCACAAATAGGCTCTAAGCTGTGCAATCAAGATCCAGGGTGTGCCTTTGAAATGAAAATGGAATGTTATGTCTTGCTTATATATATGTGGCCTGTTTTTTGCCAGTAGACACAGTGAAATAGTATGAGCAGAGACACACATATTGCATGCAGAGACAGACATGGTAGATTACATGTAACATCCTGGTCATGTGCCTAAGATCACACTGTGAGTCAAGCTTGATTTTAAATGGATCTGGGTGAATAATTTGCTTAGTTGATGTGTTTAAAAATATGGAAAAACATGTACATTTAAAGTCAGTTAGGCTTTAGCATATGTACTAGTAGAGAATCTTAGGCAGCATGTCTGTTAGGTCTCTTACTTCACAAATAGGCTCTAAGCTGTGCAATCAAGATCCAGGGTGTGCCTTTGAAATGAAAAAGGAGTGTTATGTCTTGCTTATATATATGTGGTCTGTTTTTTGCCAGTAGACACAGTGAAACAGTATTAGCAGAGACACACATATTGCGTGCAGAGACAGGCATGGTGGATTACATGTACCATCCTGGTCATGTGCCTAAGATTACACTGTGAGTGAAGCTTGATTTTAAATGATTCTGGGTGAATAATGTGATGAGAGTTAGAGAGATGGAAACTGTGAGCAGACACAGGTGACATTATTGAAAAATGTGAAAATATAATTCCTTATTTCATACAGACACTCAGTGTGATCCTTGTCAAAAATGTTAAAGCCATACTTTTTAGCATGAAACATTTACCAGAGTGAGATGAGAAACACGCAAACAGACACATGACACATAAAAAAAAGAGAGAGATGGGGCAGGCACGGAGTGAGTTAACACACAGGAACAGAGTGAGGTGAGACACAGGCGCAGAGTACCCTTTTAGCTTAGAGATGCAAACTGTGACCAGACACAGGTGACATTATTGAAAAATGTGAACATATAATTCCTTATTTCATACAGACAGTCAGTGTGATCCATGTCAAAAATGTTAAAGCCATACTTTTTACCATGAAACATTTACCAGAGTGAGATGAGACACACGCAAACAGACAAATGACACACAGAAAGAGAGAGAGATGGGGCAGGCACAGACTGAGATGACACACAGGCACAGAGTGAGGTGAGACACAGGCACAGAGTACCCTTTAAGCTTAGAGATGCAAACTGTGAGCAGACACAGGTGACATTATTGACAAATGTGAAAATATTACTCCTTATTTCATACAGAGAGTCAGTGTGATCCTTGTGAAAAATGTTAAAGCCATGCTTTTTATCATAAAACATTTATCAGAATGAGATGTGACAGACGCAAACAGACAAATGACACGCACAAAGAGAGAGAGATGGGGCAGGCACAGAGTGAGATGATACACAGGCACAGAGTTAGGTGAGACACAGGCTCAGAGTGAGATGAGACACAGGCACAGAGTGAGATGAGGTACAGGCATAGAGTGAGATGAGACAGGCAAAGAGAGAAATGACACACACAAAGAGAGAGATGGGGCAGGCACAGACTGAGATGAAACACAGGCACAGAGTGAGATGAGACACAGGCACAAAGTGACATAAGACACAGGCACAGAGTGACATGGTGCAGGCAGAGAGTAAGATTAATAATGAAACTGTACTGCACTGTTACTGTGACACAGTTGCTGTGGTATAAAGTAACTTATGTTGTAAACTAGTGTTTATATCGTTCAGTTATTGTAATTGCTATGTAGTATGTTTGTAGTGGTCTATAATATGTTATTTATTCTTTACCACAGATCGTAATCATCTATAGAAAGATAAAAGAATATGCCGTCAAAGGAAAGACGTCAAAAGAAACATAAACAGGATTTAAGGTCCAAGAAAACAGAAATACAAGACTCATCCAAAACACAATCTTCGGGTGAAAAAAAATAATGCTCCTGGTAAGCAAACTAAGGACTTTTTAAGGAAGTTATTGAAATGTCAAAAAAGAAAGATGTTGTTTCAAAGAAGAATAACGGATCTTTTAATAGAAAGAAAAAATTCTGCCCCTCAAAAAATGTTAGACCTGTAGAAGGAGATGATATTGTCTATAGCAATAGAAGGAGAAATCAATTTATTGAAATTCGTAGACAAATGTTTTATAACAGAATAGTTTCAAATGTATTAAAAAATGTAGAGATGTATCAAAAAAAGACCGCTTTTTACAAGAAAAAAAAACATAGTAAAGATTGTGGATGAAGCATTTAAAGTGAAAAATAAATTATATTGTTTAGTAATCAATAGAATTCTTACACTAGATAAGGTAATCAATGTGTTCAAACCAAAATGTAAGTGGAAAAGAGTAATTAATCGGACTAATTTTTGTGATGTTTTTGGTGGAAAATGGAAGCATAGTTCAAGTTGTGAGCCATTTTTTAATGAAGAAAGTTACTTTCAGGATAATGATTTGGTGCATGCAGTTGACACCAGTGGTCGAGCATATGAGGTGAAGGACGGTTGTCCGGTTGAAAAAGAAAAAATTGTGCCTAGAAATACAGAAGAGGTGTTAGCTGATGAAGTTTTAGGGAGACTTCACTTCACTTTTCCTCTCTTTTCCTTCCTTTGCTCCCTCACTCATTTTCCTTTCCTCTCTCACTGTACTCCACTTCACTCACTCCTGTAGAATACATAAAGAATATAGCTCTTTTTGGAGAATTGGAGGTAGTTCTAAAAAGAACTGGGTTTTTTCGTCTTTTTTTTTATTTTTATTTTTTTATTTTTTCCGAAAGTTTTAAATTTTTTGGGGTATTTTTTTCAGAACAAAAACAAAAATAGGGAATGCCAAACTGCTCAACAGGAGCAAAAAAAAGGGGAAAAATTAGGGCTGAGGGGCGCAGCGGTGTTTTTCCCTTTTTCGAACAATTAATAGGATGCTCTGCTCCCCATAACAAAGCAGTACGTCACACTACTTACACCTAATTGTAATGTCCGAAAAAACAGGCTGAACATTTGGTATCAACTCGACTGATCTTCCTGTGACCGATGATGTTGGTCCTCCGGTGGAAGTCGAGGCGCCATCTCTCGGTGCATTCCGTGCCAGGTCCCTGACACTCTCCCGGGCATAGTTCTGGGGGTGCCTTCTTTGCACGTGTCCGATCTTGGTGGGGTTCCCAAAACTGTATTTTTTTCTGGGGTCTCCACGTGAAAGAATTGTATGGCATATCTTGCATTCCCTCTTTGGAGCATTTACCTTCTTCTCTCCTTCTGGAATGCTGAAAAACTTCCAGATTAAGTGTTCCTTAACTTTTGGCTGAGGAGGGTCCTCATGGAGAAACTCATCAGAGTCATCACTGCTGCTTGGTGCTCTTGCAGCCATTCTTTCCAAAGAATTGAAGAGAAGAAGAAGGGAACAGGTCTTGCTCTCTCCAAAGTGAAAGAGGTAGTGAAGGAAATGGGTGGGGTTTTCATTAGTTGTAAAAAAACTGTTAACAACCAATGAAAGGTGTTATTTTAAGGTAACATGACTTGACGCGCTTACGCTACGCGCTCCGGAGCGCTTCCGGGGGTGCTTACACGGCACGTACGTAGGCGCTTCCGGGGGCGCTTACGCGGCGCGCCTGAATGATGTTTTGTTAGATTTTAGAAAATGCGTTTAAAGTTAAAATACTTTTTTTTAAAATCAAAATTACTACTTTTATAAGTATGCCACTGAATGTCTTGCATTATTATTAACTTTAAGTACATACTTATATATTTTTTCGACCACGGGGATAGCGCTCTCGCTACGTTTACGGGTGCGTTTACGGGTGCGCGCACCCTGAGGTAAAATGATTTTTAAAAAACACAGGAAAAATACATTGAAAAATTAATTTTAGAAAAAAAAAGATTTTTTTTATAAAAAATATAATAATTCATAGTTAAAATAAAACAGCTATAAAAAACATAATAATTTACTTTAAAAATCGTAGGTTACAAACTCGTTATAGTAAGGAATTAGCTTTTAAAAAACCTTTGAAATTCACTGAAAAAACCATAGGTTTCACACCAGTTATAGTTAGCTGAACATTTTACTCATACAAAACCATTGAAATTCCCACGTTATAGTTAGTTGGACTCACTATAAGTCGCGTGCCCGCAATCCACTGCTGATGATGTCACATATTACGTCATTCATGACATGGTCATTGACATCACTGATGACATCACTGGTGACATCACGGATGACATCTCAAATTACATCACTGATGACATCACTGATGACATCATCCATGTGATAATACGATGCACCTGCTCACACTCTAATCTAACCTTTGATACACCAAGTGTTAAATACAAACTACCATTCCTGAAATTATTGACACACCAATACCAGTAACTACATACCCACTCACTGATTCCTAGGTCTACACACACATCCACTCATTCACACATACAATCACTCATACATACAGACACTAATCAATACAACACTATCATATGCACTCAAACACCTATACAGACACTCACACACTGCCACTCATTCATTGAGTTACTCACCCACCTAGTCAGTCATGCAAAGAATCAATCACACTCCCATTTCCTCATCTATACAGTTATACAGACAACACCTCAAATATACAAACATATACTAACACATACTTACTCTCTTATACAATCACTGATACAAGCACACATTGATCCATACAGCCACTCACACAATAACTGTCTCTCATGTATAGTCATTTATATATGCCAACTCTCACATGCACTGTGTTTTACATATGCATTTACTTGGACATGTAGCACTGAGATATCCATTCACTCACCAACACAGCCATGCACACAGTCAACCACCCATACAGCTGTTTCCTCATGCACTCTTGAACCCATACACCTAGTGAATCAACTGCTCACACATCTATGCACAGAGTCGTGTGACTCCCAGCCACCCACACACACACTCAGCCTCACATACAAATACTTGGGCAACCAATCGATAACCCATATAGCCACTTATTTAGCTATTGATCAACACATGCAACAGCTTATACAACAACAGACATACTGATGCACACATTCAGACAGTTTAGTCACTAACCAATGCATTCAGTAAGACACATTTAATCACTCACTCATACAGTCAATCACGCACCAACTAAATCCTTCATCCAGACACTTATACACCCACTTATTCTTGAATATGTAAAACATATTTAAACTTTACAGAAACACAGTCACTGGATGATGTCGTCAGTGATGTCATCAGTGATGTCATTTGAGATGTCATCAGTGATGTCATCAGTGATGTCACTTGAGATGTCATCAGTGATGTCATCAGTGATGTCACTGACCATGTCATGAATGATGTAATATGTGACATCATCAGCAGTGGAGTGCGGGCGCGCGAGTTATAGTGAGTCCAACTAACTATAACGTGTGAATTTCAATGGTTTTGTATGAGTAAAATGTTCAGCTAACTATAACTTGTGTGAAACATATGGTTTTTTCAGTGAATTTCAAAGGTTTTTTAAATGCTAATTCCTAACTATAACAAGTGTCAAACCTATGGGTGAATATATATATATATATATATATATATATTACCTACTGGCGGTTGCCAGTAGGTAGTTATAGTTAGAACCTACTTTTCATAGGAAGAACATTTTTTGATTTGCTAATAACTTTAGCGTCATTTGACAAATCTTTGCGAAATTCTCCAAAACAAAAGTCTATTCAGGTCAGCTCCTATCCTGAAAGTTTGGGGGTGATTCGTCAAGTGGGGGCTGAGAAAAAAGGGGGTCCCAAAACGTGTTTTACCCTTGTTAATTTCCATAGGAAATTTTGCAACGAGCTACAGTCCGAACTGCTGAACGGAATTACCCCAAATTTGGCAGAAAGGTAGAGCTTGGTTCAGAAAGCGACCTTTTTTTTTTAAATGGTGAAAATCCGTTCAGTAATTTTTGAGAAATTAAAAATATAAGAGTCAAAAAATCATTTTCCCATAGGAAAGTTTGTGCAAGGCTACAGCCGAAACTTCTAAACGGAATTACCCCAAATTTGGCACAAAGGTAGTGCGTGGGTCAGAAAGCAACCTGTTTTAAAAATGATGTAAATCCGTTCAGTTGTTGCTGAGAAATTTGAAAAATAAAAGTTTTAATATCAGGGTGGAGCCTAAGTGCCGTACACGAGCTTCACTGTGATTGGCTGCCAACACTCCAAAGAAGGGAAGTGTTGGCAGCCATCTTGTGACTCGGTAGAAGCAAGTCTTCAGAAAACAGGGAAAAAAGATATAAAACAAGAGAAGGGGGCAGTGTAGAAACACCCTGACCCCCTAGGCATGCTGAGAGGGTCCCAAAAGGACCCTCTGGGACCAAAAAAACATTTTTAATAAATAAAAAAAATTAGGCGCAATTGGCGCTGGGGTCGCGGGTTCCTGTGTTTTATTTTAATGAGGTCCCAGGGTGGGTAGGTCCCGGGGGCATTTGTTAAAAAATAATAGTGAGGCTGCAGGGGCCCGCTGTGGTCCCCGCAGCTCCGGGGCTTCAGTCATGTTGGGAGGGGTGTTGCGCGACCACCCTCTTGGAGCCCTGCATGTGCTTATAACTTTGGCATCGTTTGCCGAAGGTTTACGAAATTATCCAAAAAGGTTTTCTTTTTTGATCAGCTCCTTTATTGAAAATTTGGGGGTTATTGGTCTAGGGGGGTTGAGAAAAAAGGGGGGTCACAAAACGTGTTTTCTCAATACAATTTCCATACGAAACTTTAGAGAAGACTACAGGTGAAACTGCTGTACGGAATTATGCCAAATTTAGCAGGGAGAAAGGTGACAGTTCAGAAATCACGCTTTTGTTTAAATGGTGTAAATCCGTTCAGTAGTTTTGGGCAAATATCACATTTTACAGATTTTGACATTTGAGAATTCTGACATCTGAATGGCTGAGGAGTTACAAGCACAAGCTTGCGTCTGATTGGCTGTGAACTGTTGAAACTAGGAAGTGCTGGCAGCTATTTATTTATTTATTTTTGCTATTTATAGAGCGCGAACGAATACCCGCAGGCGTCTCGGCGCTAAACAATTCGCATAACTTCAGCTTGATGTTGGTTGCTCCTGAGGATTTTTAATAGGTGTTACTGATTAAAAAGCCATGTCTTCAATCTCTTGCGGAACTGGAGATGAGAGGGGCTTAGCCTGATGTGTTGGGGCAAGGTGTTCCATAATTTGGGTGCCGCGACTAAAAAGCGGCGGTCACCCCAGGACACTGTTTTAGAACGTGGGATCACTAGCTGGTTTAGAGTGGTAGAACAAAGCTGTCTGGAAAGTTTGTAGGGTGTCAACTGGTCCTTAAGAAAATGCGGTCCTTGATCGTTAAGTGCCTTGTATACTATACAGAGTGATTTGAACTTGATCCTATTCCGGATCGTCAGCCAGTGGTATTTTTTAATAGTATCTGATATAGCCGAGAATTTGGGTATTCCAGAGAGCAAACGTGCTGCGGCATTCTGTATCGCCTGTAGCTTCTTCGTGACCCTGACCTGAGCATTTAAGAATAGGCCATTACAGTAATTGAAGTACTGGGTTTTTCGGAACCCAGCGGTGCCAGAGACACACCCAATGACTTCAGGTCCTTCCTGTTCCAGACTACAGAAACTCAGAGTCTTCTAGGTGAAGTCAAAGATAGTGTTTATTGGCTGCAACCAAGTAACAGGCGTCCTAGAAGTACAACACGGTGTATCTTCTCAGGAGACTGCTCAATCTTACAAAGCCAGCCTTCTCTTTTTATACAAAATATTATGCTTCAGGCAAACATTCCTTATTTTACAGTTGACCATTCACATATTTTCAATACAAAGAAAAAGCAGAGTCATGATGACAAGCCCATATTTCAGTTTGTTCAGCCCACAATCAATTACCCGGCAAGGCCCCGTATTTTCATCAGATATCGACGAAGCCCCAATATAAACGGGCGCCTCCTCCTCGTAAAGTAAGTCATAAAGAAAGAAACAGAGGCAGGTGTGTGTAAGATTAGGAAGGGTTTGTGTGCGATGAAGGGTTTATGGCATGTTGTGCCTTGATAATATCTCGATCGGCCACTGGGAGAGGAACTGACCGGACAGGTTTTGCCTTGGGCAGTGGAGTCAGCTTGCCCAGGTCATGCAGGAGTCAGCAAAGGTAAACGTGTCCTTCAGACTCGTTTTTGGCCTTAGTCCCCGGCCTATGTGAGGGCAACCACAAAATGGATGCCGTATACAAAATGGAACCCGAGGGTTCAGGACGGAGTCCCTGATTTAATGGTGACTTCGCCGCCCAAATATGACGAAAATTGGAGTATGTAGTGTACTCGTCATTCTCGGTCTGCTGATACCAAAATTGGCATGATACGACGATGTTTTTGACACAGGTCCAAAATTTTCAGTACCACAGACCCTCCTTTTGCCCTTAGATAGGCAATCAACCTATCCTCACGCTAATCTGAGTCCAGGTCTGTATTCCTAAAATCATTGAGATGTTGCTGTAGCATCATCCTATTACTTAGCTCGTCTCTCGATACAGGTTTCCTTACACACGATGTAACACAGAGGCCACATATAGCAGGAGCACACTGTACGCATAGACAAAACAGGAAAAGAATGGCTAAGATCAAACCAATGACCATCAGAATCTTCTATCCCCAGGCGGATATCAGTTCCCAGACCCATCCCATCAATGACCAATCTCCTTTATCCACATGAATAGATTCAGAGATCTTATGTAGTTTGGAGATGGCCTGCTACACTGTTGGAGCGTTATCTGGAATGAAAACACAGCAACTCGATTGGATCACTTTACATACCCCACCTCGGTCTGCAAGTATGACGTCTAACGCGACCCTGTTCTGAAGGGTCATAAGACGATCCGACTGGAGCTCAGCAGTCAAGTTACTAAGGGCACCGGCAGTTTCATCTACGGTGGATTCAACCACCCTCGTCAATTGCCTTATGTTCCTGCTGTTAGCCATGGGTCCCCAAAACGGCAGAAAACCCTTCATGAAGTCTCCAAATTCTTGTCCTGCAGTGTCTTCTTTACTGAAGACACCTCTAACTATCCTGCTCTTGTGGTACTCTGCTGCAGCTGTGTAGGTGGGAGGCAACAGGAACAAAACAAAACATGTGCCCGAAAAGTCAGGGGGCAACCATGTATAGGCTCTATCATGGCAGATGAAATAGGTACCCTTAGCTGCTAAGAATGAAGGGGAAGTCTGAGATGCAAAAACATATGTCTCAGTGCAGATGTTCTTCCCTAACTGAGCTCTGGGATTCTTGCCATTACCTTGCATACATAGGTGACCCTGATGGGGTACAATCCAAATCGGGGAGGATCTTTTACCTTGCTGTTTTTCACTCAGAGTAACTCCATATCCGGTCACGTTCCTTCCAATATATGCTAGTGTCTCATCTCTCGGGATAGTCTCGTAGGAAGTATCTTCCCTAATCATATCTACTATACCCTTAACTAGAGCACTATTCTTAGGATTATCTTTCACAGAACGTAGGGGGTAGACTTCATGTGCGTAGATGAACATTGTTCTGTATGCCCACACAGAACCGTTATGGCTGAAAGGCAGGACCAGATAAGGGATACCTTTATCTGTTGTGTGAGGCATAAGACCACACACCCAACAGTTAGTCGTGTTCATTACTAGTTGGTGTTGGTACAAAAGCTGAACGAAGGAGTTATTAATAAACTCTAATCTCCTAACGGATTCATGTTCAGGAAAAGGGTGGAAAGAATGCGAGGAAACAGTAGGAGGAGGTATGGGGCAGTGTAGTGGGTGCAAATGTCATTTGAATAGAGAATAAAACATATCCTATTAAAAACATCATTACACTGAACATGAAAATGCATAATATCAAAAAACGTTTCTTGGTCATCATTCTACATATTTTAGTTTTAAAGTTCATCTCTATGGCAGGTCTCTCCATCTCGAAAAACTCCATCCTCTCTAAATGCTGCTCGCGATGGTAGGGTGTTCTATGCTAAGGAATGCTTCCATGAGACCAACCAGAATTGTCGACCTAACGTCTTCAGCTGCACTCCAAAGACTTGGGCAACCGCGACCCTACAGCTGAACCCGGATGGTGGTTCGAAAAACAAAAATAAAAAAGTTTCTCAGATGAGAGAGCTGCACTTTTCAAAAATAGCAAAGGAAAGAAAAATGTATTAGTCCATAGCTCTCGGCCTCAGGTTATAGCGTCTTTTCCCAGGTAATGTCTGGTCTTAAAACAGCAGTTCAGGCTCTGCAGTGTCCAATTGAATTGACGGTGGCACAGCTCCTTGCAAAAGATTGTCACTTTCCTGTTCGGAAACTGTTCCTTTTATGCGTGCATCACTGAAAGGTAGAAAACGAGGCACAGTCTCAGTTTCAGAGTCAGCAACACCCTCGTGGACCCACCGGTCATACGGCAGAGGCAAAGGGACCCTCTTGCAGTGTACGCCATAGATCCAGTTCTTTTTGCCTTCCACTCGCACGGCGGATTTCGTTGACAGCAGGACTAGGTGGGGGCCGGTCCAACGGGGCTGGTCATTCTTTGTTCGCTGGAAATTCTTGACCAGCACCCAGGATCCAGGATCGATATGATGTCCTGGAGCTTCAGAGACCTGAGGCAGAGTATCGTGAACCTGTTGGTGTAAAACACGCAATTTAGCCGTCAATTCGTACAAATAGTCAAGCAGTACAGGGTGTTCGATCTCACTGAATTTTGTCGGCCTTGGCACTCCCCATATGTTGGCCGGGCGGCCGAACACTATTTCATAGGGACTAAGTCCCACTCGCGAATGCACAGTCATTCTTGTTGATAGGAGTGCTAAAGGCAGAGCGTCAGGCCATTTAAGACCAGAGCTCGCTTGGATTTTGGCCAATTTTAGTTTTAATGTGCCATTGTAGCACTCTACTAGTCCAGCTGATTGGGGGTGATTTGCAGCGTGGAATTTCTGTTGGATGCCTAGCCCTTCACATACTTTCTTCATCACTCTACCCACGAATTCACTCCCATTGTCACTCCAGACCATTCTCGGCATTCCAAACCTAGGGGAAAATTCTTTGACAAGGGCTTTAGCTGTGGATAAGGCAGTGTTGTCCTTCATGGGGTATGCTTCTACCCATCTTGAAAAGGCACAAACAACAACGAGTACGTATTTCAAATTGTTGCACCTTTCCATGTGGATGAAATCTAGCTGCAAAACCTCGAACGGATACGTTGGAGGCGCAAAATGACCAGCTGGAGTTGGGGTTCCCCTACCGGGATTGTATTTCAAGCACACCATGCAATTCTTGACCACATTCTCTGCACACTTAGGAATTCTAGCATTTTGCCATACTGGAGCCAACAACTTACAAATCCCTTTCACACTGATGTGAGCCATCCCATGGGCTATTGTAACCACTGCAAGCACATATGCATCGGGTAATAACCATCGCTGATGTTCTGACAATTCAATCCAACAACCATTTGCATCCAATTTACCCGTACTCTCTCTCCACACACTCAATTCTTTCTCTGTAGCTTCAGCTTGAATAGACTTCACACTCTCTATCGTGTCTTCACACATTCCAATGTCACCAACCCATCTCGCAGGGCCTGCAACATACATTCGGCTCATCACATCCCTCGCTGTTTCTTTTGCGACTTCATCAGCAAATGCATTTCCACGACCAACATCATCAGTCACCTTCTTGTGTGCACTGCATTTTACAATCGCAACTTGCAACGGCAAAGTAAGTGACTCGAGGAGTTCATTCAACAACTGACCATGCTGTATCTTAGCTCCATGCGAAGTCAGGAACCCACGTTCTTTCCACAATCGTCCAAGACTATGGGCCACACCGAATGCATACTGGCTGTCAGTATATATGGTCACTTTCATTCCTTTTGATAACACACATGCTCTTGTAAGTGCAATCAACTCTGCTGCTTGAGCTGAATTATGTGGGACACGTGCAGCTTCAACAATTGTATGCAAAGTCGTAACAGCATATGCTGCAGTCGTATCACCATTCGGAAGCTTGAAGCATGAACCATCCACCCATAAGGTACCATCACACTTCACAAGAGAAGTGTCCTGGAGATATATTCTCCCTTTTGTTTCGTCTTCTGTTCTGAGAAATCAATCATGCTGTTCAGAAGCATCTGTCTCTGCTACAATCGGCAACAACGTAGCTGGATTCAACGTGTTGCATCTCTTTATGTGTACATGACTCGCTAAAAGTGTCAACTCATAACCTGACAATCGAGCACTAGTTAAGTGCTGTGTCTTGGTCCTGTTTAACAACGTGTCCACTGCATGTGGAACCATCACAACCAATGTATTATTCATGACTAAACCCGCAGACTGCCGAATAGAAATAGCTGCTGCCGCTGTGGCTCTTAAGCAACTTGGCAATGCTTTAGCTACCGGGTCCAAAGTTGACGAAAAATACGCGCATGGACGCTGCTTGTTTCCGAACAACTGTGTCAACACTGACAATGCACAACCTTCTTTCTCATGGACATACAATGTAAAGGGCTTACTGTAGTCGGGGGTACCCAACACAGGAGCCGAACATAATGCATCACGCAATTCGGAAACACTTTTCTGACACTCTTCAGACCATGGGAGGGGGTTCGGTGTATCTTTACAAGTTAATGCCACCAAAGGTTTGGCCAACAAAGAAAAATTCGGTATGCATTGTCTGCAGTAAGATGTAATGCCCAAGAAAGCACGCACTTCTCTCTGTGTCCTTGGCCTGCTTAATTTTGCAATTGCCTGAATTCTTTCTGGGGTCAGTTTCCTTCCCTCCTTCGATAAGAGATGACCTAAGTAGGTCACTTCTTGTCGACAATATTGCAATTTGGAAAGAGACACTTTGTGATGTAAATCAGACAAATGATGCAACAACGACCACGTGGCTTCTTTACAGATTTTCTCAGTATCTGCAGCAACAAGCAAATCCTCAACGTACTGAATAAGTGTAGCGCCATCAGGTAAAACAATCGTATCAAGCTGTGTTTTTAGAGCTTGACTATATATTGATGGACTTTCACAGTAGCCCTGGGGAGCGCATTTGAAGCGGAAGCTTCGACCTCCTAAACTGAAGCCGAAAATATCCCTACTCTCTTCGGCAATCGGGATGCTGAAGAACGCATTCTTCAAGTCGATCACCGAGAACCAAGTCGCAGAAGCTGGAATCATAGTCAATAGGGCAGTGATATCAGGGACAACTGGGAATTGTGGCACAACGATTTTGTTTACTTCTCTAAGATCAATCACAAATCTGTAAACGGGTGGCTGAGAAGGGTCAGTACGCTTCAAAACAGGCAGAACAGGACTATTGCAAACGTTTCCTCTTGTCTCTTCAATTACATCTTTTTCAATCAAATCATAAATGATCGCTAGCAATGCTTTTTCACCTTCACTAGATATTTTGTATTGGGGAATTCGTGGCATTTTAACATTGGCTTTCACTGTCACAACATATGGCGGTATTTCCAAAAGACCCACATCATTAGGACCAGTAGCCCAAAGAATATCCGGAAGAAGCGACAACTCTGTCGGAAGTTTATCCTTTGACAAATACATTGGGGAGACCACTTTCTTACCTAGTTTAAGTTGCACTCCTGAAGGAGAACAATACAATGTCGCATACAATCTTTTCAACAGATCCAATCATAACAAGTTTTCACCACAACCTGTTGTCAGAATAAGGGGTGCTTCTAATTCACAAGGTCCAACAGAAAGGGACATAGTACTAGATATCGGGTTCCTAACCGGGGCGCCAGAAAAACCTACTGAAACATTCATTTCGCCAGACAAAGGTGCGCCAGGGAGTTTAGAGTGCATAATAGAACTCTTTGTAGCACCAGTATCCAACAGAAAAGGTTCTGACACACCTGATGTAATCACCTCAACATAAGGTCCACTCTGATCCACTGGAACGGAAACAACTCCCTCTGTCTGCTATGGCTGTCCTAGCAATCATTACCTTCTATATTCTCATCTTCTGCATAGTAGTCATCAGCATAGTATTGAGGCGTCCTACCAGACGCGTTATTCTGCTGATCAAAACTATTCTTTGAATTCTGAGGTGGAAATGAGCGCGCGTTCTGGGGGAAATTTCCACGTCCTCTACCTCTAGGCGCTTGTGGAGTACCTCGACCTCGTGCCTAGAAACACCATTCATACGCTGTAGCAGAGCAGGGCAACTACTTTTAAAATGGCCCTCCTCTTTACAATATACACACTGATTAGGGCCTACAGGAAAGCGTTGTTGAGGATATTCGGTCCTTTGCATGTTTCTCTGAAACTGCTGAGGCTGCTGATAGTTACTCTGACCACCACGAGGCGGGTACGCCTGCTGTAAAAGAACCTTTGTTTTTAACTCTTTCGTTTTCTTGTCTGCTCTACCTTTCTCATCTTTGTCTTGATTTTCGTAATACTGGGCAGTAGCCAATATCTGTGCTGAAGAGGAAACGGCCCACAAACTTTCTGAATCTTTTAATTTCTTACACAACTCAGGAAGCAAATTATGCACAAACTTGTCAACGAACAACCGTTGACCACCTTCTGTACTCATATCTTGACCACTGTGGTCGATAAACGTTTCTTCGAACCTGGTGAAGAAATCAGACACGGTCTCATCTTTCTTCTGCTTACACGCAGACAATTTGTCCCAATTCACCCGCATCGCAGGCCTCAAAGTCTTCATGTAAGTAATGATCCTACCAGGGAGGTCTGCCACTAAGGGTTCGGGTTTAGCACCACCAACTTGTCTGCCATCAGCAGCAGCAATATTAACCCATGTATCACCTAACTCCTGATCATGATCCGCATGACGAATCTTTCCCCATAAAGGCTGTGAAACAACATTTACAAACAACATGTCTATATCCGCTAAATTCATAATGCATGAGCCTGTAGTCTGGGACAATTCCTTGTAATACCCTGTAGGATTTTTACGGGGGTCAGGTAAAGTCTGTTTAAGGGCCAAAACTTCAGCTCGCTTCCAAGGAACATGTACCCAAACACGCTGAAAGTGTGCCGGTATAGCTGGGGGAACATTATTCAGACCAGCCGCTACTTCTTCCTTCCATACTGGAGGAACCTCTCTCATGGGGTACTGTTTCCCTTTTCTTTTAACAGAAAGATCACGCTCAAACAACTGTTGGGAAATAGTTTCGCTCCTAAACGATAACAATGTCGCGACTGCTTTTTTAACATCTGAACCCACAATTGTGCCTTTCCCAAACTCGTACCGTACATGACATAACTCAGGCGGATTGGACTCCAAATCATTTTCCTCCAAATCCTCACAAAGGAAAGTACACATTTTCTCAAAAACGTATCTCTGTTTTGGTGCTTCCCACTGATGGAAGACATCCTTAACAGAATCTAGCTCATATCTTGTGGGGTCTGTAACCCATTTGTGTGCCAAATAATTCAATGTTTCCCGCTCTCTAGAGTCGGGCAGTTGACTACGCAACTGTTTGCTCGTTGAAACAGGGGTCATACTTGTTGCCCCAAAAAGAGGATACTGAAGACTAGCAACAGTGTTAGTCATTCTCTGTCGAACAGAAGGAGAAGTTGACGAAAGAACAGGAGTAAAAGCAGAGTGAGGCAAGGCAGATGCAGATGCAGACGTAGTAGCAGTAGGAATATCAGAAGAGGTAGTCGATGTAGTAGGCAAAGTTGTAAGAAGTACAGGGGGAGCAGGTAGCAAAGTCAGCGGCCCTTGAGGAGGCTGAGCCGTAGCAGTAGGAGCCAGCTGAAGAGGAGCTGGTGGTTGTGGAAGAACCTGGGGCACAATAACCGAGGTTGCACAACTAAAGGTTGCGGAGGTGCAGTAGCACTCTGCGCATAGGGGGGTGGCGAACTCAATAAGTGAGACATTAAAGGATCTTCCTCAAGTTGTTTTGCTGCATCTTGCTGAAGAGGCGGCAAAACTGGGTAACATTTATCGATCGCCATTTTACGTTGCCTGTGCAACTGTTCACTCGCTTGTTCTTCCTCATCATCTTTATATTGCATAGCAGCTTGCATTATTGAGATACCCTTTTCTCTTTTATTCTTTTTAGCTAGTTTAATTTCTTTCTGTTTGGCTTCCTTTCGCCATAGGCGGAAAGAGTCAAACATCGCCGGCCGGGCTTTCTTCTTAAAAAGTCTAACCTCTAGATTATCTAATATCTCTGTGTCAAAGCTACCATATTGGGGCCATTTTAGAACACCATCCTTTCTGGTGTATTGGATCCATACTTCATTATATGTGATTGGACCTACGCCATGTTTCACATAGAGCTCATAGGTTGGAGTTCCAATCGGAGGAACCGGACACGAATTCTCCAATCGGGAATCCTATTACAACCAAGACAAAACAAAGTTCCAAGTCTGCTAAGACCAGGCATCTTCGCTCTCTAATCTAGCTTCAAACTTCAAAGGATTATCGATTACGATAGTCTCGTAAATACACGAGTCCCTCGGCTTTGGTACTTGCAAGTTCCAAATCAAAGATCCCAAGGGGATACCCAAACTAAGAACCAAACTAAGGACTGGGAGACGCTCCACTTATACTTAACTGAGGTATCGATGACGTCACCAGAAGACTCGTCTATCGTTTCGCTCTACCAATCATCAAGGGTCCAAAACAGGGCGATAGTCAGGGCAGCAGTCCTTCGTAGCCGTCGGGAACGGGGAACCTCGCAGCAAAGACTTTCGGACCACGTCGACATGCAGGGGTCAATGAAGTGGCGGCCTTCCTCCAGAATTTTCACACGAAGCTCCTCACGAACCTCTGGTTTGGACCGGTACCGCTGATATCGCCCAACGTTGGGCGCCAACTGAAGTACTGGGTTTTTTGGAACCCAGCGGTGCCAGGGACACACCCTATGACTTCGGGTCCTTCCTGTTCCAGACTACAGAAACTCAGAGTCTTCTAGGTGAAGTCAAAGATAGCGTTTATTGGCTGCAACCAAGTAACAGGCATCCTAGAAGTACAACACGGTGTATCTTCTCAGGAGAATGCTCAATCTTACAAAGCCAGCCTTCTCTTTTTATACAAAATATTATGCTTCAGGCAAACATTCCTTATTTTACAGTTGACCATTCACATATTTTCAATACAAAGAAAAAGCAGAGTCATGATGACAAGCCCATATTTCAGTTTGTTCAGCCCACAATCAAGGCAAGGCCCCGTATTTTCATCAGATATCGACGAAGCCCCAATAAAAACGGACGCCTCCTCCTCGTAAAGTAAGTCATAAAGAAAGAAACAGAGGCAGGTGTGTGTAAGATTAGGAAGGGTTTGTGTGCGATGAAGGGTTTATGGCATGTTGTGCCTTGATAATATCTCGATCGGCCACTGGGAGAGGAACTGACCAGACAGGTTTTGCCTTGGGCAGTGGAGTCAGCTTGCCCAGGTCGTGCAGGAGTCAGCAAAGGTAAACGTGTCCTTCAGACTCGTTTTTGGCCTTAGTCCCCGGCCTATGTGAGGGCAACCACAAAATGGATGCCTTATACAAAATGGAACCCAAGGGTTCAGGACGGAGTCCCTAATTTAATGGTGACTTCGCCGCCCAAATATGACGAAAATTGGAGTATGTAGTGTACTCGTCATTCTCGGTCTGCTGATACCAAAATCGTCATGATACGACGATGTTTTTGACACAGGTCCAAAATTTTCAGTACCACATAATCAAGGGACGATAGAACTAAAGAGCTGACCAATGTTTTGGTGGCTGTCTCTATTTTGTGATTTAGTCCGTCAGCTCGCATCTGTCCGTCTACAAGCCATCGGGTTCGTAGTTTTACCTCTGCGACGCAACACTGGTATCTGTGTCTGTGTGAGATACCCTTTTCACGCTGCCTCTCCCTACATCAGCAGGTCGCGGCTATGCCTTTACAAGGCAGTGCTCCTGCTCAGAGCTCTGTGAGTCAGTCTGTCGGCACAATCCGCTACTCTACCGAAACACCACTGCACTATCCTAATCCTAAAACACTATTTCCAGCACAAACCTTCAAACACTACACTTCTGAAGATATGAGCCATATCAAAACGTTTGTTGTTGTAGATCGACCCTATTTCATGGTCTCTGAGGTATGCAGACAGAGCTTTGTTAACATTCTTCCTAGATTTTTCAATCTGAAGACAAAATTGGTTTGACCATTTCCACTTCTGCCTTTGGCATATATTGGAATATACAAAGACAGTTTGAGGGAAAAGCAACATCAGAAGGTGTACTTCATTACTTCATAAGCGTTTCCAAACCTACGACAGTCAATGTGCCTAGGTCGTTTCCACCACAGTGCACATTCATGAGGTCAGGGTGTTGGAGATGCAAAAAGGTTTTAACCAAAGGCAAGAATTGGTGCCACTTCAATTCTCTCTGTCCAAACCATTTAATGTCCACATTTTGTAAACCTAGGTCTAAGTCAATATGTCTCTGTTCTGCATACCTCTTGCACCAGAAAACACAGCTATCCTACGATCCACACTAGCATTTTGAAGGTCTGACTGGGAGGTATGGATAGTTGTCTGTAACTCATGCTGTCAGTTCGTAGAATAAGAGATATGTTTAAAGATGGGGAACTATTTTTTCCCATACAAAAGGATAACTGATTGAGAGATGAAAAGCATTGTTTTTTAAAAGTAGGGTGCACATTCGTTTTTGTGGAAAAGCATATTTGTGATTGGTTAAGAAAAAGCAGTTTGAACGTGGAGTACATATCATAGGATAAAAATTGCTCAACTCAACCACACCTGCTATTTGCATTTGGAAGGCTCTGTTCGAACTTAAAACAACCGTGAACTTTTAACCTGCAAGTGCCATTAAATGTTCGAGAAAATGTTGCAAAAAATATCATTAGGTTTAAAAAAAATTGATGAACTTTTAGCCTGCACATGTTGTAAAATGTGATAGAATACATTGCACTTCTGACTTCTATGTGTCCTTGAATATTAAAAAAACTGTTTATATGGAAAATTAAAAAAAAAACAACACAGAGAAGTTTTGCAAACTAAAAGAATCAAGGAACTATTGTAATTTGTTCTTTACATGTATTTATGTGTGGAGCAACAAAAAACAGACCCAACAGCACCAGGAAGAGGAACAAGCAGGGAGTGAGGGTACGGGGGCAGGTGGGCACAATGGCACACATGCACAATTAAGTACAACACAACTACAGACAAACCATGGCCAAAATGAAACACACCAACAAGGAGCACAAGTCACACAACCTGCCAACATCACACCACTGAACACGCCCAGAAGTGTAAAGCACACTGCATGAAAGGGAAAAGGGTGAACAAAACCTCACATGAAGGGACATCTCACACACAATGCAGCACACACACATAGAAAGCAGAGCACACCAACATCCAACACAATGTTGTCCAATCACAAACATTCGCACAATTGAACACAGGACTCAAATGCACTCGCCTGTGGCGGTAAAAGGTCCAAAAGTGTCAATACAAACCAGGCACATGAGAACGCATAAGTACAAACCCACAGTCCGGATAGGGTAGCAATTCACGTATGGCAGGCAGCCAGAGAGTACGTGACACACACATTGGCATACTAATGAAGACACAACACATTTGGAGACAAGTGAAAATGTGGAAACTTTATAAAAAAAGTGTGTGTCAGTATGACCAAAAGTAGTGCCACAATATGCAGAGAAATGCAGCAGCATGCTTGAATAAGGAATGTAGGAAAACGTCCATGTTCACCTCGGGGTAGTCCTTCACCCACACACGTCAGTGTCAAACAGCGTTGGTTGTCCACGCCTCGGACATGAATCGATGCCAATGCAGCATTGTGATTGTCGTCTTGGGACATATGACCAGCTGCACAATGTGCAATGATGTGGCGTGACACGTGGAATGTGGGACATCGAGTTGTGGTTGTAGGTACCTTGACACTTGTCCATGACGGGAGTGCAGCTGCGTAAGCCTCTATATCTAATGAGTAATGGTTGGCCACAATACTTGACTTGTCGTCGACGTAATCCATCAGTTGACAGGGACAGTTTGCTGACTCCAACCACTGTACTCAATGTGCACCTAAGCAGAATCGGGGAGTGGGTCGATTTGCTCACTGCATATTACGACATGTGCAATCTCCCAGGCCCAGTTCTCAACATACATGCCAAACACCCATGCATGCCATAAACGGCATCACCATGACACCCCTGGTCGTGGGCCAACTCGGGCGCTCACAACTTGTGTTTGGAGATATATATATATATGCTCGTGAACAAGGAAACGGAGATCCGAAACGCGTATAGGGATTGCCTATTGAATACATTTATTCTGGAAAGCAGTTGTTGTGCCGTGGTCTGTTGTTCTGTGGAGGTAACAGGAATACGACAGATTTGGTGGAATATATATATATATATATATCACATCTGTACTGTTTTGCACAAATTATTTATTGCTGCTATGCATTGTTTTTGCACATCCGTAAAAAATGCCCGTGAATCATTATTCCATGTTTACAGTCTAATATCATGCACGAAATCCACATGAATAGATAGACAGAATCTTCTCGGATTTAACTGGGTATAAAATGGCCAACATATTATATGCCATGGATTCTAGCCATTGTTGATCCTTATTTGGTTTAAACTACTGTTTAAATCATGACTCGGCTTGCCGGGCTGAATTGTGTGTAAATTGTATGTTTTTTAAAAAAAAATGCATTTTAAGCAGTAATAGTACAACATTTCATAATCAGATGGCCAATTGGTTCTTAAAGTTGAATTTATCATGAGGTACTGTGCATTTATTTATTATTTTTCTAAATAATACTTGGCAGAAGAGATACAAACATATAATATTGAAGAAATTCGTGTTTGTAAAGTCGAATGATAGAAGTCTGCCTTTTAGTTTTACTGTCATGTGACTGCACTTTGTAATCTGGGCGGATAGGTAGTAGCATTTAAAAATGGCGATTTTACACAGTGTCTCTATGTGAACAAGGGCTCTCGAGCTCGAAACGCGTCATCTGCCGTAGCTGTACTGGATGTAAAGGTTGAATAAACATCTTGCCTGAATGAAGTGGTCCGTTTCTCCTTCTTCGCCGCTGCAGTGGAAGTAGCAGGAGTTGCAGTCTTTGGATATATATCTATATATATATATATATCTATATCTATATCTCTCTCTATATATATATATATATATATATATAACCTACTGGCGGTCGCCAGTAGGTATATATAGTTAGGATTTTTTCTCTATGGGATTTTTGAAAATTCTATGTCTAATAACTTTGGCGTTTGTGGACGGAATTGGCTGAAATTTTCAGGAAAATGGCACATTTTGTTTCTGAGCAGCCCCTGAAAATTTTGGGGGGGTTCGTCAAGGGGGGGCCGAGAAAAAAGGGGGGTCCCAAAACGCGTTTTTCCCATGTTAATTTCCATAGGGCGGTTGGCCTCACTTTTAGCCCGAACGGCTGAATGGATTTGCACGAAACTTGGCAAAATTGTAGGGACTGGTAGCCCGATGTGCCTTTTGTAGGTCTCAATATATGTGCTCCAGTGGATTTTGAGAAATTAACGTTTAAAAAAAGATATATATCTGTAAGCGCGCTCTGGGCAGCGCTCCAGGACGCGTACTTTTCGCGCAACGGAGCTTTGTGAAGCGAAGCTGATTGGTTCTCTGGCGTCTGTCAACATTCCAAAAAGTCCGTAGCGGCCGCCATCTTGTCTCTCGGTAGGATCGAGAGACAAGAGGAGGCCAAAACAAAGGGGCAAATAACCATAAGGGGGCATAGTAGATCCTCCCTGACCCCCTAGGTTTAATGTGGAGGCTTTAAAACGGCCCCGCGGGGCAAAAAAAAAAAAAATTTTTTTTTTGTTTTTTTGCGTGGGTAGCGCCCGGTCCGGGAACCGGGAAGCTTTCTGGGCAGCGTACTGCAATGAAAAATGAATGATAGACTTTTCAAATACTGTTGTTAATTGATTGTTGGTTTTGTTGATTATTTTTTATTTTTTTTTATTTTTTAAGGATTGTTTATTGTGTTTAATAATTTATTAAACTTTCTAACGCGGCACGTCATATGACGCATTACGCGACAACGCAGGTCCAGAATATAGTCAAAATGTCTCCACCAACCAGCGGACGGCACACAACCCCTTTCAGCAGGCTAAATAGTTCTGTTAAATGACAACAGAAGGGACAGGCAACAAGAACCATCAGTCAAAGAGGGGAGGGCAAGTTCTTCTCTACCGGGTCACGTTGGAGCGCTACCGGAACTGATCGAATTGGTAGTCTACAGTGTTTCTGGATGTTTCAGACTGAAGCTGGCGTTAGCATGAGAGCACCACCATTTCGTAGCTCCGTCGTGGCCATTCCACGAGCAATCATGCTAGGCGCTCCCCACCAGAAGCCTGCGGGAGTCGGGGGCCCCCAAGACTTTTGTAGAATCTTCAAGGATGAGGGGACGCTTTCGAGAATGGAGCCCAAGCTCTAGCAGACAAGCGTCCGAGTTCCAAGGTGTCGCAGGCCCATTTTAGTGGACCACGCCCAAATCTGAAGAGATGGCCGCCATTTTGAGAGTCCTGTGGCAGCCGCCTATCGCTGCACCGCAAGAGCGGGAGCAACTCAAGTACATGGTGAGCGAGACGCTGTAGTCGAAAGAGCGGGCGGTAAACAGCTGAATAGCGGAAGAGGCACAGTGTAGCAAAAGCGGGCTGAATGGCAAATGAAACGGAAAAGGGGTGCCCCACTACAGCGTGTCTTTAGGTGAAACGGATTGTGGGACAAGGTGAAGAATGGAAGAGTCACCAAAAGGAAAAAAGTTCCGCTTGACCCCGGGAGCCGGCCACCTATGTCGGGGGCGATCTCAGGCCACACCAGGGCAACACGACTTGGGGAGGGGGCCGGAGCCAAGCGCCCCCTCCGAGTCCGCGACATGACACCGTCCCTCGGGGGCCTCCGTCAAGCGGTTCAGGGTGGCACCGCATCACAACAGCCCCCACTTACTTTAAGAATAGTGAAGATGAAGCAATTGCAAATAGGCTTCAGACAATGTTACAAGCACTCCTCAAAACTTTGAACTTTCAGAGTGCATGAGTTGGGACAGCGAGGGGTGATTTGGTTTCTCGGACTGTTTTTCTGGTCTCTCACCACTGGCATACTTTAACGTTTTCTTGTTTCTAGGACATTAATAGGTTTTATCATTACGTTATGTTATCGTTTCTTTGTTTGTTGTTTAATAAAAGTTCATGTTCATCAGTGGCCTACTGATTTTCGTTTTACTATTTTTTTCTTTCCAGGTTGTTTCATGGTAAAGTTTCTGTTAACAGGATACAGTGATCACTTCGTTATTATTGCATATGTCCTTTTCACTAGGGGTGCTCTCTGGTCGGGCCAGATGACGTATCTCTAGTAAATGGTCCGGGTGAAAAAGGTGCATCAATCAGTGGGGAGTAGATAGGCATGACAGATTACAACGGGGGAGAAAGGTCCGCATTACGTACCCTTTCACTACTTGCAAAGATTTTCCTACGTTTATTTGCAAACAGGGAATACCTCCAAAAAGAACTAATTCCCAAACAGTCAATGTTCGGACAATCAATCAATCAATGAGGAATGAAATAGGTACGACGTGTTAAAGGCTTGCGTTACCTACCCTTCACTATCTGCAAAGGGAGAGAGAATATTCCTATTCTTCCTCGTTTGCAGGTAGAGAAGATCCTTAAGAGAATTAACTTCGAACAATTCAATGCTCGATTGAAACAATCAACAAGGGGTACTGTGAACACAAATGAACGCCGCTTATGTACATACGCATTGCTATTTTCAACAGGTTGTTCCTAATGTTTCTATTTTAGCGAGGTCAAAAAGAGATCCCATTAGTGGCCTACTGATTTTGCTCGATTCCTTTTGTTTTTTTACACGATTTTTCGCTATCTGCAAAGACTAAACAGAGTATTGCGACTCTGTGCTTGTTTGTAAATAGAGAATGAACCAAAGAGAACAATCAATCAAATGGAGAGAGAAGCAGGCACGACGTATTACAAAGGGGGCAAAGGGCTGCGTTAACTACCCTTCACTATCTGCAAAGAGAGAGTACTCCTAATAGAAATGAGGGGTGGGGGGCAGTATTCAAAGCAGATCAGTGTGCATAAACACGAAAATGTTTTTACTTACCACGTACTTGACATTCGACAGCTTATGATATTTGCTATTAAAAAACCATTGAAATTCACTGAAAAAACCATAGGTTATAGACCATATATAGTTAGGAATTAGCATTTACAAAACCTTGAAAATTCACTGAAAAAACCATAGGTTATAGACCATATATAGTTAGGAATTAGCATTTAAAAAACCTTATTTTACTCACACAAAACCATTGAAATTCCATATATAGTTAGTTGCACTAACTATATATCGCGCACCCGCAATCCACTGCTGATCATGTCACATATTACATCATTCATGACATGGTCAGTGACATCACTGATGACATCACTGATGACATCTCAAATGACATCAATGACCACATCACTGATGATATCATTCATGTGACAATACAATGCATCTCCTCACGTTTTAATATAACCTCTGTTTCACCCAGTGTTAAATACAGAGTATAATTTTTGAAACCATTGACACACCAATACTAGTTACTACATACGTACTCACTGATTCCTACGTCTACACACACATTCACTCATTCACCCATACAATCATTCATACATACAATCACTCATCTTTACAACACTATCATATGCACTCATACACCTATACAGACACTTACACTCTGCCACTCATCCATGGAGTTACTCACACACCTAGTCAGTCCTGTAAAGAATCAATCACACTTCCATTTTCTTGTCTATACAGTTAAACATAGAGCACCTTACATTTTCAAACATACACTAACACATACTTACTTTCTTATACAATCATTGATACAAGTACACATTGATCGGCACAGAGTCACACACCTCCCAGCCAGCCACACACACACTCAGTCTCCTATACAAATACTTGGACAATCAATCAATAACCCATATAGTTAATCATATAGCTACTGATCAACACATGCAGCAGTTTACAGAACAACAGACATAATGATGCACAAATTAAGACAGTTTAGTCACTAACCCATGCACTCAGTGAGACACATTTAATCACTCACTCATACATTCAGTCATGCACCTACTAAATCCTTCGTCCAGACACTTATACATCTACTCATTCTTCAATATGTAAAACATATTTAAACTTTACAGAAACACACAGTCACTGGATGATGTCATCAGTGATCTCATCAGTGATGTCATTTGAGATGTCATCAGTGATGTCATCAGTGATGTCATTTGAGATGTCATCAGTGATGTCATCAGTGATGTCACTGACCATGTCATGAATGATGTAATATGTGACATGATCAGCAGTGGATTGCGGGTGCGCGATATATAGTTAGTGCAACTAACTATATATGGAATTTCAATGGTTTTGTGTGAGTAAAATAAGGTTTTTTAAATGCTAATTCCTAACTATATATGGTCTATAACCTATGGTTTTTTCAGTGAATATATATATAGATATATATATATCCCTGTTTCTCGGTTCCTCGTTACCGGGCAGATGCAGCGCTCTATGTCGGTTCGTGTTCCTTGCGGCAGAACCAAGCTGCTTTCAATGTAGACACAATTCACTCTTTGCAGAGTGAATAATCAGGACGAACTCGCGTACTCCGATTTTTTGCACTTTTTATTATCTTTGAACCTTCAGATAGATATTGTGGCAGGCAGACACAGACCTGTGATTTAGGCACATACAAAAAAGTTTTTACTCATGGTAGGCTTGTACCGGGCACAAATCCTGGCAGATGCAGCCTTCGGGGCCAAGATCTGATGGGTGCTCTTTGTGGGCAGTTGACACCTCTGGGCTAAAATCACAAGGGGTGCTCATCTGACAGGTGCATCCTCCTGGCTGGAATCAATCCTGGTTACACAGAACTCGGAGCTCTCCTCTTATTATTAAGAACATGGAACTGGAACTGTGGTGTCGTGGAACCCCCTTTTATACACATTTAACAAAGGGGGCATTTGGATCCACTGTCTAAGGTTATAGAACTATTTTGTGGTATTTCTCTTTCAAATGTCATTTTCTTGCTTTTTCTGTCGCACAATGTTTGTGGAAGGTGACTCTCACAGCAGAAGCATGGCCTGGTATCAAGCAGAAGTATCCAAAACAAGGGCTTAATGAAGTGTGAGATCTCTGCACCTGGTTGTCATCAGCTTTCCTGAAGCAGTCAACTGGAACAGAAAAAGGGCTGCAAAGCCCAAGAAGTTCCTTACCTTGAACTATGGAAAATGCAGTCCCAAGGAATTTTGCTATCAACATACTCATTGAAGTTCCAAAGGCAGCCTCATCTCCATCCTCCCTCCTTCGTTGTCTGTATCTGAACCCAGGAATGCAGTCAATACACTTCCACTGTCTGAGGAATTTGTGTCAACCTCCATCCTGTGCCATGCTACACTAGGGTCATCTAAAATGGGCTCCACTGGTGCTAGTACCCAGACCAACATATGTACACACTCGACATGCACGTGGAATGTCAACACAAGGCTGTGGGGTTCACATAACAGCGGAAAGTGACATGAGAAGGGTGTCAGGAGTAGGCCGATCACAAACCCCAAGGCATTCTGCTAGACGCCATGCTCCCTAAAAATATGCACAAAGAAGAGACAAAGGTAACCAAGTGGTTAAAGCTTTCATCGTCTCCTCTCCCATACAGACCGAATCAGGCCCGCTCTCTACGAGAGCCTATCAACTGCCCTGGAGGCCGGGAAAAGGGAGAGCCCGCAAGAACAGAGGAGGAGTATTGAGGAAGAAGCAGGAAGTAGCAGAGGAGCTGAGGAATCGGAACGGAGAAGCCAAGAGACCAGCCGGCGTCGTGAGAAAGTGGAGGACGGCCCGATGTCAAGGAAGGAAGCAGAGGAAACTGCTGCCGAGGAAAATGCCGCAGAGGTCTGGAGTGAAGACTGGTGGATGCCCCTGGGAGCACCTGTTTGCCACTGCAGCTCTGTAGAGTTGAGGCTTCGGCGGTAAGTGACCGGGACAAAGTTGGGGTGAATGTCAGGGATTACCGGATAGAGACAGTGGAATCCCAGGGAGGGGAGCGTGTGTAAATAGAAGTAAGCGGGTGGAATGGGATGAGCTGAGAATACCCGCAGAGCACCAAGATAGGTACAATATTGGTTGTATTGCATCATTTTTTTTTAACGTGGCCCAGACATGTTCTTAGAGGCGGCATAAGTGCTAAGCAGGAGTAGGCCACCCTAGTGCTTGAGTAGTGACTTGAGAGTCTGGCATTATTTTTTCTATTTCCTTAGAATAACGTAGTGAGGAATGAGCTGAAGGAGTCATCCTCAGTCCTTCCACTAGTGTGTCCTTGCTTTTCTTGTCTTTGTTTTGTATCTTCTTCACCTCACCCTCACACAGAGCACTAAATCAGCAAAACCGGTCCTCACACGTTTTATCACTGGGTGTGGGTGATGGTTAACACTATAAGGGGAAAGTAGGTTCAAAACACTTACCGCCCCTATTCTCTTTCTTTTTTAGCCTCCTGGGGAAGCCACACATCGAGTAAAGACCATCCGGCTAAGAAGAAGAGACGAGCCTGTCACTGAGATTTTATGTTCATCCTCTCATAGTTATGTTGAGATTTATCACTACCTAATAAACAAGCCAAAATTGAATAACCGTATATGGCCTCCTGGCTTCTGTTTCCGCTCATCCCTTCAACAAAGGGTCAGTAAAATTTCCTCTTCCCGATACAGAGAAAAAAGTCTGGTCACATTACTGAGCCACAAAAACTCAGTACTTGGAAGCAGCACTTTACGTGATTCGTCCAACGTATGAATTGCAGTATTATGCCCATTCTGATGGACCACCTCGTGCACCCATTACCACATTACTAGAAACTGCGCCAGGTCTTTCGACACATGCTCAATTAGTGCGATACTAGGACCAAAATAAAAAGTCAGGTTACTTGTTTCATATGCAGTTGGGCAATCAGGGCAGGGGAAAACACCTTTTAACCATTTGGAGGATATTTCTGTCTCAACAGAATCTTTGAAGGGAAATTGGTGATTTACACTTACTGAAGTAATTATTTGCTTGAAAAGAAGACTGTATTACCGTTCTGTAAGAAAGCATATCCAGAATCCAGTTTTGAATGACCACACTATGATTACGAGTTTAGCGCAACGGCGCCGACTCAATGCCGGCTCCGCTGCGACAAACCCATGCAAGGTTTACTGACTGGATCACAAGTTGAACTTGTGTTACACTAGTTCAACGTGCGATACGGTCAGTGGTCCTTTGCCTTTTCCATGGAAAACAGGCACCACAATGGGAACGGCAAAACAATTCCAGCACGTCCATGTTTTGCTAGAACTTCGTGGCAATAAAGACAGGGAGCCACATGTTTTGCCCCCCTGAAGGGCAGGGCGGCCATGGGGTCCTGTAGGGCCCCCTATGTTCCTGCACTACCAGCCTTTTCATGGCGGGACTCCACCATGAAAAGGCTGGCAGTCCAGGAACTCGTAAAATGCTGAGCGGGGCTGCGCTAGTCCCCGCTCAGCATATTGCATTGTGGTGCTTCTGCACCACCACCATTGAAGACTTTTCCCTGGCACAGCCAGCGGTTCACTGCTCCTACGACTTTAACAGTCATAATACAGCAGACTAATGACCACCTGCAGACTCAGGCCCAAAGCTTTCTTTCTGTAGCTCCTTTTGTTCAAAATAAACCTCTGGTAATTTTCATCATTCTCGTTTTGCATGACAAGAGTGCAAAATGCAATTGTTTTTGGCTCCTTGTGAAATCCGTAGGATTCCACTTTATCAGCTCCCTCGCCTTGTGACAGTAAATTTTCCACAAAATATTTATCATTCTGTCCACTGTACTGTTCTGCACCACCTGATAGCCCTCATTCAGTAACAACCAATAATGTACAGCCTTACACTGGTAATTACATTTATTTAATTATTTTTTTGTTTACATTTTTGTCAAGTACTACTAACCATCCTTGGTGGTCCCAGAGTGCTTTGGAAAATGGGCACATACAGCGATTTGCTGACAGTAACATAATTCTTTGTAGAGCCAAGTGGGGAAAAACTGGATACATCAATCAGAAAGTATGGGGTGCAATGGGGATGTCAGGCTTTGAATATATCCTAAAAGATGACAAAGCCTTAAAGAAACATAAGTCCCGGAAATCAATATTGAAGAGTGCATGCTAGGTTAGGAAGACAGGGTGAGCAAAAATGACTTTACGAGGACTTGTTGATCCAATAACGACTCACAATTCAAGGGAATATGGATTACTTTTCACAATCATTTTCCAAATGGCAGTGCAGCATTGCTTTGTGAGGGCAGGGTTCCTTTCTGCCCTCATGTCAAGAATGTACCATGCAGTGGAAGAGTTGCCATTAGCGGCTAAGCTGCGACTTTGGAACCTGGGGACCTAGGTTTTTCTCTAGTTTAGTACATGACTGTATAGGTTTGTGATTTCAGTCTAACTACTTTCTTTCCCTGTGACTTAAACAGCAAATATGTCTGAAATGTAATGCATTGCAAACATTTTTAATGTAATTACGCAATATAAATGTGTACATTTTCAAATGAGGTACAGCGCTCAGATGCTACCCAGGTAGGCTCCTGCTTTGTAAATGACAATAAATAGCCCCTGTAGCACAGATCCCAGAAAACAGGAATTACTTTCACCACTAAGTACGCGAAGGGTAGTACTGTAGTGCAATAGTCTTCTGCCAAGATGATAACGTGTCCAATATCCTTTGCACCACATATCAGAGAAGACAGGATTCTTTCTGCTTCTCACTTTACTTCACTTTAAAGGCAATATTATACTTTTGTAACACTCCGTTAGCATGGCTGTGACGTGGGTCCCAAGGCCTATTCACTGTCCATTCCTTGAACAGGGGTTCCTTTTTACACTAATCATGTAAAGGGCAGTGCTGTACAGAAGTGCTCTGGTATTACTTTGTAATATGTCTAAACATCAAGAAGACAGATACTACTTTTGCACTCATCATATAAAGGACAGTTCTTTAGTGTTGTGGACTGTCCTACCATATTGATTACATGGGCCTACAGCCTTTATTCTGTTAATCTCGATCCAGGATTTCCTCTCTGTAAGTCTTTATTTAAAGTGCAATACTGTGCAGATGCAGTACTGGGCTTCCATATGATACAACTGGCACATTAACCTTTCCATCACGCATCCCAGAGGACATGATTCCTTGTGCAGCTATTACATAAAGCGTTGTTCTATACTACACTTTGCTTCTATGTGATCATTTATACTCAATGGAAAAAGGACAGGCCCCTGCTAATGTGCTATTCACAAGGAGCAGTATGTTATGCAATAAAGGACATAACATTTAATTTCAGCAAAAAATGTAACATTTACTTTATTTTAGTTTATCACAACCATGTACACTTTCTTTTATAACATTGAAAACAAGAATCTATTTCAATTTGCCTTAATAATACAACCCATCCATCCATCCAGAATGTCTTATCATTTTCATTTTATTACAAAAATGGAAATCAACTTATTCTGGACCACCTTCTCTTCAGAACTTAAAGCGCTGGTATTTGCTATTTTATGACCAGGCTGTACCTGACAAAAATGGCCTCAATGCAATTCTATCAGGTGCATCCTATAACTCAAATCCAGTATCAAGTGCTTCTGGAATCAATGTTAGGGCTTTTTCAAGGGACACAAAGGCATCCAGAGGTTACTGGGCCATAATTGTATCAGTTGAGGTCATTTACCACTGGTGCCTAGGGTTCCCCATACCACTGTCATCCCAAATTGAAAACCAAGCTCACCTCTTCAGCACTTGACTATAAAAATAGCAAGGCAGAGTAGTGCAAGGTTCTCCCAGGGAGGTGATGTGGGTTGGAAATCCACCACTCAGTAACACACACAGTAGCACTCAGTAAATCATTGTCCATTCACTGTTCTTACTTTTCCTGTTCAAAATATTTTTTATTGAATTTATGATAAAACAGAAGACCAAACAAAAAGAGCACAGATAGGGTACATAGCAATTTACAGCATTTAATAAATATAATGCATTGTTCCTATACTTCGATAACTATAATGTAATAGTAAGTAAAATACATTAAAAACTAAAAGAGGAGGGGCAATGGCTAGTTTGGGCATGTATATTATAACAGAGCTACATTATAAAATATAACGAACTTTACTTATTATTTAATATAAAATATTAATGATATATCGCTATATAATTGTTAATTGGTTTCCAAACCAACTGTTAAGAAGATGTGTTGTAAACAACACCCAACATATTCAAATCTGCTCCTTTACTGGTAAAAATTATCCATGACCACCACTTATGAAGTGACAATAATGAAGCCTTTTTCCAATTGGCAGGAACTGATTTTCGAGCAGTAGATAGTAAGAAATCAAAGAGCTTGTTGTTAGAATCTGACAGTTTAGTTGGAAATAAAATTGATTTACAAATCAACATATTATATGAGAGTTTATCCAATATATGAAAAATGATTATAATAACATCCCAAACCTCATTCCAAAATTTAAAGAGAGTATTACATTCGAAAAGCATATGTTTTAACAAACCTGGAACCAATTTACAGTGCGAACAATTAGGTGAATTTAGTAGCTTTGCATTATACATTTTTAACGGAGTCCATAAACAATTAAATAGTATGAAAGAATTAATTTGATATAAAGGGATGTATGACGTTACATCACGAACTTTTACAACGCACACCGTTACAACGCAATTTTTACAACGCAGATACATTTACAACGAATGCTTTTACAACGCATGACATTACATAGCAGATGCTATTACAACGCATGCCATTACAACGTAAGTATAGGTAAGTATATTTAAAAAAAAATATGTAATTTATTAAAATTTAATTAATTTAATAAATTAAATTATTTTTTAATAATTAATTTGTAAATACATATACTTTAAAAAATAGTTTATTTTAAAAAGAACAATTATTATTAAAGAACTAATATTAAAAAATAATACAATTATTAAAATTAATTATTTAAATTATTTAAAATTATTTATTTAAAAACTGAACCCTAAAAATACCCGTTACCCTGAACCCTTAAAATACCCATGTACCCCACATCCCATACCTAGCCCTGAAACCTAAAAATACCCCTGTACCCCAAAACCCATACCTAGCCCTGAAACCTAAAAATACCCCTATACCCCAAAACCCAAACCTAGCCCTGAAACCTAAAAATACCCCTGTACCCCAAAACCCATACCTAGCCCTGAAACCTAAAAATACCCCTGTACCCCAAAACCCAAACCTAGCCCTGAAACCTAAAAATACCCCTGTACCCCAAAACCCATACCTAGCCCTGAAACCTAAAAATACCCCTGTACCCCAAAACCCAAACCTAGCCCTGAAACCAAAAAATACCCCTGTACCCCAAAACCCAAACCTAGCCCTGAAACCTAAAAATACCCCTGTACCCCAAAACCCAAACCTAGCCCTGAAACCTAAAAATACCCCTGTACCCCAAAACCCAAACCAAGCCCTGAAACCTAAAAATACCCCTGGACCCCAAAACCCAAACCTAACCCTGAAACCTAAAAATACCCCTGTACCCCAAAACCCATACCTAGCCCTGAAACCTAAAAATACCCCTGTACCCCAAAACCCAAACCTAACCCCGAAACCTAAAAATACCCTTGTACTCCAAAACCCATATGTAGCCCTGAAACCTAAAAATACCCCTGTACCCCAAAACCCATACCTAGCCCTGAAACCTAAAAATACCCCTGTACCCCAAAACCCAAACCTAGCCCTGAAACCTAAAAATACCCCTGTACCCCAAAACCCAAACCTAGCCCTGAAACCTAAAAATACCCCTGTACCCCAAAACCCAAACCTAACCCTGAAACCTAAAAATACCCCTGTACCCCAAAACCCATACCTAGCCCTGAAACCTAAAAATACCCCTGCACCCCAAAACCCATACCTAGCCCTGAAACCTAAAAATACCCCTGTACCCCAAAACCCAAACCTAGCCCTGAAACCTAAAAATACCCCTGTACCCCATAACCCAAAACTAAATATATTCTATTACTTAAACGAATTTATCTAGTTAACATTTAAATAAAATATATTTAAAGAAATGCTATACTTACCAATACTTACGTTGTAATGGCATGCGTTGTAATAGCATCTGCTATGTAATGTCATGCGTTGTAAAGGCATGCGTTGTAATGGATCCTGCGTTGTAATGGTGTGCGTTGTAACGGTGTGCGTTGTAATAGTTGCGTTGTAAGGGTTGTTTCCCGATATAAAGATATGGGTAATCATCCAGATACACTATTTACCCATATTTTCTTCCATATGTCTTGAGAAAAATATACATTAAGTTTATTTTTGAAAAGAGAAGAAATAAAATCAATGTTATTTTTCGTCAAAATTATTCAATTTTGTATAATACAATGACACAGCATGAAAGGAAGTAGCTATTCTTTGAATATACTTCTCTAAATTTGACACATTTTCCATTGGAAAATTGTTGAGAAATGAATCAAGAATAGAATTACATAAAAATGTATGTTTAGAAATATCTGATGGAGGTAAGGTACATTTTTGTTGCAGTTCTTCAAAATATAAAAAAGTATTATTACAGTATATATATTAAATAAAAAATACCTGCTTTTATGCAAGATTGCCAACATTGTATATTTTGATTAAGTTTAATAACAGGACTAAACCATAAGGATATATTTAAGGTATGATAAATAGGTGTTTGAAAAAGAGAATCTAAATCTTGCAATATTAATTTTGTAGATTTTACTATTGCAGATCTTTATTTTAAAGAGTTAGAAAAGGACATGGTAATTAACGCAGGCAACGGAAACAGTGAGATCAACTTTTTTCAATGAGAATCCTGGAAGGTGTATTGGGAGACTCTGTATTAGTGAACCAAAATGTCTTTTGTTTTAAAATAAATGCTTTATGATAGTTAAAAACATTTGTTAAACCAAAACCACAATTACATTTTGCAATTTTCAATTTTCTATAGCTTATATGGGGTGTTATATTTTTTCAAATGAATTTTGATATTAGAGTTTCTAAAGATTTATAAAACTTAAGTGGATGTTGAGTAGGTATCATAGATAACAGATAAAATATTTTTGAAGCAAAAACCATTTTAACAGAGTACATTTTCCTCCACCAGGATAAGTATAAAGCAGACTACTTATGAATTTTGTCATTAATATGGTTAAGAATATATTCACAATTTAATGTAATTGATTGGTTAAAAGTATGAGAGAATAAAATACTTGGGGCCATATGTATCATTGAAATTCGCATTCGCAAAGGCCAAAATTCGCAGAATTTCGGCCTTTGCGAATGCGAATTCGCAAAATGATATGTATGAAGGAAATCCCAATGCAAAATAAGGAATTGCAAAATGTGCGATTCCTTATTTTGCGATTGCATTTAAGGAATCGCAAATTTTGTGATTCCTTAAATGCAATGTAAGAAGACAAAAAAATTAGCTAAATGGCCTTAAGGAATCACAAATTGCCACCAACTTGCGAATTCCTTGAAAAATGCACATTTTTGCATTTTTCAAAGTGCCATGTGAGGCACATACATGCCCTTAAGGCATGTATGTGCACCACATGTGTACCTATGCTTATTTCAGGGGTGCAACAGGGTGTCCTTTGGACACCCCTGCACCCTTGAAATTATTCTCAATTTGCGATTAGCAAATTGCGAATCGCAAATTGAGAGAAAATTCCCATTCCTTCCTATGTGCCTCCTGGCCCATAGAAATGAATGGGAAAGTATTCCTTAATTGCGAATTCGCAATTTGCGAATTCGCAATTAAGGAATATGAAGAAATCGCCAAGAAATTTCATTTTTCTTGATACATACCATTTTGCGATTCTGAAATAGCGATTTCTTAAAAATCGCTATTAAAAAATCGCAAAATGGTTCCTTGATACATATGGCCCTTAGATATTTAGGTTTTTGGGGAGCACATCAAGGGTACACAACATATTTAAGGGAAAAAATTCAGTCTTGTTAGTATTTATAGTATAACCCAAAATTTGGGAATATGTTTGAATTAAATTTAATAGGGGAGAAATGGAAGAATCAGGATTACAAATATATAATAATACATCATCAGTGTAAGCTGGGGTTTTTACAGTAACATCATTGATAGTAATACATTTTATATCTATGCACTGTCTGATGGCAATGAGTAAAAGTTCAATATCAATGAGAAAGAGTAAAGGTGACAAGGGACAACCTTGACGAGTGCCTCTAAAAAGGAAAACATTTTTAGACAGTTGACCATTAATGAAAAGTCTAGCAGATGGGCCAGAATAGAGTGTAGAAATCATACAATAAAAGGAATGGCGAAAATTAAATGCAGTTAAAGTACGAAAAAGATACTGTCAATGTACTTTGTCAAACCCTTTTTCAGCATCTAATGCAAGGACACCAGCAGAAAGATGCAAAGATGACACAGCTTCAATAACAT
The DNA here is from genome assembly GCF_964261635.1 of Lissotriton helveticus. Lineage (NCBI taxonomy): Eukaryota > Metazoa > Chordata > Amphibia > Caudata > Salamandridae > Lissotriton > Lissotriton helveticus. The sequence goes on along the minus strand of NC_136070.1, from coordinate 500,758,051 downwards.
GAAATAATGAACTAGTGTTATTTACAGAATGTCTAAATTTCATGAAACCGTTTTGATCAATGTGAATAATTGTATCAAGCACAGAAGCCAATCTGATTGCAAGAATTTTTGAATAAAGCTTACAATCTTGGTTAATTAAAGAAATAGGGTGGTAATTTGAAACAATAGTTGGGTCTTTATTAGGTTTTGGAAGTACGACAATCAAAGCATCAGTAAAGGAACCTGAAGTAGATCCTGAATTACTAAAGTGAGAAAGTGTTTTAAGTAAATGAGGTAGTAGGTAATGAGAACATTCTTTATAAAATTCAGCAGGAATACCATCTGGTCCAGGTGATTTACCCAGTTTAAGAGATTTAATAGCTAAATTAATTTCTTCTAAGGAAATTGGTACATCCAATTTTTCTTTCACGGACTGGGTAAATTTTAGGCAAGCCAAAAGATTGCAAAAAGTTATCAAAACTGGGTATATCTGAAGCCGGGAGATTACTATACATTTGAATAGTAAATCAAAAATGAATTAACAATTTCACTATGGAATAATGCCAATTTACCATTGGAGGCATGGATATGGAGCATTCATTTGGAGTTTATCTTTTTTAATATGTAAATAGTTGGCTAAAAGTGTCAAGGTGTATTAACTTTGAAATTAAATTTAGCCGTATTATTTGAAATTTGTATACCAGCTCTCTTACTTAACTGTGAGCTGAACTCATACTTAAATTTCTGCAACTGCATTTTATATTTATTGTTTGATGAAATAAAGAGCCGTTCGTTTTTTGTTATGTTTTTAGCTAATTCTTTTAAGTTTAGTGTTAAAAGCTTTAATATCATATGCCATAATTGATATTGTTGCCCCTCTGACATATGCTTTAAATGCGTTCCAGTGATTTACAAGTGAAGTAGATCATTCTGGGTTGAAAAAAAATAATCATGAATTGCTGATAAAAGTTTAGATGTATTATTTTTATTAAGAACAATATTCTAATTCAAACACCAGCGGGAGTGGGATTGTTGAATGGAACTAATTTGTAAAACACATGAAATTAGTGCATGATCTGACATATCAATATTATGAATTATAGGATCAGACAATGATTGAATTAGTGAACGAGAAATTAACAAATAGCCAATTTGATAGTAAGAATTATAAGAGTTAGAGAAAAATGTAAACTGTTTCTTTTTTGGGTGGTGCAGTTGCCAAATATCTACCAATTTGACTTGTTACCTGTAAGGAGCGTTGCTGGGTGTTGTGCCTTTACTCCTCGCGGTACCCGCTTCGTGGGTCCCGCATCGTTTCTTCATCGTTTGTTGTGGGCGAGGGCAAGGACAGCGGGGCTGCGAGTAAACAAACCGGGACTCACTTTCCCAGGAGTCCCGGTTAATCAGTGCCTGAAACCACCTGGCGTGCTCTCCCCAACTGCCCCGCCCAACTGGACTCCACTCCACAAAAGCACCAGGATTTCAACAGTGCGTGGGACGCCTTCCTAAATTGACTTGTTACCTGTAAGGAGCGTTGCTGGGTGTTGTGCCTTTACTCCTCGCGGTACCCGCTTCGCGGGTCCCGCATCGTTTCTTCATCGTTTGTTGAGGGCAAGGACAGCGGGGCTGCGAGTAAACAAACCGGGACTCACTTTCCCAGGAGTCCCGGTTAATCAGCGCCTGAAACCACCTGGCGTGCTCTCCCCAACTGCCCCGCCCAACTGGACTCCACTCCACAAAAGCACCAGGATTTCAACAGTGCATGGGACGCCTTCCTAAATTGACTTGTTACCTGTAAGGAGCGTTGCTGGGTGTTGTGCCTTTACTCCTCGCGGTACCCGCTTCGCGGGTCCCGCATCGTTTCTTCATCGTTTGTTGTGGGCGAGGGCAAGGACAGCGGGGCTGCGAGTAAACAAACAGGGACTCACTTTCCCAGGAGTCCCGGTTAATCAGCGCCTGAAACCACCTGGCGTGCTCTCCCCAACTGCCCCGCCCAACTGGACTCCACCCCGTACAACTGGCCCTTCATAAACAAGCCACCTTTACCGCAGCGCGGTAGCACGCGGGAGCGCCCGGGGCTAAGCCCGGGCAAAGGGCGGGCCCTCTGTGGCCCTCAGAGACCTAAGGAGACTGGACTGGGCATAACCATAACCATAACCATTTATGGGAAAACCATACCTATACTTCCGAAACGGTAGACCTGGAATAACCTCATCGCCTGGACCCTCCATGACCATACAATTTAAGAATTATACCTTAGCAGGGAACTACTTCAGAACAGATAGACAAAGAAGTCGGAAGACCCGCAACGATAAGCCGACATGGATGGAAGATACCGAAGTATGACCAGACCCAATGCAAGAAGTATTGATTACCCATCTAACCTATCCAAAAATGCTGCAAAAAAATTCAAACATAACACCTTAAGAAAAAATCCGGACACCTTATTCGTTGACCCTTATTTTGATAGAGATAAGGGCGCTATGATGAATGATCTGATATTCTACACTGGCAAAACGGCAAAATGGCGTAATGCCTTGACTAAAACGCTATTCACGAAAGCTATAAAAAACATACCACATGGCACTAAAATAACGATCTCACTAACCAAAAGAAGCAATACTGATCTTTACATTACTCTATATAAAACGGGAATAGTTCTGATACAAGCAGCTAACAGAGAACTCGAGAAATTTAAGATAACTTTCAAAACCCTGAAGGAATCCATTGAAGATACAAGCCACCAACAACACATGACCCCACCAGTTGTCACTCCCGACCCCAACGACCCTATCACCTTTAACTCGAACCAATCGGGCGTCCAGGGCAATCTAACAGCTAATTCCAGAGATGTCACTGGATTTGGAAGTGCACTACCAGAGATTATGATAGAAGGGATCACAGAGTCTACCAACATTGGTAACAGAATGAAGAATCCGGCCCTAAGCGAAGAGCAGATGTTGCCAGCTCAAAGCGCCCCCACGCCTGAAGTGACTACCTCAGCTCCAAGAAAAACTCCCGATGAAGATAACCACGCCCTTCCACATCAACCTGGGAATGTGAGTCTTGAATATCACAGTGCCTTACCCATAGATTCACCCCCTACACCACTCAACCTAGGGAATAATGAGCACACCTGCAATAGAGTCAATAATGCCAACGAAATGAAGGACAAAAAAGAAAGATCTGTGGTAAGGAGAACGAACCAATTATGGAGGAAAACAAAATGTAGAACACAGACAAGCAGGGCTACTGCAATAAAGATAACCTCACGAATTCAGAATGAAGTTAAGGAGCTCCAGAACCTAGTAGGTAACTTGGTACAAGTCTCGTCGAAATTCTCACAGACAATTGAGAAAATATGGGAGATGACGTTAGGAACCCACGCTAAAGTTTCTCACATCCAGAATGTTGTACTCAGGCCCAACAGACTAAACAGAACCGATCCTTTATCAAATGAAGAAGCCTCGGCCTTACTCAGATCTTATGAACAACCGGTCCATGGAAGAGAGGAGAGTATCAAATTAGTACCTATTGACTCCAACAGATCGTCCAGAAAGAATGACAGGAAAGCTATCCACAACAACCTACGACACATCCAGGTAACGGCAACTGAATCTGATCATGGCAACGTCCCGAACTCACACGAACCCCTGAAATGCCTGCTATTAAACTGTCGTTCGGCAACGAAACATGCATCTGATATAGCTGCTCTCATCATTAACAAGCAAATAGACCTGGCCTTCCTTACTGAAACTTGGCTCAGTGAATCATCTTCACCTAATTTAGATCTCCTAGTTCCTCCTCAATATAACATTGTCAGATTAGACAGGCCTAAGAAAGTGGGAGGAGGTATAGCTTGCATCCATAGGTCTGAGATTGAGGTCAGCCAATTCCAATCTGACCCCCTGGAGTCTTGTGAATACCTTGGTCTTAATATAAGATCAGCAAACAACCAAAGATGCAACATGCATGCGTTCTACCACCCTCCTGGAGATAACGCAAAGTTCTCAGAGCAACTCATGGAGATCATAACAACCAACTCTAACCCTGATGCCCTCAATATATTCCTTGGTGACTTTAACCTCCACTGGGAGGACGACAATGACAAACTAGTTAACTCACTTAAAGACTTCCTCATCGAGCTAAACCTTACACAAGCTTGCACATATCCCACTCACTCACAAGGAGGGATCTTAGACTGGATTATTTCAAGGAATAAAGGGACTTCAATTCTCGCTATTGACCCGTGTGATTGGTCCGATCATCACGCCATAACTTTTGCAGTAACCACAATGAAAAAGGGCAGGACCATACAACCCCGCAAGGCCAAAAAATTGGTCCGAGACACAAAAGAGGCTAATATTGAACTATTGCTGGAAAGATGTGAGAAAGTCTTGAAGCCACCAAACAACAGACTGAATGTCAGCGAGTTAACGGAGCACTACCTAACCTCAATAGGAAATATCGTCAATGACACCATGCCACAGACACTGAAAAGAGTATCCGAGAAACCCAAAAATCCTTGGTTCAGTGAGTCACTAAATGAGGACAGGCGCAAATTGAGAATGGTCGAAAGGAAATGGAGGCAACATCCCTCCTCTCCCGAGCTCATTGCCCTCAGGAATACCAGAAGCCAATATAACAAGAAGATAATTAAATCCAAAAAAGATTTTATAAAAGCCGAACTTGACAATGCCTCAAACAGACCTCGGAAACTCTTTGAGATTTTAAAACAACAGTCGAATAAGCTAGCTAAAACAGTTCACGAGAACCCAAAAACTCCCTTAAGTTGTGAGGAATTCTCTACATTTTTCACGGAAAAAACCAAACTGCTTGAAGTGGAACTCTCAACTGCCGCAACTAACATCTCAACCCTTACCTCACCTACAAAAGAGGCCAATGAGCCAACAGAAAGTCCCCAAACAAAAAATAAGGCAAAGTGGGACACATTCGATCTCTATGACCAAGATAAGATCACCAAAACGCTAATGGAAATAAGACCGAACAACCACTATCTAGACCCTCTACCGGGAAAGTGCGTAAGAGTAATCAGCCATACCCTAGTTCCGATCTGGACTGAGATAATAAATGCCTCACTTACCCAAGGGACACTGCCCGACTGCCTAAAAACTGGTCAGGTTGTGCCCATCATCAAAAAACCTACAGCGGATGTAACTGACCCGAACAATTATCGACCAGTGACCAACATACCTTTATTGGCCAAAATTATCGAGAAATGCGTACAAGGCCAACTGAGTCAACACATCGCTAAGTTCTCATTACTAGATGATTGCCAATCTAGATTCAGAGCTGGGCATAGTACTGAAACTGCGATCCTGCACATCGTGGACGACGCCCTACAAGCCCTAGACAGAAATCAAGCATGCCTACTGATTCTCCTAGACCTGTCATCTGCATTTGACACGGTAAATCATGAAATGCTGATGACCAGGCTACAAGAAAGGATGGGCTTGTCGGGAAATGTGCTGAATTGGTTTAGATCTTTCTTGCAGAATAGGACCCAGCGTTTCCTGGTCAATCAAACGACCTCTTCCCCTTGTCCTACTGCCGTCGGGGTCCCACAAGGTTCAACATTATCACCAGATCTATTCAACCTATATGTTGAACCTCTCACGGAGATCTTGCGGGGATCACAGATACCCTATCACATGTATGCAGACGACACGCAAATATACATAAAGATCGCCTCCCGTGATGACATTGACCTAATGAACAAGACACTAAAGAGAGCCCTACAGTGGTTAACCTCGAACCATCTGAAACTAAATGCCCATAAAACAGAATTCCTGTTAATCTCACCGACAAAGAACCGTCTTGAGGTAAAGGAACTGACGAAACTGGTGACAGCACTGAACTGCACCCCGACCCTAGTTAAGACAGCAAAGTCACTTGGAATTACCTTGGATGAGAACCTTGACATGAAAGACCACATAAACTCGATGGCCAAGGGTGCCCGCTTCCATCTGAACTATCTAAGAAAATTGAAACCATACATCTCAAAGACTGACCTAAAACTGGCTGTACAATCCCTAGTTATTTCGAGGATTGAATACGGTTGCACTACGTTAGCGGGTCTACCCAAAACATCCATAGCACCGCTAAAAGCCTGTCTCAATGCAGCGGCAAGACTGATCACGGGATCGAGGAAATTCGACCACATATCTCCTCACCTGAAGACACTAAACTGGCTACCCTATGAAGCCAGAATTCAAATGAAGATTGCTTGTATTACCCACAGAGCAGTTCACTACAACATGCCGAGATACCTTGCCAAGAAAATCAAGCTATCGGGAAGCAACAGACCAACGAGAAGCGCTAAAGAACTGCTATTGAGGCCAGCCTTTTTCCGTAAGAAAAAGACCTACAACCGAGCGTTCTCAGGAGCCGCCCCCAGAGTCTGGAATTCATTGCCTCCGAACATCAGGAAGATTAAAAACTTGATATCTTTCAAACGCGAACTGAAGAACCACTTGATGAGCAAATACCTTTCTTAGGGAAGATTACTGATTACTGATGAGATTATCCTCACCAAAGAGAGACGGCCTCGACTGGAACTTCCTGAAGATCAATTATCTGTTAACAGATTGATTTCATGTTTATACATTGGCCACACACATTAGTACTACCTTAAATCAAAGGGATCCGATATCTGTAACTATCAGACAATACGATATACCCTCTACCTCACTTTGTTTTATTGCCTAGGATCCCGGATACATGGCAACACTTTTTACTCCTTAATGCTATTTACACACGATATTTGCACTGTTATGCTATACAACCCTACCTCACTCACTTCCTAATGTTAATTGGATAGGCTGAAGAACCCTTACCTATAATCCCTCTTACAGCCTATCTCCTTAGAACTTATACTCATGTATATCTGTTTGCTACCATTGCCTACATAATGCCTGTAATTTATCCTACATGTGAAGCGCTCTGATACCTACGGGTCTTGTTCGCGCTATACAAAACTCTATAAATAAATAAAATAAAAATAAATAACCCCCTGGCCCAAAATCACATTATAATTAAGGTTTGTTTTGATTGATTATAATTAGTGTTTATTGTTGCTATTTGCCATTATCCCAGTCTAACTGTGATTTAGTTATGGCGGACAAGCAAGTGGGTTTGCCAAACAAAACTTTGGACAACTACTTCTCAAAACATGCTGTTATCATCACTGAGGGAAGCACACTTGAAGAGCGACGAGCGGAACGTCGGCGTTCCATCAAAAGTATGAAGAACAGTCAAGCGAACGCTCCATCCCTACCCCTACCTTCTTCTGCCGAGGGCAGCCAGTATGCAAATGTTAATCTTAGTGTTCACTTGATGGAAAGTCAACCAATAGTTTCAAATGATAACCCACATATAGACAACACTTGCTCTGTAACGACTATGAGTGGTCCTTTGTTAACCAGTCAGACTAGTACCCCTAAAATAACGAGTTTACCGACTGCCCCTGCCTCTATTGCAGCTAAAACAATACGCCATAGGGGGAAAAAAGTAACGCCTTTCTCCAAAATACATGGCCCTCCCCCGTTTAAAAAACGGCGGAAAACGGGGGAAACACAACAGGCTAAGCTGAGCCACTTAGATTTTGGGAAAAAGCCAAAGATCCTTACTGAAAACTCAAAGGAGAAAACAGATTTAGCAGAAGGAACTAATATCTTATCTCCATCCTCCCCAAGTGTGCTGATTGCTAATGGGGACAGCTTAGAGATTGGCGCGGTTGACAATGTGCCTCAAGTAGATCAGGAACCAGTCACATTGCACAGTATAGAGAGTTTATTTAGAAACTACCTAGCCCAAATCCTAGAGAGATTGAGCAAAGTAGAGGATAGACTGGGGAAAATTGAACAAGATTTGAGCAGTAGGGGAGCAGGTAGTAAGCTAGCTGCAAGTAATGTTCCCCAAAAATCTGTACTACTACCCCAAGCTATTGTAACCGCCCCGAAACTCGCTCCAAACACCAACGTATTAATTAAAAAAAACTCTGAAAACAAGTCCACCAAACAACTTAATCCTCCCCCAAAGCCACCCCAAGATAAATCTGATGGGACTCCGGCTATTCCAGCTATTAAATCAAATGACGGCATAGCGAGTCTACCTCTGGGGAGACCGATAAGGGAGGTGGATGGCACTAGGAATAACTGGGGGAAACAGAAACGAATCCCACTCCCAGAACTCCCACCAGAGGATGTACCTTATGTTATAGTCTTGACAGGGGTGCCAGAGTTGGAACCAAACAAAAGGGAGGGTTTTGCACAATTAAAAAACAAGGTTATCCACTGGCTGAGTCTATTTAGACCTCTTACAAACAATATAAACGGCGACATTGTTTATGTTCGCCGTCTCCAGTGGTTGGGGGGCAGACCCAAGGACATCAAGGGTGACGTGTTGGTTGTAAATTTCAGGGACCCAAATGCTGTACATTTTATACTTAACTGGCCAAAAGGCAATAGCAATAACTGTATAACCCCCAGACCATTGACATATTTTTATCCAAGATCGGTGGTCTTTCCAACTCGGTATCAACCGCACATTCCTACACTAACTCACCCACACTTGAATTTCAATCCCCCGACTGCACCAAGCGTCAGTCATTCCCAACATGTGCACCATCCTATGTTAATCCCAGACCCTTTCGGGTGGAATCACGTCCCAGCTAGATCCAACAATGTAAATAATATGAGAATAGATCACTTACACCCATTCACACCTCTTGAGATTATGAACAGATTTGATGTTTTTAATGGTCTTGATGATTGTGATTGACGGTTTTCATGCATGGGAAATGAGGAAAGTGGGATATGCGCTTTCGATGCAAAGGGTGACGTAAAGGCTGTTGCAAATGGAGTAGAAGTGATGGGGAATTATGGGGTTCCGCCTTTACCAAATTTGGCCGAGGGGGATGGAATTACTGAGTGTGAGGGCCGCTCAATGTTGAAAACTGAGGAGATATCCCTGGCTACACATTTTGAGACACAAACCAGGGTAAGAGTGATACCTGACTTGAGTTCCGAGACATCAGTAAGACCTAGAGAGCCTGCAAAACTAGTGTCCTGGAATATAGCTGGCCTTACAAAAAACTTAAGGGACCCAGAATGGGCAAAATTTATTGATGGGTTTGATTTTTGTTTGTTACAGGAAACCTGGGCTGTAGTCACACCACATAGACTCGGTTATAAGTCTTTTGGAATAGGTGCTATCCAATCTGGAAGTGGAAGGCCTTCGGGTGGACTTTTAACCTGGGTGAATATAAACATAAGGGCACAAATTGAGGTGCTGGATGCGAATTCGCCTGACATATTAGCTTTAAAAATTACTGCATATGAAGGGGAAAAATTTGTCTTAATAAACGTCTATAACAGACCATCACCTTCTTCAAGAGAGTCACTTACATTGTCAAAATTACATTGCTTTTTATGTATACTAGTTGGCAGGGAGGAACATGTCATTTTGGCAGGTGACCTAAATTGTAACTACGAACCGATCTTGGGTCTATGCAAAATTTTTGAAGAGGAAGACCAAGTTAACAATATCCCTGCCCTGGAGAATGCAAAACCCGCAAAATGTTCAGTTCTGGCTCTCCAAATGACAAAATTATGTACGGAGTATCGCCTTAGAGCGTGTAATGGACGTTTCCCGTCTGATAGTTTGAAAAGACCAACTTTTGGTAGGAACAACTGCAGAAGCAACTTGGATTTTGTGATTGCTTCCATGTCTATCTGGCCGAACATTTTAGACCTTGAGGTAAAGGATAGGCTAGAAAGCGATCACTTTCCTATTAGCCTTTTAATGGAAGCGTCCTTATTTTAAGGAGTAATTTCCTCTCTTCCACTAGATGATAGCAACATTGATAAAGTTGAGATTCATGTAAACAATAATAGACGTGCACTAAAATGGCCATATATACTAGACCACTACGAGATTTTGGCGGAAATTTATACCCTTTTTGCAGACACTTTTGGCTTATATGCAGGGTCTATGGCTGAGGAGGTAAATCCATTTCATTTTATGTCACTACACAATACTTTTTTTAATGAAATCAAAGTTTTAGTTTCTAAAATGCCCAAACAGGAGCAACAAAAGACACAGAATCTGTCCCATAGTAAACCTTGGTATGGCAGATCATGTAGAGAATCCAAAAGGGCACTTTTATTGGCAATTAAATCTAAGTCCCCTCCAGACATAAAATTTGCAAGAAATAACTATAAGGTAGCCCAAAGGGTATCTAAAATAACCTGGGAAGAAGAAAAATGGGCTGATTTGCTCTTGGCGTCAAAAACGAGAGACAATATAGGCTTCTGGAGGCTGATAGCCAACGGAAATCATATAGGGAGAGTTGCCAAGGACACTTATCTGGACGAACAGATATGGACTAATCATTTTACTAGTCTTTATAAAAAATATGAAGATTCTAATTTGGATTTGGTTGCCCCATGCTATGTGTTACCTACAGATGGGCTGGGTTTCACATTGGGAGAAACCGAGCTGGCAATAAACCAAATAAAGTCCGGTAAGGCACCAGGCCTAGATAAAATCCCAGGGGACTTATATAAGCATGACCTAAAAGTATGGGCTCCATATATTAATATTTTGTTTAATAAGTTATCTCTCACTTTGGATTTCCCGGAAAGTTGGAGGGGCGCGGAAATTGTTTTAATTTTCAAAAAAGGGGATAGAAACGATCCCTCAAATTACCGGCCAATCAGCCTGATGGATATCCTCCAGAAAATTTACTCACGTCATATTTTATCCCGCGTTAGTGACTGGATGGAGGGTAACGCAATTTTAACCAAATTCCAAGCTGGTTTCCGATGTAAAGTGAGTACAATCGACCAGATATTTAGATTCTGTTGCCTCTATTGGAAATATGTTTTAATTAAAAAGGGTCATTTACATGTCGCCTTTGTAGATTTAAGGGCGGCATTCGATTTAGTGCCACGAAATCTTCTTTGGAAAACGTTGAGCGAAGTGGGGATCCCAACTAGTTTATTAGTTCAGATTAAAGAGTTACACGAAGGGAACTTTGCAAAAATTCGATGGGGCCGAAAAGATCCCTATTGAGCATGGGGTTCGCCAAGGCTGCGTATTGGCACCCACGCTCTTTTCCCTTTTCGTGAATGACATCCCGTCTCATTTAGAGGGATGCAAAAATGACTCTCCAAAACTGAACGGGGAAAGGGTTACATCCCTACTATTCGCCGACGATACTATATTGATTTCCCAAACTAAGAAAGGACTCCAGGCACTCCTGAACTCTTTCAGTGAATACTGCAGTAAGAAAGGACTGGAGATCAATGGGAAAAAAACTAAATGTATGACCCTAAATCCAGCAAAATCGGAAAAAGGGTGTCTATTTTTGGAGGGAACAAAATTAGAATCAGTTCCTCATTTTTCATACCTTGGGGTTACATTAGATTCAAAATTCTCATGGAAACCACAAATGGAAAAAAGCAAAATGGCATTTACTCAAAATGCAAAACCAATCCTTAGGGAGCAGAATTTGAGTACTAGTAAAGCTGTGTCTCCGGCGATTGAACTTTTTAAATTTAAGGTACAACCAGCTGTGTTATATGGCGCAGAAATATGGGGACCAGGGTCTAAGGACACTTTCAAGGTCCTAGACAATACATTTATGAGAAGTTTAGCAAGGGTCCCAAGAGGCACCCCTTTGGTGCCACTTCAATTAGATCTAAATTTTCCAAAGAACCGATCATTTTACTATAATACGGCCATTGATGCTATGGATTAGACTATGGCGTGTCCCAGAACTATATGATTATAGGGACGGGCTAAAAGAAATCATGGAGCTAGATAACTTAAAAACGATTCCATGGTTAAAGCATGTTAAAAATTGGTTCACCAAAATAGGCCTAAAACACTTTTGGGAGAATCCTGAGTATTTACCGCCCAATTCGAAAATGATTTTAAAAAGGGCTTTTTGGAGTTGTATTATTAATATGACAACCAGTGCCTTAAATGCCGGGACTTTAGCTACTAACTTCCTTAGCTTTAAGAACGAACCATTATTTGAGATCTTTATGGATGAGATTGAACCCCCCCTTGCCAAAACTTTATTCCTTAAATTAAGATATGGGAACTTGCTATTAAAAACAACTTTGGCACGCTGGGCAAAGAAGCCCAAAGATATATTGCTAGCGACTGACGAGACTTGCTCTATGTGTGAATCCCGTCAGATTGAAAATGAGTTACATATTCTTTTTTTTTGTTCCGCCTATGCATTGGCCAGGAAAAGATGGATAAAACCAATATGCTTACTGTTAGGAGTGAGATCATGCTCACAGGCACTGAGAATCCTTACAACTAACACAAACCAAACAATAATATCTAGTGTTAGCAGATTCTTATATACAATATTTTTCCTAAGGAAAAAAAGGGCCAAAGTCTGTAAAAATATGCATCACTGTATATAACTGGATCAATATTGTAATAGCTGGGTTTTTTCTAAATATCTGGTTGAGGTTTGAGTTATGGCTTACTTTAGTATGAATATGTGTATATTTTTTATCTGATTGTATGTTTTTATGTAAAAATGTTTTATATTGTTTGTATGTGTAGTGAATCTTTTATGGCAACTATGCCGAAATAAAGACTTTTGAAGTGAAAAAGGATTTTAAAGTTAAATAAGCTTTAGGGGAATTATATTTAGTTTGAGAATGTCTATCCAATAGGTGGTCACATATTAAGTTAAAATCACCACCAATAATATGGGGAACATTTCCTAATTTAATCACTTCAAAGCTAAACCACATTTTCAGAATCATTTGCTGGCCCATAAACGTTAAATACATGAAAAATGACGGTATCAATTTTTATTTTTGCTATGATATAACGGCATTATGTATCAGTAAATTTGGATAGTATTTGAACATTTAACTTTTTTGTAAAATGGATAGCAACACCATTCTTTTTATTGACTGCAGGAAAATAAATAATATTACCAACCCAACATTTACTCATGTATGATAAAACTGTATTATCAATATGAGTTTCTTGAAGTAGACAAATGTCTGTCTTATGCCTGGCTAAATAATCTAAAACTTTAGTTCTTTTAACGGGGTGCCTTAAACCTTTAACATTAAATGAAACAACTTTAATTCTATTAATGTTATCCATAATCAGCAAAGAAAAGGTATTGAAAAGAGAAAGAAAAAATATAGCTCAAGAGATTAAAGAGTAGCTCTAGACAAAGAAAAAGGAGGAAAATGAAGAACACAGGCACACATAAATAAGACAACATAGAAACATAAATAATGATTCAGAACCGCACACACACATATGCAAGAATGACCTTCCCAAACAGTGCACTCATAGAAAATTCGACAAATATGCTTAGAATAATCATATTCAAATGCATAAATTTAAGCAGAAGTGTCATTCATTTCCATGGAGAGCAGAGAATGCTGATCTAAAAAACATGAAGATCATCAGGGCGTTGAAAAGATTTTGAGAAACCATCCTTCCATATTCTCATAATAGACGGATCAAAAAGGTCTTATTTAAAACCACAGCTTTTTAGTCGAGGTCTAAGCTTAAGGAATTCTGTGCGAGTTTTAACAGTTTCCTTGGCGAAGTCTTGATGTATAAAATGTTTATTCCCAATAACCATGAGAGTAGGGATCTCTCTAGCTGCTTTCCAGATGAAAACCCGATGATTGTGACGCAAGACTTTAAAAATCACCTGACGTGATTTGCTATTGCCTGGATTACGATGAGAAGGAATTCTATGTGCCTTGTCAATTTTGAATTTTTCGGGAAATTTTAAAAGTAGAAGACCAGGTACCAAGGTTTCCAAGTATTGCCTTCAGTCATTAATTTGAACACCCGATTGTAAATTAAAAATACGCAAATTATACTGTCTATTACGATTTTTCAGTTCAAGTAATAGAGTATTCATTGACTCAATTGTTGTAGTGAGAGGCAACATGCTGTCAATTTTTGCCTTATTATCCAGAATTTCTATTGTATAATTGGACACTTTCATTCACAAGCTAGCCATGTCTTTGCAAATATTTTTAAGTTCTACAACAGTGTTGTTGGTATTAGAACACACTGCTTGTAACTCTTCCATAAAGTAGCTAATTAAGGCTCAATGGACTCCACCATTTTTGAGTGGAGGAGAAATTGGAGGAGAAATTGTTTGTTTACGTTTGTTGGTTGTAATATGCAAGATGTTTTCCTTCCATATTAATAACTTCCTTACCAAATATATATATATATATATATAGTGAATTCAAACACACTTCAGTCACAAAGAAAATAACATTAACTAAGATATCACCAGAGCAGGAAACTGCAGCCTCGCCCTTTCCTGAATATGTCTCCACCTTCCTCACAGGAAACTCCGGCAGACTCCACAGGAACAGCAGAGTGGAAGGCATAGCACAACCAATCGCCTTCCAAAATGTCCAAAATGGCACGAAAACGATGTTTCCAGGAAGTGCTGGCCTCAGGAACAAAGCTGCACCAGTTTAAAAGGGAAGAAAAGCCTGGAAATGGCTTTAAAATAATCGTAAATGTGGGCTTTACGGAGGAGAACTATCAGACGGTGGCCATTTTGTTAGATGCGCTCACGCGACTCCCACTGCTCTTACTTCTAAAAATAAAATAGTATTGCAAAGCACATAAAGCTAAATATTACACGTAGAATCACCAATATATACATAAAATACATTACGCAAAGCAGTATATTAAACAATGACGATGGGAATAACAATGTAAACCCTTTTCTAAGGGAGCCTTGCAGATAACCTCTGCACATATAAATCATATTTTCTAATGATTCATGGTAGAGGGGAACAAAGCCCATAGGCCTAGTCTGCTGACTATGCCTATGACTATGCCTATAGTAATAATATGAACTCTCCATGATCAAAACAGTTACACCTGCAGACTTTGTCAATGTAATCACAATCAGGAAGAAAGGCTTAACGCCTCTGACAATGCATTCACTCTAGTTAACTCATACCTACAAGCTTTTTAACAATATTGAAACATTAACCAAATGCCAATGTCTAAAGAGACCTAGTCCTTCACCCGGAGACAGGCAATACATTTGACCAGACCGGCGAAAATGCATGGTACCATTAGCAATGGTATCTCACCTGAGAGCTAAGCAAAGCTTAAATCATGCTCAGTTTATCCCTATGGGAGCCACAGGCACTCTGCAGTTCCCAAATTGTGTCTTCAGTTGGCTAAGAAAACTTAGGGGACTGTAATCTCTGTTGGCATCAGCCAACCCAGGGCTTTCAGGAAAGTTAGATCCCAGCATCCAGTTCTGAACAAGTACCCTCTTGATCCTGGAGTACTGTGTTTTGGCGGAATGCTCCAGCCCCCAGCATAACCTTCCAGGAGTCTCCTGACTGCCAGACTAATCTCAGGCCTTTGTGCATCCTGCACATTTATTTATTTATTTATTTATTTATTTGTTTATTCATTGAGTTTTGTATAGGACAAACTTGACCCGTAGCTATCAGATCCCTCCACAGAGTTTGCAAAGCAGCAATTACATGGGAAAACATGTGAAATAAATGTAAATACATGTATGTTAAAAGCATATAGACAAAGTATGCAGAAGACATCAGTATATGTTGATGATATAGTTTTGAGGTAGATACAGTTTAAATGTGTATGTCACTTTACATTGTTAGCAAGGCAGCGAGTGCACAAAATTACATGTGGATTAAATAAAAATACACAATAACAGCATAAAAAGGAAATTTATAATGGACAGTGGTATAGATGGATGATATTAGAGGTAGAAACAGTGTATAAGTATAGGGTGGCATTTGAGGTACATATTGTGTATATATATATATTCACTGAAAAAATCATAGGTTTCAAGCCTGATATAATTAGGAAATAGCATTTAAAAAAACCTTAGAAATTCACTGAAAAAACTGTAGATTTTGGGGGTGTTATAGTTAGCTGGACATTTCACTCATACAAAACCATTGAAATTCCTCCGATATAGTTAGTTGTACTAACTATATCTCGCGCGCCCGCAATCCACTGCTGATGATGTCACATATTACATCATTCATGACATGGTCAGTGACATCACTGATGACATCTCAAATGACATCACTGATGACATCATCCAGGGAATGTGGTTTGCTTCGTTATTTAAATATGTATTATATATATAGCAATTTACATTGAAGAGTGAGTGGATATATAAATATAAATATCTGGATGGAGGATTTAGTAGCAGTGTGATTGACTGTTTACTTGACTAATTTAAAGTGTCTCTCTAAATATATTGGATAGTGACTAAACTGTGTGGACATCTGTATCACTTTGTCAGTTGTTGTAAAAACTACTTCTCCAGTTGGTTAGTAGCTATTTGAAAGTCTATATTAGTTATTGAGTAGTTAACTGAGTATTTGTATGGGAGAGTGATTGTGTGTGTGGTTCGGTGGGAGGTGTGTGACTGCCCAAAGATGTGTGAATAGTTGATTTAGTAGGTATATGACGTTAAGACTGCATGTTATAACAGTTGTTTGGGTGAGTGAATATCTTTATGGGTGTGGTGATGAGCAAATATCTCGCTTAATGGTACATGTCCAACAAAGTAGAAAAATAAAATCCAATGTATGTGTACAGGTGTTGTTTATAAATAAGTATACGTAAGACTCAGTGATTGTATGTGTGACTGTATAGATAACTGTATACTTGTAATAGTGATTTTATAACACACTAAGTATAATTTACTATCTATATGAATAGATAAAGTGGTGTATAGCTAAGTAAATGTAAGTATGCTCCATGGTTTGCATAAGTGAATAGGATGACTTTATCAGTCAGTCATAAGCTTTTATTCGATATGCAAGATATCTTATAAGCACAATACAATACAACCATATAAAAATGTACAAAATCAATACATATAAGTCAGTAGTAAACTCATTTAAAAGGGATAAAAAGGACATCAAAATGCCCAAAATAAATTATCTAAAAAGAGAATTAAACTGCTACTGACAATCTCTTGCAACGAATAAGCCAAAACTGCTTTAAAAATTTAGCTATTCCACATATAATTGGGGGGGATGTGTCCGTCATTAAAATACGCAAAGCTACTAGGTAACTACGTGTACCCATGTTCCGGCAAAGAGGTTTAAGCCAAGTGCTCCTGGGCTTTGCATAGTCCGGACATTCAAACAGGATGTGCGTAATGGACTCAATCCTGCTCGGACAACATGCGCAGTTGGGAGACATGTGAGGAGCTGATTTCCATTTTGATACCACAGCCCCAAGCGGGAGAGAGCCAACTCTAAATTTAAAATATAGTGCTCGATCAAAAGGGAGGGTAATGAGGTCCAAATAAGGCTCAAATGCCACCACATCTTTTACCACTAAAAAGGCAGCAGTAGACTTGCAGTGGTTCGGGTTTGTAACTAAATGTTCAGCGGACCATTTCCAATAAAGACTCTTCACAACCTCTTTTGGTGGGGCTGTGCGAGTTGTCCAACAGTCCCCCAGTCCGATTTTCTCCAGGAGCATTTTAGTGTCTCTCAGCCATCTTATTTTTGCCCAGCCACCCAGACTCATTATTTCAGCCAGTCCATCAGCATATGATTTCAGTTCTTCACCCCTCCAAATTCTTGTCCATAATAGGAGGGGACGGAGTTGGGCCTGGTCTTTGATGTTTTTACAACCTGTGTCCAACAACACAGGTATGGTCGGAGTGCTCGGAGGGATGGCAATAATGGTTTTTAGCAGCTTACTTTCCACTGTGGCCAAGGCCTCCAAGCGGCAATGACCCCACAATTCTGCGCCATACAAGGCCGATGTTACTACCTTGGCTTTGTAGATTTCAATTACTGGGGTAAGCGATCTCCTGGGAGAGGCCCGAAATTCCCTCAACAGGGCTCCTCCTACCCTTTTGTGGTTAAGAACCATCTTATCAATGTGGGGCGCCCAGGACATTTTGTCTGTTATCCGAATTCCAAGGTAATCGAATTCGGATACTTTCTCCAAGGCAACAGAATTGAGCGTGGGAGGACGGCCTAATTTCCGTGGGGGATTTAGGACTAAATATTTAGTTTTGTCCACGTTAATTACTAGGCCCTTGGAAGCACAAAAATCCTGAAAACGGGTTAGCAGTTTTTGGAGACCTTGCGGAGTCTTGGAGATCAAAAGCGTGTCGTCCGCAAATAGCAGGGTGGGTATCCGCACACCTCCGAGACAGGGAGCATCAGCTGGGTCCAATTGAAGATATTCTACCACCCCATTCACATATAGTGAAAATAGGGTGGGCGCCAGGACGCAACCCTGTCTCACGCCCCTGGACACCGGTATTTTCTCAGTGAGCTCTCCGCTTTTACCCCAGCGGACCTGGGCGAAGGTATGGGCATGGAGGGTGACAAGGAGGGACAAGATGTAGGGGGGCAGTCCCAACTCATGAAGCACCCTCCACAATTCTTCCCGGGGAACTAGGTCAAAGGCAGTCTTCAGGTCTATAAAGGCCAAATATAGACTGCCTTTGCCTAGCTCCACCACCTTCCACCCCAAGAGTGCCAACCTGAACACCTGCTCTATCGTCCCCATTCCTGCCCGGAAACCTGCCTGAAAATCCGATAGTATGTTGTTCTCCTCCACCCAGTGTAAGATCCTCCCAAGTATGGCTTTGCCTGCTATCTTTTGGGTGGAGTCTATCAGGCTTATAGGGCGGTAGTTCCCCGGGGTTTCTCTACACCCTTTTTTATGAATCGGTACCACCACCGCCCCTTTCCATGATTCTGGCACTGGCCCTACCCTCATAATGTCGTTAAGGAGTGCTGCAATGACCCTACCCCACTCAACTGGATATGCCCTCATAAGGTCCCCCGGAAGGCCATCTGGGCCAGCTGCCTTACGGGGGGCCACCCACCCTATCACTTTTTCAATCTCTAGAGGTGTAAAGAGATCATAGGCCTGGGGTTCGATTGCTAGAGGGGAGTACGCCCTAACATTCAATTCCCCTTGTGCCGGGAGATATAAAGTTCCAAAATGTTTTACCCAACTTTGTGGCGGGATGTTACAGGGTCTCGTAGCTGCCTCGGGCCTATTCCGTGATCCTATTAGGTTCCAAAAAACCCTTGAGTCCCTACATTTACTAGCTTGGAGCAGATCTTCCCAGAATTTGTCTTCCCACTCCCTCTTAGCATGTTTGAGGGATCCGTTGTAGGCCTTCCTTGCTACCTGAATATCACTGTGGGAATTACGCTTTACTGCCTCAACAAGCCTTGCCTTATGGACCCTACATGAATGAGTATACCAGCCATCTTCAGGTTTTTTACTTCTCTTGTTACTCGACTTACTAGAGTGGATGGTAAATACATTAGACAGGGCCTCTACTAGGGAGACAAAAAGTCCACTTGGCCTACCCACCCCTTCTAGGGGCGACCCCAAGGATGCCACTGCATGGTTTAAAAGGGAAAAAATTTCACTGACCCTTGCCTCCGATAGGACCAATTTAGCCCATTTTATTCGTCTGCCACATGGCGAGACTTCGGACTCATCAGGGGGCATTACCACCGGGTTAACATGACCTTCTATTGCAGATCGCCACCACTGTTTCATACTTAAGGAAAGTGGGTTGTGATCACTTTCAGTTGTTGGGACTACCAGCATGTCCATCACATGCTTCCATAGGTACACATCTACTAAAATGTAGTCTATTCTGGAGGTGTGTCCTGGTCTATTGTACGTGTGGGCACCCCCCCTATCCGAGGTTGTCCTCCCATTAACTGCCCTTAGATTTAATTCCAGGCTCAGGGAGTATAACTGTAGCGCCACTTCAGACCACCTTCTGATAGGTGGGAGTTCCAATACGGGGATCCCCAACCTAATGTCCTCCTCATCTTGTTCAAGGGCAACATCCGAGCCCAAAGGCTCGAACGTACAGTTCATGTCGCCCACGACCAGCGTACGCAAACTGTGGGGGGTTTTATTTAGGAGGGTCTCAAGAAGGGATATTACCGATGACTTTCTTCCACCCTTAGTCCCTCTGGCATAAACATTATAGACATTTAAAACCAATCTTCCCCGCTGATCTAGTAGAATAATATTTTGGATATCCGGGTGGCCTGTATGAAGTTCCTCTACTCTACAATCTAGGGCAGCTGCTACCCAAATGAGCAGGCCACCAGAAGGTCGCCCTCTTCCAGTTTCAGAGGTCAATGCAGGGACAGAGTAGGAAGAGAATCCCACCCTGTGTGCCGGCACTAAGCTCCACGTCTCTTGGAAGATACACAGAGAGTGTTCATCCACCCATGCAGTGAAGTCAGGCAAGGCCAACTTCCTTGTAATCCCTGCGACGTTCCAGCTGAAAACCTTAAATACTAGGCCCGTCACAGCTGGAGCGTCGCAAGGCGCAGGAATACCCTTAACTGTGGCCCTCGTCCCACTAGTATCTCCAATATCTCCAATTGGAGAGAAGTCAATTTGGGAGGATAATACTACCTTTGGCTCTGGAACACTCACGGATACTTTGTCCTCGGCTGCATTTTTGCATACCCCAGGTTCGTCCTCCTGTAGTCAGTTGGACCCTGACACCCGCACTGAGTTCATCCCTCCACTCCCAGGTGCCCCGGCCCCAGCTGTCTTGGAGGAGCTTAGGCTTTCTCGAGTTAGAGTAGCATTTTGCCTAGGGTAAAAATAGGACAAATCTACTACTTTAACCCCTGGGGCCCCCATATTTTTTATTGGGGTACAGATGGAAGGGACTACTCTGGGGTCCTGAAAGTTTATTATTATACAGTCCCCCTCCTGGGTTTTCTTTCCCTGCCCTACCCAGCCTACTCTACGCACACTTAGAATAATCCCATCCACACCCGGCGGAATTGGCTTATTTGCCTTTAGCCAGTGGATGCACTTATTCTTGAGTGATTCGTGGTTTTCCAACTGGTCTTCCTTTAGTGGGGGGACGTTTACCAGAACTGTAACAAAAGGTTGACAGTCTGGAGGGAGATTTATTGGAGGAGTACGGCGTACTGGTTTCCTAGAAGCCGGTACAGTGGTAGTTAGAGGTGTAGGTTGGGAAGCGGGAATTGAGAATTTCCCCGTTACTAGTCCCTGAGCCTTATCACATGAGCCTGGTGTTTGTGTATTTTTTAATTTGCCACTAGTTGTCTGGGGCTGCTTTTGTGGCAGTGATTTGGGCTTAGATGCGGCTAACTCTGAGTGCGCTGGTGGCCCCTTAAAATTCGGCCCTGCTTTAGGAGGGGGAAACGTTTTAGGAACTGGGGTTTGTGGTCTATTAATGTCAACCTTATTTAGTATTTTTAGGGGCTTAGGGACTCTCTGTGGTGGTAAAGAAACTACTGGAGGCTCACTCTCCATCAGATCCATGTCAGGGCTTTCACTCGCTCTGACTAGTTGTTTAAATGTGGATTTGAGTGAGTAGAACCCATCGAGGGTTGATTGCTCTAATTTGTCTATTCTAGACCCCAGGCTCTTGACCTGTGTTAGGAGGGGCATCAAGAGACTATTTACCCTCTCTAAGATAATATCGATAGTTACAGGGTCAGGCGGGTTAGAGGCATTTACTATGGTATCATTAGGAAGTGGCCCCTTCAGGGTAGCCACTACCCCCCCTTCTGCCACGTCTTTATTCCCCATAGTCGTGCCCCTTAGCTTTTCCATGCCAAAACCTGGGAGCTTTATTGTTGTTTGGTAAAGTGAGGCCTGGCTCACCAATCTGCCCTTTTTACCGTGTCTTGTCTTTTTACTTTTGTTTCTCTTATCCTGTCTAGTCTCTGGGATCTGGCTACTTGAGGGCACCCCTTCTAAGACCCCGTCTGTTATAATGATAATCGGGGTGGGCGAAATTGGCGGGAAAGACTGACTAATTGCATCATTTGGGGGTTTAGGTGATACAGGTGGAGCTGGAATAATAAGACCAACCTCTTCCTCAATGCCACTAGGAAGAAGCGTGGCCACAAAATCCACCCCGTCTATATTTTGCCCTATTTCAATCAGTTGGGACGGGTCTGTAGAATCACCTAGGGCTCCTACAGTAGGGGCAAGTTGAACCCGCTCACAAGCCGGAGTAGACGCTTGCACAGCAGCCCCCAGTGATGCGCGTCTTGATGGGAGGTAGATCTCGGATAGGCGCCGCTCTGACACAGCGATCTCCTTTTCTATTACAGCCGCCACCCTGGTAATAAACCGATCCATAGTTCCTATCACAGGGCTCCCTGCAATAACTCGGCTATCGCCTTCGCTCCTGAGAGGTCTTCCTGAGCGGGTAGACATGATGTAGAGAGCACCGTTGGGCCTCAACGGCTGTATGTAGACACTGCTGTTGCAGGGGAAAGGGACGTGGCCCAGCCCAGCCGCTGTCAGCCCCTGACGGCCACAGACGGCCCGCCCTTTGCCCGGGCTTCGCTCGGCGTCCCGCTCGCGTCCCGCTGAGCGATGAGCTGGCCGTAAAGTAGGCACGTTGCAGGCGGGGGGCGTGTCTGTTTGTGGGCGCGTCCGCTTGCACCTGGGGAAAGCAGGGACTCCTGGACTTCTGAGTCCCTGCAGAGCGCCGACGTGGTGTTCTTCTCAGCGCCTCCCACAGCACAGCGCTTACACACCTTCCCCTAGCCGCGAAGCGGCACCCGCGGAGCGGGTGCGGCGAGAGGCGGCGGCGATGACAGAGCCCAGCACAGCAGACAGTCCCGAGATCTCAGGGACAGACAACAGCCTTCTCACTCCCAGGTGGGTCCCAGCAAGTAATGCAACATGCGCCCTTTTCTCTCTGGCCAGGCGGGGGGCGTGTCTGTTTGTGGGCGCGTCCGCTTGCACCTGGGGAAAGCAGGGACTCCTGGACTTCTGAGTCCCTGCAGAGCGCCGACGTGGTGTTCTTCTCAGCGCCTCCCACAGCACAGCGCTTACACACCTTCCCCTAGCCGCGAAGCGGCACCCGCGGAGCGGGTGCGGCGAGAGGCGGCGGCGATGACAGAGCCCAGCACAGCAGACAGTCCCGAGATCTCAGGGACAGACAACAGCCTTCTCACTCCCAGGTGACTTTATAAGTGAATAGGATGTGTGCTGATGTGTAATGTCGATATAGGTGTATAAGTATATTTGATAGTCTTCTATTGATCATTCACTGCATGTAAGAGTGAATTTGTAAGTAAGTGATTAGATGTGTGTATAGATTTAGGAATCACTGAGTGGGTTTTTAGAAACTTGTATTGATGTGTCAATGGATTCGAATATGGTACTCTGTATTTTACAGTGAGTGACTAAAGGTTATACTAGTGCATGATGAGGTGTATCATCACGTGGATGATGTCATCAGTGATGTCATGTGAGATGTCATCAGTGATGTCACTGACCATGTCATGAATGATGTACTATGTGACATCATTAGCAGTGGATTGCGGGCGCGCGAGATATAGTTAGTACAACTAACTATATCGGAGGAATTTCAATGGTTTTGTATGAGTGAAATGTCCAGCTAACTATAACACCCCTAAATTGTACAGTTTTTTCAGTGAGTTTCTAAGGTTTTTTGAATGCTATTTCCGAACTATATCAGGCCTGAAACCTATGTTTTTTTCAGTGAATTTCAAAGGTTTTTTAAATGCTAATTCCTAACTATATCAGGCCTGAAACCTATGGTTTTTTCAGTGAATTTGTAAGGTTTTTTCAATGCTAATTCTTAACTATAACATGTGTGAAAACTATGGTTTTTAAGTGAATTTCAAAGGTTTTTAAAATGCTAATTTCTGTATCAATTTTTATATTTTTTATATATTTATTTTTCAACAAACTGCCTTTGTATATTGTAATACATTGACTGTATCCTATAATATACTATGGCACAGCTAGTTTTTAAGATTTGTATATAGTTGAATAGTATAGTCTACATGTTCAATCAAAATATAAACAGTCAAATTTGTCAATAATTTTTTTTCCAACGTGCGCGCACCTCGCGGATTTTTAAAAAAAAATGTTTTGCCCTTGGGGGTCCTTTAGAGAACTCCTGAGAAGGCCTAGGGCACAGCTTTCCAAACTTTTCATGTTGGTGACACACCTTTTTGTGAAACAAATTTCAGGGACACGGTAACGTGAGGAAGCACAGCGAGCGAGCCCAAACCACCTATGGTGGGTTTGAGCCCCACACCCCACACACACATACCCCACCCCACACACACCCCACACACAACCCCACACACAACCCCACACACAACCCCCCACAGACACACCACCCCACACACACCCCACACAACCCCCCACACACACCCTACACACACCCCACACACCCACCCACACACCCCACACACACACCCCACACACTCCCCACATGCCCCCACCCCTACACAACCCCCCACACACACCCCACACACAACCCAACACACACCACCCCACAGACACACCACCCCATACACCCACACACACAACCCCGCACACACCCCACACACCCCCACACCCCACCCACACAACCCCCCCACACACACCCCACACACAACCCAACACACACCACCCCACAGACACACCACCCCACACACACACACACCCACACACAACCCCACACACACCCCACAAACACACACACCCACCCACATACACCCCACACACACACACCCCACACACCCCCACACCCCACCCACACACACCCCACACAACCCCCCTACACACACCCCACACACAACCCAACACACACCACCTCACAGACACACCACCCCACACACACACACCCACACACACAACCCCACACACCCCCACACCCCCCACACACACACCCCACACACACCCACACACCCCCCACACACACACACAACCCCCCCACACACAACCCCCACACACACACCAGGGCCGATTTGTTACTGGGGGCCGGTTTGCAGCTGTGCTGCAATATTGCCCCCCAGGTTACAAAAGCAGCATACAAGCGTTTCCAGCCTGCCAGGGCAGGCAGTGCTTCCCCAGAGGCCAGGCAGCCAGCCAACCCCAACACCCCGCCACCCCCACTCCCCCAGGACCGGTCCGAGAAAATTGCCAGGGCTGCCTTCGGCTCCCAGTCTGGCCCTATACACCGCTCTCAAAACATTGACAGCGCTCAATGAATAGAAAAAGTATTGTGTGTTTGTGTACGTGGGAGAGGTGATGGTAAAGTGGAGGCGACAAAGGGAAGTACTTGCACAAGAAGAGAGTGAAGTGACAGTGATGCGGAGGAAGGAGATGAAGCGTGATGTATTTAGATGCACAGAACACACATACAGAAGATGCCAAAGTCCCATATGCAGGAACACAACTACTATTTATAGGTAGAACAAAACTGAGGATATAAAGGGACCCAAAAATGCAGCAACACTAATCATTTTTATAGAAATTAATGTCTACAATCTATTAAAGAAAGTGGGGAAAGCACGTGACTAGAAATGTTTCTCTTCAATAAAACGAGCACTCTTAAAAATAGAATTAGTTCCTCATTTTCGGTCATTTCTGTCATAGGGCACTTGGCCTAAGCTCACCTTCTGCTCGGCAAAGAGAATACCACAAATATTGACCTGAGCAGTGATGGTGTAAAACAAAAACAACGGGGGACCAAAAGACAGAAGAAAATGCACCATACATAACGTAAGCATATCTTCGTATAAAAAAGCCAGTAACATCTAGGGCCTAAATGTTACTGGCTTTTTTATACGAAGATATGCAGGATCGACAAATAATGCAGATGATGCAATGCCCTCCCACCCCATTTGCATCACAGGGCTTCAGCCCCCACTCAATCCCCCCCGCGCCCCCGTCGTGCGTGGCATCCCGGGCCCGCTCACAGCCGCACCCGAACACTTCACAGGTCGTTAAAGACCTTGTGCATGTTAATGGGGCTTTGTTGTTGTTTCACCCCTTCTAAGAGCCCCTGCAGCTCGACTCTGCCGATTGCCGGCAGAAGTCATCTCATCCCATCCCGCCACACACCTACGGCTGGGGCGCGACACAGTAATGTGTCGTGCCACACAGTTTGGAAAGCTGTGGCCTAGGGGGTCAAGGAGTCTCTACCCTGCCCCGTTTTCAAGTTTTCCACTATTGTTTTTGACTCACTTCTGCCTCGAGGGTGCGTGCACCGTGCACGCACCTCGCGGTTTTTCTTTTCTTTTTTTTTTTAAATAGGTTTTCTGCTCTTCTGGGTACTTTAGGGACCCCCTGAGAAGGCCTAGGGGGTCAGGGAGTCTCTACCCTGCCCCCTTTTCACGTTCTCCATGTTTGATTTTGACTCTTTTCTGCCTCGAGGGTGAGTGCACCGTGCGCGCACCTCGCGTTTTTTTGAGAAAAAAAAATTGGGGGGGCCTTCAGGGGTCCTTCAGGGTCCCCCGGAGAAGACCTAGGGGGTCAGGGAGTCTCTACCCTGCCCCCTTTTCATGTTTTCCACTTTTGTTTTCCACTCTCTTCTGTCTCGGACACAAAATGGCATCCAACACTTCTTGATTTCGACCGATTGGAATGTTGACAGACGTATAACAGAGCAAATCAGAATTCCCCTCGCACACACCCGATTCGTGCGCGCACGGTGCGCGCTTATAGATATATATTTTTTTTTCTTAGGATTTTCTCAGGAACTGGAGGGATTTACACCATTTGAGCAAAAGCGTGATCTGCGAATCAGACTCTACCATTTTGCCAAATTTCTTGTAATTCCGTTCAGCCGTTCGGGCTGTAGCCGTATCTAAAGGTCCTATGGAAAATAACATGGGGAAAACACGTTGTGGGACCCCCCTTTTTTCTCAGCCCCCACTTGACGAATCCTCCCAAACCTTTCAGGGAAGGAGCGGAGCGGGCCATCTTCTTTGAGAATTGTGCGAAGATTCGTCCACCGGCGCCAAAGTTATTCCCAATAGAATGTTGCAGATTTCCTATGGAAACTAGGTCCTAACTATATCTACCTACTGGCGACCGCCAGTAGATAATATATATATGGCTTTGCAGATTAGCACAGCAGCAAGTGCACTAGCTACATATAGAGTAAATAACATACATAACATCAATATATAAAGGAAAGTTATAACAGACAGTAGCACAGATGGATGATATACAGTCTGAGGCAGTTAAGGTAGGGTGTTGTGTGGGCGTGGAAAGTAATGGCACAGTTTCTTCAAGTTAGTGGTGCACAGAATTCTTTAGAGGGTGCAGTTGGAGTCAAACCGACCAGTTGGATGGTTTAAGAGTGCTGGACTAGATACTTGTTGAATAGGAGAGGTATGAGTTTCTTACTGAAGTGAGGGAATGATTGATTATCATGTAAATCCAGAGGCAATGAGTTCCAGATGCTAGGAGCGTTACCAGAGAAGGATCGGGAGCTAGATTTCTCTTTTTTACATTTTGGCAGAATCAAGAGTAGACTGTTGGAGCTTTGAAGAGGTCGCTTTTGGCCAGCTTTTGCTAATTTAATTGTGAGGTAGGCTCTTTTTTTCCACGTGGAGACCTTTGTGGGTCATGCAAGCAGTTTTGAGTATAGCTCTTGATTCGATTGGTAGCCAGTTGAGGTTCTTGAGGGTGGGAGTGATGTGGTCAAAGCAGCTGTCCCCCGACAGAAGTCTAGCCGCTGCATGGAGTGCGGCTTTCAACTGGACTAGGTGTGTTTTTGTGGCACTGATAATCGTTGCGGTACCATAGTTTAGCTTGGGGAGGGTTAAGAATTGCACCACGGTCTTTAGTTCTTCAATGTGGATGAAGGATTTTACTTTTCATTGGTGTTGCAGTGTGTAGAACGCACGTTTTGTTGAGGCATTAATATGATCTTTCATGCTCAGGTGTCTGTCAAGAGTAATCCCCAGGGATTTGACAACCTTGCATATGGATAGTTTGCAGTTTAATGCAGTGAGGTCATCAAGACAGATATCTATGGGAAATGATTTTCCTTTCGGTTGGATGAAAAGGAGTTCACTTTTGTTGAGGTTGAGTTTAAGATGGTTGCTGGTCAGCCAGGATTGGACTGTAGAGAGAGTGCTAATTAGTGCTGGATTTTCATGTTGAGTTGGGTGTCATCTGCACAGAGATGATAGGCAGTTTTAGCTTGTTTCAGGATTATTGCAAGGGGTTCTATATAGAGGGTGAATAGGTCAGGAGACAGGATTGACCCTTTAGAGACTCATTGTGGAATTGCCATTGTTTTTGAGGTCGAGTTATTTAGTTTGATTAGCTGTGAGTGTTGGTTCAGGAAAGGAGCGAACCACTGAAGGACCGTTCCATTAATGCTGGCACGCTGAGAGAGGTTATTTAATAGTAAGCCATGTTTGACAGTATTAAAGGCAGCCGAGAGGTCCAGGAGGACAAGGAGGCAGGCATGGCCATCATCCAGGGATGTGTAGACCGTCCATCATGTTCAGTAGTGCAGTCTCTGTACTGCAGCCTTACCTGAACCCAGATTGGAAGGTGCCAAATAAGTTGTTTGTTTTAATGTGGTTGTTGAGTTATGCAAGCACACATTTATTGATGGTTTTGGCAAGAAGGGGGACATTAGTTAAAGGGCTGTAGTTATTAAGGTCGCTCTGGACGGCATCTGGTTTTTTGATGATTGGCGTGACTTGACTGAGTTTGAGAGGGGCCAGCATGGAGCCACTCTATATGGAGGAGTTAATGATTTTGGTCCATATTGGAGAGATGATGTGACTGAGATTTTTTGCAAGCGTCACAGGGAGGGGGGTCAGAGATGTGCAATGTTGGCTTCATGCCAGCATGTAATTTGAGGACTTTTTCTTCATGTATCTTTTTGAATTCAGCCCAGGATGCATCATTTTTCAATTGCACAGGGTTAAGGTTGGGGAACTGTGTTGCTGAGAGGGGGATACAGCTGTCCTTCGGTGGTAGGGCTTTAGGTGGACCCTTTTCACAAGGGTGGGGGGCTACCTAGGTACAGGGTGAGAAGGGTTGGTGGTTTAAGAGAAAGTCCGATGTTAGATATTTTTTCAGAGAAAAATTTGTGAATAGAGTCATTAATTGAGTGTTGGGGAAAGAGGAGGTTTGCTGTTTGATAATGTTGAAGAGGTCTTTGGGTCTATTTCTAGACCGGTCAAGTTGGTCTCAGAAAAAGGAGGCGTTTTCTTGGAAGTAGTGTTTTTTGTATTGTAGTCTTTGTGCCTGGAGAATCAAGAGATTGGTTAACGAGGGCTGCTGTCTCTAATTTAGCTCATCCTGTCAGAGTTGATGCCTCTCAATGTTAAGGTCTTTATTGAACCAGGATCTGAAGGGGATGCTTCTAAAGTTTTTGGGTTTCAGAGGGGCAACTGTTTCAATGAGTTTAGCCATTTTTGGGTTGTAGTGGTCGGTAAGGGCATCAGCAGACGAGAGGTTGAGTGGAGGTAGGGTTTAGGAACTGACTAATGTTTTTAACTTTCCCCAGGTAATACAATTTATGTTCCTCATCCAGTGCTTGGGACAGCTCGATTGGTGGTGGGCCTTAGGTCAGGTGGTATTGAGATCGAAAAGAATTAGGTGGTGATCAGTCCAGTCAGATGGTAGGATAGATTGGAGGGATAGGGTGTTATGTTTAGTGATGATTGCGTTAAGGGTCGAGCTCTTATTGTGAGTTTGTTTATTGCAGTGTTGGATACAATCATTTGCTTCCAGAAGGGTGGATAAGGCTTGTACTGTAGGATCTTCATCATTATTCAAGTGTATGTTTAGGTCGCCTAGTATAATGTCTGTGCTGTCTTTTCAGGAGGTTAGTGATATTAGGTCTCCTAAGTCTTCAAGGATAGTGGGTTGTCACCTGGAGGGTGATAGATCACATGGAGTTTGGTGGGGTTGGGGCCTAGACGGAAGAGCTCGGGGGCATATTATCAATATTATCACCGGTTTGGCGGCAGAAAACTGCCGCTAAAGCGGCGATAATGGGCTTGATAATACGCCCTGGAGAATTCCAATAGAAGCCCATGTTCACACCAGAACATGGCCTTCTATTGGAATTCTCCAAGGCATATTATCAAGCCCATTATCGCCGTTTTAGCGGCAGTTTTCTGCCGATAAACCGGCGATCATTTTTAACGCTGTTCTTAATGATATGCTCCTCAATTCCTAAATATTCAAAGGTGGGGTATTTGGTAGCGTGGAAGGGAGTTAAGCAGAGATCATTTTTGTGTATGATGGCTACTCCACCATCCCTGTGATCCTTGTGAATGATTGAGAAGCCCAGTGGGGCGAGGAGGTCGATGTAAGCAGATGAGTAGTCGTTAAGCCAGGTTTCAGTTAAAAAGCAGGTGTCAATATTGTATTGTAAGATAGTTTCAGCTATGTCAGTGGCATGCTTGTCTAGTTTATTAGTAAGAAGCAAAGCGTAGGTACAGATCTCTGATCAGGCTAACTGGGTTGAATGGTCATTAGTTGGTCAGGAAGCCTTGGAGGGTATGTGGTGTTTTGGGTCCTATTCATGCCAAAGATAACGGGGATCTTACAGTGGCAAGGTTGGCTGGTGCATTGTTAAATTGGTTACTCAGAATTTGTCTTCTTGCTGCAACATTCCCGTCGTGGTGTATCTAGGTTTAAGGTGGTGATGGGTGTAGGGGACGGTTTTGCTGGGGGTGAGGGATGGGGGGGTCAAAGTGGGTGTTTGTGGCAGGATCAGTATTCACCTTAGAAGTGTGGGATTGGGGCAGTATGTGGCTACTCTTTGTGTCCATACATAGTGGCAAAATGTCTTCCAGATGCATGTTAATTTTATGTTCTAGCCAGGCTATGAAAGGGAATATTTGAGAGATTGTTGGGTCTGTGGTGGGGAGGGGAGTATTCTGGAGCTTATCAGAGTCTGGGGTGGAGGCTAAAATAGAGTCCAACCTGCTGAAGTTGATGGACTGAGAGGCTATGGGTGAAATAGATAGCTCAAGCTGGGCAGTGGTGGTGTGCCATGGCGAGGGGGATAGTAAATCTGGGAGCACAACTGTAGCGTCGGGGCCTCTGGTAATGGAGGGGGCTGTAGGGGGGGGGTGAAGGTAGAAACAGTACAAAGGGTATTGGGAGTAGAAGGATCAGCAAGTAGATGTGTGGGTTCATGGATTTGTTCTCTGGGAGTGAGTAGGAGGTGGTTTTCTTGCAGAGGAAGGGGGGGTGTAAGTGGAACCGGATGACATAAAGGTGCGGAGCGCAGGGAAGTGGCGATTAGAGATGCTTAGGTTTTTTTCAGAGGCTTGGACTAGGATGTTACCATTTCTGTTGATGGTTATTGATCTTGATGGGATAGTTGTCGTTCCATGAGGGCTGTTGGTATTCTTCATTATGTAAAGGTGTTGTAGGAAGTTCTCTCTCCATTTGGCTTGTTTCTTAGTGTAGAAGGTGAAGTCAGTTTTAAGACCTCCATGTGCTACACTATAGAAGATATCGGTTATTGGTGTCTCTGGATGCTCTTTGAAGATTCTGTGCTTGAATTATTTGGAGGCATGTTCAGAGAGGTTTCGCAGAAATGTAATTCAGTATGAGTTAGGGCCATACCTTTCCATGTGAGTGCTGCAGGAGGACGTTGGAGTGGGAACCTACTGCTGTATTTGGAAATCTAGGGCCCTTCCTAGTGGAGGGTATCTTCTGAGATGCTTGCCTGTTGCTGTAATAGGTCGTTCAGTGGAAGAGTGAAGGACACTTCTGAGAGGGAGTATAATGCCAGTGATGATGGAGTAGTGAAGAAAAGTCATCGAGAGGATTCAGTTGGATACCTGTGAGGTAAATAGTGTCTAGAAAGCCAAGGAGCACCAGTGTGCCTACTCGATTTTTGCAACTTCTTAGTGATTCCGGTGTTTATGTGCTGGTGGTTGTGGAGGTGTTTGAAGGCCAGTTTGGAGGGGAGGCTTACGCTATTCACGGGCATGCATAAGCTGTATAGATGAATAACGTGGGAAAGGTATCCAGGTAAACATGGACAATAAACGTCAGACAAGCAGGGTCAGTACTGCTGGTATGTGGTAGGATAGGTACAGATCACAGTTTAGGCAATAGATTACAGCATCAACATGAAAACAGTGCATTCACAGGAATCAATATCAGCGTAAGTTAGACTAAATCATCTTTTGTGCATATGTTAGAGTATGTGCATAGAGACACAGTAACTGTGCAAGATAATGACGTAGATGTACACTACCAGGTTCTGGCGTAAATATGCTCATGCAGCAAATTATTCTTGTTAGGCAACGAGGGAGGCAGTATTCCATGCCAGGTCAGAGCATAGTAGTGCTGGCGTACAACTAGCGATTGATAGAAGGCCTACAGAGGAAGTAGCCCCAAGTACATTTCACTTGTAGAAGTGGCCTGAACAGTACACATAAACTGGACTTTGGTGGAAATTCTACTAAGGAAGAAGCCCAGAACACATTTCACTGGTGAAGTAGCCCAAACAGCTTCCAACTGAGGGAGTAGCCCAAACTAATTGCCTAGTGAGGAAGTAGTCTAATCCTTCCTACTGAGAGGTAGCCCAAACATCAAAAGGGTGCAATCAGACAAATACAATGGTTTTGTGCAAGGGAAGGGCATCTCAAGCAGCCACAAGCTGTGCTCCACTTCCTATGAGCAAATCCTTAAGTTGAAGCATGTATTCACAGATTGGGGGGTGAGCTGTGTGGGCACCATGTTGCCAGGGAGTACTAATGAAGAAGCCCAGGCATAGTTCAAACTGAAGAGGCAGCCCAATGATTCACTACCTACTGAGTAAGGAGCCCAGATAGAGTTATGTTGCTGTGGAAGGCCAAAGGTGGGCGCCTCAGGGTAGGGCCAGCAAGTGAGCGTACGCTGAGCCAGAGGGCTCCGATGTTCCAAGCGGTGTTCCTGGCAGCACATGGGCCGAGAAGCAGGACACAGAGGTTCCTACTTAGGCTCCCCAGAAAGGTTGGACCGCTCCATGCTCAGAGCTCCCTGTCGCCTTGAGGCAGGAGCCTCCCTCACAGCTGCACAGCGGTGTTCTTGGCCACACGTGGAGCAATGAGGAAGGGCATGGAAGGTTCCCAGTTGCGGTGAAAGTTGGTGAGCGTTGCTTTTTCGTAGAAAGTCAGTCCGCTCTGTTCTCAGGGCGATGGTCGGGCGCAGGAGTCACACATCTGTGGTCTTCTTTTTACACAACATTTTCCTGCAGTGCACAAATTTAATAACATTTTAATAGCAAGTTCTTCCTCATATGCTGATGCATTTCCGCCAGTAGGATTATGACCCAAGTCACTTGCACAGATACGTATTCACCAAGCATCTGGGCTGATAACTCCACAAGGCACCCGTCTCCTCTGGGAATGCATTACTGCAGTCCCCTTTCTCCAGCAGTCACTCCTATTTTATCGGGCATTCCACAGCTCTCTTTTCAGGGGTCTTGTCTAGGTTGTCCATAAGTAAGGAATCCAACAATGAAAGATCCTTGAAATCCATCAGTGTTCACCCCTCAGTGTTCCACATGATATCACAGATAGCTGGATATTCCCTTTTGTTGTCTATCTGATTACACTTGGAACCCCTAGATGGTAAAGGAGCCCAATTTTGGCAGCTATTCTTTTTTAATTCTATATTAGTGTTGTTGTTGATACTATAATTATCATTCAATTTCCTAAGGCATTTAATTTTCTGTTTATGTTGTTGATCATGAGAACTGTAAAAATTGGACACATTATCCAGGCATTTTTAAAAAACAATAACCCTTGTGCATATACTATCAGCTTTTAGGACAAGCTCATTTAAGTTCATCACTGTTTTTGTTTCACTAGCAGGACTAACATTATAGTCACATATTAGTACTAGGGAAGGATTAACATTATTATTATATTAAAGTGACTATAAATCCTCTCTTATGAGAGGGTACATTTGCAGGGAGTAATTGAGGAGATTCGTACCTTGTGAGTTAAGATATAACATCATTCTAAATGTAATATATGGGGATATCAACTGGCAAGTTGAGAATATTAAACATTGTCACCCGTGTTACAGCAATTCAGGTTTGAATGTATAACGTGGACTGTGTACGATGGTTTCTATTAGGTCGTTTCAATCTTTTGCAGCTGACAACAGAGAGTTGCTTTGAACCAAATGTTTGAGGAGAACTTAAAGGGGGTAGCAGGATTTATTTGTGGGCTGCCCTCGATAGATCCTTAGAGCATGAGGCATGAGCAGGTGTTTTGTAACATGGAGGATTTCAGCCATTCTGTAGTTGAGCAATAGGTACCATATTTAATGATGGTGGCTAAAAGTAGGGGATGAAGGGGATGGTGTAATGGAGAATAGAAAGCTGGTATGAAAAGTGAAAAATCAAAGTGTAGTATTGTGAAGAATCTGGTGGTGAAGTAAAAAAAATATGGAAGATTGAGTCAGATATGTGAGGGATCAGGTACTAATGCAATGATCAATAAAGTAGCAAGTTAACTGTCATATATATTATTTGAATCACAGATCCACCTCCTCACTGTGATTCAAGCTCTATATAACTCACATACATATAAGGGAGATGTAACAGCTTCAGTAGAATAGTTTTATGCTTTCTAATACTTCTACAAAAAATGGTAAATGTGGGCCATGAGGATTTGCCCGAATTTAATATCAATGCATCAGTCTCTTTTTCCCCTTCATCAATAGCTTCTCTTATTTTCTTCCTTTAATTGGCACGCTTTGCCATTTTTGACTGCCCTGGTTCATGCCTTGTTCTTAAGACTGATTGCACCAGCCCTGCAAACAAGCCACTTTCCCACAATCAAACAGATGCATATGTTCTACAGATTTTCCAACTCACACAGTGCCACTATGTGGCAAACGATATCGGATCTCATCATACTGTTACCTGGTGAGGACCCAATATCACACATGTGCACACAATTGGCTGGAAAGTCCTGCAGAGAGCAGGCTTACAGCTAATTCTTTAGAGGTTCTGCACAACTGAAGTCCTTTATGTGGTGTGAAGCCTTCCAGGACATTGGGTTTGATTTTGATGTTGGAGGGAGGCAGTGCATTTAAATTGCCTCTGGCTGTGTTTAGCCATAAGCCCCGCCCCTTCAAGGTGGCAACCCCCCCCCCGCCACACACACACACAAATGAACATTTTTCGTAAGTTGGCAGGTCTGGTTCTATAGATCCCAAATTTACAAATAAATGTTAAGACTTTAGAAAACATTATGCACTATATTACATGTTTCTGTTATACTGCTTTTTATATGAGAAGTCGGTTCTGCTCAATTTTGTGAAATTTCTGGATGCAATGTATGAAAAAGAATTGGGAAAGTCAATAGTTTTGTTGTTTGCAGCTAGATTTTTGGGTATGCCAGTGTTTCTTTTGTTTTGAAAAACTTTATTGTGGGGAAGCTGCTGGGCCTCGACAATCTAAAAAAGTGACAAAAGCAAAAATATATTAGCTCTTAAAAAGCACCCACTGCCATATTAGTGGCACTGAAGGGAATTACTTTGTGTGTGGATGCACTGCTTGTGAAAGGGCAGAATGCTGTCGCTCACAGTGAAGATAGTCAATGGCCGAAGTGGGCTGACCCACTGCCTCATGCCGCATCCTGCAGTGGGCAGAAGAAAAATATAAATGACACAGTAACAGACCAATGGATGAGAAGGGCTGGTTGAAAACCACAATAAGTAAGTATATTATACATATAATTTTAGTAAACTCAAAATGTCTTGGTTAACACAGCTAAACAATGTTTAATTCCCTCACCTTTAGTTGTACGTTTGAGGCTTTAATATTGCTCAAAATATTTCTTTGTTCCAAGTTTCCATTTAGTGGTTTACTTTCACTGTCACTCTTTGAAAAGTTAGTACTGACAGCAGTGGAACGACCTCGGGACTGCTTTCTCCTTAACTGCTGCAGATCCGATTACACGACTTACCCATTCCATAGAAAGCATCCCCTTTAAACTTGATCCAAAACGGCCTCCGTGGGGAAAGCCTCCAGCCGTATTCCCAGACCTTGTGTCTGTCCTGATGTCAATTTGCCACTCACCTTTGGAAGACCTGACACCTTCCTTAAACACGCACTAGTAACCTTGGTTCCCAAAATGTTTTATAGAAACCACCGTCTTGAGAAATTAACACTCTGTAATTCGTTGGAGATTGAACATCTAGTTTGAAACCCTGCAGTTAATTCCCCTAATACTTTCTAGTTTGGATTTCATTCCTCTCCTCTGAGGAGGAAATGACATCACAACTCTTCCATTCTCAGTTAAGCTGTGATGCAGTAAGGCCTGCTTTCAATGTGGAAAGAGGAGCTCCCTGAGTGACCTAAAAACTGCCACTGAAACAACCGAAGTGAAGGCTAGAGTTACTTTTCAGATTCTTTTTAGTTTCCACTCTTGGAAATTCATAATCATTTACTGACAATCAGACATTTGTTGGTGGTATGTTTATTTATGGAACTTTCGGGTTGAGCAGAAATGTTTCTGAACGTTACCTCACACAAACATAAGCAGATATAGTGATAAAGTGAAAAAATAACAGGTACCACAATATCGAATGGGAAACAAAATTGGTCAGAGAATAAGTGTTATTAGAAAATACAGGTAATAGCTTACTTTGAGGAAGATAGCAGGCTGCCCCCCTGATGGCAAAGCCTCCACTAGCCTTTTCATCACAAATGTCATGTAAGCGTGTAGACCTCTTTGAGTATAGAGCCGGATTGTCTGAGCAATTTAGGCTATATAGTCTGTGTACATTTTTGGCCACAATTACTAGGTGGAAAACGGACATGTCAACCATGTTGGTCTTGCACGTATCAGGAACCAAGTGTCCATCTCTAAAAATAAAACAACATGTGATGCAAAACAGCAAACAGAAAAG
This sequence comes from Lissotriton helveticus, assembly GCF_964261635.1. Lineage (NCBI taxonomy): Eukaryota > Metazoa > Chordata > Amphibia > Caudata > Salamandridae > Lissotriton > Lissotriton helveticus. The sequence goes on along the minus strand of NC_136070.1, from coordinate 500,721,322 downwards.
CAAAAATACCAAAAGACAATTGTTGTTTTAAATCACCAGGGTTCTCACTAGAAAAACGATTGCAAACGAAAATTAATGCCAGGATTAACTTGGTCAAAATCAATATAGTGATTTAATATCACAATGAAGATACCTCTCTCAATAAGTCACAAAGAAAGGGAACAAAAACAAAGTCAAATGGTAGTCCATTCCAAATGTCCAAGTCCTGTGGACTGTTGCGCTGTGGCTCACTTGCCTCCAACAACATTGCCTAGGGATCCTCCTGTCATGTGCACAGGTTAGGCCTGGTAGGAAATACTGCCATTTTACATGTACACAGTGCTTTCCTAAAGTTACCTCCACTTTGTCACATCGAGTTCGGACACACATTTGCTTTCGTGACACTTGAGTTAGTTTCTTGGAAACATAGACCTTGCTAACACAGAGAACTTCATTGGAACACTATCACATTGCCGCAGCATCATGTGCAAGGCCCTTAAGTGCGTTATACAAATGTGTTTATTACTACATCCATATGGCGACAAAGCTATTTGTGGAACACAAACAATAGCAGCCTGATCACAATCTCGACCCAAGGCAGGGATGCCTCTTTCTATATATAACCTTTGGTTTCAAATTATAATCAGAGGAGACACTTCTGATGGCTCCGAGGGGTCCTTGCATGCTGAAGCTTTCACCCAGCAGCTGACTGACATCTTGTTGAGGGGTGTCCAGTTCATGACCAAGATGCAGTCCTACACTGTTACACACCATGTAAGAGGGTTAGATCATCCAGAATGGGATTTCTTGGCAGAATATACATTCACACCTTAGATACGTAGGTTAGGGTTTGCATCGTAGGAATACGCTAAATTGTTATAATATTGTATATGCCTGCATATATTAGTCGTCTCACCAAGATGGTGGAATTTTCCATTTTATTCACTGTCGTGAAACTTATTATAACTTTCATCTCCTTCTGCATATTGATCGTTGCAGCACATCTTTTCTATCTAAGAATCACTGCGGTTCAATAAATATTGAAATATCACTTTATGTATTCTTTGTATATTTCTCTTAGCTAAAGACAGCACGAGTGTCTAAGCAAAAGGTTCTAGGACTTTCACCACGGTTCCTGAGGGAGCAGGGTTGTTACGTTCAGTAGCTGCCACAACTGATGCTCCCTGTCTAGGTTAGGGGGTCTAAAGGTGACACTGTGAGAAAGCCGGTCCAAAGGACCAAATACCCTGTACGGGTGCATGGAATCAATCTGTCACCATCCTAAGTTTATGTCATCTACAAACTCACAGTTTCTACTCATTAGTGGAAACTACACAGCACTCCCCTGCAAGGAGCAATGCAGACACCCCAATAATGTCACTTGCGAGGGGTGGGCTTGGCTTTGAGAGGGATGGATTAGGTTTTGGGAGGGGTGGATTTGCTTTTGGGAGGGTTTTTTTTCTCAGGGGTTAGACCTGGGTTCATGAGTGGGGGAACAGTTTTGTCAGGGGTGGGTTGGGATGTGGAAGGGGTATTTTTGGCTTTAGGAGGAGAGGTTCAGCTGTAACAGGGGTTAGGGCAAGGGCAAATAACATACTTTCATGGGGATAATTGGTAGGATGCTCAGGAGGGAGTATGGGTTGGGGAAGAAGGAGTGGAAGAGTCAGGTGTGGCGGTGTGTGTTGTTGGTGCAGGTGTCTGTGGGTCTGATGTATCTTCTGCACGTTTGGGTGATGCTTTGTAGGTGTCTGTTGTGTGGGTGAGTTTGGTTGTCTGTGTTTGTTGGGGTGTGTGATGTGGAGGTTCTGGGTTTGATGGGTGTTGTGGATGTGTCTGTGTTTTCCGGTGTGGTATCTGGAGGCATGCTGGATATTGTGAATGTGTCTGTGGTTGCAGGTGTGGTGTCTGGGGTGATGGTGAGGGGGTGACTGTCAGGTGAGTGGCTGCTTGCCGCTGTGTTTAGTTGTGTTTCTGTTTGCATGTGCTGCTTGGGGCGGTTGAAGTGGGTGCATGCATATGTGTGATTGTGCTTTGGACAGGCATGGGAATTGGGAAATAGGATAGGGAAGAGATGGAACAGAAGTTTGATATGGGTGGAAGGCTGCCATCAGTGAGGAGGCAGGAGCCCAGACATAGCACTGTGGAGGCCTTCCAGGTAGGTCACCCTCTGTTGCAGATGGCTGCCTTGCTCCAGAATGGCATTCAGTAGTGCCCTCTACCCAACAGAGATGCACCTCAGGAGGTCATTAGCCTCCTCACTCAGGGCAGCGTGGGGGAGATAGGGGCTGGGGTGCCTGGAGCAAAGGAAACGGCTCCCCACTTAGGGGAGCAGGCCCAGTCACCTGGTTCGGAAGCAACAGGGAGGTTGGAGATGGAACAGGGGGTGGTAGACAAGGATGGTGTTTGTACTGTTCCTGTGTAGTCCATCACCACTAGGGAGTGTCTACTGGACGTTGACTCTGCGGATGATGATATTGAGCCTGCGTCCTCTGTGTCACTCCCCTCACCCTCTGGGCCACTGGCTCCCTCAGTGTGTAGTGTCACGACCAGAACCACTGTGGCCAGTTGCTTTGTCAACAATGTTGGCCCTGTCTCCTCCACTTGCCTAAGATGATACTGAAATAACATTTAAAATAGGTTTATTGAATCTGAATGAACACACTGGACCAACAGCTTTTACCACAGAACATTTCAAAACATGACCTGTTGCTCACAGTGATGTTGTATCCACAGACAGCTCCAATAGCATGTGTGAACATGTCTCAACTCTATCCTTATGTATCTACTAGGATACTTGATCACCTTGTATACTTTGGGCCCTGAAGTATACCATAGTGACCTGAAGTGAATATGATGGCTAGAGCAAAATCATTTTAACAGTATCCACACAAGGCCCTGCAATCAGCAAACGATCATATACCTAAAACCACATCATGCTGAAATGATTGTCAAGTAATACATCTATGTTGCAGAAACATGTGGAGTAGCAGAAATCAGGTGACATGCAAATGCTCATTTCACACTGTTGACACTTTCTAATGGAAACTTCCTCATATATCCACTGTCAGAATAGTACAATTAAAGCTGTACAGAAATAGCTTTGCTATGTCTCAAATGTAGCACAAAAAAGTAGACTGGAGACAATTGAGTCCAAAGTTTTGGGAGATTTGTCTACAAACATCCACAGCATAAGAGTTTGCCTAGGCATAGGGCCATCCCCAATCCAGCTTGGTACTGGTGACAACACCATTCTTACATTGCATACCTAAATGCCAATAGACCATTGAAGGTTGTTGAGGCTCATGGAATCTCCGTGACATGAAGAGGTGGTTTCACTTTTGTCCTAATGGGAAGACACGTCACAGTACCTTTTTGTATGGCAAACACAAATTGCCTTGCAATACTGAGTTTAGACACTCACATACGATCCCTACATTTCTGCATGTCTTCACTCCATGATGCATGTCACCGGTCAGTGAATGAACCTTGCTAAATCAACATGTACAGTTCACATAAGTTAACACTCCCACACCTATGCCATGGAAATTCTAATGGCGACAAATTACTGTAAGTTTACCTGTCACGTCCATCATTGCTTCATCATCTGGACCTGACTAATAACATTGAGTAATGGCTTAGGGTATGTGCCACCCAATAATGTGTACACAGATCTGTCTGTAGCAACACATGAACTGTATACCTATTACAAATAACTATTTCCATATACAGATTGGCCTACACACACATTTGTTATGGAATCAGACATCAACCTATGAAGAGACTTCGATCAGGTTTGAAATAGTAGTGCAGATGATAGTACATCAGGGAAAGGTGCACATGCCGACATGTAGGCACTAAAACTGATGTCACCAGTGATGTTTACACTCTTATGTTACTGATGATTCCCAACATACCAATGGGAAGTATTACCCAGTTACTGAAATCAAAGTGTACTGTATGCTATGTCACACGTAAGGGGGCGACCATCACATGAGACACAGTAGTGAGGAAGCATCACTCCTGACACATTGAAAGCAAGTGGGTTGTTTTGGAAAACTGTCACCCAGAACAGCAAACAATTTTAGGTGATTTATGACTTTAGTCAGCCATGTGTATGCCCAAGTCAGAAAATTGATAATTGACTGGACTGTCCTTTGTTCCTGGTCAAAAAGACAATAGGCAAAGTACATCATCATGTACCTACTATCAGATCTACACATTCAACAACTCTTCTAGTGAATTGGACATGAGTCATCATCAATGTTGATGGGGAAATGGCTGCCTGTTGCCAAAAAAGAGGGCAATGTAATGTGTAGAAATCTGGTCAGGATTTACCCCCTTGTAGCTGCTGTGGGGCCCTCAACTGGCCATCCAGCTTAGGATAGGCCACCACCACTATGCAGGCCATTCTGGGTAGTCAAGGTGCAGCGATCGCCCTGCATGCATTGGGAAGACTTTCCCAGCTGGACCTCTGAAATCTTCCGGATGCAGCACCTCAGGCCCTCCCACTCTTTCGACAATGGGCGTTGCACAGCTTGGAGACCCTCAGGCTATTATTGTCCTGCTTCTGATGGACGTTGATCTGTATGAATACAAGAGATGAAAAACCAGATTGTAAATGAAACCTTTAACATATCAGTTTCGATGTGATACATTGCGAATACATCTAGCACACTCATAGCTCAAACGTTAACACACAACATGTGTAGTTTTTACAAGCTGGACACTACTAATACACTGATACACACATTTGTATCAATATTCTGATTATCCTTATACCTGGTCATGTCTTAAACTGACTAAGCCAGCCCACTAACATCATGAAGGCCAGGTCTATCTTACATGTACTGCGATGTGAGGTACTATGACACTGTAGAACACAATGTGGCCTATTGAAGGCTAAACAACTTTAGCATTATTGTACTGACACCTTTGCAGCCAGGCCCATTGACTTGATGGCTACGGTCCATAGAGACTGGTACCCTAGCACAGACTACATCCTTTGACTGAGGTCACTATAAAAAGGCTTCCATGTGTAACAGTGAGATCTTGCTCTCTGGGGATGTGTGAGCATGTTTACTCATAGATGGGATATCATACTATGGATGATGGAGTATGTGTGGCATGTACTCGCATCACTGGACGTACCTTTTGCCATATGTAGCACTGTTACAGGGATGACATCAACATTGTATGTCCTGTTGGATTGGTTGAATATAAAAAAGCTGGTGATTCACCTATAGAACACCTGTTATGAGGTAACCAACTATCTGCACTGTTAACGAGTCACATGTGAGATAGGGCTGTACAGTGCAAGCAATACTCTTGGAACAGAGAAAACAGACCTGTGGAAGTAAGGGGCCTGTCTTAGAAAATCACACACCTTGGAAATGTAGGTCAATGGACTGAAGTATCAGGTCAAGGGGTAATCCCCATTCCAAATGCAGTCCATGTGATAACAATCTGGGGTAGTATTGTTTGTGACAACTCAATTTGTGAGCAACCAAGTACCCACAGGTCAACAGGGATGTAACTCTGTGCATCAATTGTATTGCCAAAGAGACTCAACCCCAGCCTGGCACATGGTTCTGACTGTGCATAGCTTATTGTCAGGCCTTGCTCTCAGCCGGCTGCGCATACTGATGTCACATGACCAGCACATTTCCAACATTACTTAATGCAAAAGGTCAGGCTGGGGCCATCCAAAAAGTGACCTCAAAGCTGAATGGCACTCTGAAGGGGCCTGTGAGCTAGAGCTATCTCCCATACAACTGTTTTGAGAGCCATGATTTTAGCTGAGTGGTATGTGGGACTGTACACATAGCTAACAGCATTCTCATCTGCTTCATACCGAGTACATACACAGCTCATGCTGTAAAGGTTATACAATTTTCTACAGATTTAGCATTATCAGAGTTGTATCAATATCACAGATATCATGAAACTCATGAATGCACAGATGGCTACATGCACACCAAGTAGAATCTAGGGCTTTACACACACTACACATCCCAATGGTGATGTTACATTCACAATGTACAGTACTCAACATTCCCTAACACGAGTGTCCTATGTAGGGACCAACAAATTGCACAACACTAAATAGACCTAACTCTGGAACTCAGGGGCACATTGTAGCCAGCGGAAATGGCAAAGAGGGATTTACACAGAGTAATATATGTATGTCAGATAGTTACCTGTTCCTCTGGTAAGCCATAGAGCTGGCCATACAGGGAAAGGACCTCATCAATCAGCATATCCAGTTCCTCTGCAGAGAAGGCAGTGGCCCTCTCACCTTCTTTTTCTGGCACGATTGCTCCCAGACGGGGCGTACAGTACATGTACGCAACAATCAGAGAAAACTGCCACAGTCATGAGCCCTCTACTGTCACAATCACCAACGTCAGCCTATGGCTCTGTCCGACGTGGATTAAAACTCCCACCGCGTGGTCGACTACCGCTGGCAGTGGCAGGTTCATAAAGTCCAATATAAGAGGTCAAGCAGCCGCCATTTTAGAGGTTGAAATTACAGTATTGGTGACTGTTAAGCGCGTCACCACCACTCCAAATGAGGGGTTACATGTTTAAATATGGACTACTCCATTGCCAGTATGTTCCATGACACGAATCATTTGTGTAGTGTGTTACTGTACATAAACGCTATAATTGCACGGTGCACTGCACACAGCCATTGATGGTATTTGGACCGAAAATATAAAACCAATAATATTAAGGTGCAAAATAATTTTAAAAAATATGTATAATTTGCATTTTTTTTACAGATACATGTGAAGGTCACAAGGGGGATTATTGGTAGTTGATGGACAGTAGATAATTAATATGTGAACAATGTGTGATGCTTTCTGAACCAGTTATGTTTTGTCACATGAGGTTTGGCTTACTCTTCACATATGTTACTGTGGACACTGTGACCAATGTTCAAATTTGTTTTCACTCCACACATAGGTACCCTGGGAGAAGGAGGCAATGACAGCCTCCAGTTTACTGCCAATTTTCAGACCTTCAGACCTTTTAAAGAAAGGGATATCATCAAGACGTTTCTTTTGAATGGGCAAACCATACTGGATTTATGTCATCAGTTGGAACCTGAGCTCATTCCTCACAATACTAATCCCACATGTATCACACCAATTGATAAACTTATGGCAGTATTGCATTTTCTTGCCACAGGTTCCTTTCAATACACTGTGGCAATATCTGGTGGTATGTTACAAACAACGTTCAGTGGTGTACTACAAGATGTGCTTTCTGCAATAATGAGACACATTGACAGCTACATCACATTCCCCAGATGTGAGGATTTAGCCAATGTGATGGTTAACTTCTACGGATTTGCTCACCTACAACGTGTGGTTGGAGCCATTGATGGCACCCTTACTGCCTCAGTTCACCGCAAGCCAGGAAACAAGTTTAGCGTAAGGTTGAGCAGAATAGCACCATGCCCAAGCTGATGTCACATTTACTGCCGGAGAAGACCTGGCTTGTTGGTAAGTATGATCTGTCCTAACTTTGTGTGGGTAACGCCAGGAAGTGTAATCAGAAAGTGTGTAACTTACTGCTACACTTATATCTGTCTTCCATCTAGGAGACTCAGCCTACCTTAACCAGCCATGGTTGTTGGCGCTGCTGAGGACAACAATGCCAGGGGAAGTCCGTTTCAACGAGACCCATGGAAGGACACAGCTGCCAGTGGGGTGGGGTTTTAGGCTCCTGAAGGGCAGATTTAGATGTCTGGACAAAACTGGGGGAGCACTCCTCTACTCCCCCAGGAAGGTGTGGCCTGCTGCATGCTCCACAGCATTGCTCTGCAACTGAACATCTCTTATGTCGCAGAGGATGGAGACCCGGCCAGGTACGTTTTTTTTATTTTTTGTTTTTTGTTTTACCCCACCCCGTGTATTGCAAGCCGAGACTAACACTTGGGCAGGTCTTATAAAAGGCGAATTCTAAAATAGCCGGGGCAGTTCGTATATGGCATGGCCCCTTCGTGTATTACAATGGCGTTTTGTTTTTGGCAAAGCCAGTTCTTAAAGTATACGGACAGTTCTTGTAGGCTATAACACTTTATTGCGTTAAATGGACAGTATGCGTATTGTATGCACAGTTCTAATATGATGTGTACAGTTCGTATGTGACAGCATAGAGTCCTACCTAGGTCACCCCTGGCTAGTCCTTATTGATACTATATATAAACCCCTGGGGATCTGGACTAGCTATCTAGTCCTCACTCTCTCTCTTGATATACGAGCATACAGTTCGTATGTGAGATGGTCAGGTCTTATAGGACATAAACTCTTTATATGCGGCACCGTCTGTTCTACATGCTGCGGCCAGTTCACATATCACATATTCAGTTCTTATATGACAAGGAAGGCTCCTACATGATGAAGCACGCGACTACGAGGGCTCCTAGAGTTGAACCCTCTGCCTTGCAATGATCTCAAGTTCACTGTTTAGAACACGACACAATAGACTCAGCCATTCATCCTCGTAGTGTCAGCAATTCCATTACATTGGGCAATAGTAGCATCTTTGATTTGCAGCGTAACTACTCACGTTCTCTGGACTATTCACTTAAGGCATGGTCAGTTTTTATATGGCATGGTCTTTTATGGGCAGCTCACATATGACATTGGAAGCTCTTTTAGGATATAGATGCTTTACAAATGCAATGGGCAGTTCTTGCACGAGGAACAGTTCCTATGAACTCCAGCAATTATTCTCGGAGCGGGGGCAGCTCTTACGTAGCGGCCCTTGGCTCATCTAATGGAGGCATCTCATATATTTCATTCGATGTCGAACCAGTTCTGATGTTAACTTCTTTCATGCCGAGAGTCAGTGCCGAAGCCATCCTCACACTTCTGGGCCTCGAGTCACAGGTTCTCACCTTGCTGCAATTCAGCCGAAGTGACTCCGGACAGTACTTGGACTGTCCCCTCCCTCTGTGTGCCCACAGCCTACTCCTGCCTCTACAACCTCGAATCTGTCTACGTGGTGCATGTATTTCCTTTTTTCTTCATTAAAGATTGTTTTAAAGCCCCTTGTTTCTCATATCGGTTATTTCAAAGTGTAGTGTAGTTCCTATATTCCCAATAGGCTCAGCGCATTGGAATAATATAAACAGCAGTGTAGACGTAGAACTGAGGTCGACTAGATCTCTACTGACTATATTAGACTTAATTAGTTTTGCCAGCTAGCTCAGAGGTCACTAGAAACTTTCTCGAGTAAACAAGGAGGAGTTTAACTTCCCTGGATAGACAAGAAGGGATTAGCTTCCGACAACCATAAAACATGACAACTTTGCTCCCTCAGAATAAGAGTGTATCTCTAGAGTCGTGTGAAAACAATAGACAGCTATTTCACTCAGTCAATTGTGCATACTTAGTTTCACCAGAGTGCAGAGAAATAGAGAGACGGGCGTTTTCAATAAAAGGTGTTATTTATTGAGCAGTCTTCTTTCTCATGCAAGAGAAATGAATTGCCATAATTGCAATACTTATCATAAAGTAAAGTGCGTGCAGTAAAAGGAGTATTATGAAATAATACTGTTAAAGCACTGATATGGTTTCTTAGCCATATGATACTTTAAAATGGATAAAATATATACATACATAAAAACATTGACTAACGTACTCAACTCGTGCTTCTAGATACGCCTACCCCGGTGTACCTGACCTAAGCCTAATACGTGGGAAGGAGTAAGTAAGTAGCAGTTTAAGTTAAGTTGGTTTTGCCAAGGAATCTGAATCAAGAATTCTCTTTAAGGGTTTAGTCAGCTCCGTACCTGGGTAATAGAAAGCAGGAGGTCTGGTATCTCTTTCTCAGGACCCGATATCCCAGCAACCCGCGAGGGCGGCTGGAAACACCGGAGCTGGATTTTCTCGGCTGGAGAAAAAGACAGCGTCTTTCTCAGTGCGTCAAAAGGGAGGGGCGGCGTCCGTGGGCTCTCGCATCAGCTGGGCCCTCGGGGAAGTAGATAGCCGCTCTGCTCTAAACCACCGTGTGTTTGCTTAAGGCAACGTTGGTATATTTATACCTGAAAGGTGCCGGGTTTTTCGTAAGGTTGGACATAAGACGTCAATAAAGATGTCACTAAGAACGGGCCGTTCTTTCAGTGCTCGCAGGAGTTCTAGGACAAATCAAAACAGAAGCATGGGGATTTCCCAGGTTGCTGGAGGTTTGGTTTGTTTAAAGAATGTGTTGTACTTTCTAGGAGTCTCGGGATGTAGCCTTGACGTATTTGGACTGCATGGGCTATTACTAAATATGGATATGATTCTTATGCCTTTATAAGGATATTATTTATTATAGCCATATAAGGGCATAAATCGGGAATATCAAATTAGGGTCCTAGATAGAAACACAACATCCACTCCACGATCTACTGTCCATCATTACTAATACTAAGCAATAGTAAACATATAACGATGCATGTGTGTTTTCCAACCCACCCCAAAATACATAAATCGCATTTGAAATGGTATATGGTAAATACACGAAAATGAGTATTGGTACTGTACGCTTTTCAAGCAGTGGTATCATTCAGTTAAAAATGCATATATATCAGCTGAATGAATTGCGAAAATTACACATGAAATGGCTCTGAATACAGAAGAGAAGGTAGAGACCATTCCATCACATATAAATACAAAATCCTGTACATATGCTAGAGGCTGAGGTAAAATATTGTCTCTAGAGTTCCTAAATTAGAAGCTCTGTTCTCTAAGAATAGTTCTACTTTAAACAGAGTACTCTGTGCCAGAAAAAGGTAAATATTTTGGAAGAGAAAAAAAATAATTTCGCTTTCAAGGGGAAAAATAGTTCCAATTGTTTTCAGTAGCTTTTGTTTTTCAAAGCTGAAGGCCGAATTCAGAGTTCAGGGAACGCTGTGTGCTTGTTGCTTAAAAAGTTATTCCCGTTGTTCAGGGGAGAACATCATTTCAGACAGACTCGCAAAAAATTGGTCTACGACATCAGGTGAAAGTTCGACCAAGTTTAAAAAATGCTGTAACAGTGCAGTTGTGAGAATGATTGCTATCATCGATGTCAGGATCAGCAATGCTCACAGAAGATTGTACCTGTGTGATGCTGCTCTCATCTCGTACTCCACTGCCACATACTCATAGTGGTGAAGTCTCAACGAATGCCGTCATCAGAATAGGTAGCCGCTGGGGACAACACGATGCATGAGTCGTTACCGGACCTAGCAAGGTATCTGTATCCATTGGTACTGCTGATGGTAGTGTAAGACAGACGTCCAACACGCATTCTTCTCCGCATAGCATACATCGAAGCACAGGTAAGATGCAATCTTGCCAGATTGGTCTGAATGAAAGAAACCAGGTCATATTCAGATCTCTTAGCCGGGCTAATCCGAGGACTTTAGTTATGCGTCCCGGTAGCGTATTGCTAGGATCGTTTCTTCCATCGTTGCTGGAGTCTTGTCTGCGGCTTGGCTTGCCATATCGGAGCAGAAGGATCAAAAATACAATTCCTGCTACGAGTCCTAATAGTAGAGGTAGGCCGCCAAAGACAGAATGGACAAAATTGGGAAAGATGCCCAGAACTGTTTCAAAGGGTGTTAACAGTCCCAGAAAAATTGTCTTAAATACATGTGCGATGCCACTGGTATCTGACATGTTTAAGATTTGGCTCAACATTTCTACGAAATGCACGGGGCAATTTGTTGATAATAAGGAATGTATCTCTGCTGTTGTCCTTGCGACTTGCAGATCATACGTTTCTTTAGACGAGGTCAAAGGCACAGTTGTTTGTAAAAGAATGGATTTCATTCTGCTTAAAGTATCAATTCGAATAGAGGAGATATTCAAATAAGTGCTGTTTGGATACAATACTTGCATACAGCAAGTGACCATGGAACTTACGCTCACGAGATAGGCTTTTTCTGGCACCATGCCACAACAGCTGTGGTCATTTATTAGAACATAGCTACCGTTGGAAAGCTGTCTGAAAAGTGGCTCTATCTGTTTTGCAGGAGTGCCGTGTAGGTGACATGAAAGGTTATTCGAAGACCCTTCGCAGGTCCCATGCAAGTTAATACCTTGACACAGAAGTGTACCGCTTAGTGATTTTTTACAATTGTTACCACTAAGAAATATCTCCTTTTTCTTTTCATTATAACATTTGTGTGTATAAGGTAATTTCCATGTTGACTTGATGTAGCCTTTACCCAACCTTTCATACTGGCCTGCTGGTATATAATCTTGGCAATATTTAAACTGGAAAGTTGTTATCAGAATTGTAATTATCCTGTGTATTATCCATTCAATGACAGGTCTTTCTGACATTGTCAATGATAATCTCTCAAGTTTTTCAATGCTCAGAATCGTATAGTCTGCTCCTTTTTGTGCCAAACTGATTTGTTTATCAGGAAGGTTAAAGATAGAGAATAATGACGTTACATTGATTAAACGCCATGGCACATAGCCTGAACGCAGATTTTGCAACGTCCAGCCAAGCTGTACAATAGAACGTAATTGGGACTGACCATATTGTAACATTAGCAAGTCCGGCTCTATTATATCAATAGCAGATGATACAATACTGTCCAGTGAATATATTCTGGAGGACAGCAACAACAGAAAGTGATTTTTCCAAATTAATACGATCAATTTCTCGTATTTTTTCTGCTGTTTCAATTTGCATTACTTTCCAAGCCTCGTTGTACGCAGCGTATATACCGGCCGCTATGAAACGTTTTTGACACTGTTTGCGTGGTCCCAGTATGAAATCACGCAAGTCAGCACCGTCTTTAAGTAAAGTCAAGTGTTGCTTAATTTCAGCCAGTGTGGATTTTTGTAGCCATTCGAGGCGTTGTTTCCCTACACTGTATGTTGTAACTATTTCTGGATGTTGTCTCTGGGAGTATCTAGGGTCTGGCCTGGTCATTTTGAACCCCTGTATTTTGTTCAGGAATCTATCTTGACAGTTATTTGTGTCTGTGGGCCATTTCAACCATTTTTTCCAATCAGGATTTGTTCTGTTTTGGTGTAAAATATGGGATACGTCTATCTCCACTTCTGTAGTGCTATTACTATCAGGTATGGGCTTTGGAATAGACGGTTTGTTTAAGTCTTTTATCTTAGCTAGGCCAAGACAAGTAGTCTGTTGAATGGTGTCATTCAAGAATATTAATTGTTCCGGGATCATGCAGGCTCTAAATAATGCTTCTAAACCTTGGACCTGCCATTCTTTTGTACCCCAGATGGTTTTTGTTTCAATGTTGTTTTTCCAGAATTCAAAACCAAATGTAGTCATTTTTTCATAAAATGTTTCAGAATAAATCAATTTAGTATTTGTCAACATTGTTTTCATTCCTGTCTTATTTAACATTTTAAAATAAAACATTTCTGCATCACTTGTGTTAAACCGTGAGAAATATGGGAATTTCTCATAAAATGTTTTCGAGCTGCTTTTAGGTGGTGGTGCACAATGTTCCCATTGGTTAAAATTAAAAATATTTCTTGGTTGAGCAGATTTATGCAAATAGTGATGACCAAAGTGATTATAGCAATACAGTTCTTCATAATTTGATGAACCCTGTAAATAATCATGTTCTGTAAATTTTGCTGACCATACTAAATCTGACATCATATTATTAATATTTTCAAAGTCCCAATCATCAGAGAAAATACTTGGTTTTACAAAGTCACTTAACGAAACCTTAAACTGGTGTGGATATTTCGAGAGCTCAATCGGGCCAAAAATATCATACTCAGTTCTGTCCCATGCTACCCCACCGGGTATTGGATTGGCTGTGAGGTTCACTGATGATAGTTCTCTTTTCTCGATGTGAGATGACTTGTGAGGCTTTAGGACCAAGTTGATGTTCTGACTTGCTGTGTCCATTGTACTGTATTTCCCTTCAATTAATTTTCCCAAACAAAGAACCATGATGAGCCAAAGCAGGAGAAAAAGTACACCTAACACAATCCAAAATTCAATCCATGGAGAAATCAGATAGGTTTCTTTGAGTTGATGAAAGAGTTCAGTTACTTTGTCTTTGAAAGTTTTTGTTGCTGGCGTTTCTTCATGTTCACTTGGATCATCAGAAAAGTCATCGAAATTGATGAAGTAGCCAGATGCAGTTCTGTCAATTGTTGGAATTGTTTCCGGATTTTCTTTAGTGTTTGGATCTTTCTTGGAGACATTAGTATAGTCCGATGCTACATCATTGTAGACAGGTGTTTCTTGACGAACTGTTGCAATTTGGGTTTCAAGAGGCACAAGTTCCATGGCTTTCTTGCATAGTCCTTTTTTATTCACTGCAGGTTTATCAAATGTGATTAGTCTCTCAGTTTGAACCTCTTGGATTGTAGCAAATTTTGGTATTCTGCTATTTCTTGGGAGTCCACTGGGCCTACTACTTATTATTGGCCACATGATTGTGGTTTTACCAGGTCGATGGATACAACTCGGTTCTCCTTTTTACCAGCAAGGGGCGGTAGTACAACTGATCTTGTTCCGCTGACAGCTAAGACAGGTACTGCTTTTCTGTAAGAAGGCCCAAATTCCTTCTTTACCACGATCTTCTCTCTGACCAGATCCCCAATCTTTGGAATCCAGACAGGTCTTGCTGGGACAGGTGGTTTTTCTTCAGTGGCTGTTGGCTGTTGCTTTAATTTTATGTTACTGAAAAAATAACAGGGGTTCTGCCCATATTACCCTCCCATACCTGGACAAGGAGCAGAAAAAAGATGAAAAAGTAGAAAAAAATAGCATTGAGGGATTAATTCAACATTTAATTAAGAACATACAAAGATTAATTATCCTGTTCTATACAACTTAATATGTAACGAATCAATTGCATTCTGAGGACATATAAACATGTACAAAAAAGAGATGGCGCATAACAAATATATATAAAGAAGGCAAAGTCAACTATATTCACAATACAATGCAATATATACAAATCACAAATACAATATATACAATACATATACAAAGTGTACCCATAGACAGATCTCAAAAAACGACCTATCACACAATATACACTCCTAATTTCGAGTGATATATATCTACAATGGAGATCCCAACTACGCCTGAGATGCAACTTCTCTCAAAACATTCTTTTGTATAAGGCGCCTGAATATACAAACACAAATAAACTGAAAGGGGACTCCTAATCACAATGATGTCGACGCAGTCGCGCTCGCGTTTCCGCCAGTTGAATCTTTATGGCTTCATCAGGACAAGGGTACTGAAAACAGAAGCTAGTGATGTTCAATGTAGTGGTCACCCAGGGAAAAGGGGTTATATAGGTCCACTGGGCCACAGCGCCCAGAGAAAACTTTAAGGGCCAAGCCGCCGTTCCCACTTATAGGTCAGGGGCGTCAATAAAGCGAAGCAAACACATCCAATGCAAGGGTCGAGGCTGT
Organism: Lissotriton helveticus; assembly: GCF_964261635.1. NCBI lineage: Eukaryota > Metazoa > Chordata > Amphibia > Caudata > Salamandridae > Lissotriton > Lissotriton helveticus. The sequence continues at coordinate 500,705,924 of NC_136070.1, read as the reverse complement.
AACACTCGCTCCAAAACGGGAGGCCAACTTCAATCCATGGTCCATCCACGTCGCTAAACCGGTAACCAACATCCGCGTTTCTAATTAATTTTATGTTACTCAGGTTTCTTCTTGTTTCATTTAATTCCTGTAAAACAGCCAAACGGTCTTTGATATCAAAGCATTTTTCTTCTACCACTGAAGTGTGACTATCAAGATCCTGAATGTACATTCTAGTACCGAACACTAGTTCGTACGGGCTGAGACCTTTTAGAGAATTTCTTGGCAGATTATTAAGACTACGTTGGACACTTGTTAAATGTTGGACCCACCCATCCCCCGAACCTAATACCCTCGCCGTTATAGATTGCTTTATGTCCCGGTTTTTTCTTTCCACTATTGCATTTCCCTCAGGATGGAAGGGACAAGAGTACCGCAATGCAATGCCCATGCTGGACATGGCCTCCTTGTAAGCCCTAGAGCTAAACGCAGGACCCTGGTCAGAATGTAGCATGCCAATTGCGTAATTCCGATAAAGACTCGCAAATCTTTTATAACAGTTCTGGCGTCAGCCGAGCGCTGGGGCCACATCCAAATGAATCTCGTGCAGGAATCCACTGCGACCATGATATATTTATAGTTGCCATCCCCTTGTAAGGGACCACAGTGGTCCAGGTAAACACACGCTAATGGTTTATCTGAGATTACACGGGGCGTCTGTGCTGGTCGTTTCACTGTTGATACTTTCATTCTTTGGCATATTTCGCATTCTAAAACATAGTTCCTATTTTGTTTTCTCATGCGCGGCCACCAATATCTCTGTTTTAATAACGATATTGTGGCGGAAACACCAGCATGTGCAGAAGCCAGCCCTTCGTGTGCCGCTGTAATTAGTCCTAACCTGTGTTCCATGTTTGGAATTGCCCTATCCCCCACTCCAGGGATTCGAGCAAAAGGAACATTATTCGCATTAGTTATGTATGAGTACTTTACTGGAAAGCCTTTCGGGAGTGTTTTTCTATCGTTTTTTACTGAGGAACTGACAGCTTGCATTATATCGCTGTCTATTTTTGTTTTTGACCGGGTGATAGCAGCTACGGAAGCCGTTTGCACAGCTGCCTTCGCGGCTTCATCAGCCAATGAATTCCCCGCAACGTGAACGCCATCACGTTGATGACTCAGTGTATGTATCACGTGAGTCTTTTGTAGTTCTTTCTGTAAAAGAACTACTTGTTCTCAAAGCGTTTTATGCTTGATTGTGCCACCTTTTGCATCTTTGAAGCCGTTTTGAACCCAGTTCTGCAAGTATTCATTAAAAGATTGAACGCAGTAATATGAATCGCACACTATTAGTGTGGGGAATTCGCGATCGGTATTTTCAAGCGCCATCTTAAATGCTAGTAGTTCAGCTCGCTGAGCTGTACAATCTCCTAGAGATTGGGTTTTAGTGACCAGTGGTCTAAATTTTCCTTTGTGCCAACGACCTTTAACAATTGCGCACGCAGCACTGTAAGCATGTTTACCCCCAACTGCGGGTTGTGCTGATCCGTCTGTATATATTATACAGCCGTAATGTTCTTGGGGCAGGATTTCGGTCGGCAGAGGACATTCATATTTATATTGGAGAAATTCTTGCGTTTTTAAATTAGGATCAAATTCGTATACTACGTCTGTTGCAGCAAGAGAATTAACCCATTGTATCCATCTCGGATGTAGCGCTTTAGCATTTGGAATGCTTGCTTTTGTTACTGCTTCTAGGGCAGGTACTGGTGTTACGATTATTATTCGTTTACCTCGTGCTAGGGCTCTTTCTTTTGCTACCGCAGTCTGAACCGCAGTTAGAATTTTTTCAGTAGAACTGAATTTCATTTCAGCTTGTGTGTACAAGTGTGATTTGTAAGCTATTGGTACCGTTTCTCCCTCATTAGAGGTCAGGTACGTGAATCCGCATCTTCCTGGGATGACTCGGATTACAAGGTTGCATACGTTTTCGCGAGTTTGTAATTTTGTTTTAGCTAACATGTCTGTTTGCAATGATCTTAAAATTTCTGTATGTTTCTGAGTCCAATTTATTGGTTTGAAATCAGGTTTTATTAATTCATAGAGAGGTTTAACCCTCTCTGCATAATTTTGAATGTATGTTCTTCCGAAATTCAGGAAACCTAGTATTGATTGTAAGATCTTAAGCGTTTTAGCTGCTTGGAGTACAGCAGACTTCTCTAAGAAGTTGTCTGCTAGGCTTTTGCCTTCACTTGATAATTCATATCCTAAAAATAGGACAGTTAGATGGGCAATTCGTGACTTTTTAAAGTTGAATTTGTAACCCTCTGCTGCGAACCCAAGTATTATGGTGTTCACTCTTTTCAAGTGAGTCTCCAGGTCATCATCTGTGAGATAGATGTCATCAACATAAGATAATGCCTCATCATCATATATTTGTAGTAACTCTGTTACTCTTGCTGAGAATAATCCTGGGCTGTTCTTGAATCCCTGTGGGAGTCGACAGAAGTGTTTTTGCGACCCCATTATTGAGAAAGCGGTCAAATACCTGCTTTCAGGTGCAATGTTTTGACAGAAGAATCCATTAGAGATGTCTAATGTCGTTTTGTATTTTTTGCGCACGATGTTATTCATTAGTACTGCACTGTGTGAGTTTTGTACTGCAAATGTTTTGCAACAGGAGTTTAAGTGTCTGTAGTCCAAAACTAGACGATATGAATCGTCTGGCTTGGAGACAGGAAACAAAGGATTGTTCATTTGTGAGGTGCATGTTTCAATCACCCCCTGGTATTCAAGTTGATCTAAGATCTCCCTGACTTGCTTTTTAGCTTCTTGTTTAACTGGGTACTGCCTTTGTGCAGTTGGTTGACATTTTAACTGGATTTTGTGAAGAGGAGAATCCTCATCCCATCCTACATGATTTTTATATAATGCAGGAGCTTGGGCTACTGCCCATTTTCTTGCATATATGGATTTTTTATTAGTTGAAATATGATTTGAGAAGGCAGGCATAATCATTTCTTCGCCATGAGGGCACTCCCTGACAAAACTCTGGTGGCCAGTCTTTCTCAGCTAGAAGGATGTCATAGCCTTTCGAAAGGTTATCCCAAAAGAGACCCCTTACTTTCCTGGTCTTGTCCCCCTCTATACGCAGTGTTATTTCGTATATTATATGAGGTTTGCTAACTCTGGTATCTGCAGTTTCCACCTGAATGTATTCATTCGTGTCCACTGTCTCCAGAAGATTCATCATGATCTTGCAAACTATGGTCACTTCTGCTGCACTGTCTAGCATTGTCTGGGCCCACTCTCCGTTTTTCAGTTGTGTCCTCAGTATCCTCTGCATGTTTTATTATTTTAATACTGGCTACCTTCTTTCTTGGAAATTGTAATTTTTTACTTTGATGAGCAGGGTCCTTGTCTTTCGACTTGACGTGCTCTTCCCTGTGTTCTGACCGTCCTATTCTTTCCGATTTCTGCGAGGAAGTCTGAAAAGATCGAGAGGGACGTGTATCAATATCTTGATATCTATCAGGTTTTTCAGATTATCCCTATTTCTAAGGTTGTATCTGTTCTCAGAGGGCTCCCTCTGGGGAGACTTGTTTCCTCGGTCTGGAGATCTTTCTCTCCGTTGAGGAGACCTTCCTCTGGACTGGAATCGTTTTTCTTTGGGAATGGATTGTTTATTACCATCCCAACTCTTTTTCGGAGTATTTAGATTATTTTTAATAAAGGTTTCAGGATTTTCAGTTAGTTGGGGTTTTACTGGTTTCCCACCCAAACTATCTCTTCCTAGTTCTTCATAGGATTTTTCTATGATTCTGGCAAGTTCAAATGGTTGTTCTGCTATATCTGTTTCTTTCAATTTCTGGCGGATCGCCACAGATGCTGCTTCTCCTTTTATGTTGGCTAATAATATAGCCGAGACCTGCTTAAAGTCTTTCAGTAATTTCATACCCAGAGTTAAAGCAAGTTCTGGACCGTATTCATTTTGAATCTGTCTTAGTACATCTGGTATACCCGCCATGGACGGAACACCATGTGTTTTTGTGTAAATCGAAGCAAAGACTGTGCCCCAAGTGTCACAGTCCTCCACATGTGGTGCGATCCCCATTGGAAGACAGATAGTCAGAATTCTGTGTTTCTCAGTAGGTGTAGTATCAGGAAATACTGCCTCTATTTGAGTTATTTTTTGTGCTATCCAGAATGGAATTTGTTCCCGTTTTGCGGGTATTTTGCCATTGGCTGATTGTATATTCTGTGGTGTAATTTTGTTTGTATTCCCCTGATGAGGGGTCAGCTGTGGAATGTTAATTGCTGGTTGGACTGTTGAAGTCCGCATTATATATTGGACCAATTGTCTATGTATTTTAATTAGTATTTTTAGCTGAGCTAAAAGTTCCCGGTCTGACATTTTATCAATGTCTGGATGTGGTGTGTAGCTGGCTAGAACCTGCCACGTTGCTCCTGGTCTACCTAGTGGACCAAGCCTGGTGATGTGATTTTGATGTTTTATGGCGCCTTTAAACCAGAGCAGGTGCTCTTGGTAATTTAGTGGGATTTCAACCTCCTTGAAAGGAGTGTATTCCTCCGGAGGTTCCTCTATTTTGTAATAGTGGAATTCTTTTGTTACAGCGTTTGCTGCTGGAAAGTGTATCCATGAATAGAATACTTCTGTCTGCCGATATTCATGGGCCTCTACCACGAATATGACTACCACCTCGTGATGTCAGTCCATTTTCTATAAGTTTAATAGTTATAGTTCTTCTTATGTTGACCGGAATGTATATAGCATTCGGGTCATTTTCTTGGAGACTCGTGTCATCCGCTTGGAGTTGAGATGCTGTAGCATCTCTTTCTTCGTCACCCATCCGGCATTTTACTGACAGAAAGTTTTTTTGTTGCAGATCAAGTTTCAAGGAAACAAAGATCAGGTGCACAATATTTTGGAACACTGTATCCTTCAATGTTGACTAAACCAAAAACTATACATAGGAATCTCTTCCTACTATGTTCCGGCGGATTTTAACCTTTTACCCACTCCAGACGTCTTTTGGAGTTTTTACGGAAAAAAGGGTCTGTGTGAAAAAGCACGACTGAGTTACTCTAGTGTCTTGCGTTAGATTATCGCCTTACCAAACGTTGGGCGCCATGTAGTGTAGTTCCTATATTCCCAATAGGCTCTGCGCATTGGAATAATATAAACAGCAGTGTAGACGTAGGACTGAGGTCGACTAGGTCTCTACTGACTATATTAGACTTAATTAGTTTTGCCAGCTAGCTCAGAGGTCACTAGAAATTTTCTTGAGTAAACAAGGAGGAGTTTAACTTCCCTGGATAGACAAGAAGGGATTAGCTTCTGACAACCATAAAACATGACAACTTTGCTCCCTCAGAATAAGAGTGTATCTCTAGAGTTGTGTGAAAACAATAGACAGCTATTTCACTCAGTCAATTGTGCATACTTAGTTTCACCAGAGTGCAGAGAAATAGAGAGACGGGCGTTTTCAATAAAAGGTGTTATTTATTGAGCAGTCTTCTTTCTCATGCAAGAGAAATGAATTGCCATAATTGCAATACTTATCATAAAGTAAAGTGCGTACAGTAAAAGGAGTATTATGAAATAATACTGTAAAAGCATTGATATGGTTTCTTAGCCATATGATACTTTAAAATGGATAAAATATATACATACATAAAAACACTGACTAACGTACTCAACTGGTGCTTCTAGATACGCCTACCCCGGTGTACCTGACCTAAGCCTAATACGTGGGAAGGAGTAAGTAAGTAGCAGTTTAAGTTAAGTTGGTTTTGCCAAGGAATCTGAATCAAGAATTCTCTTTAAGGGTTTAGTCAGCTCCGTACCTGGGTAATAGAAAGCAGGAGGTCTGGTATCTCTTTCTCAGGACCCGATATCCCAGCAACCCGCGAGGGCGGCTGGAAACACCGGATCTGGATTTTCTCGGCTGGAGAAAAAGACAGCATCTTTCTCAGTGCGTCAAAAGGGAGGGGGGGGGGCGTCCGTGGGCTCTCGCATCAGCTGGGCTCTCGGGCAAGTAGATAGCCGCTCTGCTCCAAACCACCGTGTGTTTGCTTAAGGCAACGTTGGTATATTTATACCTGAAAGGTGCCGGGTTTGACGGAAGGTTGGACATAAGACGTCAATAAAGATGTCACTAAGAACTGGCTGTTCTTTCAGTGCTCGCAGGAGTTCTAGGACAAATCAAAACAGAAGCATGGGCATTTCCCAGGTTGCTGGAGGTTTGGTTTGTTTAAAGAACGCGTTGTACTTTCTAGGAGTCTAGGGAAGTAGCCTTGCCGTATTTGGACTGCATGGCTATTACTAAATATGGATATGATTCTTATGCCTTTATAAGGATATTATTTATTATAGCCATATAAGGGCATAAATCGGGAATATCGAATTAGGGTCCTAGATAGAAACACAACAAAAGCACTCACAGAAGGAAAGAAATACACGCTCATTATTGTGAGCACCTGCCTTCACCGGACCTCAGTGCATGCCTTCTGTAGATTCAGACACTCTGAGGAGAGGTTCTGGGGGCTCTCTCCTCACCCTGCTGTCAGCAGGTGCAGGTATGGGGTCCGCCCTCTCATGTGGGGTGCAGAGTACAGGGTGGTATAGCTCCTCACTTGGTGTGCCGGCTACAGTGCCCTAGCAGGGCCATGCGTGCGTTCGTATGTGCCTCTTGGCAGGGTGGGCTCCTGGCTTCCTAGTTTCTCACACAAGCACATGAGTTATAGTGCCTGAGCAAGGCAGTGCGAGTATGTGTGTATGCGTGTGTATGTGAGGGGTGTATGGTTCCTCACGCTGGAGCACAGGTGACAGAGTTCGAGCAAGAAGGCAGTGTGTGTGGGATGGAGTTGGTATGGATTCAGACACAGCCGGACGGGTAGTTGCCTCCTGGCCGGACTGCCAGACTTGTGCCTCGGAGCTTCCCTTACATTTAAGGGGAATATGGGAAGGGGGATGTGGGAGGGAAGGGGTGATCTGTTTGACGTGTCCTGTAGAGGCTACCACCGGGGGAGCACACACCAGCTGCTCCTGGGGTTTTCAAAGGGCCTGTTTACGTTGGTTGGATGTGCTTGGCTTGGGGGTCATTTTGCAAGCAGACCAGTTTGAGGATTGGGCAAAACTTTTTATTTGATTCTAATGTTTTTTTCACACTTGTGTTTCAAAATGCTATATTTGGACCCCCCTTTTTTCAACAATTTGCAGTAAATATGTGCTGTAAAACCCACCATTTGAATCCATTTTTTTCAAAATGTTCTTGCGGGGGGAGGACCCCCCTCCTCGCTCCTTTGTTTGTTGAACAAGGTTTTGACACATGGTCACTTTATTGTGTTTCTTTGTTTTGGTCAGATTTTTGTCATGGACTATGTTCTCCAGAAGTTGACTATGTGAATTGTCTTATATGTATTGTTTGATAGCTAATGTCTTTGCTTTGGTCTGTTTTAGGTACCTTCACCATGGAATCTTTATTTGTACATTCCAGAGTTGTGACATTTGTGGGTATATGATGCTGTTTGGAAGTACAATGGGGACATGGTTGTTCCTGGGAATGACAGACACAGACTTTGGGTGTGCAGATCCTGTACCAAAACAGCATGCACAGTGATAGGATGAAAATTATGCGGAATCCATTGGACTTTTTCCTTGTAATGTAGTGGCCCTAACACAACATGTGTGTTATCATGTGCTCCAACAAAATGTTGTTGAGGAGCCAAATCATGCTATTCCCACTTCACATTGGCTAAATCCTCATTATGTGCAAAGTGTATAGCTGTTAATGTGTCTCCTCATTGTAGAGCAAAGTACTTGTAGCACACAAAAGAAATCTGTTTGTGGCATTACACTAGATACTGAAACCATGGATTAGAATGATCCAGTGATCAAAAAATGTAGTACTGCCACGCGTTTGTTAATTGGTGTTATTTATCTGGGATTCCATTTTTGAGCTAGGTGATATGGCTCCAGCTGATGATCTTGACCAATTAAATTTGCCTCTTCAATACAAAATTGTCTACTGTTTCCCCTCCTTACGGTCTGCAAGTGACCACTGGCACAGATTATTGGATTCATGTATTGTTTACTATGTTTGTGACATAATGCCAGCCTATTGTTGGAACAATGGAATAAAGATGGTATTTAAGAACACACTTGTATATACGTTTTGGTGGGGCATTTGACCGTGACCCTGAGCTAAACATTGTGTACATGCAACATACCAATGCTTACACAAGTTGAAATTTTTGCCATTATAATGTTCAGGTGCGAGTACATATATACATTGCTAGATGTGAGATATACTACAGCAGGCAATGAGTTTCAGACTAGTGGATTTATTTAAGTGAACAAGGAGAAAAGAAACATTGTGAAAAACAATCAGGAAAAGTGAAAAGTGGAGAATTTAGCTATGGTGAATGAAATCATAGTTGTAGATGCTAAATTGCTTGTAGTCCAATGTCCAAAATACTACTGCCATCAGAAAGTTAAATGTGTCTAGAAATAGTCCAGAGAGTGAATGTATTACACACACACTGGAGGAACTTAGGTTTGAGGTTTCCTGGTGCTGGTGGTGGAGGTCTTGCTATCCGCACCTCCTGGTAATTTGCATGGACGTTCCTACTAGCTAGTGTGGGGGGATCCACAGCTGTAGGGACAGGTGTCTGCATATGTGTCTTTCTATGTCATGGCCTCCATCCCTGTGGTTGCCGTAGATGTTGATGGGCCTGTGTATTGTTAGAACTCAGGAAGACGTAGATGGTGATGGACAAGCCCTGCACAGGTGTGTGTGTTTGTCCTGCAGCACCCCAATTAGGGAGCCCTTGTTGGTGTTATGGGCCTTCAACCTATGGTGTACGTCCCTCTGCAGCTGCTTCATCACCCAGATTTTGGTGAGTACCTGGCCCATCACGCCTTGGGCTCTTGATAGGCTCCCAAGACTTGGTCGATGGTGGCCTGGGTGGGAGTAGCCTCAGTGCCCTCACTCTGCCTTCCCACATTTACCCTCCCATGACCCCTACCCCACGGGCCTGTGCACTTGGCTCAGGGTGCCCTCCTCTACTAGGTCCTGGCTCCTCTCTAGCTGGAGTGCTGATTGTTACATCAGGATCCAGGGCTGGGTAGAGGGCACACAATGTTTGAAACTGTGCTAGGTACACAGGTTGTGGGAAATAAGGTTGGCTGAAGTGTTGCAGCTGAGGTGTTGTTGTGGGCCCAGTGAGACTCACTGTTGCTATCTACCCAGGCTGACCAGATAGACCAGCACCGTCTTCCATTTACAGATTACCAGGAGTGTTGTCATCACTGAGGACTTGATCCTGGGGTGGAGTGGGAGTCTCTTCTGGGGCCAAGCTCTGGGTAGGTGCTCTGCCAGATCGACCTGTTGTGAAATAGAGAACATTGTTATTGGTGCAAATGTGGTATCTACATCCAAATGTTGTGTGACACAGTAAGTAGAAGCCTTTACAATTGTGATATATTGCATGTACTTGAATTAAGCAGCCATTAGAAGTTCTGAGATGTTGCATTTTGGATGAAGGAATATCCATGATAAACCAAAAATGTAGGCTAACACAGTGGAGAGGTAACATGCGTATTTGACATTTCCAAGGCCTAGCTGTCTACAAAACAGGCAACCACACAACGTGGTTGTGTATTCAGCATTAGTAATCATGTGAGCAGTGCAGAGTCAATGGTTCACCTGCCACTTCTAATCGGCTGAGTTACAAATGGGGGTGGGGTCGCACACTACTCACACACCGGCGGGGTCGCCCCTAAGGACTCTGGTCAATGTAGTAAAGTGTTCGCGATGCATCATCTTTCGATCTTCTGCTATCTTCGCTGTCTTCGCCATCCCTGGACACGTGTTTCGGGGTATTACCCCTCATCAGCAGGGATAGGCCGTGTACTGGGGTTGCCGATGGCTGCCAATATCTGCCAGGTATAGTACCACTCAGGCGCGTAGGTGCGGGATCCCAGGCTCGTCAGCCCGCTGCTCAAGGGAGCTTTAAAGTTACAAATGGGGGTGGGGTCGCACACTACTCACACACCGGCGGGGTCGCCCCTAAGGACTCTGGTCAATGTAGTAAAGTGTTCGCGATGCATCATCTTTCGATCTTCTGCTATCTTCGCTGTCTTCGCCATCCCTGGACACGTGTTTCGGGGTATTACCTGGTAATATTTGGCAGCACGCAGCAACCCCAGAAGATAAGAAGATGGCCTAATCCCTGCTGATGAGGGGTAAATACCCCAAAACACGTGTACAGGGATGGCGAAGATTTGAAGATACGCGAGAATTCGAAAGAAGATGCATCGCAGACACCAGTACTACAGTTACCATGGTCCTTAGGGGCGATCCCGCTGGTGTATTAGCAGTGTGCGACCCCATTTTGGTGAATGTTTATGCTCCTTGGAGCTTTGAGCTGACGAGCTCGGGACCCCGCACCTGCGCGCCTTTGTGTGGTACTATACCTGGTAATATTTGGCAGCACGCAGCAACCCCAGAAGATAAGAAGATGGCCTAATCCCTGCTGATGAGGGGTAAATACCCCGAAACACGTGTACAGGGATGGCGAAGATTTGAAGATACGCGAGAATTCGAAAGAAGATGCATCGCAGAGAACAGTACTACAGTTACCATGGTCCTTAGGGGCGATCCCGCTGGTGTATTAGCAGTGTGCGACCCCATTTTGGTGAATGTTTATGCTGCTTGGAGCTTTGAGCTGACGAGCTCGGGACCCCGCACCTGCGCGCCTTTGTGTGGTACTATACCTGGTAATATTTGGCAGCACGCAGCAACCCCAGAAGATAAGAAGATGGCCTAATCCCTGCTGATGAGGGGTAAATACCCCGAAACACGTGTACAGGGATGGCGAAGATTTGAAGATACGCGAGAATTCGAAAGAAGATGCATCGCAGAGAACAGTACTACAGTTACCATGGTCCTTAGGGGCGATCCCGCTGGTGTATTAGCAGTGTGCGACCCCATTTTGGTGAATGTTTATGCTCCTTGGAGCTTTGAGCTGACGAGCTCGGGACCCCGCACATGCGCGCCTTTGTGTGGTACTATACCTGGTAATATTTGGCAGCACGCAGCAACCCCAGAAGATAAGAAGATGGCCTAATCCCTGCTGATGAGGGGTAAATACCCCGAAACACGTGTACAGGGATGGCGAAGATTTGAAGATACGCGAGAATTCGAAAGAAGATGCATCGCAGAGAACAGTACTACAGTTACCATGGTCCTTAGGGGCGATCCCGCTGGTGTATTAGCAGTGTGCGACCCCATTTTGGTGAATGTTTATGCTCCTTGGAGCTTTGAGCTGACGAGCTCGGGACCCCGCACCTGCGCACCTTTGTGTGGTACTATACCTGGTAATATTTGGCAGCACGCAGCAACCCCAGAAGATAAGAAGATGGCCTAATCCCTGCTGATGAGGGGTAAATACCCCGAAACACGTGTACAGGGATGGCGAAGATTTGAAGATACGCGAGAATTCGAAAGAAGATGCATCGCAGAGAACAGTACTACAGTTACCATGGTCCTTAGGGGCGATCCCGCTGGTGTATTAGCAGTGTGCGACCCCATTTTGGGTAATCGGCTGAGTTAACTTCATGCCTTACAAATATTTGACCTACACACTTGGTATGGTGTCACTCATGCCAACAATAGTTTCTGTTAAGGAGACCAGGAGAACATAGTTAAGGAGAACATAAAGCTAAGTAGACAGAAATGTCTCTGAGTAGGACATTGTATGTAGATAGCTCAGTCCACGAGAATTGAACATCAGTTGTAATATGTCAGACAAGTGAGAATGGGGAAAATGACAACTTCATCTTGTTTTGAATTACAGAAACTACGCCTCATCGTAGTTGTAGTCATTTCAATCTCTACTTGCCAACACCTGCAAAATGGTTAGTGTAACATACCGGTTGTCAAAATGACAAATTAACACATATTTGGGGTGTGGCCACAACTGCTGCCAAGATGGTTGCTATCTTGCGAAGCTCCGGTGGCGGCGTTCTTTATACCTGCTAAATCACCGCCATCATCACCTTCTGCCCTGAGTGATCGCCTCAACACTGCCCCTGAGGACTTGGGCCCCTGCAGAGTCTGACTTTGGCTGGGGTTCGTGCCTGTTGGCTGCCGTATCAGTGGCTGATGGCCTCAGCGGCCCGGCATAGCCTCTGAGGACCCTGTGTGCTGGGTGATGAGTGTCTGGGGACACCGCTGTATGTGCTGAGCCCCGGGCCGTCTTGCTCTCATGGAATGTGGGCTGGCTCCCGGATTTTCCTTGCTAGAGTGGCACCTGATCTGCGCAGGCCAACGTGGTGGATTTGTGACAGCAACTGGGTGTGCCGGCCGTGGCCTCGGCCTTCTGCTGTGGGTGTGCTGGGAATCCTCCCATGTTCCTGGTTGTCTGTTGCTTCCTTGGCTGCTGTGCATGGCACCGGGCCTGCTGCGACCAGCCCGGTGGGCCTAGCTGCGGCCATCAACTGATGCAGTAGGTGCTCCTCCACTCTTTGGGCCCCGTACCAGGCCATGTCGCCTCTGCCGGCCCGGGAGTGACAGATATTCTGCAACTCCCTAAACTGACACTGGACTGGCTAGCTTTCTGGCACTCCTGGATCTTGCTTCCCTGGGCCAGCTGCTGACAGGATGGTTATTCCATAGGCCCCTGGTTCCCTGTTGTTCTGGCCACGGCCTGCCTTAGCTCTCTGAAGGAAGTCACTTTAATTTGCACTCTACAGAGAAGGCAATCCCGATGTGTGCCTGCTTTTTGTGGCTGGTGGACTGGTAACGCTCTACATTATTACACTTGACTGAAGGCCATTATTCAAATATTTTTTCCATTCCCACCTTACTATTTATTAACTGGCCTTATACTTTTGGTGTTCCTTTGTTGTCTGCTACATGCTTTAGACATTGTGTGGCCCGCTCGGAGGCTCTCCTGGCACCTCAGGTATTGTTCTTCCATATTGGCACTATTATCATGTTATCACAACTACGGACCTAGTGGACGATCTGCCGCGCAGCTACTATACCCATAGCTTAGCTCCCTTTACACTAGCTACCACTGTTATTTCTTTTCATTCCACTGTAATGGGCCGCACGGATCCTAAACATCACAGGCTAACTTTTGACCAGACCAAGCCTCCTAGGGGACAAAGTTATGTCTGCCAATAGCGATATGTACGCCATCATAGTTGAGCTTACGGGGGGCAATCATGCAATGTACACTCGTTTTGATACCCTTGTGGCTCGCATGGATAGAATGGGGGAATGGCTGAACCACTTGGGGACACAAATTGATGGAGGAGAGAATATCCGGACTGGCAGATTGTGCTATTACCTTGCAGAAAAGGATGGAAAAGATGGATTATGAAACAACTTGCAATTAAGAACGAAGACCTTAAAGCAAGGTCCCATAGAAACAATATACGCATTTCTGGTACTGCGGAAACCACCAACATGGGCCACCCTGACACATTCATGGAGCAACTTCTTATTGACCTTTTCGACCTGTCCAGCTTTTCCACAACCTTGGCTGTAGTGCAGGCACATCGCTCCCTGGACCCTAGGTCCCCTGAGGGCACCCCGTTTTGCTACCTCATAGCCTGACTCCTGAACTACAAGGACAGGGATAGCACCCTTCAACTTGCTCGAGGATGGGGCCCACCTCATAGCCTGACTCCTGAACTACAAGGACAGGGATAGCACCCTTCAACTTGCTCGAGGATGGGGCCCGCTTCAATATCAAGGTGCCAGCATCTCACTTTATCTGGATTTCACCCCCCATGGTGCAGTAGGCCTGCAGGAAGGTCAATGGTGCTAAAAACTTCGTACACTGGGCCTTGATACACAATGCTTTATCCGGCCATAATGGGAAAACCTGCATCTTTGATACTCCTGCGGATGTAATTGCCTATTGCAAAAAACTGCCAACTAGACCGTCCCCTCCTAGGTGAACATTAACCAGAATATACCAGTGCAGATACAACTGAGCGTTCGTCCTCGCCTGACTCCACTGGCTCCAAGTAACAATTATACTTCTATGTCTGGGCAGATCCTTCAGGGTATTATTATTATGTTCTCCATTTCTTGTGTTGCTTATCATTTAACCATACTATTTGTGCAAGCTACTATTGTATGATCGCAATTGATTTTTATCTCCTTTGCATGCTTCTTTTCACACATAGGCGCCGCTTGCTGAGTTGTCTCCACGCCCCCAAGGTGAACACCAACTCTTTCACAATGGGATTTGTTTTGTCTTTTCCTCCTGGGATTTGCAGGATGTCTTATTATCTGGTGTGAGTGGCGGGTGGGGATCATAATGTTCTGTTCTTGTTGATGTTGAGTTGTTATTATGTGGCACATCATTCACTTTATACATAATCACCTCCTACATGTCCATTTCTGTTCTTTTTTGCCATCTTATATGACACTCTCAGATATAAACAGGTCATTTGATTACTCTTCGATTTCATGTAACATATCTGGAATAAATAACCCACGTAAAGGTAAACTAAAATTGTCTTATTTGAATCTTCATGGTATCAAAATTGCTTTTCTCCAGGAGGCACATCTACCCCCCTCCCCCCAGCACTGACCTTACGCATGCCAAAACGTGGGGAACTCAATGTTATTTTTCTTGTTACAGCTCGTATTCCCATGGCACCTGCATTCTTATCCGCAAGTGTCCCCTTCAGTCTCCATACTTGTCATTCTCTTACAGGGTCCAATTGCAGACAAGAGTGTTGTATTGTTCAATGTTTATGCTCCAAATGTGGATGACCCTGACTTCTTTCAGGACCTATTTGCTCTTATGGGATGAGTGGACGCTGATCATGTGATACTGGGTGGTGACTTTAATATTCCACAATGTTTACACACTGACTTCACCAGCATACCACCTACTGATAAACACAGAGCCAGGGATGTACTTAGACATATCATTGACACCAATGCACTGCGAGGTGCTTGTCACACCTAATATCCCTCCACTCCTGGGTTTACATTCTGTTTTGCTCCCCATTCAGTTTGGACAAGATTCGACCATTGGTATCTTTCGTCTAATGTATATCTGTGGGGTATCAGAGATCATTGTCTTTCTGCGGACTCTGTCTGACCTCAACCCTATCCATGTCCATCTATGGATTACCTATGGTTGTGGTCCCGAAGGTACCTCACGGTTCCATAGTGAAGTCCTTGACTCCGTAATGGAGTATTTTGCATTACACACTGGAACGGTCTCTACACAGGCCACCCTTTGGAAGGCCTTTAAAGCCTATATTAGCATGGTGTGCATTTCCAAACATGCTGGTATCCTTTGTGACTCAACTACAGCTTATCAAAGCAGAGTTGTACAATATGGACAGCGCCTCCGTTGCCGGTGGTGGTTTTCATTTAAATCAACGTTCTGTACTGTTGACGAAGTTTTGCTACCTTGCTGAAAGGGATGTTGCTTATTTGGGAAACATGCTCAGGCCCGTCGCTACATGGAGAGGGAGTCCCATGGTCGTACCCTTGCATGACTGTTGCACCGAAACCGCATACACAACTATGTCATTGAGTTGCGGATGGACGCCGGAGATCAAATCGTGGGCGGTGAGGGAATACTGGATGAGTTTCAACACCTCCATGCCTCTAGTCTGCCAGACATCCCTTCTGAGATCTCTTCCTATTTGAAGGAGGTTGTGATGGTCTGGCTAACAGATGATCAGCAACAGTTTCTTAGTGAACCAATTACTTTGGAAGAGGTGACCCAGGCTATTAATGCACTTGATGGCTCAAAGGTGCCGGGTTTGGATGGTCTAACAGGGACCTTCTTTAAGGCCGTCAAGCAGCAGTCGACTCCCCATCTTTTGCCGTTGTATAATGAATCCTTGACTGCTGGTGCTTTACCTCTTTCACTTCGTGAGGCCATCTTTACACTCTTGTTAAAATCGGGCAAAGATACTTGTCTGGGTCACTCCTATAGACCCCTCTCCCTATTGAATCTCAATAAAATCTTAGCTAAAGTCCTAGCTACCACATTGTCGCTACTGATGGAGCAGATCATTTCACCCATTCAATCTGGATTTGTTCCTCATCTGTCTACTTCTTGAAATTTACATATTATTTTTGCTGTACTCAATAAGGTATCCCCAGCCAAGCCTGCAATTGTAGCTTTGCTGGATGGTGATAAAGCATTTGACTCCCTCATGTGGCCCATCCTGAAAGCGTATCTAGGTAAACTTGGCATCCCTTCTTATTTCACATATTTAGTAATGCTTCTGCATTCTCATCCGGTTGCCTCTATATGAATCAATGGTTCACTTACTGAGGCATTCCCTATAATGCAGGGGACTAGGCAGGGTTGCCCCTTGTCTCCACTACTTTTCATAATTGTTATGGACCCACTGGTCCGTTACTTACAGGACCACCATGTACACCGTGGACTGCATCTCATTCATGGCCTTTTAATGTTTTTTTTATATGCTGATGGTATTTCGTTATTTTTTCGCCATCCAGCAAATAACCTCTCCCCTCTTATGCAGTAGATTGTCCGATATGGAAGTCTTTTTGGGCTCCCAATTACCTGGGCCAAGTCAGAACTTTTCCCATTAACAGACTCTGCCCAGTCACCACCTGCAGAGTATCCCTTCAAATGGGCTGCGGATGTTACTAAATATATTGATATCATACTCCACAAAGAAAAGGACCAAATTATACAGCTCAACTAGGGCCCAGCATTGGTGGATCTGGTGATCCAGGTGGACCGCTGGGTTAAGCTGCCTCTTTCTATAGCTGGGCGAGTGTCCATCATTAAAATGGTTGCACTCCCCCATTTCTTATAACTTTTCTTAAAACTCCCCATCCCCTATCACAGCATTTCGTTCTTACAGTATGCAGTCTCCTTTTGTGTCTTCTTTGGGCTGGGGGTCACCTCCGAGTCCATTGGGGTACGCTCACTCTACCTTATGACCATTGTGGTCTCGGAGTCCCTGATCTTTATCAATATTATCTGGCAGCCCAGTGCCAACACACGCATCGTTAGTACCACCCAGATGCTCGCGTTGCATATCTGAAAACTGAGCGGGATCAACTGGATGGGGTCTCACATTCTAATATATTGCGAAGGGCATCCCATGGAAACCAATGATTTCTAGACTGTGTACACAACCTGCTGGGCATGGCATACACTGTGACAGATGCTGGGCAGCGGTCTTCTTTACTCCGCTGCCCTCCCACTCCATGAGAATTTGAGGCTTCCGGTCATGCAGGAAAAATTGGTGCAATTTACACTTTATCATCATAACCTATCTACTATGGGCGATCTATTCCTTGATGGCCATGTTGAACAACCATCGCTTGACCCCCCCATCTACATGGCATGTACTATATGGATCTCTTCATCTTCTGGAGACTACATAATACTCTAGGGTCTCTACTCCCTTCATATCCATTACCCCCTGAGGACTTCCTTCCCTTGACACTTGAAATATCCGATGTGGATGGTGACCGTATGACCTCTAAACTGTACCACTTGTGTCTTACAATGAAACCTGATACTACTGTACGTGTACTGAGGGTATGGGCGGAGGAACTGGGAATTCTTCTCACAGACATGATATGGTCATATTGCTGCTCACAAATTCAGCATATTTCCATTAACCATAGGCATAAACTCTTGCATTTTAAATTTCTCCACAGTGTTCATGAATCTCCATCCAACATTGTTAAATTTGACCCTACTACGTCCGATCGTTGTTTTAAATGTCATTCTCTGGGAGCGGACTTGGCACACCTTACATGGATGTGTACAGTGATCTCCGCTTACTGGGCTGCTGTTTTTATAAATGTCTGCAATGACAGATAAAGTGCTTGAACCAGATCCATTACTCGCACTTCTGGGATATACTGGGGGCCTACCATGCTCCGCATGCAGGCTCATTTCCTTGGCCTTTTTGTTTGGCTGAAAGGGAGATTGTACTCCACTGCGATAGCAGACCGCCCACCCCCTCCAAGTGGCTTAGAAATATGTCATATTGTGACAAAGTCAGTGAGGACTATGCCCTACTTCAACCACCTACATCCCAGACTAGGGCTATTTGGCAGCCCTTTCGTGAATATCTCCGCACTCTTGAGCATGATACTACTGATTAGTGTCTTACCCCTCCTTCCTATTACTTCGACACTCTACCCGTATGTTCCATCCATATACACTATACACTATGGTTTCATATGCTATTGTATCACTACTCTCTGTGATGATATTTCATATTGCCTCTTTGTTATCATATTATAATTGGTGATATGATTCTCAACAGCCTACTACTGTTTTCTGTTTGTAACTCTTGAAAAATCAATAAAGAAAAAAAAAACACACTTCAAGGGTCCTGGAAGGATATTTTTTATAGAAATACACTTACAGACACCATTATAACCTGTAGCATGTAATGGGGTTTGATACATGTGATCTTATAATCAACAATACACATTAACACAGACATTCCAACACCTCTGATACTTTGAGTGTTGCATGTTAGGAAAGTAGATACACAACACAATGGAAAAAGTTAAGATGAAAGCAACAGGACATTGACATATTGTGACAGTTAGTGAGGTGTAATTTAGCAGACTCCACTCCCCCAGGTATTGCTGTCAAACCATCAGAATGTAGGGTCTGCAAGAGCTTCTCCTCCCATGGGAACATTTGTATTTGGCTGCTGGGTGGACCACCACCAGTCCTCTGGGCCTCCAGGTGTTACTTGGAGGCCAGGGAACGCACCTCCCCCTCAGGTTGTTGCACCTCTTCCTAAATTACTCCTGTGAGTGTGAGGTGGTACCTACAGCATTCACTCTGTCTACTATTCTGGACCACATTTTCATTTTCTGACTGAGAGCAATTTGTTGACTTGGGCTCCAAACAACTGTGGCTCTACTCTTATGATTTCATCCACCATCATTTACAACTCTGTCTTTGAAAAACGTGGATTATTTTTTGCCTTGCCATATCACCATATTAAAGTAAGTGAAATAAAAACAAAAATACACCAAGGGATGTAAAGAAAATGTGCAGAAAAAGTATGTGAAGAGTGGTAAAAAGGCAGGGGGAAAAAGGTCTGCCTTATCTCACCAAATGTTGGCTCTGAATTGCTGTGCTGCTGTGGAGTGGCAAAGGATCATGGTCTGAAATGGGGTGTGTTTTATAGTGTGATTTGCAGGTGCATCCACTTCGCCAATCGACATCAGGTGTGCTGTACTTGTATCAATCCAATGGCCACTGTTATTGTGCTTTTCTGAGAACCTACCAAAACAGACTACTGCCATCGGGAAACCGCCGCAAGGGGACTGCCAGTACAACTGTGTTTTCATAATCTGCTCGGTGGGAACCTACAGCCTTGATGGCAATGGAATACAAATTGCCAATGTTGGCGTCCACCGCGTCGCAGGTGAGACACACTCCTGTGACGCGTTCAGCGGTTCAGGCTGCATGCACAAGACAGCCAACTTTACAGTGTTCTTGGGACCCCCACTGTGGCGGTATGGCAATAAGACAGCCAAATTCGTAATCAGGTCCTAAGCACTTAATAGAGAATACATATATGTGATGCAGTCAACTCTTGGTTTCACGTCAGGAACACTGCTCATGTGGGTACTAGCACTGTACCCGATTTTTGGGGATCTGATTCCATTTATCGCATACAATGACACAATTCCACATGGCACCCAGCCATAAGGGAATTTGGCCCAGAGGTTGATCCTTCATAGGAGTGGTAGCTGCCCTGTGGGCGATGGGGGCCAACTGCATCTGAAGCTGTGGAGGCATTCTTTAAATAAGTAAGAAGTTCTTCAACCATTGTAATTGAGGTCACATTTTCACCATATTGATAGATTAACAGTCTGTGTCAACTTAAATTAGGCACTTGATTTTACAAACAGGATACTACCAACTGCAAATGATTAAAAAGGATAAAAATATGTCAGCACCACACTAGCTAAGATAAATTCACTGAAATATTCTTTGCCTTGTAGCCTTTCAATTGGTTCCCAGCAGAGGGTGGAATTTAAGCAGACCCTCCAGTATTTTTCGATTGTCACAAAAATTGCTAAATCCGTACTTTTGTGAAAAACGGGCAATTTTTAGATTAGAGGGAGGGAATTTAGGAACTTTCTAGTTTCAAATGATCCTGTATATGTAATCAATCTTTCTCATGATGTCGGTCTGAGTGCACCCACCTTTAGGGGGGTGGGATAATTTTCTATTATTGATTATAAATCTGCCCGGGGAGCCTTCTTTATTGGCTTACTAAATGTACTATACTTGAGACCCAATGGGGGATAATAATCCACTCTGCATAGAAGGGGTCTTTCCCATGGGAAAGGACAAACCGCCGGTGGTGGGTATTGAAATTAATCAACCCTCAAGAGACGGGCTTTGATTGGTATGGTCACTTCAGGACCCTAAGTCCACACTAAATTCCCTCCCCAAAAAACACTTGGCAGTATTTATGGGTGTCTAACTGAAGATACTGGAGAAGCTTTATTTGCAGCCTTTAAGCTATTATGCTCATGCATTAAGAATCACTTGTTAATACACCTTCGGCCTGCCCAAGACTGTCCTCAATGGTTTGATGGTCTGTGTTCAGCGGCTAACTGCATTTTGAGGAAGGTTCTCTACGAACGCCCAAGAGATGCTGAGGAGGTGCAGGAGGCCAGGAGGAAATAATATTGAATAATTAAAGACAGGAAGAACTTTCTGAATAACAGGGACTGGGAACAGTTGTAATTGGCAGCATCACAGAAAAATAGAAAAGTGTTTTGAGATGCCGTTAGTAGGTTTCGCCAGAGGAATGTTTCGCCCTGCTATCTTTTAGTCTGTAATATTTCTGGTGCATAGTGGGTTAAGCATTTCTTCTCAATCTATCAGCTAACTGAGGATAAGACTCAAACAAACCTATTATGGGTTCATTTGGGAAACACCCCTCCACTTCAGGCTTCCCTTGATGAAGTAGAGCCAGCTATTAAGCAGAGTTTGGGCGGTAAAGCTCCCCGTCCTGATGGAATGCTCATGGACCTCCTTAAATCCGTCATCGAGCTGTGAATCCCTCAGCTCAGCAATCTGTTTAATAATTTTCTATGCACTAGGATACCAAGCTCTTAGGCACACTCAATAATTGTACCCATTTAAAAAAAAAGGAGGCATGGGTCACCAAAGTGTTATTGCCAATTTCACTTATTGATAGTAGAATAAAAAATACAGGAAGGGTAATTCTATTCGTTTACAGACCTGGGCTAGTCTTAACAACATCCTGTCCCCTTGTCAGCATTGTTTTTGATCTGGGCTAGGCACAGTGGAATAGTGCCTAAACCTACACCTGATTGTGGGAAAGTATACCATTGCCAGGTGCTGTTCACTGTACCTGGCCTTAATGGACCTATCTACTGCATTTTATAGTGTAAACAGGACAAAGCAATAGTTGACTCTATTAGACCTGGGAGTGGAAGTCCCTTTGGTGAAGTTTTTGTATACACTCCATGAGAACTTAGGGGCTATGGTAAGATACGGCTGTGGAGGGGTAACTACAGACATTTTTCCTGTAGCTAGGGGTGTGCAGCAAGGGTGAATCTTGTCTCCTTTGCTTTTCATTATCTACATCAACAAATTAAATGCCCACTTGTCGGCAGCCACTAGCGATGTACTGAAAATAGCCAGTGTCCTGTTCTGCTGTTAATATACACTGATGACTCTGTCCTAATGACCCGCACCCCTAGTGCACTGTGTATTTGGTTGAACCCTTTATCCGATTTACGAGGAGCTTAGATCTAATTGAGATCAGTCTATGAGTTCTGTTCAGAATTTTAGCTAACTTGGTGTCTTTTATTTTTAAGAATCTTTTTATTAAACATTTTCTCAGTTACAAAAAGCAGTGACATATTTACAATCTGAGCCTCGGCTAATACAATTTACCATAAGTCTCCATTTACATCTGGCACACCTTGTACTGCAAACTAGTTATGCTGCATGTGCAGAGAGGAGAACTCAATGGGGAGGTCCCACAACTCTCCCCACCAAGCCTGCTTCCAGAGGGCCTAAAAAACCCTACATGCCACCCACTGTCGCCAGATATGAATTGTATCAGGTGAAAACAAGCGCAGACTACTATCTCCCTAGGGCTTTGTACCCCTTCCTCCCAGTTATCATCTTCTAACATCCCTATGTCCGTTTCCCATGCCTCTTGCAGCTTCTTGAGTGGGTCTGGTGCGTTATTCTGTATATTAGGGATGTGACATCATCTACTATTGGTTCCAGCAAGAGCCTACCCTCTATGGGAGCGTATTCCGGAAGCTGTTTCCTTTCAGGATATGGGCGCGTAGCTCGTCCCCAGCTTCAAAATATCACACATTTTCTGTATCAGGCATGTGGAATTCCACCTGTAGGTCGCTAAAATAAATTATAGCTTGTCCCCTCCAGACATCCCCAAGATGGTCTATGCCTAGCAATCCCCATCTATGAAATCCTCGCAGGGTCCCCACTTCTCGCAGTAGGTCACTATCCCAAAATGGTGTCCTCTCTGTCAACTTACCAGCCCAACCAAGGAATTTAGTGGCCTCTCGCCAAGCGTGGATCACCACTTGTGTATGTGGGGTTAATTGCGGCTCCACATCTTTATGGCAGAGTGCTGCAGGATATCCGCTCCGCCCCATCAAAAGTGATCTATTCTGTAGGTTGGTTCTCCCCTATATGAGTACACCCAGTCGTTGATCGTGACCAACGGGGTAGCCCAACGGGGCAGCCCAATAATACTTCTGGATATCCAGAATCGTCAGCCCCTCTCATAGACACTCTGCTGGAGTTTGCATAATGCTATCCTACCAGTACCTCCGTCCCACAAGAGCTTATGCAGTTCACTATGTACGTTATGGAAAAGATCATGTGGTATCTTGTAGAGCATACAGCATATGAGGCATACAGCATATGAGGCAGCATCATAATTTTGAAGAGAACAGCCGTCTCCATCAAGGACAGCGGCAATCTCCTCCAATGCATCACATCTATTCTCAGCCCCTCTAGCTGCAGCAGTATATTATCTGTTAGAAAGTCCTGCTTGTTCCTCGAGATATAGATACCCAGATATTTAAATTTTACTTTCTGTTTGTAGCAGTAGCCCCATGGCTCGCATAGCCAGAACCCCATCTGTAAGATTAAACATGAGTGACTTATCCCAGTGAATCTAGTACCCATAATAGCTGCTGAAGAGCTAAAATATGTGGAGCAACTTGTTTATGGTGAAACATGGGCCTGTGGCGTATAGCAGGATGTCATCAGCAATATCTCGCCTCAATATACTGTGGGGGGTATACTGATATACAGACCCCCTCGTCCAGCTGGCTTATTTCTCAAAGCCTTGGATAATGTGATCATCCCACGTGCACTTTGCTACTCTCACTTCATTATCTTCAGGGACTTTATTATTCATGCTGACAATCCCAAAGCGGGGAACACATTGGAGTTTCTTGACTCCATGAGGTTAGCCACCTGCAAAAATGTGTTTCCCTTCTCACCCACCGGGGTGACCATATTTTGGACCTGATCTTCTTCAATACACCAATCACAGTAGGGGATCCCCTACCAGTGACATGGTGTAACCACTTTCTGATCCATTTTTCATGGAAAGTTCACAATAACCAAAACAGGCAAGTTCGTTTATTGGGCAACAAGGGAGAGCTGTCCACAGATGTGACCCTGTGGAATTTAGGTTGGATCTTAAGAAGCAAATTTTGGCACCGGGGATAGCCAGCTAGTGACTATGGTTTTCTCCTTGCTAATGCCCTCTTCTACCTCCACCAAACTTACGGCCTTTGAAACTACATCTGTGAGGGATTCACTGGCAACTTAAAAACTCTGAAATCTGGTTCGCTTTCTGATCATTGCCCGGCCACATTGTTGGCCGGTGCTTCTGAGGTGATCAATCCAGTGATTAGTACTCTGATTAACCTATCCTTAGCTTCGGCCATGGTTCCTGCTTCCTGGAAACAGGGGATGATTGTTCCTCTGCTTAAAAAATCTGCACTCGATCCCGCTCTTCCCTCAAGCTACCGCCCAATTTCCCTTCTCCCTGCTGTGGCTAAGGTTCTTGAAAAATTGATCAATAAACAGCTATCTGACTTTGTGGAACAACATGATCTTCTTCACCCTGCTCAATCGGGGTTTAGATCTTCATATAGCACAGAATCGGTGCTAGTCGAAATTTCCGAGGCCATCCGTGAAACTCTAGATGCAGGGGCAGGGCTGCCCTGGTCCTTTTGGACCTGTCAGCTGCCCTGGATACTGTGCCGCATGCCCTGCTCCTGGCCCGTCTTCAGGAAATCAGGGTTGTGGGGTCAGCTTGGAATTGGCTGAAATCCTACCTCGAGGGCAGAACTCAGCAAATCTGGATTCCACCTTTTACAGCTGCCCCCCAGAATCTGACGACAGGGGTTCCCCAAGGTTCTGTATTGAGCTCTTTGTTGTTCAACATTTATGTGACTCCCTTTATTCAGCTGGCAGAAGATCTGGGTGCCAAAGTCATTGCGTATGCCAATGACACTCAACTTCTATTCACGTGGAATAAAAAAATGTCTTCCTCCTCGCATGTCAAAACATCCCTGACTGCAGTTTTCCATTGGCTTACTTTGGCTCACATGAAGTGCAATGAGGATAAAACTGAGATTCTTTTCTTTGGTAACTTCCCTCCTTTGTTCTGGCACTCTTTCTGGCCGGCGAAGTTCCCCTTGCCTACATCTCTGGGTCAACCCACTAAGAATTTAGGGATTTGGTTTGATGAAAAGCTGTGTTTTGGCCCTCAGATTAGTAAGCTGTCAGGAATCTGCTTCGGTATTTTGAAAGCACTAAAAAATTTCCTTCTCTACTCCCACTCTCAGGAAGGGAAACGGTTACCCTTGCCCTGATCACATCTCACATTGACTATGCTAATGCGTTGTAGGTTGATCTGCCTGCCTATTTATTTAATAAACTCCAGGTTGTTCAGAATGCCGCGGCCAGAACTCTTCTTAACCTCTCTAAGACGGTCAGAGTTGGGAAACACCTTTGCAGGCTCATTGGCTGCCGGTGAAAGAGAGGGTGAAATTTAAGTCCTTAATTATTGCTCATGCAGCCCTCTATAGGCTTAGCCCAGATTACTTGGGAATGAGATTTAGGTTCTATGCCCCTGCTAGGCAGTTGCACTCTTCTACAAAGCATATGGCATGCACTCCTAGGTTCCGTCAACAAAGATAGGTGGCTGCTTCCTTTCACATATGGCTGTGGTAACTTTGAACCAACTCCCAGTGGAGTTTACGTGCTCTTCAGGAACTGAAGATCTTTAATAGGAGACTGAAGACCTTCCTCTTTAACTAGCTTGATTCTCTGTCTTCCACTTCGCTGGGCATGCGCCGGGACACTCGCCGGGACACTCATTGGAGTAGCTGTGCACGATACAAATACTGTTAACATAACATGCCCCTACTTCCAGTTCTTAGTTGCCCCACACCACACATCATAGGGCCTATATCTCACCATCCTTCAGTGCTCCCCTGACATGCAGGGTTGTAGCCCACACAGGCAGCGCACACTGCCGGTGTGAGGAAGAGCCGTATGATGAAGCATGGCACTATTTGGTAGGAACGGTCTTTCGTCCTTTGAAAATAAATTTTTGGGAGGACATCATTGTTCTAGTTTCTCCTTTCTAGGTGTAGAGTATACTTGGTCATTAATTACAGAGTGGTATATACCTGTGTACATAATCCCTTACCCCCTCTATTGTTGATTTACATAATAAAATGGCAATACAATTCAGCAAGTGCAAAATGCAAGGCGAGTTATAACATACATGTGATAGTGCATAATGATATATATAAAACCATTTTGAAAATGAAGTAATAAAACTGGTAGATTAAAATGGCAGAGCGATAAAGGTGTTGCGGTCTAACTATCTAACGGAGCAGAATTTTGCATGACCAACTTTAGCTTAAATCTGTTGAGGGAAGACCCCTTAAACTGGATAAGTATTTTGTGCTATTAAAAATAACATGAAAGATGTACAGAGCTAGCTGCACTGGTGGATGAAAATAGGTTGAATTGTGGTTCAATACATCCTTTTGATGTGGGAATTTGGGACATTCAAGAATGACCAAGTCTGTAAATTCCAGACTGACCAAATGTATTTAAAGTTGCAGTATTTATGCTTCAGTTTCTTGTTAAAACTTGAAAAGTTTGAGGTTTGCATGACAGGTGCAGAGGCACATGAGCCTAAGAGTGACTGGGACCCATTACATCTCAACTGTAGCGACTCATTTTAATACTGAACCAGGGTGAGCTGGGAGGGTGGAGGGAGGTGGGGTGGTAGTGCCGGGGGGCATTAACTTGCTTTTATTAGAGCCTATGGTATGCTTGCTATGCCACTGGAGGGCATCTCTGTTATTCAAAACCTAGAATACATTTGGGAGCCGAGCATATCTGGACCTATTATATTCAATATTCAATAGCCATGCCTTTACTGTATTTTTCAGGTTATCTCTAAGTACAGTTAGTTTGGGATTCTCTGTTTTGATTACTATTTGGCTACCCTTGTGATCTATTCACTTCTTCATCTCCTTACGTGTGATTTGCGGTTTCTTCTTAAAACATTATACGACGTAGCCCACTGTGTAGTTTTGGCTTGTAATTTGTTAGGGCCCGATTCACAGAATGAATTTAAGACTAAATCCTAAACTTACTACTATTTGGTATTCACAGAATGCACTTACTACTTTCGGGATTCACAGAGTGAACTTACTACTTTTGGGGTTCACAGAATGAACTTACTACTTTCGGTATTCACAGAATAGATTTAAGACACTAACTTTACGTCCGCACTCGGGGGGAGGCGGAGCTTGCGTCCCCATAGTGTTAATGACGTCTTACACCACATGCAATAAGACTAATGACCATGCAGGGGATCTGGCAAAGTTGTATTTCCCGTTTAGCAGCTGTTCAGATGTTTTCTGTAAACACATATTTTTTCAATGAACGGTATCCCCACCTCTACATATCCAGAAAAATATGGACCGAAAGGTGTGCATTCCCCTGCCAGAAGCCTAGCAATTATTTTTCAAAATGTTTGTGACTACTCGGATAATTGATACATTTTGCATAATAACGTAATTGCATAAACATGTCACTTCCGCCATTCCCATCGCAACACTCACTCTTACATATCCCCATTCAAATTACGTGTGCAGTTTGTACGCAATTTTGTTTGGTGCGTCTTAATGTAACGTGATCGGTAAATTCTATTTGTATCTATTGCAAATAACATTGTACAGTGAGGCTTACTTACTACTACACGTGTGTATACTTTACAAATGTGTCAATCCATGTTTTTTCCAAGTGTATGTCAGGCTCCTGCACTCCAAAATCTTTACGAATCGTCCTCTTTCCGCTCTTCAATGCGGACGGCATCCCCATCATTCATCATGCGAGACAAAAGTGTGCTTAATAGGCAACGAAAGTAGACAAATCACCAGCTACCGTGCACGAGACTGCAATACCAGCACACTAGGATGACCTCAAAACACCAGGTTCTCATTAGTGTGAGGCGTGCGCCAAGCAACTCAAGGTTTCAGACAACTAGGCCTCGTTCATCATCTTAGGGAAAAATAAATTAGTGCATTAGTCAAAGGACTTCAGATGCAAATCGCTGCATTGGGCTAGTGAATTGCTCAGTGCAGCAGGGACTAAAGGTAGTCCTCTATATTCCATCACGAGGAACTCTGGCAACAAACAGCATGATGCCGAAAGGAAAAGAAATGGCAACTTCACGGACACCATCAGATAAAAAGCCCTCCTTCCTTTAGGCAAAGTATCTTGACAGAGCCATTTCTTTTTGCTGCCCCGAAAGGATTTTCTGTTTAAAAAGAAAAACAGCAACACATTCCAAATCCAAAGCCAGCAACCTCTTCACAAAGAAAATGTACCAGCAACCGGGCTTGTGCTGCTGAAGAAGCAGGCAGGAAAAAAAAAGAGAATGTGTAGCCAACTCTATCTGGAGGAAACCAAATAGAAACCTAATGTATTTATTATCTGTCAGAAGGTCTCAGGAGCAGATTTTTTTCATGTCTTCTTCTTTGTAGCTCGTTAAAATAAAGTACTTTTTTTTTTATTTGATGTATTTTTTAAATTAGATATTCTGTACCTACGAACTGTTGTAGTTGTAAAAGACTAAGGGGCAGATTTACAAGCCCCTTGCGCTACTTTGCGTCACTTTTCCCATGCTAAAAGTGACGCAAAAGTGGCGCAAGCGGCATGTAAATCTGCCCCTAAGGCCTTTGTTTAGGGTTGTTGGATGTGGGCCATGTGCTGAAAAAACGCCAGATGCCTCATGCTCAATTCTTGCTATTCCCCCACCTCATTTAGGGTCGGGGAATTGCACGGTTTCTGCCAGTGGATCTGCAGCCGACTTTACTGGTGGAAACGTTTGACACAGCAGCTCATCTGCCATAGGGCTGCCAGTTCACAGTAACGGTCATCTCACTTATGCCGGGCGACAGTCACTGCTTTCGTGCAACAACAAAACACTCATTATTATTATGCGTTCTTATATAGCGCTCGATTACCCGTAGGCATCCCGGCGCTCGTCTTGGGAACCTGTCCTGGCTTTTTTCCCTGTGAGATACCCGTACTGGGCATCCCCAAGGTGAAAGCCAGGCATCCCGCTGCGGGGGGGCCGTAGTGGAGATTAAGCAAGCTAATGCCCAGAGCTGCAGAGTGTGAACCCATGTTTCGAGTAGGCACCGAAACGAGAATTATCGAGTCCGTGGATATTTGGGCTCAAGACCCTGCCGCGTCGGGAATTGAACCCTGGTCCCGGGTCTGACCTCTGCTTCAGGGTCTGCCTCCTCTAACCAGTGAGCCACACTTCACCACTATGATCCTGGATTAGCGTAAAAGGCCATTTATTAGGACATTTTTGCAAACGTTCTGAACTTTATTCAACAATAACATCAACTTGGCGAATAAGGCACGTCCCCCATACATCTGGCACCCACTCACATCTCACACCAACTTCTATTCCCCCTGATGCAGCGGAAAACATGGGTGTAAACATATTCACTGCATATAACCAATTTAATAACCAACTTGTCTTTCCTCTTATAAAACTAAAATTTGGCACATACCTATAACTAGTCCCTGAAGATGAACCTTTTGAGAGTTGTCAGGGACTGACAACTGTTAAGACGGATGATACCCCCCATATGAGGAACTACAATAAAGGGAATATCCAGCAAATCATATATATTTATGTACAAGTCACATTAATCATATTCACCAATAATGACAGACTCAGTTTTCACTAATCACTTAGATTTATCTGTTTCTTGAAAGCATATGTAAATGGTCGTACAGTGACACAATACCAAATCATAGATCATCACACAAGAAAGTAATTCACAATAACATCACATTTAAACGAGCACAAGAGAGTGGATAGGAAGAGAGACAAAAGAGCATTGGAACAAGATCAATGCAATTACAGAATAACATACAAACTTAAGATAAATTATAGCACAGTCCTTTGTTTAGAGCCATGCGGTCATCTTCATCCTTCAGCAGAGGATATCATAATATTCTCCTTCCTAGAATTTCCCACATCTTCAGATGAATTGCAACATTTAATAGAGCAGTTATACACAAAACTAAACATTTCCCCGGACAGGAGGAAGTTCCGCACGATACCCCAACCACGTAACCATTGACAAGAAAAGAACACAATAATCATAATGAAGGACAAATTCATTTCTTTGTAGCAGCCTACGTTTAAAAAGCAAATTGATCCTAACAGTGGTTGAGGCCTTCTGGGAAAAGTGTGAAGTTTCTCTAGGAGAAATAAACAGATTTAGTTATTTGTTCACATTAAAAGCTCCATTTTATTTATTCATTTTAATTTTCATATTATTCTAATATAAACACAATTGTTTTTCAATGATTATTCTATATAATTAATGTCATTCGTATATGACTCTTTTTGTCAATGCGTTACATTCACGTTGCACATGGAAATTAGGTAACAAAGGTGCTTTTTTTATACTGAATTTGTAAAGCAGATGGTGATAAGGGCAGAGGGAGACCTGGAAAAGTAGGGAATAAGGGCCAGATGTAGGTAATCTCGATTTACCTACTCTTAAATACCGAATCATACCGATTCAGTATTTAAGAGTAGGTAAATGGGATGTAGGTAATTTCTCTTTTTAAATTACCGAATCGGTATGATTCGGTAATTACTGAATCGGTATTTACCGATTCGGTAATTGCCATTCATTCCTATGGGCCTGGAGGCCCATAGGAATGAATGTCAATTACCGAATCGGTAAATACCGATTCTGTAATTGGGGGAAACATTGAAGGGTGGCAGGGTGTCACTTTGACACCCTGTTGCACCCCTCAATCGTGTATGGGTGCACATGTTGCAGGCATACATGCCCTAAGGGCATGTATGTCTGCAACATGGCAGCGTTTGAAAAGCAAAAAAAATGCTTTTTCAAGGCTTTTTATTATTTACCACCAACTTCTAGTTGGTGGTAAATAACGAATTCTTAAAGCCCTGTAGCACTGATTACAGTGCTACCTACATCTCATAATACAGATTCGGTAATTTTACAGAATCGGTAATTTTACCGAATCTGTAAAATTACCGAATCTGTATTTTAGGTGGCCCTACATCTCAGTATCCAAATACCGGTCGGTAACGGCCGAAAATCAGTATTTTCGGCCGTTACCGACCGGTATTTGGATACCTACATCTGGCCCCAAGTCTTGTGTATGATGACCAACTTGGTAGAGATGAGAGCAAATGCGGAGACACTGGGACCCTCACCTATCACGCAGGTTTACATCAGGAGCAAATACAATATGATACACTAGGCGCTCAAAGAGGGCTAAAAGTAACGATAACAAATAGCACACAGGGACCCGCCCTGAGCAATCGATTTGATCTTTTGTCTGAATCTGCAATAAGTTGGGGGAATAGTATGGACGAAGGGTTGAGTGAGCTGGATTAGGAATTGAGGTTTTCACACAGCCTACGGACACTTTCATGGAATATAGGGGGGTACAGAAGCCAGCTAACCCAAGACACCTTTAGAGAAATGCTGGCTAGTTATGATATTTTGTGTCTTCAAAAGTCCTGGCTGTGTGAAATACCCAAACCCATTGATGGATTTTTTATGCTCACTAAAGAGGCAGTACGAATGAATCTAGGGTGACCCTCAGGGGGGTTGATAACGTTGGTATCATCAAAAAGAGCAAATAAAATAACCAATTTAAAAGTGAAATATAGGTGGCTATTAGCCTGCCGGGTAGAATGGTATAGGGGTATGCAAACAAGGGAACTAATAGTCGTGATCAATGTATATATTCCGCCAGGTGCATTAATAGACTATGAAAATCAACTGGATCTGTTAGAGAAG
Source organism: Lissotriton helveticus (assembly GCF_964261635.1). NCBI lineage: Eukaryota > Metazoa > Chordata > Amphibia > Caudata > Salamandridae > Lissotriton > Lissotriton helveticus. Next base: position 500,674,443 of record NC_136070.1, on the reverse strand, counting down.
GATCTAGAGGCTATTAGCACAACAAAAGCAGCACATCTGATAATGATCTTAGGTGATTTTAATCATAAATTAGTTCCCTTCCATAGTGATAAACTCTTTAAAGATCTTTTAACTACCGCACAAATACCTGCAGCAAGTTTCGATGGCTTAGGTAATTCGGTACGAGACAAACATTTAGTAAAATTTCTAGGATCCATGGACGGTATAATACCGACCACCCTGCAAGGAAGACTTTCCGTATAGGAAATCAGAACTGCCCAATTGATTACGCTTTTATCAATGCATGGTACTTCAAGGAAATAGAACGATTTGAAGTACTGCAGTACGAAGGTAGTGACCACTGGCCTTTACAATTATTAATAAAGATGGAACAAGAGTTGGGAAGAGAGAAAGTGATTCCTCTACAGATTGAATGCCCCAGACGTATAACTACACGCGTAACAGAGGACAGCCTGGAATTGGTTAGTAATGTAATGATTGATTATAAGGCTGTGGGGGAAGCAGTGCAAGACGATACAATTTTAACCAAGTACGAGCACACAATAGAGCAGATCGTAAACTGCCTAAGTATACAGATAAAGGCAGGGCCAGTCTTTAAGATGAAAGCAAGAACAAATGGGTGGTTCAATAACGAGTGTAGGAAGCTAAAGTTGAGGGTACGAAAATGGGAAAGACAGTTAAGGAAAAGGCCAGATAAAGGAACGCTAGAGAGCCTTCGAGGGGCAAAACAGGAATACAAAAATAAGTTGAGGGACAGTAAATTAGAATATATGGCCAAAAATTGGAATACAATGTTAGATGTGATTAACACAAATAATATAAGATCATTCTGGCGCCTGGTAAAAGAGGGAAACATACAGGAGGAAATGCGGTGTTTAGTGGGTGAAGATGACTGGGCGAGCCATTTGAGTAAACTGTACAATGGTTCAAATAGGGAGAAGACCCTGTAAATAAGGTACGAGGAGTTAGAACTGCAAGGGTTGAACTTCTCCATTCAAAATATAAAAGAAACTATCCAGTCCTTAAAACTAACTAAAGCAGCTGAGCCAGATAACCTACCTGCAATTATTTAAAAAAAATTGTACAGATTGGTGGGCAAGGTTTCTAAATACGACCTTTCAACATATTATAACTTCGGGGGGTTTTCCAGAAAGTTGGAAGGGGGCGATTGTGAGGCCAATTTATAAAAAAGAGGATGCAACACTACCCCAGAACTACCGCCTAATAAGCTTGCTGGATGTAGGGGAAAAAGTTTTTTCTAAAATACTACTAGGTGTAGTGAAATCCTGGGCAGAGCAGTATAACCTAATACCAATAGAGCAGGGTGGGTTCCAGGAGGGCCCTTCAACCATTGACCATTGTTTTGGTCTTTGGGCAATGGCAAAGAAGGCAATTGAGGTGCGAGGTAACCTGTTTTGTTGCTTTGTAGATTTCCGAGCTGCTTTCGATTGAGTGGATCGTAGCATACTGTGGAGAATGTTAACAGAGCTCGGAATCAACAAGGCAGTACTAGCTCTAATACAGGAAATGCACTCAAGTAATTGGGCTAGGGTCATCTTGGACACCCGGGGAACCCTATCTAACAAAATCCAAATAATGAATGGTTTGCGGCAGGGCTGTGTCCTAGCCCCACTGTTATTTTCCTTATTTTTATCAGATCTACCCAATATATTGAGTAGAGCAGGTGGGGAAAGCGCTAAGATAGGCGGATCTCATATATCTTGTCTGTTATATGCAGATGACTTAGTGATAATGGACATGACAGAGCGGGGCTTGCAAAAAAAACTGGATACTTTTCACGAATATTGCCTAAAAAAACGCCTCACGGTCAACTTAGAAAAGACCAAAATAATGGTACTGGGAAAAAAAAGTCCTCCCTGTATTGGAAATTGGGAGAGGTTAGAGTAGAAGAAGTGGATAGATATAAATATTTGGGCATGTGGTTCGACAACAAGTTAAATTGGAAGGATCACATACAGGCACTCAAAACAAAGGCGCTTGATTCAGTATGGGGCCTTAAACACTTTAAGCAAAAATATGGAGGTCCTTCTCTGCAGCCAATTTTATCGGCTTTTAATGCATTGGTACGCCTGCAGTTCCAATATGGTGTAGAGGTGTTATATATGGGCGGTAAATTGGATTGGAACTTAGAAGAGGGTAAATGTGTCAAACAGCTGCTAGCGCTCCCCGCAGCAACAATGATCCAGGCTGTACGAGTGGAATGCCACCTTACATTCTGGAACTTCCGGGGGATGCAAGCAGTATTGAATTTTTGGCAGAGAATGCATGGGGAGGGGCCTGCCAAAATAGCAAAACTCTGCAAAAAAGAAATAGAGGCTAGTGAACTAAATTGGGCGTCCCAAGCTAGAACCAGGCTTGATAAGTGGTGTGTCACACTACCCTTATATTCAGACCAATGGAGGTCGGGGCAGCAGATCCCTAAGTCAGCGTTGCGTGCTATCATTAACTTGAAGCCCGAGAGGAAGATTTGGGTTATTTGAGGAGCAAATCGTCTTCCCGGTTTTTGATAAACGGGTGGACCAATGACCAAACATTCCCCTATATCGAGGCCATGCCCAATCCAAAACTTAGAAATACAAACTTGAGATTTAGAGTGGGCCTGAACCCATGCAACACGGATCGGATGATAAAATCTGCAATGACGAATGAGCAAGGTCTGTGTTCATGTGGATTACAAGTAAAATGCAATGCCCCACATATTTTGTTGGACTGCTTGTGGTTCTTAGAAGAACGAAAAACATTTTTGAAACCCCTTTTTATTGTCTATGAAATTTTTAGTAGGGATCAAGCGCTTAGCTTGTTGATAAATATGAGATTTTTAAATGTAACATGTGCAATGGGAAGATTTTTAATTGCCATACAGGAGTCACTGAAGGACCTGGTTATATAATTTATAAGGAGTGGGGTTGAAACCTGACGTTACCTATGCTAGGGGATATTCCGGGACCCTGTTTCCTAAGGCGGTTGCACAAACGTATACCCAATATAAGTGATCCCCTCGCCGATGATGAATTAGGTACCACCTACGGTTTGCATGAGATTCTTTGTTCAATTTTATCTGGGTTTTATTGTGTTTTATACTGTTTTAACGTTATAGGGCTTGTACAAAGCAGATTTTAATAGTATGTATTGTAGTTCTTTCTTTTTATGGCTATATATGCCAAATAAAAATAAAATAAACCAAACCAAACCAAACACTCTTTAACATTATTTCTCTGCTGTCTCTCATGCAAAAATCATTTGCAGCCTACAGAAACCATTTGTAATTTTTCTGCACATTTCTCGATTCTCTTCCCAAATACCCCTTATTATTATTTTCTTTGTTAATCTCACAACTTTTGTTAATAATTTCACACTATAGTAGGTTTAATCTGAGCAGGTTTTATTAATGAAAATCCTGTTCCATTACCCCAAAACGTCATACCTTGTTCCATCCTTCCCTTATCCAATCCTTATGTTCTTGCCGTCTCCCCAGGTTCTCTTTCTTTTATCTCTCAAACACTGTCCCCTCAACTCTCTCCTCACTCAACTAGGTAACGCACACTGAGTTTTCACCTGCGCACCGTTCTTCTCCCCCCCTAGGGTGTGGATAAGCCTCCATTTGACTCTCCATCCCCCAAAACTACCGCCTACGATCCCTGCAACCTGTCCTAACCTTGGCTAATAATGCTGTAACACAGAAAACAAGCCCTGCCAGCAACCCCCCTGGATGCACCAGGACTTTCCTCTGCCACGCCTCTTGTCAGGGATGCATGGAACAAAGGCAGCGGCTACACCACCTGCCGCGGACCACATCAGGTGGGCTAGCCCCATCCATGCTTCTTCCAGTACCCCAGCTGCAAAACTAGATGAAGCTTGCCGGGCCCGAACAAGTAAGGAAACACAAACCTTACCTTTCCTAACCTCCCCCGGTAATGCACAGAGTCCGGAAGAGGCAGACTATGCCTCTCCAGCCCCCTATATCTCTTTCCCCCAGTTACCAATCCCCACACATGTCCTGTTGCTCTGCCTTTCAAGGTAATTGTATTTATATAAAGCTTACTACCCTAGAAGAGGCGTTGAAGCACTTTTCAAAGAGTAGCACACTACTCCAGTACCCAAAGAATTAGTAAGTCAGTCTTAGGCAGGTTAAGATGAACAATTACCCTGATGTGTAGGCAATATACCCCCTGTGAATCATAGCCATGCCTTTTTACTTGACTCCTGCACCCCCAGCCCCTGTAGGCCCGACTGTAATGCTGATTCACTTCACTCCCACAGGTATTCCATGGCTTGTTGAAGTTTTAGATGAAGTTTGGGGCGAGCCAGTGGCTTTTGGCAGTCCCTGTGGGACTTGGCAGATATTTTGGGCGTGGTTACTATTGTAATTATGTCCAAGGTTTGCAAACCACTTGGCTTCAAGATTTGTATTTGAACTAGTCCTGTGTGTTGCGTTTTCCTTGCAGTTTTAAGAATTAATATGTACCTCTGACTCTAGCAGGTTTCAGGTGTGTCTTTCACTGTCATCTTCAGGATCCTGGCCATTTCAAGTAAATCATTTCTACTCCAACTGACGCCTCGTTTGCTTGATCAACAAACAAGAGGTTTGATTTTTTCTCACTAGTGCTGGTATCCCAAATGTTAAGCTTTTTTTAAGTGACATTACCACTTTTTTTTTTTTTTTAGAACCAAAGGTCTAGAACATTTTAAAGAGAAAGCATTGCCATTCAATATAACGCCATATGACATTTCATAGAACATTCTGTACTTTAAACATTGCACCATATTGAATAATGTGTGAGCAAACATATTAACAATTTGTCAAGGCAAGTGTCAATTAAAGGTTTGATGAAACTCCTTTGTCATACTGGAAACTCTAAGAACTTTATGTGACAGGTATCACTTTGTTAACATTCAGGTGAAAGAACATACTGAGCCCATCTTCCAACCGTTGACAGGATTGTAAAATGGCAGAACAAGGAGTGCACATTGTACCTACAAAAGAGGGATGAGGGAGAAGCTAGCACATCTCAGAAACAGCACCAACCGCAGTCTTACTAGAGCATTGGCAAAGACAATTGGTCAAATGTTTGCAACTCAGCAATTTTCTATATATATATATTTTTTGCAAACACATGCAAAATACAAAAAACTATCTAAAATATGAAAAAAATAAGTAAGGAGTGCCCAAACAGTCCAGGTACACCAGCCCTGGCAGTAAAGCACACTCATTTTCAGGCAGCTGTGCACATGTGATCATGCAAAATGCAGACCCACTGCCTCATGCTGTATGCTAAGGTGATCAGAAGCAAAAGGTTAATGGCACTTGAACAGTCCAGTGGATAAAGAGGGCTAACCGAAATCCCCTTATGTTTTATTATGATTTTTTTTGAAACTATGGAGCAGGCGAGTCAGACGTAAAAAGTTCAGATATGAGTATTGCAGCGACACAGTACCTCTGTTATCACTGCGATGCAGCACTATCTGCCATGCACATTTCTGCTCAAACTCAAGTACAGGCTGCACTCAAGCGGATGGATCTTTAGTTGGAACTGAAGCTGCCATAACAATCAATACACTTAAAAAATGCGAAGCATGATAGCCTCAAAAGGACTACAAAGAATATTCGATTTGCAAGCCATGAATGTTTATTAAAGGATTAACAATTACAAATTAAAATCTTCATATTAATTGTAAATCAATAGCCAATACATGAATGCATAAGTCAATAATATTTCGAAGCCTTTCAAAATCATAAATGCAAAGATAAACTGCTATTAAGTAGTCTAAATTAACAGAAAGCAGACTCAATTTCCCTTGGAGGGAAAATTCCACTCAGCTAAGCCATGGAAAGTCGGGAAAGTTGTGAGGAAGTCAGGCATATGGCATCAGCATGAAAGCCTCTGAAAGGCAGTATCTCTTAATCAAATAAAGATTTGTTTAGAAGGTGGGGAATGCATCTACATAAGAATAACAGAAAAATTCTTCATTTCTAAAGGAAGCTGGGAAGGCATCTTTATTTAAAACACTAACAGGCCCATGCATCAAAGCATTTTGCGATCGCAAACGGTGCAAATCGCAAAAATCGGCCGTTTGCGATCGCAAAAATTGCTTTTGGAATGCATGAAACAGGTAGCCCCTCGCAATTTAAGAAATCGCATAATTTGCGATTTCTTAAATTGCGACTGCATTTAAGGAATAGCAATTTGCGATTCCTTAAATGCAATGCAAGAAAGTAAAAAGATTTGCGGTTTCGCAATTAAGAATCGCAATTTACCATCACATGTAAGGTGATGGTAAATTGCGATTTTTTTGAAAAAAGCATCAAAGTGCATTTTTTAAAGTCCCATGTTACGCACACACATGCCCCTGGGGCATATGTGTGCGTAACATGGGTGCACATATCAATTTCAGGGGTGCAACAGGGTGTCCTTTGGACACCCCTCCACCCTTGAAATCGCAATCTCCATTTGCGAATCGCTAATTGCGATTTGCAAAATGAAAATGTCTTCCCATTCATTCCTATGGGCCTCTAGGCCCATAGGAATGAATGGGGAGGGATTCCTTCATTGCGACTCGCAAATTTGCGGGTCGCAATTAAGGAATGTTTAGAAATCGCAAATTTTTCTGCAATTTCTACATGCATAGGCATTTGCGAATTCTTAATTGCGATTCCTTAAAAATCGCAATTAAGAAATCGCAAATGACTACAATGATGCATGTACCTGTAAAACATATTCCTAAAGTGACAGAATTCTAACATTATCAGTAACATGTAAGCTAACCAATCAAGTGCAAACAAAAAAGATATAGTTTCAGTCTCTTTAAAATATACAAAACGTTCTCAAAAGCACACTTTGACTGTGACCTTCAAACTAGCAGATAAGACAATTGGGGTGCTTACAATCACAGGTGCAGCTAAAAGGCCTCCTTTCCATTAAAAAATTCTACAAAATCTTAGAAAGCAAAACATTCATGAGAAACAATACAAAGAACACATTTGCTTCAGCTTTTCGACTGAAAATAAATCTTCACGTTTCATAAAGCAAAATTACAGCTAACATGAACCATTGTAAAATAAAAGCCTACGTTAACCAGAATCAGTTTAACTTTAAACGTGGAAAATGTTCAGAAATTACTTTTGCGTGTTGCATGTTAATATCGATATATATGCAAAGCATTTAATGATGGAAAAAATCTTAATCAAATGCTTCAGAGGCAAGGACTATGGGCCATATGTATGAAGGTACCCATTGCGATTCTGAAATAGCGATGAATGGGAAGGTATTCTCAATTTTGCGCATCACAATTTGAAAATCGCAAATTGAGAATAATTTCAAGGGTGGACACCCTGTTGCACCCCTGAAATAATCATGGGTGCACATGTGGTGCACATACATGCCCTAAGGGCATGTATGTGCATCACATGTCACTTTGAAAAATGCAAACATGGGCATTTTTCAAGGAATTCGCAAATTACCACCAACTTGAAGTTGGTGGTAATTTGCAATTCCTTGGGGACAATTTGCAATTTTTTTTTTGCTCCATACATTGCATTTAAGGAATCGCACAATTTGCGATTCCTTAAATGCAATTGCAAAATAAGGAATCGCAAATTTTGCAATTCCTTATTTTGCACCAGATTTTCCTTTATACATACCATTTTGCAAATTTGTATTCTCAAATGCCGAAATCCTGCAAATTTCAGCGTTTGCAAATGCGAATTTGCTTCATACATATGGCCCTAAAAGCCCATGCAGCAACAAATCAGCTTGTGTCTACCTCGCAGCTGTTAGCACCACAGCCTGCAGAGAGTAACCCCGTTCTTTGGAGAAGGGAAGAGTGCTGTTGAACTATTGTCCAAAAGAATTTACTCCACATGTATCCACAAAGCAAACCAGCTCTGCACTGAATGTAACAGGAATCTGATGCAGTGGATTGTGAGGAGATAGAGTCCACGGGCCCGATTCACAGAACTAACAAGACAAAATCCTAAACTTACTACGTTTGGTATTCACAGAAGGCATTTAGTGGTAGTAAAGTTAGGATTTTGTCTTGAGTTTGACTTAAGACAGACTTAAGTTAGGATTTTGTCTTAAGTCTGTCTTAAGTCTGTTTTAAGTCTGTCTTAAGTTTGTCTTAAGTCAAACTTAAGACAAAATCCTAACTTTACTACTACTAAATGCCTTCTGTGAATACCAAAAGTAGTAAGTTTAGGATTTTGTCTCAAGTTAGTTCTGTGAATCGGCCCCCACATGAGTTAGAGGTTTAGTACTGAGCAGTGGCGTACAGCAGCGACCCGTGCAGGTAAGAAGGGTGGGGTGGTGGGGCCAGGTGGGGGGATTTCGACAGACAATGAGGGAAAATTGATAATTTATTTAATTTTCCCTCAAGGTCGTCTGTCGAATCCCCCCCCAGGCTGGCCCGACCACCCCACCGGCCTTACCTGTACGGGCTGCGGCTGGTGGCAAAACAAAACGTGAGGGGGCCCCCCTGCAAGATATGCTGAAGTGGCCATTCACACTCACATCAGTAAGGGCTGAGGGTCCCCCTCTAGTATGGGTAAGCCTGGGGGCCCACCGCAGGGGCTGCGGGGGGCCTTTGTTAAGCCCATGGCACTGAGGGCGGCGTTTAGTGCAAGAGTATTTTGTGTTGTTGCAGCCTAGAACCAGCACTGGTACATTATTGCTGCTAGTCAGCATAACTTCACATAATACAGGGATACCCTCGTTTAAACCCGGGTACAGTGCACAACAGTGGTGATATCCCAAGGTGACTTATTTTATGTGTCAAATGATACAATAGCAATTTCTATGACATGAAGAATAAATCACAAAAACAAGTAACCCAGAAGTCTGCCATGATATTGCAGCTTGTAAAATAAAGACAAACAACGACGGAAAGCTGGCAAAAGAAATTTAATATTTTACCCAAAAAGTTACAAAAACTTATACTGCAATATATTTAAAAAAAGATGTCCATAAAAAGGAACGATGCTGTGATTTCCATCATTCAAACCCTATTTTGACACCGTTTGCTTACTTTGCATATTCATGCATTAACGGTTTTGCTGTGGTATCAAGGGATGCAGTGAAATTCGGAATAGTTAGAAACATCTGCTTGTTATTTTTAAAATCCATTTTTGTTTGTCAGATATGGTTGTATGCCAGAACATAATTTATTGAAACATTGTCTGACATCAATATAATTAACCAAATAAATCCCATTTGTTGGACGATATCTAAGACACAATATTATTCCGAATATTCCGGAACCCCACCTCAGGGGTTTAGGAGGTCCTAGTCTATACATAGGAGAAACATAGAGAGATTTGCCAGAAACAGCTGCCAGTAGGCCACAGCCTGCTAGGGTGGCTCCAGCCTGCACCGCCTGGCCATAAAACCTCAATGGAATCATTGTTGTTTGAACTACAAGGTAATGGGCCAGTGACACAGTATTACAGCAACTCGGAGTAGCTATTCAATGCTAATATTAATAACAGCACACCAGTTCACTGTGTGTACATTTTTTTGATGGCAACACAAAAAACAAAAGTGGCACTTGGGAGATATTCGAAAAGGTGGAGTAATGGTGGCGCAAACTAGGCTTGGTGGCAGATGATAATAGCACAAACGAGATTTCTATCATACAACTTTAACGCACTCCATACTTTGCTGATGTTGCCCATCTTGTACCAACAGTTTGTAAACGAATGTGAACCCACAAAATCTACTTGCATTCCATACTTTTTTACAACTGACACAATGATCTACATGTTTTTTGGAGGGGCCAAGACGTGTCACATTGCAATGTGATTAAGTATTGTCTCAACACTGGAATTCCTGGTTGGAAATACTGGTCCACCTGTGTGAGCAATACAATGTTGCACAATTGCATCAATGATCCACCAGGGCATCAAACTGCGAATAAATCATGCTAACTCTGGGTCCAAGTCACAAACTATATTTTATAGTGTGTAGAGTAATACTACAGTAGTATTCCTTACTTACTACGAAATGCAGTTCTCAAACCTATGAGTGTAAATTTCCAACTCCACCACTCCTGTGTTTTCTTTGAGGAGATCATCACACATTTAAGTTTACTACTTAGGGCCTATCATGAGTTTGGCTTTCCGAGGACTGCCAAACTCACGGTGGCGCATTGGTGGTGGTCCGACCACCGGATTACAACTTGGGCAGTCAGACCACCAGAGCACCACCAAAACCGCTAGGGATCAGAGATCCCTGTCAATGGCGCGGCGGTCTGAGGCCCACAATATGCTTGGTGGTGCCCTGCGGAACCACCAAGTATATTACACCTTTACTCACAGCCAGAGGTTTCATGGAGTTTCATACTCCATGAAACTGCTAGCAGTGAGGAAAGAAAGCAGGCCTTACAGGGCCCCCTCTTAGACCTGTGCATGGGGGTGCAGGCAGGGGTGAACATGTATTGCCCCCTTGTGTGCATTCACCCCAGTTCCTGTATGGTGTGGACTGCAGAGTCCATGCCGGGCAGGAACTGCCTTTGGTGCTCCCATCGCGGTACCCATTTTCAGAGGCACCGTCATGAGGCCGACAAAGAAACGCCCACCAGACACGAGAAAACTCGCAATCTGGTGGGCAATGCTTACATGACTATGGCAGTGTGGGAGTGGGGCAGCGGCATGGCGGCCTGCTCCCACACCACCAAAGTCATAATCAGGCCTTTAGTAGTAAATGTGGGAGGGACCAGGGGGAGTGGCTTGAAAAAGGAGCTTACTACTAAATATGAGTGGTTTATGGAAGAAAAAGGAAGGGTTTAGAGAGTGCTAAAGAACAGTTTAAGGGGAGTCAGACACAAACACGAAATTATGTATATATATATTCACTGAAAAAACCATAGGTTATAGACCATATATAGTTAGGAATTAGCATTTAAAAAACCTTATTTTACTCACACAAAACCATTGAAATTCCATATATAGTTAATTGCACTAACTATATATCGCGCACCCGCAATCCACTGCTGATCATGTCACATATTACATCATTCATGACATGGTCAGTGACATCACTGATGACATCACTGATGACATCTCAAATGACATCACTGATGACATCACTGATGACAACATCCAGTGACTATGTTTCTGTAAAGTTAAAATATGTCTTACATATTGAAGAATGAGTGGATGTATAAGTGTCTGGATGAAGGATTTAGTAGGTGCATGCCTGACTGTATGAGTGAGTGATTAAATGTGTCTCACTGAGTGCATGGGTTAGTGACTAAACTGTCTTAATTTGTGCATCATTATGTCTGTTGTTCTGTAAACTGCTGCATGTGTTGATCAGTAGCTATATGAGTAACTATATGGGTTATTGATTGGTTGCCCAAGTATTTGTATGGGAGACTGAGTGTGTGTGTGGGTGGCTGGGAGGTGTATGACTCTGTGCATAGATGTGTGAGCAGTTGATTCACTAGATGTATGGGTTCAAAAGTGCATGTGGAAACAGCTGTATGGGCGGTTGACTGTGTGCATGAGTGTATTGGTGAGTGAATGGATATCTCAGTGCTGCATGTCAAAGTAAGTACATATGTAAAACACAGTACATGTGAGAGTCGACATATATAAATAACTGTGCATAAGAGCCAGTGAATGTGTGAGTGGCTGTATGGATCACTGTGAACTTGTATCAGGGATTGTATAATAGAGTAAATATGTGTTAGTATATGTTTGAATAAGTAAGGTGTGTATAACTGTATAGTTGAGGAAATGGAGGTGTGATTGATTCTTTGCATGACTGACTAGGTGTGTGAGTAACTCCATGGATGAGTGACAGTCTGTGAGTGTCTGTTTACACTGAGTGTATCTAAGGTTATATTAGAGTCTGAAGAGGTTCATCGTATTATCACATGAATGATGTCATCAGTGATGTGATCAGTAATGTCAAATGAGATGTCATCAGTGATGTCATCAGTGATGTCATTTGAGATGTCATCAGTGATGTCATCAGTGATGTCATTTGAGATGTCATCAGTGATGTCATCAGTGATGTCATTTGAGATGTCATCAGTGATGTCATCAGTGATGTCACTGACCATGTCATGAATGATGTAATATGTGACATGATCAGCAGTGGATTGCGGGTGCGCGATATATAGTTAGTGCAACTAACTATATATGGAATTTCAATGGTTTTGTGTGAGTAAAATAAGGTTTTTTAAATGCTAATTCCTAACTATATATGGTCTATAACCTATGGTTTTTTCAGTGAATTTTCAAGGTTTTGTAAATGCTAATTCCTAACTATATATGGTCTATAACCTATGGTTTTTTCAGTGAATTTCAATGGTTTTTTAATAGCAAATATCATAAGCTGTCGAATGTCAAGTACGTGGTAAGTGAAAACATTTTCGTGTTTATGCACACTGATCTGCTTTGAATGGTGCCCCCCCCCCCTCATTTCTATTAGGAGTACTCTCTCTTTGCAGATAGTGAAAGGTAGTTAACGCAGGCCTTTGCCCCCGTTGTAATCCGTCGTGCCTGCTTCTCTCTCCATTTGATTGATTGTTATCCAAGTATTTACTGTTTTAGAATTAGTTCTCTTTGGTTCATTCTCTATTTACAAACAAACACAGAGTCGCAATACTCTGTTTAGTCTTTGCAGATAACGAAAAATCGTGTAAAAAAAAAGAAAAGGAATCGAGTAAAATCAGTAGGCCACTAATGGGATCTCTTTTTGACCTCGCTAAAATAGAAACATTAGGAACAACCCCTCATGACAAATACAAAACTAGTGAGATGAACTGAACTCCACACAATGATGGCTGCAAAACAGCTCGGCTCCGCCACCCACCCCGCCCAAAATAACGATAAAGAGCGGCTGCCATGATTGGTTGCGGAATGGCCACAACGGAGCTACGAAATGGTGCTGCTCTCATGCTAACCCCAGCTTCAGTCTGAAACATCCAGAAACACTGTAGACTACCAATTCGATCAGTTCCGGTAGCGCCCCAATGTAACCCGGTAGAGAAGAACTAGCCCTCCCCTCTTTGACTGATGGTTCTTGTTGCCTGTCCCTTCTGTTGTCATTTAACAGAACTATTTAGCCTGCTGAAAGGGGTTGTGTTCCGACCGCTGGTTGGTGGAGACATTTTGACTATATTCTGGACCTGCGTTGTCGCGTAATGCGTCATATGACGCGCCGCGTTAGCGCATCCGGAAGTCATCCGGGGCGCGCAGCGCGTAACGTAAGCATAACAAGTCATGTGACTTGTTAATAAAACTTTTCATTGGTTCATTTTACTTTTCTTATTGTAATGATGAAAGGCTTGGTCATATCACCTAAAAATTACGCTTTTCATTACTTCCGAACATTATTTTTTCTTAAATATATGTTATAATGTTCCAGGCTAATGTACTTTCCCGGAAATTTTACAACTGTCCTGCAAGTAAAATATATTCTTTTTTCGAGAAAAAGAGCGTTTCTTCGTCCCATGACGGAGCCGTTGAGCAAAAGAGGGTCGACCTGCTGTCTTAGTCGCCGATACGCCTGAATATGAGATTCTTATCGATCACTTTATGTTGCAGGAATAGAAAACACAACAGCCCTTGACCATTTATCTTTACTGCGTTCCATCGTATTATACCTTTTACCCTTCATGTAATTGGTCTGCTTTATTTCACTTGCCTTTTAATGATTCTAAAACAGTGACTATTATTAAATACTTTACCAATGTATATACTACTACAATGTTTTCTTTTAAAAACCTTTATTGTGAAAATTTCATTATACAAATACGAGCCTATAACCACGTGGGCCTGCCACGGAGCAAACTGTAATCGTATATGATGAATAGACATTTACACTGTAGAGGAACGTAACGGGCGGGCCATTAGGTTGCAAGAACTAAGGTGTCTAACAGTTACGGAATCGGTGGACGTACATTTTATAATTAAAATACGACAGGGCCAGTTACAATAAAATTATCTAGATATACATTTGCGGGCAAGTACCATGGGTGACGTTAATTCGAACTTTCAACAGTACAGTAATCAATAACACATCAGAACTTAATATCAATAGGGATGTCGAAATATTCAATCAATTCTCGTCCCCGCCCGCCATGTGCTTCAAAACTGCATACGTATCTCGTGATTTCAAGGTTCTGCAACCAGTACACAACAAGGAGTTACGAGTCCCATTTATTCCGGCGCCATTTTGGGCGAGGACGGGCAGGTCCAGGATATAGTCAAAATGTCTCTACCAACCATCGACTATGATGATGTTCATATGCTGTATTTATTAGAGTAACACTCATCTGTCCACATGAAATTAATTTACCACAATCTAAACATGTCATTTTAATCTTTCCAAAGTTCTTCTAAATATTTGGGACCGTTTCCCTTACCTCTGAAGCTCTCAGTGCCACTTCTTTGATGAATGTACTAGCAGGTCAGGGGTTCTCCTCCAAATCTCTCTTTTATGCAGCACTATAATTAATTGGTGCCACCTCTCCATATGACGATGCATGGTATAGTTACCACAACTATATTTTTTTTTGGTTCCTCTGGAGAGTTCATCGTGGCAGATGAAGCGTGTAACGTACCGGGCATTTACCTTTTTTTGCATGTACAGGAAAGGAAAAAAAAATTGAGCGTCCGAGTTCGAAGGTGTCCCAGGGCCATTTTAGTGGACCAGGCCCAAATCCAAAGAACAGGCCGCCATTTTGAGAGTCCTCTTGCAGCCGCCTGTCGCTGTAGCATCAACAGCAGCCGAAACTCAGCTGAATGGCAACTGAAACGGTAAAGGGGCGCCCCACTACAGCAGACGAGCCTCCACCTAGGAAGGCCCATTCACGCCGGCTCCCCCCCCCCCCTTCGGGCACCCCACGCCGTTATTCGGAGCAGTATTGTAGGATGGCCACACCAGTGCGGCAACTTGCTAGACATCACCCCGGTGGTAACCGAATCTCAACGCCTTGTGGTGTCTTCTTTTCAGAAAACATTGTTATGCTGCCTTCGACCTATTCGCCGCAAGTGCGCACACAACTCAACTGCATAGCTTGCTAGACACCACCTCGATGCCATCCGGATCTTGGAATGTCAGCGCCTTTTGGTGTCTTCTCTTCAGAAAATATTGTTGCGCTGCCTTTGGCCCCATTCGCACATCGGTCCGCAACTTAGACATCACCTCGGTGCCATCCGGATCTTGGCATCTCAGCGCCTTGTGGTGTCAGTCAGAAAATATTGTTGCGCTGCCTTTGGCCCCATTCGCACATCAGTCCGCTACTGACACCATCTCACAGGCCAACAGGGCGCCCCACGCCGACTTTTACCATTGTAGGATGGCCACACCAGTGCCACAACTTGCTAGACACCACCTCGGTGCCATCTGGAACTTGGCATCTCAGCGCCTTGTGGTGTCTTCAATTCAGAATATATTGTTGCGCTGCCTTTGGCCCCATTCGCACATCGGTCCGCTACTGACGCCATCTCACAGGCCAACGGGGCGCCCCACGCCGACTATCAGCATTGTAGGATAGCCACACCAGTACAGCAACTTGCTAGACATCACCTCGGTGCCATCCGGATCTCGGCGCCCCACTGCAGATGAAGTGCCTCTCAACTATGAAACCACCACGGTGACATCCGGATCTTGGCGCGTTGTGCTGCCTTCGGCCTATTCGCACATCGGTCCGCTACTGACGCCATCTCACAGGCTAATGGGGCGACCCACGCCGAGTTTCAGCATTGTAGGATGACCACACCAGTACAGCAACTTGCTAGACATCACCTCTGTGCCATCCGAATCTTGGCATCTCAACGCCTACTGGTATCTTCCATACAAAAAATATTGTTACGCTGCCTTTGGCCCCATTCGCACATCGGTCCGCAACTTAGACATCACCTCGGTGCCATCCGGATCTTGGCATCTCAGCGCCTTGTGGTGTATTCTCTTCAGAAAATATTGTTGCGCTGCCTTTGGCCCCATTCGCACATCGGTCCGCAACTTAGACATCACCTCGGTGCCATCCGGATCTTGGCATCTCAGCGCCTTGTGGTGTCTTCTACTCCGAAAATATTGTAGAAAATATTGTTGCGCTGCCTTTGGCCCCATTCGCACATCAGTCCGCTACTGACACCATCTCACAGGCCAACAGGGCGCCCCACGCCGACTTTTACCATTGTAGGATGGCCACACCAGTGCCACAACTTGCTAGACACCACCTCGGTGCCATCCGGATCTTGGCATCTCAGCGCCTTGTGGTGTCTTCAAATCAGAAAATATTGTTGCGCTGCCTTTGGCCCCATTCGCACATCGGTCCGCTACTGACGCCATCTCACAGGCCAACGGGGCGCCCCACGCCGACTTTCAACATTGTAGGATGGCCACAGAAGTGCGACAACTTACTAGACACCACCTCGGTGCCATCCGGATCTTGGCGCGTTGTGCTGCCTTCGGCCTATTCGCACATCGGTCCGCTACTGACGCAAACTCACAGGCCAACGGGGCGCCCCACGCCGACTTTCAGCATTGTAGGATGGCCACACCAGTGCGGCAACTTGCTACACACCACCTCGGTGCCATCCGGATCTTGGCATCTCAGCGCCTAGTGGTGTCTTCTATTCCGAAAATATTGTTGCGCTGCCTTCGGCCCCATTCACACATCGGTCCGCTACTGACGCCATCTCACAGGCCAACGGGGCACCCCACGCCGACTTTCAGCATTGTAGGATGGCCACACCAGTGCGGCAACTTACTAGACACCACCTCGGTGCCATCCGGATCTTGGCGCGTTGTGCTGCCTTCGGCCTATTCGCACATCGGTCCGCTACTGACGCAAACTCACAGGCCAACGGGGCGCCCCACGCCGACTTTCAGCATTGTTGGATGGCCACACCAGTGCGGCAACTTACTAGACACCACCTCGGTGCCATCCGGATCTTGGCGCGTTGTGCTGCCTTCGGCCTATTCGCACATCGGTCCGCTACTGACGCAAACTCACAGGCCAACGGGGCGCCCCACGCCGACTTTCAGCATTGTAGGATGGCCACACCAGTGCACCTTACTAGACACCACCTCGGTGCCATCCGGATCTTGGCGCGTAGTGAAGCTGCAGCAGCTGCAAATAAGCTTCAGACAGTGTTACAACCGCTGCTCAGAACTCTCAACTATGACACCACCTCGGTGCCATCCGGATCTTGGCGCGTTGTATTGCCTTCGGCCTATTCGCACATCGGTCCGCTACTGACGCCGCCTCACGTGCCAACGTATTTTCTCCGCATTATATACCCTATGCCGCATAACAGGTCATGTGACTTGTTTATAAAACTTTTCATTGGTTCATTTTACTTTTGGTTTCCTAATGATGGAAGGCTTGATCATATGACCTAAAAACAACACTTTTCATTGGATGAAAACTTTTTTTTTTCCCCAAACGATGAAAGCCCCACCTTGTTTCTGGATGTTTCAGACTGAAGCTGGCGTCAGCATGAGAGCACCACCATCTCGTAGCTCAGTCGTGGTCATTCCGCGAGCAATCATGGCAGCCGCTCCCCACCAGAAGCCTGCAGGAGTCGGGGCCCCCAAAACTTTTGATGAATTCTCAAGGCGGAGGGGACGCTTTCGAGAATGGGGTCCAAGACCTAGCAGACAAGCGTCCGATTTCCAAGGTGTCCCAGGGCCATTTCAGTGGACCAGGCCCAAAAAGGAAACAGCCTGCCGCCATTTTGAGAGTCCTGTGACAGCCGCCTATCGCTGCACCGCAAGAGTGGGCGCAACTCAGCTGAATTGCGGCTTTTGACACAGTGGACCAAAAACGGACGGAATGGCAACTGAAACGGTAAAGGGGCGCCCCACTACAACAGATGACACTCCACCTGGAGAGGCCCGTTCACACCGCCTCCCCCGGGGCGCCCCACGCCGTTATTCGGAGCAGCATTGTAGGATACCAAAACCAGTGCGGCAACTTACTGGACATCACCTTGGTGCCATCGTTCTGCTGCCTTGGAACTATTCGCACAACAGTTTGCTACTGATGACCCACCCCCGCGACGCCCCACGCCGTTATTTGCTGGGTGGCAACTTACTAGACATCACTTTCGTGTCATCTAGATTTCAGCGCGTTCTGCTGCCTTGAAACTATTCGCACAACAGTTTGCTACTGATGACCCACCCCCCGCGACGCCCCACGCCGGAAATCTGGACGTTGTGCTGCGTTGGGACTATTCGCACAGCCGACCGCTACTTCGTTGTTTTTCCCTAAAAATGTTTATATGTTATTACTATTTTTGTTTTCTTGTATATATTTATAAATTATTAAAGTTTTATAATCTTACTACTTTGCCGGAGTGCTATATATTTTTAATGTGACACATAATTGTAAAAACTTTGATGTACAAAGAGTCATCCCTGGAATCTTCCGCTTCAGGCTCGGTCCCCTCCCCAATCACAATACAGGATGGTTTTCAGCTAATAGCAACGCTTCTGCTGTGATGGATCTCATCGAGTGTGGGCCTTGATCTACTATAACTCCTTTGAAGAGGGGTGATTCTTTACAGCTGTGGCCATAAACTACATCTGCAGGGCTAGCTGATACCCTAGGACCAGCCTGGACAATCGGACACAGAGGAAAAGGAGTGTCAGAGGGTGCGGTAGTGAATAGGGCGAAAGGGAGGTGTCGGGCGGGCACAGGGTGTGATTCTCAGGGAAGAGCAGCGCAGATGGCGGGAGGTTTATTACCCATGCATAAGACAGAGAGCGGGGGTGACCACTGCCTGGGGGAGATGCTTGCGAGGGTGGGGAGCCATGCTAAGGATCGACAGCGTGCACAGAGTGGGTCTGGTCAAGGCATCTAAAATGGCTGCCGTGCACGACAAAAGTGTGGCATTTGAAAAAAGACAAGATGGCGCAGACAATGTTTTTCAACACTTCCTGATTTCCTTCGAATCGAACGTTAACAGACGTTGGGGCATATTACCAAAGTTAAGCGATATTTATCCCTAACGATGCTTAGCAACGATTTTTTTACCGTCAGAAATTATCGCAGATAAACCTTGCTATTATCAAGGTTTATCGCAAATACGATAAAAAACGACCCCAATGCATTAATATCGCTGAAAACTCCGCGATATTCATGCATTACCGAGCTAATGCTCTTAGCCATGTTATCCACCTCCCATTGGATAACATGGCTAAGAACTGCTCAGGGCAGGTGGTAGCTTTTGGAGATATTCGCGCTTATCTCGAATATTTCCAAAAGTTGATAATAGGAGATAGCGATGTTAGCGACTGTTTCCAGTCGCTAACATCTTGGCATGCCCACTTTGCATGTCATTAGTGATAAATATCACTCACATGCAAAGTGGGGCCCAAGATGGTCGCTATCTTCTACTAGCCGTCGCTAACTGGTGTTAGCAACAGCTAGGTAATACACATATAATTTTATCTCCGCGAAGCGGAGCGCTGTTACAGATATATATCTTGTTTTTGAACGTTAATTTCTCAAAATGCACTGAAGCACATATATTGAGACCTAGCAAAGGCACATCGGGCTACCAGTCCCTACAATTTTGCCAAGTTTCGTGCAAATCCATTCAGCTGTTCGATCCTACCGAGAGACAAGATGGCGGCCGCTACGGACTGTTTGGAATGTTTACAGACACCGGAGAGCCAATCAGCTTCGCTTCGCAAAGCTCCGTAACGCGAAAAGTACGCGAAGCGGTGCGCTGTTACAGATATATATCTTTTTTTGAACGTTAATTTCTCAAAATCCACTGGAGCACATATATTGAGATCTAGCAAAGGCACATCGGGCTACCAGTCCCTACAATTTTGCCAAGTTTCGTGCAAATCCATTCAGCTGTTCGATTATTATTATTATTATTTTTTTTTGCCCCGCGGGGCCCTTTTAAAACCTCCACATCAAACCTAAACGGTCAGGGAGGATCTACTATGCCCCCTTATGGTCATTTGCCCCTTCGGTTTGGCCTCCGCTTGTCTCTCGATCCTACCGAGAGACAAGATGGCGGCCGCTACGGACTGTTTGGAATGTTTACAGACGCCGGAGAACCAATCAGCTTCGCTTCACAAAGCTCCGTTGCGCGAAAAGTACGCGTCCTGGAGCGCTGCCCGGTCCGCTGTTACAGATATATATCTTTTTTTAAACGTTAATTTCTCAAAATCCACTGTAGCACATATATTGAGACCTACAAAAGGCACATCGGGCTACCAGTCCCTACAATTTTGCCAAGTTTCGTGCAAATCCATTCAGCCGTTCGGGCTAAAAGTGAGGCCAACCGCCCTATGGAAAACTCAATGTTAAAAACACGTTTTGGGACCCCCCTTTTTTCTCGGCCCCCCCTTGACGAACCCCCCCAAATTTTCAAGGGCTACTCAGAAACAAAATGTGCCATTTTCCTGAAAATTTCAGCCAATTCCGTCCACAAACGCCAAAGTTATTAGACATAGAATTTTCAAAAATCCCATAGAGAAAAAATCCTAACTATATATACCTACTGGCGACCGCCAGTAGGTAATATATATATGAAGAGCTCCAAAAATGAAAGCCAGCACTCGCCGGTGGTTTAAATCCCAGTAGGATTTATTCGGCACAAAGAAATATGTACAACCGCGTTTCAGCGGTATGCCTTCTTCAGTGTAAGGGGGCCGCCATGACGCTGCTCATTAAATACACAAAACAAACATCTTAGAGTCACGTGGGAGATGTCATTGCAAAACGCCATCTTAATGTCAGGCATAACGTGTGTTTCACACGAACAATTAAATAAAGCATTGTTTTAGATAAAAAAGTGTCGTAGTGTGTCAGCGTTAATGCACAGCTTAAACCATAATTCATTTAACATAATCAAGGCACAGAAATGAATTATTGCTGAATGTAGAAAATAATTGTCTGTTTCAGTCACATGGTAAAATTTGTAACCTGATTTCAAAAATTAAATTGGTTCAAAAATTAATTAAGACACAACATATTACAAACTGGGTGCTCTAACCAAATTCATGATTGTCACAGTGGGTCTGTCATTGGATTTCATAATATAGCCCTGAATGGGCACACCTTCTCGCAGAGATAATTGGTGGCTACCCTAGCTATGACCATGTATACTATAGAGCCCTTAGATGGGCAATGTTGCGGAAAAGAAGGAAAACCACATAGTTGTGAAAATCACACACTAGGACTGTACAGACATGTAAATCATAAGCTGGAAACACTGCCAAAATTAATGCAAAGTGACCTCAGATCCCACAACTGACTACAGAGCCCAAAAAGTGATATATACAATATTTACAGGTGTACCCTCAGTTCCTCCCCCACGTTCAGTCCCAAAGGTGTTTTCGTGGCCAGATCTATAATATAACGAGACTCTAGTCTCCTCAGGCTTTGCTCCCTATCGCCGCCTCTCGGGTCTCGGGCCACGTGATCTAAACAAAAATATCTCAGAAGTTTGCGGTTGCTATTGTGATGAGCTTGGAAATGGTGTGCTATGGGATAGTTACTGTCATTATTTTGGATGGCCCTCTGATGTTCCAAAATGCGTATTTTGGCTGAATGAATCGTGCTGCCTACATACCTACGGCCACATGGGCAACTTAGGCAGTAGACAACATGGGGCGTCAGGCAATTCATGAACTTTTTGATAGCTATCGGATCTGTTCTCCCTGGTATGGAATAGGAGGTAGTTTTTTTGCTGTCGGCACACGCCTTGCATTTTCTGCATGGATAAAATCCTGTTAGTCCCTGTATGCCTCTACTCATGGATGGTAAGTGGCTTTGTACCAGATGGTCCTTGAGTGATATGGTTTTGCGGAAGGTCACAGATGGGTGTGCAGGGATATCTCGGCCAATGATTGGATCGGATTTCAATATACTCCAATTGGAATACATTATTTTCTTTAAACTCTTGGCCGCATTGGAGAAATTTGTGATGAGTCTAAGATTATTAGTGCTCATGCTCCTCTCTTTAGGGACATATTTTATCAAGTCAGTTCTATTTTTTGACTGAGTTTTTTTCCATGCCTCACTCAAGACCTTTCTTTTTACCCACGCTACCGGAATCTGTGGAGACACTCCGCCCCAGCCTCCAAGAAATCTTCACATCTAGAGCTATTGCGTTTTATATTTTTTAGACTGGTTGGGTGGCTACTACGTGCATGAAGCACTGAGTTGCCTGATGTGGGCTTCCTAAACAGTGATGTTTGCATCCTGCCATCGGCTACAAAGACCCTGAGTAGTTGACCTCAACAGCACTGATATCACCAGAAAACCATTAGATTCAAGTTATTGCTATTCAGGTGTCTGATATATTCTAGGACTGACTCTTTGTTGCCTCGCCAGACAAGAAGGAGATTGTCAATGTACCGTCTCCAAATAATGGTTTTCTCAACCCAGTGGTCACAGGAGTCCGACCATGCTGCCCGCTTCTCCCACCAGTCAACGAACAAGTTTGCATAGCTGGGGGCGAAGCAGGCTCCCATGGCCGTCCCCCGTTTTTGTCGGTAAATCTGATCCTGAAAAATAAAAATATTATTAAACAGGCAGAAACGTAAAAAGTCAATCAGCATCTCACTGTGATCGGGTGAGTCTCGACGGTCGTTGTTGTAGAACTTGGTGAATAGCATTGATGCCTTGTTCATGTGAAATGCTAGTATATAGACTAGCTATATCTAGAGTGACCATAAGGAAGTCAGGCTCCCATGGACTTCCTTCAATGTACCATAGAAAATCTTTTGTGTATCTAGTATAGGATGGGTAATTCTTCGACGAACGGAAAGAGATAAAAGTCGATGAACCTAGACATGTTCTCCAGTAGGTCACCAATGGAGGAGATTATCGGGCGCCCTGGAGGTTTCTCTGCATCCTTATGCACCTTAGGCAGATGATAAAAGGTGGGTAATCTTGGGTGGGGAACTTGAAGAAATCTGTACTCTTCCACAGAAAGCATTCCTTTATTGTGCCATTTTAGAATCAATGCCTCGTACTGGGTGATGCTCTCCAGATAATCTTTCATAGTGATTGGCACATAGTTGTCCCGATTGCTTAGTTGGGAAAGGGCTTCATTGCAATAATTGGTGCGTGTTTGTAAGACCACATTTCCGCCCTTGTCAGAGGGTTTGATTATTATACTCTTGTCTGATTCAAGGTCTTTCACTGCCTTCCTTTGTTTATTAGAGAGATTCCACGTAGGTTTGTTGTGCCTCCTTCATTCTCTCTTAGTTGCCGAAGATCTAGCATCACTTTCTCATGGAAAACATCTATCATATCCAGAGGTGTCTGCGGTACAAATTTGGACACTGGTCTAAATGGACTAGCCTCTCTGCTTTGTGGAGTCATGGGACTCATTCCAGTAGCTGTAATTCCTGGATCATGAACATCAACTGTGGAACCTTCCATGTATTGCTAGTAGTTCCAATTGTTGATCGTTAATTGGACTACTGTCTGATGGTTGCGGGGGAAAAACCGGACTGCTGCCTTTCAATTTAAAGAACTTGAAAAGTTAGATTTTTCGTACCAGTTTGAAGACATCAATGCGCGTCTGAACAAATTCAAAGTTGCTGGTTGGGCAAAAAGTTAGTCCCAGCTGCAGGACTGATTTCTCTGAGGGTGTTAGCGTTTTGGGTGTCAGGTTTATGATTGTCAGGTTTTCGGTGTTAGTGGCTTGTGTGTTCTGCATTACTTGTAATGTGTGGTTCTCTTTGGTCTGGTGTAGGTGCCTGCCCCTCTTTTTGGGCGGGTGCCCCCACCTCTCCTGGTGCGTCTGTGGCTGATGGTTCCGGCGGTCTTCCCTTCCCCCCTCGTAGCCACGACTGTCTGATAAGATCAAATTCCTCGTGAAAATGGGGAGGTGTTGGTCCACTTGCTCCTGCCCCTCCACCTGTTTCTCCCTCTGAAAGTTCTGCCCCTGAGACCTCGGATTCTGAGGTGTCCCGAGATGCTGCTGGTTGCTGGGATCTATTTCTCCTCAAGTCTCGTCTCGGGGCGTCGTATTTTCGAGTGAAGGTAAGGATTCTGCCTTGCTCGTAATCTCTGGTATCCTTTTCAAACTTCTGCTGTTTTCTCAGTCTGATTTTGCCCTCATATGCTTCCAGTCTTTTTTTTTATTGCGCACGCAGTGCGTCATGCTCAGATTTGTCCCCTTCTTCAGTGATCTTCTTTTCGAGTTCACTGATACTTTCCAGTGTCTCTTGTCTGTCAGTCCATGTGAATTTCACCAAAATCACCAGCATTCCCTTGGATGATGCGGCGGTATACTCTGCCCATTCATCCAGAAGTTTGGGGTTTGGGCTCTCATAAGCTGGTATGGTGTAGATTCTAAGCCCCCTGGGCACTCTGTCTACGTCAATGTAGTGTTGTAGGGAGGTAGCCTCCCACCACTTCCTGGTTTCCTGTTCGTACAACCTTTCCAGTCACTGACCATGTCATGCATGAAGTAATATGTGACGTCATCAGCAGTGCATTGCAGGCACGCAAGATATAGTTAGCTGAATTAACTATACCGGGGGAATTTCTATGGTTTTGTACGAGCGAAATGTCCAACTAACTATAACGCCCCTGAAACCTAAGGTTTTTTCATTGACTTTCTAAGGTTTTTTAAATGCTAATTCCTAACTATAACGTGCCTGAAACCTATGGTTTTTAAATGAATTTCAAAGGTTTTTTAAATGCTAGTTTGTAACTATAATGTTCCTGAAACCTATGTTTTTTTTCAGTGAATTTCTACTGCTAGTTTCTATCAATTCCTACAGAGGTATGACATGTGAAGAAAGAAGAAAAAAACTCAGAACGAAGCAAAAGAAATGCAGAAAGAAGCAACAGAATCCCTCAAAGACAAAGAAAAGTGCAGGAAGAATGAAGACGTGCAGAATGAACAAACAGAGGAGCAGAAAGAGGCCTTGTTGCAAAATCATCCTGTACCCTCAACTTTTTCAGATGGGTACTGGTGGTAACTGACTCTGACTAACCAGTTCTAGAGTCATTCATCAGAAAGGAGGGATGAGGAATTTATGTCCAATTCAGTTCCATTAGAATGTCCAATTCTAATGGTTATAGTAGATACCAGTGTCCTTTTCTTCTTGATTATCATAGTATCGTTCCCGGGGAACTGAATTGGACATAAATTCCTCATCCCTCCTTTCTGATGAATGAATTTAAGCAGCGTGCAGCTGCGGGAAGAGTACATCCGTGCTATAATTCCAGATAGCATTGTGATATCGTTTGTTCTTTCCAAGCTTTGAGTGGGGAATGATGGAGGGTAATAGTGGTCTGAGTTTTACCGGCAGTGACATTGATGAAATCTTAGCGGCGCAGCCTTTGCTCCATAATACGGATTTATCTGAAGCAATCGCACAGATTGATGATTGGGACACTTTGACCAACAAAAAAAGGGAACAGATACGAACTGCAATTCATGGTATAATCATGACCGAGTATTTGCGATCAAAATCGGCACCGAGAGGTCTATGGGTATCAAACGCCCCTAGAATTTTTCTTCATGACCTAGCGTTTCGTCGTGATTGGTCATCCATATCTTGGAACTGCACTCTCGACTACCTAGTCCTCATAGTCAAGACAGCGAAAAGATTATCGGAGGCCTTACTCGCAGAGATACAAACCTGTGAAAATGAACTGAAAAGAAACATTAATCCTCTAATCTACAAAAAAGATTGGAAGAGATCACGAAAGAAATGGACGAAACTCAGGAGTTCCTCATGCAAAATAAACTACAGAAATTGGCTAAAGATCTGAAAAAGTTTAGCCAAGAACGGATGCACCCATACTCAAAAGAGGAATATACGACAACAGACATTGGGTCTGATGCAGAATCGACAGGCTGGTCCTCAGATGGATCAGAAGGCAACTCAGAGCAATCACTGACGAGAAGGGGCCGCAACAACCCCAGGTATCGAGGACCGCGGCGAGGCAATAGAGGCAACAGATGGCAAAGACCTCCCTTTTTTCATGGGAACCCAATGCCCTTCTTTCAACCTTTTATGCCCCCTTTTGGTGGATGGATGAATCCCTATAATCCAGGAACTGATCAACAGCCACAAATGGGAAATCAGATGATGCCTATTGCTGTCAACTCGCATCAAACACAACAACCTTTTTTAGGACGAGGCCAAAACCAATCGAGAGGCAAAAAGAAAAACCTGACCTGGCAGGACCATCCTCCAAACATACAAACACGGAGCATGTCATCAGCTCAGACGGAGGCGAACAAAAAAACTCTTTGATTGTCAATCTCTCTGAAATGACCCTGACCAACGAACAAGTGATCATCCTGAATAAAGGCCTCGGGTTCGTACCAACCCCCCCTTTGGACCCATTTAAACTCAAATGTGAGCTGTCTGAATTTTGTCGAACTTTAAAGCTGAAAGCTTTCTTTGATGGATCATCAATCCAACTCAATGAGGGAGACACGACTTTGAGGAGAAAGTCTAAATTTACACCACCTACCAATGCGGTTCCCTTGGAAATATTAGCATTTGAACAGGCTATTCTAAAAGGCATCGACAATTTGGATTACAATAAGAAAACCTATCAAAACCTCACCAACCATGAACGCCATGCCCTCACAGAGTTGAGAGACAATGACAATATAGTCATAAAACCTGCCGACAAGGGGGGAGGTGTCGTCATTTTAACCAAGGAAGGATATAACCAACAATGCCTGTCTTTACTTTCTAATGAAAAGTTCTACAAACGCCTTGACTCTGATCCCACTGAGAGGATTGCTAACACCATTGCCATAATGATACACGAAGCGGAGGTGAATGGGTGGATTTCTAAGAAGGAAGCAGACTTTCTGACACCAAGAACACCTAAAGTCCCTTTCTTCTATTCATTACCGAAAACTCATAAAAACAAGTCACCATCTCCAGGACGCCCGATAGTTTCGGGCATTGGTTCCCTCCTTGAGCCTTTGTCAAAGTTTGCTGATGAATACCTAAAACCCTTAGTACAAAGGACACCGACGTATTTGAAAGACACCCGGGATCTTCTTTTTTTTTTTTTTTTTTTTTTTTTTTTTTTTTATTGAGATGGATCAGACTTTCAATAAAACAGACATACAACTTTACAAATATCAGTCAGAGAGAAAATTACAGTTTAGACATAAGGATTAAAACAGGTATACAAATATAGATGGTTTTATACAGCTCAATGGTTATCAAAGTTCAAATAGCTTGCCTTGCCGAATTAAAAACCAGACAATGCCGGGACCCTCTAAGATCTATCAGCCAGTTATTTTCCTCCAGTTACTAAGGGGAGCCCAGATCTTTTTACCATAGTCTTTCTTCTTTTTACCCTTAAAATTATATAGACATTCTTCGATGTTATGTGTCCCAAGCAATCTCGAGAGCCACATCTGAAATGTAGGGGCTACCGGATCTTTCCAGGCTGCCGCAATTAAAATTCTAAAAACGGCGACGGACAGAAAAATAAAAGCTTCAGCTTCCGGTCCAACTCTATGATTGCCATCCCTGCCAATCAAAACAGTGGTTGGGGATAGAGGAATTTGACACTCTAGCAGCCCCGATAAAAACTTCTCAATTTCTCTTAAAACGGGTTTAAGACTCTGGCAGGAGTAAAACATATGCATTAAATCTGCAGGACCTTGGCTGCATCTTGGGCATCCATCTGTATCCCTTTTCCCCCATTGATACAGCTTAGCGGGGGTATAGTAAAGATTAAAGACCATCTTATAATGTTGTGCTTTCAGATTAGTCGCTCTTAGTACTTTCTTGTTTAATGCCAACGCATAGTCCACATCCACGTCTGGATCCCCTATTTTCCGAGCCCATGCGCCTTCAACTTTTCCAATATCCTCCTCCAGACCTTGTAAAAGATAATTATAGCCTATTTTAATCTTCTTACCCCCTTTAATTAAGTAATGCACAATCGGATTTACCTCCTGAATAGACACCCTAGGTCTAAGTGCCTTCACCGTTTGTTCTAGCTGATTATATAGCAGCCAATGATTGGATGGGATACCAAATTTTTGTTGCAAAGCCTCAAACCCTAAGAGATCATCCTTACACATAACATCCCCCAAAGACCGGATGCCCAAGCTCTTCCACAATTCACTATTTCTATTCTGTCCAAGATGTTGGAACGGACTTGAATTCCAGATGTCTATTGTACCATTGATTTTAGGGATCTTAAGAAATTTCAACAGCGCCTTCCATACACCCCATGCACTTAACATTACTTTACTTTTACTCTTCTTAAAATACAACACATTAATTTCACGTATTAGGACCCCTCTAGCTTTTTCACCCATTACTAATTCATAAATTGTAGGGATTCTGTGGGTACCAAATGATACTTCAGGAGCATCATAGTGCAGTAGATGGTTCATGTGCAGCAGTAAGCAAACCCAATGATATAGCCTTAAATTAGGAGCAGATAATCCGCCTCCCTCCAAAGGTGAAGAAAGACGAGCTAATGATCTTCTAACTTTGCCATATTGCCATACAAATTGTGAAAACACTGCTTCCATTTTTTTCATTAAGCCTTCATCAATTAACAACGGTATGGCACGAAACAAATACAATATTTTTGGGAACATCGACATTTTCAGAACATTCACCCTCCCAATCAAAGACAGCTGTAGTACATCAATCCTCCTCAGATCTTTATCAATTCTAGCAAGTAGGGGGCCAAAGTTTTCCTGAACAATCTTAACTACATTTGAATTAATGTTTACCCCTAAGTAGACTGCGGAGTCCACATATCTTTGATCCCTTTTCTGAATGTTCTTAGTACATATTATTATTGTTTTATCTGAATTGAGTTTGTATCCCGAACTGTTCCCAAACTCCTGAGCCAGACTACTTAGTTCCTGCATTGCCGCCTGCGGGTTGGTGGTAACAATTGCCAGGTCATCCGCATACGCCAATAACTTAGTAGTATGCCCATGGGATATCACCGGGGATATTCTATCGGATGCGAGAATCTTCCTAATTAGCGGGTCTATATATAACGAGAAAAGTATAGGTGAGCAGGGGCAGCCCTGGCGAGTGCCTCTCCTGATCACTACCTCATCTGATTGAAAACCCATTGTGGTAATTCTGGCTACTGGATCCATATACAAAGCTTTAATAGCTCTCCTGCACTTTTCTCCGAAGCCCCTTCTAAACAACACCTGCCACATGAAGTCCCAAACCACACGGTCAAAAGCCTTCTCGGCATCCAACAAAATCATGGCCATATCTCCACCCGTTGCAGCTGCCGCATCGAATAATGAGATTGCCCTTGCTGTATGCTCGGTAGTACCTCTCCCTGGGACAAACCCATGCTGCCAGGGTGAGACAAGTTGGCCAATGATCTTCGCTAACCTTTTCGCCCATACTTTCGAGTATAGTTTGGCGTCTGTATTTATTAACGAGATAGGACGATATGACCCTGGGTTCTCCTCTGGTTTTCCCTTTTTATGGAAGATGACAATATTGGTCTGTTTCCACGAATCCGGGATATTACCCGAACAGACTATTCCATTAAAAAGGTCTTCGAGCAAGGGGAGAATTTCATCTCCCAGGGCCCTATACACCTCGATTGGAAGACCATCTGGGCCTGCAGCTTTACCTGCTGCTAGTTCATTCAAAGCGATTTTAATCTCCTCTGATGTTATATCCATTTCTAATCGGGCCCTATCTTCCTCCTCCAGCCTTGGAGTTAGGGGAGACTGATCTTCCATAAATGGTACGACCCCTGGCTCCTGATCATACAGCTTTTGATAAAATTTCTGAAACACATCCATTATAGATTTTGGGTCTGTATATTCACTCCCATTATATTTAATCCTCCCAATTTTATTACGATTTAAATCCTGCCTAATGCGGAGCGCTAATACTCTACCAGCTTGTTCTCCAGTCTCGTATCTCCTTGCTCTTTGGGTTTGGTATTCACAAATCTCCTTTTGTGTAATTATTTTTAAAATTTCACCCTTAACCCGAGCCATGTTCCCGACCGTCTCCCCACTATCTCTACCTGAAGCTATTTCCTCAATGTGGCACCTTTCTATTTCTGCTAGATCTGAGGTGAGTCTCCCCACCTTACTTTTATCCTCTTTCCTTAGTTTTGCTGCAAAACTAATCGTCTCACCCCTGAATGCGGCCTTAAAGGATTCCCACACTCCATTTCTGGAAGCGCTATATCTATTACACTCGAAGAATTCCTTTGCCCAGTTTTTAATATGTTTAACAAACCTTTCATCATTTAATAATTTCCTTTCGAATGTCCATCTAGAAGTTTTCCTCTGTACATTAGGGACCCTATATGTCAGAATTACGGGATTGTGATCAGAAATTATTCTCGGTAATCTATCAATTTTTACCCTGCCAATTTCGCCAGTTGTGACAAAGAAGTAATCCAATTTGAAATACTTCTGTGCCGGGTGTGAAAAATATGTATACCCTCGGTCTCCGGGGACTTTTTCTCCCCATACCTCCACCAAACCATGAGACTGGATCAGAGAGCTTATGGCCCTATTAACTTTACGTTTGCGGCCCGTATAGATACTGCCCCTCTGCCAGTCCGCCGAGATGTTCATATCACCGCACACTACCAGCGGGGCAGTCCAACTGGCCAGCTCCTCTTCTAATTTATCATATACCCCTGGATCATCCTCATTCGGACCATATATTGCACACAGCGTGAAACCCAGATTCAACTCCACCAGTACCCATCTCCCAGAACCATCTGTTTTACTACGTTTCACACCACCCAAGTTACTTTTAGCTAAAATAGCCACCCCTCTGATCATTGATGACTGCGATGAACATCCGACCAACGTATACCCATACATCTCCAACATCCTTCTTTTATTCCAGGGGATATGGGTTTCCTGGATACAGACTATATCTATATTATTTGATCTAATCAGATGACTCAATCTCTGCCGCTTCTTCCAATCATTTAACCCCCCAGCGTTGATAGTACAAATCCTAATGTCCGACATTATTAAAGTATTTGCAATTCCTACCTTGACTGATTACCATGTGTCTAATATCTGCCCAGTTCCACTTCCTTTCCATCTCATTATTTTTCAAAGATTTTACCCCCCCTTCCCTCCCCTCCCCCACCCCTTCCTCCCTCTGCACTCTCTCCCTCCCCTTGACCAGCTCCAAGTTGGAGCTCCCCCTTACCCAACCCCCTAGTTCTGAGGCGCTCAGACCGATGGTCTGTGCACGTGATGGTTTGCAGCTCGGATTGAGGAGAAGAATCTGTGCCCATTCACCAAAATATCTATATATATATATATATATTTTTTTTTTTAACCCAATTTTGTTTTAATACTATAACCCCTTACCTACTTTCACACCACCCCACTATCTGTGTTCCTGTGTCACCGTTTTATACTTTGCATGAATTGACAGGACAGAGTTACGCCTATGTTATATCACTATTTCCACCTCATTTGAACATTTGAACATTTTAACAATTTTAACATTTTAGCCAGTTCACCCCGTCTCTAAGCAGCCTATGACAATGACAACAGGAATTCTTTTGCCTTAATTTCAGAAGAGAAATATAGTGTTTTCCCATCTTTGATTATCTTCAGCTGGGCAGGATTAATCAGGTAGGCCTGCATGCCCTTATCCTGAGCCGGTTTGATCAGCTGCCTTAATCTCCAACGTCTCTCGACTGTAATATGGCAATAGTCTGGGCGAACGAAAAAAGTATAGCCATCAACAATCTTTTTCTTGTCTGGCCTTGCCCTCTCAGAGATAGCTTGCCTCAAATTAAAGTTGCCCAGGAAAATTAATATCGCTCTGGGTTTGTCGTCCTCTTTCGTGTTCTTATGAGGATTAGCAGGGGTGCGATGTGCTCTCTGAACCTCTCTGCCAAAATCCCAATCCTTCAAGTCAGTAAACGCATGTTCAAAGAGTTTTACAACAAATGACTTCATATCTGTACCCTCTGATCCTTCAGGGATTCCCAGGATGCGTAGGTTGTTCTGACGCGATCTGTTTTCCAAAGATTCCAACTTCCACTGTATATCAGTTAACTGCTTAGTATGCCCATCCACCTTATTGGAGGCGGCCTCTGATTCCGCTTCAGTAGAAACAATTCTGTCTTCCAGATTGGAGACCCGCTCCCCCAGATTCACACAAGCCTTAGTCAGCTTCCTGACCGCCCCTTGTATTTTCCTGACAGCGGCCTGAGATTTACGGCTCTCCTGTCTTGCTTCCTCACGATGTGCTAGGATCTCCTGATGAATAACTTCAAGAAGGGACATTTGTGCAGATTCCCCAGCTGGGCTAGCTGAAGCAGTATTTGTCAGTGGCTGCTGTTCTCTCTTCTGACCTTGCGTTTTCGTTCTCAACATAGTTTTCACCGCTGTGCTCGGGGGGCTACCTTCATCCTGTTCCAGATCGCTACCAGTCTCTAAGTCGCTACCTTCTTGCTCCAAGCTGTCCTCCTCATCTTCCGACCATTCTCCACCCTCTGAAACTGAGAAGAATGCCTCGCTTGGGGCTTCCTTTTTGCTGCAGGGGTTCCCACCAGAATCTTCCTCCAGGATCTCTTCTAACGCTTGAGGTATTAACACAACATTGACAATGGGATCCACTTCCTGGACCTCTCCCTGCTGTTCTACCTCCTCTATACTCCCAGCAGTATCAGGCTGCCCCTCTTCCAAATTATCCAGGAGCCCCTCAGCCAGCTTTGGTGTTATCTGTGACTGAATCTGGTTAACATCACCCTTAATATCCATGGAGTGTTTGTTCTTACTCACTTTTTGGAAAATGACAGAGATTGGGGTGGTGCCCTGGGAATCAGAGTTCAATTTGCCGCTCCCTTGTTGTTGTACCTGTTTTTTAGCTGAGGGAGAGCCTTTCTTGTTGCCAGCTAGATCTACCGATAATTCCGCTGCAGCGGCTGCCTTCCTCCTTGCTGCAGCTTTAGCGGTAGCGCTCATTTTCGGAGCCATTATTTCCCTCCTCCTCTCCTTGAGCCCAAACTGCCCTTTACTGCCTGGGCTTCCCGGGCTTCTAAAGCAGTCTGTATGCTCCACTTTCCCCACCCACGGAACCAACGGAGCCTCCAGTGCGTTAGCTTTCACTCGAGCCTCACCTTGCGAAGAGCTCACTTGTCCGTGTGGGCATGTATCAACCGAGCGGGGTTTTCTGCTCCGATGCAGACTCCGTTTGAACAGGAGTCCCAGCGCTGCTTGTCTAGCGAGGGCAGACACCACAAACACCTCCGCCTCCGCCTCTGCGAGCAGCCCAGCGGCCCCGCCTCTCCGTCTCCTAATCACCTGCAATACCTCCAGCAACAGCCGCTTCAGCGGCTGACGGCAGGTCAGTTTCATGCGGCGAGATTTTTCCCAGCGGCGATCAATCCCCTGCTTGTGTTTTCTGCCGCCGATCAGTCTTTCAGTTCCCAGCGGGTATTGCTATCGTTGCGGGCATTCAGGCAGCAAAGGCAGCAAGGGGGTTTACAGAGATCTACGGTTCTTCATTATTTTCTATGCACCTCCTCAATCGAGCTGCTTTCCCGGCCGTCTACACGGCCGCCATCTTGCCTCGAGGAATCAAAGGGTGTCAGTGAGAGAGATCACCCGGGATCTTCTTATACAAATTGCCAACAGAGATTTTGACCCAGATACCATGATCCTAGTGGGATTAGACGTCGAATCTTTATACACCAGTTTACCACAAGATGAAACAATGCAAATGCTTGAAGATCTACTCTTTCAGGAGGAATGGTTGCATCGGACCCCTCGACATTTCATCTTGGAATGCTGCCACATGGCATTAAAAGAGAATTATTTTGAATATAATGACCAACTCTTTTTACAGTGCCAAGGAACCTCTATGGGCAGCGCCTTTGCGCCATCGGTAGCTGGATTGTACCTCAGCAAATTCGAACAGCAATTTGTCCTACATAATGACAACCCATTCGTTTCCAGTATATTATACTGGAAACGATATATTGATGACGTTTTGCTAATTTGGGATATCAGAAAAGATTTGAAAATGTTCATCGATTGGCTCAATGATCAAGATCGTTGGCTTAAATTCACGTTCTCTGCGAGTAATCAGAGTATAGCCTTTCTGGACCTGACAATTTTCTGTGAGAATGGCAAATTAGAGACCAAGACCTACACTAAACCGACTGCTAAGAATAGCCTATTGTCGTACCTGAGCTATCACCCACAACCCTTAAGAGACAATCTTCCGTATAGCCAGTTTTTAAGACACAAACGTAACTGTAGCAAAAACAGTGATTATGAACATCAGGCACTAGTCTTAAGCAAAAAATTACGAGCCAGAGACTATACACCACGGGTTATTTCCAAGTGCAGAAAAAGGGCGCATAATCAACCCAGTGACTGCCTCTTACAAACTCACAAAAAAGAACCAATTAAAGATCTTGTGACCTGCATTACGACCTTTTGCCCAGCAACCTATGAGGTTCAAAAATTGATAAGAAAAAATTGGCCAATTATCACATCGGGCGCATTCAATTGGCCTAAGCCGAGATTTGCCAACAGGAGGACCAAGAACCTCAGAGATGTTCTAGTCCATACACGTCCAAAAAGTAAATTCATACCAACAACCATCAGAGATGTAAATATGGCCCCAGTGACTGGCCATTACCCTTGTGGAATGTGTGGGGTTTGTAAATTTACTAGCAGCCCTAAATCATTACAACTTACGGAACAATTACTTTGGACTCAACGACAGCATACAAACTGTAATTCCACACATGTGGTATATCTAATAACCTGTCCTTGCCAACAGCAATATATAGGTATGACCTGCAGAAAGGTCAAAACCCGTATAGGTGAGCACAGAAGTAATGTTAGATTAAAAAAGAGCACAACGAAACTTTGCACACACTTTGTGGAAGCAGGACACACTTGTGACGATCTCAGATGGACTGTGCTTGAGATGCTTTATGATAAAAACAACAATGCTGAACAAATTTTGTTCGAAAAGGAACAAAGATGGGTGAATCGTCTTAAAACACACGTGACAGGAATGAACGATAACATCCCCTGGCACCATTTCTATTAATTCTCCATTTATCCTATTTTTATCCACGTAGTATGGTTACTATTATCTGTACATTGGAAGACGATCATTATAACCAAATGGGCCCATTTGTATTATGATTAACAACTTCTTCTAGTGTTCATTTCGAAAAGAATACTTCGGCCATTTGATCTGTGTCTGGAGGATAACTATGTGTATTTACTCCATACATAATAGCCCTGTAATATCAGCATTCGTTCATTTCAAAATGAAAATTATTTGTATTTATGCATAATAGCCCTGTAATATCTGCATTTGTTCCTTTCAAAATTAAATTGTTTGTATTTAGTACTTTCCAAAAGCTTTGGGTACCACGTTCAAATCTACTTCACAATAGTCTTTTCTCTTCAAGAACGACCTCTTCTATGTCTACGTGTGAGACTATAGACGAGGCGAACTGACCGTGCCCTTGTATCTAGGGGCAGAGTCAGCACAGGATCACAAAGACTCCTCGTGGGTAAGAATGGCGTCTCGGACTCCTTACTGGAGCCGCGCCTTACTGCTTTCTGAAGGTATTTACATATCGTTTTACTTTTCCTCTGCTGCAGTATGTACTACCATTATAGCGACTCTTCGCACCCTGAAGAGGAGAATTTTCCAGACACGAAGGTATTTTAGCGTTTTTACAAACACTAAGGTATTTAAAGCGTGTTAATACGATCACGATATGCTTGGTAGGAGTTATGATAATGTTAATTATTATGTATGTACCTTAATTCTGTTGCACGATAGCGCGTTCAACTGTAGCCTTCCATGTGAATTATAGGTGTCGAACCAAGAAGTTCGAATCCATTATAACACACTGTGGATTTTTATCACAAACTATACTGCTCTGTCATATTTGGAGTGTTTACTTTCGGTATAGACCTTGACCCTGTTGCCCCTATCTTTACTGCCCTGTTCAGCTTGAGTGCACTTATTGTCGTGCGCCATAAAATAAGCATCTATCTAACATAATGATTGCTTATGGTTCTGAGAATCATTAATAATGATTTATATGTGATGTATGCCTAAGTGAATGGTGTTATGTTCTGTTCTTATTTCCAATATACAGGAATACTAGTATGTGAATTCCATTACGTACAAGAATACTACACAAGTTGTGTAAGTACCATTTTTTGTTTTGTCCTGACGAAAGCTCTTTAGACCCGGCTGGGCCCATACGAGCTGAAACATGTCGACCGTTCTATAAAGTCACATATGATAATCTAGTAACACGATTATCGAATATACCGAATCATTTTACTAACAGGATCCACCTTTTTTAATAAAATCCCTTATTCGGTGAGAAACTGTTTTTTAACCCACCCTCTAAGTTTGCTTCAGACATCATACCTCTGTAGGTGTCACAATATTTCTGGACACTTCTACTTTTGCCAGAGGTTGCCTCGGGGAGGCAGGCATACTACACTTTTGACGACCCAATGACTATGCCATGACGCTAGATGAGGGGCGGAGAAACAAATACACCGCATCGTTATAATCTTAAGCGCCTATGAGGGTTGTCAAAATATAACCAATGGTTATAGTAGATACCAGTGTCTTTTTCTTCTTGATTATCATAGTATCGTTCCCGGGGAACTGAATTGGACATAAATTCCTCATCCCTCCTTTCTGATGAATGACTTTAAGCAGCGTGCAGCTGCGGGAAGAGTACATCCGTGCTATAATTCCAGATAGCATTGTGATATCGTTTGTTCTTTCCAAGCTTTGAGTGGTGAATGATGGAGGGTAAAGTAAAGGCAAAGTAAAGTCCACATTTGTAAAGCGCACAATCACCCGTAAGGGTCTCTAGGCGCTGGGGGCCGTCGGGAAGATTAAGCGAGCTATTGCCCAGAGTCACATGGTGCTGGGCTAACCTGCCGCCGGAGCCGGGGATCGAACCGTGGTCCCCAGATTCCAGCGTCAGTCGCCCTGGCCGCGGCGCCACACCTCTCCATAGTGGTCTGAGTTTTACCGGCAGTGACATTGATGAAATCTTAGCGGCGCAGCCTTTGCTCCATAATACGGATTTATCTGAAGCAATCGCACAGATTGATGATTGGGACACTTTGACCAACAAAAAAAGGGAACAGATACGAACTGCAATTAATGGTATAATCATGACTGAGTATTTGCGATCAAAATCGGCACCGAGAGGTCTATGGGTATCAAACGCCCCTAGAATTTTTCTTCATGACCTAGCGTTTCGTCGCGATTGGTCGTCCATATCTTGGAAGTGCACTCTCGACTACCTAGTCCTCATAGTCAAGACAGCGAAAAGATTATCGGAGGCCTTACTCGCAGAGATACAAACCTGTGAAAATGAACTGAAAAGAAACATTAATCCTCTAATCTACAAAAAAAGATTTGAAGAGATCACGAAAGAAATGGACGAAACTCAGGAGTTCCTCATGCAAAATAAACTACAGAAATTGGCTAAAGATCTGAAAAAGTTTAGCCAAGAACGGATGCACCCATACTCAAAAGAGGAATATACGACAACAGACATTGGGTCTGATGCAGAATCGACAGGCTGGTCCTCAGATGGATCGGAAGTCAACTCAGACCAATCACTGATGAGAAGGGGCTGCAACAACCCCAGGTATCGAGGACCGCGGCGAGGCAATAGAGGCAACAGATGGCAAAGACCTCCCTTTTTTCATGGGAACCCAATGCCTTTCTTTCAACCTTTTATGCCCCCTTTTGGTGGATGGATGAATCCCTATAATCCAGGAACTGATCAACAGCCACAAATGGGAAATCAGATGATGCCTATTGCTGTCAACTCGCATCAAACACAACAACCTTTTTTAGGACGAGGCCAAAACCAATCGAGAGGCAAAAAGGAAAACCTGACCTGGCAGGACCATCTTCCAAACGTACAAACACGGAGCATGTCATCAGCTCAGACGGAGGCGAACAAAAAAACTCTTTGATTGTCACTCTCTCTGAAATGACCCTGACCAACGAACAAGTGATCATCCTGAATAAAGGCCTCGAGTTCGTACCAACCCCCCCTTTGGACCCATTTAAACTCAAATGTGAGCTGTCTGAATTTTGTCGAACTTTAAAGCTGAAAGCTTTCTTTGATGGATCATCAATCCAACTCAATGAGGGAGACACGACTTTGAGGAGAAAGTCTAAATTTACACCACCTACCAATGCGGTTCCCTTGGAAATATTAGCATTTGAACAGGCTATTCTAAAAGGCATCGACAATTTGGATTACAATAAGAAAACCTATCAAAACCTCACCAACCATGAACGCCGTGCCCTCACAGAGTTGAGAGACAATGACAATATAGTCATAAAACCTGCCGACAAGGGGGGAGGTGTCGTCATTTTAACCAAGGAAGGATATAACCAACAATGCCTGTCCTTACTTTCTAATGAAAACTTCTACAAACGCCTTGACTCTGATCCCACTGAGAGGATTGCTAACACCATTGCCATAATGATACACGAAGCGGAGGTGAATGGGTGGATTTCTAAGAAGGAAGCAGACTTTCTGACACCAAGAACACCTAAAGTCCCTTTCTTCTATTCATTACCGAAAACTCATAAAAACAAGTCACCACCTCCAGGACGCCCGATAGTTTCGGGCATTGGTTCCCTCCTTGAGCCTTTGTCGAAGTTTGCTGATGAATACCTAAAACCCTTAGTACAAAGGACACCGACGTATTTGAAAGATACCCGGGATCTTCTTATACAAATTGCCAACAGAGATTTTGACCCAGATACCATGATCCTAGTGGGATTAGACTTCGAATCTTTATACACCAGTTTACCACAAGATGAAACAATGCAAATGCTTGAAAATCTACTCTT
The DNA here is from genome assembly GCF_964261635.1 of Lissotriton helveticus. Lineage (NCBI taxonomy): Eukaryota > Metazoa > Chordata > Amphibia > Caudata > Salamandridae > Lissotriton > Lissotriton helveticus. The sequence goes on along the minus strand of NC_136070.1, from coordinate 500,635,588 downwards.
TCAGGAGGAATGGTTGCATCGGACCCCTCAACATTTCATCTTGGAATGCTGCCACATGGCATTAAAAGAGAATTATTTTGAATATAATGACCAACTCTTTTTACAGTGCCACGGAACCTCTATGGGCAGCGCCTTTGCGCCATCGGTAGCTGGATTGTACGTCAGCAAATTCGAACAGCAATTTGTCCTACATAATGACAACCCATTCGTTTCCAGTATATTATACTGGAAACGATATATTGATGACGTTTTGCTAATTTGGGATATCAGAAAAGATTTGAAAATGTTCATCGATTGGCTCAATGATCAAGATCGTTGGCTTAAATTCACGTTCTCTGCGAGTAATCAGAGTATAGACTTTCTGGACCTGACAATTTTCTGTGAGAATGGCAAATTAGAGACCAAGACCTACACTAAACCGACTGCTAAGAATAGCCTATTGTCGTACCTGAGCTATCACCCACAACCCTTAAGAGACAATCTTCCGTAGAGCCAGTTTTTAAGACATAAACGTAACTGTAGCAAAAACAGTGATTATGAACATCAGGCATCTTAAGCAAAAAATTACGAGCCAGAGACTATACACCACGGGTTATTTCCAAGTGCAGAAAAAGGGCGCATAATCAACCCCGTGACTGCCTCTTACAAACTCACAAAAAAGAACCAATTAAAGATCTTGTGACCTGCATTACGACCTTTTGCCCAGCAACCTATGAGGTTCAAAAATTGATAAGAAAAAATTGGCCAATTATCACATCGGGCGCATTCAATTGGCCTAAGCCGAGATTTGCCAACAGGAGGACCAAGAACCTCAGAGATGTTCTAGTCCATACACGTCCAAAAAGTAAATTCATACCAACAACCATCAGAGATGTAAATATGGCCCCAGTGACTGGCCATTACCCTTGTGGAATGTGTGGGGTTTGTAAATTTACTAGCAGCACCAAATCATTACAACTTACGGAACAATTACTTTGGACTCAACGACAGCATACAAACTGTAATTCCACACATGTGGTATATCTAATAACCTGTCCTTGCCAACAGCAATATATAGGTATGACCTGCAGAAAGGTCAAAACCCGTATAGGTGAGCACAGAAGTAATGTTAGATTAAAAAAGAGCACAACAAAACTTTGCACACACTTTGTGGAAGCAGGACACACTTGTGACGATCTCAGATGGACTGTGCTTGAGATGCTTTATGATAAAAACAACAATGCTGAACAAATTTTGTTCGAAAAGGAACAAAGATGGGTGAATCGTCTTAAAACACACGTGACAGGAATGAACGATAACATCCCCTGGCACCATTTCTATTAATTCTCCATTTACCCTATTTTTATCCACGTAGTATGGTTACTATTATCTGTACATTGGAAGACGATCATTATCACCAAATGGGCCCATTTGTATTATGATTAACAACTTCTTCTAGTGTTCATTTCGAAAAGAATACTTCGGCCATTTGATCTGTGTCTGGAGGATAACTATGTGTATTTACTCCATACATAATAGCCCTGTAATATCAGCATTCGTTCCTTTGAAAATGAAAATTATTTGTATTTATGCATAATAGCCCTGTAATATCTGCATTTGTTCCTTTCAAAATTAAATTGTTTGTATTTAGTACTTTCCAAAAGCTTTGGGTACCACGTTCAAATCTACTTCACAATAGTCTTTTCTCTTCAAGAACGACCTCTTCTATGTCTACGTGTGAGACTATAGACGAGGCGAACTGACCGCGCCCTTGTATCCAGGGGCAGAGTCAGCACAGGATCACAAAGACTCCTCGTGGGTAAGAATGGCGTCTGGGACTCCTTACTGGAGCCGCGCCTTACTGCTTTCTGAAGGTATTTACATATCGTTTTACTTTTCCTCTGCTGCAGTATGTACTACCATTATAGCGACTCTTCGCACCCTGAAGAGGAGAATTTTCCAGACACGAAGGTATTTTAGCGTTTTTACAAACACTAAGGTATTTAAAGCGTGTTAATACGATCACGATATGCTTGGTAGGAGTTATGATAATGTTAATTATTATGTATGTACCTTAATTCTGTTGCACGATAGCGCGTTCAACTGTAGCCTTCCATGTGAATTATAGGTGTCGAACCAAGAAGTTTGAATCCATTATAACACACTGTGGATTTTTATCACAAACTATACTGCTCTGTAATATTTGGAGTGTTTACTTTCGGTATAGACCTTGACCCTGTTGCCCCTCTCTTTACTGCCCTGTTCAGCTTGAGTGCACTCATTGTCGTGCGCCATAAAATAAGCATCCATCTAACATAATGATTGCTTATGGTTCTGAGAATCATTAATAATGATTTATATGTGATGTATACCTAAGTGAATGGTATTATGTTCTGTTCTTATTTCCAATATACAGGAATACTAGTATGTGAATTCCATTACGTACAAGAATACTACACAAGTTGTGTAAGTACCATTTTTTGTTTTGTCCTGACGAAAGCTCTTTAGACCCGGCTGGGCCCATACGAGCTGAAACATGTAGACCGTTCTATAAAGTCACATATGATAATCTAGTAACACGATTATCGAATATACCGAATCATTTTACTAACAGGATCCACCTTTTCTTAATAAAATCCCTTATTCGGTGAGAAACTGTTTTTTAACCCACCCTCTAAGTTTGCTTCAGACATCATACCTCTGTAGGTGTCACAATATTTCTGGACACTTCTACTTTTGCCAGAGGTTGCCTCGGGGAGGCAGGCATACTACACTTTTGACGACCCAATGACTATGCCAGCACGCTAGATGAGGGGCGAAGAAACAAATACACCGCATCGTTATAATCTTAAGCGCCTATGAGGGTTGTCAAAATATAACCAATGGTTATAGTAGATACCAGTGTCCTTTTCTTCTTGATTATCATAACCAGTTCTAGAGCCAGTGCTATGCTAAAAGACACTTAGAATACAGTTAAAACACCTACATACATTAGGGAACACTATACGTTGGGGTACCCCTGTGATTAGCATGACCTCCTCTGTAAGCCCTTAGTATATAATAGGGCAGGGGGATTAAAACTATCTCACAAAATGTGCCACAGGTTACGTTTGCACGCTGGTGGAGGGAGCGGGGGGCCCCATCCCCTCCCTTCCCCACTGTATAAACACGCCCTGTGGCCATTTTAAGTTGGGAAATTAAGTCCCCTTGAATGCTGAGGGTCCCTAGGGTAAAATTAGCCTACTAGGTACCTCCAATAAGCACCATTGCAGAGAGGTGTAAAGAAGGGCACGGCCAGCACCACCTTTCTGCAACGCAGCGCAGTGGCGCTTTCTGGAAGCACTTGGCGGGCTAGTTGGCCCACAGGGTCCCTCTGGATTGAAGGGACATTATTTCCCCAACTTAAAACGTGCCACAGGGCGTGTTTCCACACGTCACCTGTGGCTCAGCACCCTCCCTTCACCACTGTGCAAACGTGCCCCATGGCACGTTTTAAGTTGGGGGACTAACTGCCCTGGAATCCTGACGGTCCCTGGGGGCCAACTAGCCCACCAGGTACCTCCTTTAAGCATCACGAAGCTGCGTTGCAGAGAGGGGTAAAAAGGTGCGTGGCCTCTGAACACCTGTCTGCAACGCAGCTCCCTGGCGCATACTGGAGATACCTGTGTGTCTAGTTGGCCCTCAGGGACCCTCAGTATTGAAAGAGAATTAATTCCCCAACTTACAACTCGCCACGGGGCACGTTTGCACAATGGTGAAGGAAGGGGGCGTGGCCTGAGGTGACATGTGTGCAAACTCACCCTGTGGCGCATTTTAAGTTGGAGAATTAATTCCTCCTCAATCCTGAGGGTCCCTGGGGGCCAACTAGCCCACCAGGGCCTGAATAACTTCTGACCAATCACTACCACCCCTACTCTGGCAACGCTCATTGAGAAATGTGTACAGGCTCAACTATGTAACCACATTGAGGAATTCCAGCTACTAGATCAATTTCAATCGGGTTTCCGTCAAGGTCACAGCACCGAAACAGCCATCACTCACATAGTTGATGACGCGCTTACCCTACTTGACCGGAACGAATCCTGCCTACTAATCCTACTCGACCTCTCATCAGCCTTCGATACGGTCAAACATGACAACCTCCTGAGCTTCTCGAACATAGGATGGGGCTCTCTGGTGCAGTACTAAAATGGTTTGCCTCCTTTCTACATGACAGAACACAGATAATTAAATCCAACCAATCCCTCTCCCATCCCAGTCCTTGCACCCTGGGGGTCCCCCAAGACTCCTCGCTCTCACCCACACTTTTTAACCTATTCATTGAACCCCTCACTGAAATCCTCAAAACATCTAACATCCAATACCACATTTATGCAGATGACACCCAGCCGTACATGAAAATCTCTCTGCCTGACGATATCAAGACACTCAACGGAACCTTACACAAACCCTTAACTGTCCTACCCTCAACCATCTCAAACTAAACGCCCTCAAAATGGAATTCCTTCTTATTTCCACGCCCAAGCAAGCACTCATCATTGAGGAATACATAAAAAATGTGTCTGCTCTCAACTGCACACCACATATCATTGACTCTGCGAAATCCCTGGGTATAGTGCTGAATAGGAACTTGAGCATGAAGGATCACATTAGTGCCTCTACCAAAGGAGCAAACTTCAAACTGAGCATCCTAAGGAAACTAAAACCTTACCTCCCCCGATGACCTCAAGTCCGCCGTACAAGCTTAGGGGCCAGATGTAGGTCGGACGGTAACAGCCGAAAATCTGTATTTTCGGCCGTTACCGACCGGTATATGGGTGACAGGTATGTAGGGGGCATTATTTTAACGAATCGGTAAAATTACCGAATCGGTAATTTTACCGATTCTGAGGCACCGAGATGTAGGTGGGACTCTTCAGAGTCCCAGAGGCCTTACAGAATCGGTATTTTACCATCAAATCCAATTTGATGGTAAAATACCGATTCCGGTGTGCATGCACACCTATGCCATGTGACAGGCAGACCTGCCCTTAGGGCATGTATGCCTGCCACATGGCACCCGAGCCTGTTTTGGGGGTGCCAGAGGGTGTCAAAGTGACACCCCCTGCACCCTTGTGCAAATCGGTAAAAGCCCATAGGAATGAATGGGCATTACCGATTCGGTATTTACCGAATCGGAAAAAAACGAATTCTTCAGAATCGGTATTCCAGCACATCTGGAATACCTACATATCCACCCCTTAGATTTACCGATTTTTAATTACCGAATCGGTAAAATCCGGTAATTAAAAATCGGTAAATCTATTTTACCTACATCTGGGCCCTAGTCATCTCGCTTTTGGAATATGGCAATGCAACACTCAGTGGTCTGCCTAAATACAGACTGGCCTCCCTCAGAGCTTTATTGAATGCGCCCGCCACAAGCTCCAGAAGTACAACCACATCTCCCCGGATCTGAAAACTCTCAACTGGCTACCTTTCGAAGGATACACCTCAAACTTGCCTGCATGAACCCACAAGGCCCTTCACTTCAAAACGCCTCTCTACCTTACAAAGTAACTTGAGCTGCTGGGTGGCGCCTGTACTTCCAAGACCTCCAGCACCCTCCTACTTAAACCAAAGAAATAAAAAAATTTAAAACCTACAACTGCTGCTTCTCAGGAATCGCACCAAGAATCTGGAACTCCCTTCCAACGGAAATTAGACTGATTCCATCAACACTGTCCTTCAAAAAGGAAATGAAAGCGCTACTGATGAACACTTGCCTATCCTGAAGTCCAGTGGGGGCCTGAGTCACCACATCTACTATCACACTGATGACTCTCTCGCCTTCGCCTACTGACTATTTCTTGTGCACACCATTAAGTCGTTATGTAACTATTGCTATTTTCTTGACTATAATGTCGTCACATAACTATTGTTTTTTTTTTCTATTGCTATGATTGTGCCACGATTGCCCCCCTCATATGTGTCACATCCCTCTGCAAAGCACTCTGATACCCTCTAAGGTCATGTTCGCGGTATACAAAAATTCCCAAATAAATAAATAATATACACCCAAATGGCACACACAATTTTATATACAGCAGTATTTGGTAATAATGTAGTCTTCGAACAATGTTTTTCTCTCAGTCTTGCTCTTTACGAGTGCTTTATTTATTTCCAAAGTATTTTTCACAGTAGCCAACACATGTTTCATTGTAATCACAACTTCCACAGGACCCCATATCTATGTTCTCAGTAAAGGGACATCAATGCTCCAATTTTTACACAAGTCACAAATCCACGCTATTATAGAATGGATAAACTGAACAATGTAAATATATCGGTTTCAAATATAAGTCAAAGTGAATCCACATACTTTGAAAATGCAACCATAGCTGTGGGTTGCAGTTTATGTATCAAGGTCTGGGTCCAAGTAAAACCCAAATTCTCCGGCTTATCCCCTGTGGTGAGTACGCCCAACCACAAAAGAGTAAGCCCATTGCTATTCACAAACTGCACTTCTAATTTTGCTGCTGCCAAAAGTATCATAAACAGTATTAAATGTACTCTAGCTCAGACCTGGAGGAAGTCCAGCACCACGTATGGCCAACCATTGATACTGCAACACTGACTTAAAATAGAACACAACAGAAATTAATCTCAGAGATCTCTCCATTGTGAAATATAGGGACAATTCAAAAGGTTTATTGAACTTGAAAAACACAGTGAAAATATTTTTATGTTAAATATTAATGTAAACTAATTTTATATATTTAATGAATTTATTTTATCAAAATGAATTAACATTATTTTTTAAAGATTTATTAAAAAACAACTAGGAAAATGTTTATATTGATTTATTATGTATTAAAAATTACAAAGGTTATGTATTCAATACATTTAATTTAATTCTATTATTTTTTTATAAATAAAAGTCACTTCGATTTTTAAAATAAAAAGGTTATTAAAATATTTCGGTACCTCACACAAAATATTGGGTAGTAATGTACTCTCCTGTATAGACAGAGGACAAGGGAGTGAAGAAACGGGCACAACCTATATGTGGACGAAAACCCTCACTCACCCGAGGGTGACATGCTTCATCATTGGGTTTCTCCAACACACGGGGACCGCAAGGTATCCCGTGTAGGCTACGACTTAACCCAAGAGGGAAGGAGCTGGAGTGCAAAGCACTTGTTGGTTCTACCAACTCGACACGGTGAGGAGGGGCAGAGTGCAAAAAATGTGTAGAACGGGTGTATTAAAAACTACCTATTTTGGGGTTACAACTTTTTTCTTCCATCCTAAGTGGTAGTGATTAAAATGCGAGTGAATGTAGGGTTATGGATGTATACCCTAACTGTAGATCAACATGTTTCTGCCATGATGACAAAAAAGTTCAAGGCATTCATCAGGATCAAATAACAGTCACTTTGCTCTATCAAAAGTGTAAATGAAAGTGATACTTAGCCCTCTATTTCTTGACTGTATTCTCGACTACTCGAGAGGGAGGCTCCCTCTCGAGTAGTCGAGAATACACCTGGAGTTGCGATAAGATCAACGAGCAGGTGTGACATTCGATAGAAGGTTGAGTTGGCAAGTCCATACCTCACGTAGAGCCCCCTGACTGATCATCTTCCACTTTAATGTTTGACAGTCAAGAAATAGAGGGCTAAGTATCACTTTCATTTTCATTATTTAGTTTTTTCTTTTTTTTTAAGTCCTCATCTCACTACTAACGAGTGCAAATTATCTCCCAAAGCCCATTCTTGACCTGGACGCCTCGGGCCGGAGTTCTTGATTTCACCTGGGGCCAGCCCGGCCTGCCTTTTTATACCAAGGCATGGTGTAATCATTGGACCTTTCGTGTTTTATCCCAACCTCATTGCTGTTCCCCATTCCATAAAAGGTTTCCACACCGTGATATTTACATTGTGAGTTAGTAGTGATTCTAATCGTGCGATTCTCAATGTTGCTCGAAGTCAATTTTCATAGAGTGGAGGGCTGGCATCCTTCCTGATCTTACAAATTTCTCTTCGAGCAATTAAAATAAAACAAAAAAACAAAGCAACTTGTGTCTCCCTCAATCCAGCAATAAGGTCTGCGTCCAGGCCAAACACAACTCTAGCTATGTTCAGGCTTAATTTTGTTTTAAAAATACTCTCAGTAGCCCGCTCCACTCTACCCCAGAAGGGTCCCACTGCCGGACAGTCATAACAAAATGTGGATATCATCAGCTTCAATGAGTCCACATCTTGGACAAAGAGGAGATGGGTTTACAAACTTCTCTAACTTTTTTAGTGTATAGTAAAGCCTATTTATAGTGTAGAGGTGATTTTTTTAAGCAAAGCTGACCTGACATATTTATAGAGTACTCGGAGGGAGGTGTCATACAGAGTAGCTGAGCCTGCCTCCAGCCTAGAAGAATTCCAAACACGGTATAATGGGGAGGACTGTAGTTCCTCTGCCTCCAGCATTTTCCTATACCAGAGTCCAACTTCCTTCTTCCTAGGCCCTGGCGGTAAGAGAGCACACTCGATTTCCCAGTTACCGCCAATGTTCTCTTTCTCGGCGGAAAACCAGGAACAGAGTTGGATATATTTGAATCTGGAGAGGGAGTCCCCAATCTTAGATCTCACGACTTCCCACGGAAGGACCCCCTCTGATGTTACTAGGTCAGACCAAATACTTATTCCTACTCTCCTAATGGGAAGGGACAAACTATCCCTAAGGCATGGGGGCAGACCCGGAGAGTCCCAGATTGGGGCACAATCAGAATAATATTTGATGCCCCACCTTCCTTTGACTCTGTTCCATATAAAGAGAGCTAATTTTAACACCTTAAGGCGTACCTTTTTGTAGAATTTTACTGCCCCAAATTTATACAGAAACCCAGCCCCCCCTCCCTCCTGATCTACCATTATGTTCAAAATCCTCCCCCAGTTAGAATCATCAGGGCTTGAGAGAAGACATCGGATATTTTTCAACTGAAAGGATAGAGCATACCAATTTACATCTGGAAGCGCAAGCCCCCCCTTTAACAATCTTCTTTTCAGCTTTTTCCAAGATAGCCTGGAATTTTTATTGGCCCAAATGAAGCTGCCGATTTTTCCCTGAATATTCGCCAAGATTTTATCTGGAAAAATGAGGGGTATCGAATTAAACAAATAGGTTAACTTGGGCAGAATTATCATCCTGACCAGGTTGACTCGGCCATAGATTGTGAGGGAAAGGTTCTGCCATCTAGAGAAAAGCTGATCAATATCCTTGCATAGCTTCTTTATGTTGGTTTGGACTATGTTATTAATATCGGAAGTAATAATTATACCCAGATATCTAAACTGGCTACTGTGAGGACCTTCCCAATTGTCTATCCCCCAGCACATAATTTCAGTTTTCAAGTTATTAATTTGATATCCCGAGTGGAGGCCGAAATCAGCCATTATCTTCTCCACTCTAGGGAGAACTTCCGCAGGGTTACTGGTATAAATCAAAAGATCATCAGCATATAAAGACAGCTTACAGCTGTAATCCCTGATTTTAAAAGGTGTAATTGTCTCATCGATCCTCAATGCTTGTGCCAGCGGCTCAATATAGATGTCAAACAGGAGGGGCGAGATGGGGCACCCCTGCCTGGTACCCCTCTTTATATTGAAGCTTGGTGTTGAAAGGCGTTCAATAATATTGCAGCAGAGGCACCCTCCTAACACCCTCTCAAGGTTTGGATAAAGGTCTCGCCAAAGCCCATTACATTAAGTACATTCCACAGGAATCCCCAGTTGACACGGTCGAAGGCCTTCGCCGCATCATAAGCAGCTACCGCCAAGGGCTCCGACCGTGCCACCGCTAGATCAATGCTGCCAATCAGCTGCAGGCTCAACTCATGGATGTACCTTCCAGGCACAAAACCTTTCTGGTCCGAGCTGATAAGTTGTGCGGCCAGTTTAGCCAATCTCCCTGCCAAAACACTGGTGAAGATTTTATAATCAGCGTTTAGCAGGGAGATGGGCCTTTGTGAGTCTGCTTTGAGGGTATCCTTCCCTGGCTTTAGGATGAGTACTATAATAGACTCCTTCCACGATGCTGGTGCCCTACCCTTCGAACTATAAACAAAATTAAATAGCTCACATAGCCTTGGCACCAGACTCTCTTGGAAAACTTTGTACATTTTGTCGGGAAGGGCATCCGGCCTGCTGCTTTGTTATTTTCTATTTTTTTGATATGGTCCCTAACCTCTTCCTCAGTAAAGGGGCTGTTAAGGATGATTCTACCTTCATCAGTCATGCTAGACAGGGCCTTACTCTCCAACCACCGTGCTGTGTTCTCGTGTGTTGGAGATGGTTCTTCCTCGTAAAGTTTAGAGAACATAGAAAGCAAGTGCTCTTCCATGTCTTTCTGTTGGCAAGCTATATTCCCCTGGTCGTTGAGCATTATTCTGTCTATATTGTTCCGCACCCGGTCCGCTCTAATCTTACTTGCCAGGACTGCGCCAGCTCTCTCACCGTACTCATAATTATCCATGGCATGAACATCCCATTGGGCCTTTATTTTTAAGTCTAGTAGCCCTCTGTACTCTGATCTGAGGAGTTCCAACTCGTCTAGTACCCGTGATAAATGTTGTTGTTGGGTTCACAGTCACGCGTTCTCTAGCGAGGTTACTTTATTCTCTAAAGTTTTGAATTTCCTCGCCTCCTCCCTATTTTTCGAACAGATCAGACTATGAAGAAGACCTCTAGTGTGAGCTTTCCAGGCGTCCCAAACGTAATCGGGAAGAGTAGAACCGACATTATCGGAAAAATAATTGGCTATAGATGTTCTGACGGTGGTGACTATATCTTGGTTATTCAGTGCCGACCTTTTTAGGGTCCACCTGAATGATGCTGTAGCTGCGGCCCTACTAGTCGAAACCGAAAGCGTAATGGGTGCATGGTCAGATATAATAGTAGGTAATATTCTTATATCCTCCAGGAGCTCTAAACATGACCTGTCCACCAAGATATAGTCCAATCTTGACGCGTGGCCATGTTTTTTACTGAAGTATGTATATCCAGGTACTGACCCTCCCTTAACCTTCCAGGCGTCTATTAAACCAAGCTTGTGCATCATGTTGACCATAGCACGCCGAGATCGTGGTGCTGCCGCATGCTGACAATAATTGGAGCGATCCTGCCTGGGGTCAAGCAGGACATTAAAGTCCCCCCCGAAGATAATAGGTGATCTAACCTCCACCAGATTGGACTGTACTTTAAGTAGGTGGGTGGGATCGTCTATGTTGGGACCATAATAAGAAATAATAGTCTGCAAATTTCCACTAAAATCTAACTGCGCCATGACCCACCTTCCTGAATGATCTGTTGATGTTGACCTGATGGAGACTCCTGCCCCTGTCTTTATCAAAATTGCTACCCCCTTACTTGCAGCCGACTGCCCAGAACAACAAAAAGCCCCTATCCATCTTAGTTTACCAAAAATCTCATTGCCCTCACTGAGACTTAAATGGGTTTCTTGGAGAAGAACTATTTTGGCTTGGGATTGTTCTATATACTTCAGGACCAACCTTCGTCTTCTGGGACAGCGGAGCCCGTTGACATTCCAGGAGATATAAGAAACCTTGTTACTAGTCATTAAATACTCCCCTTACCCTACGTCCAAAACCCCATATAGTCAGTAGGGGCCTCCAACAAGCTAGAGTGGGATGAGTACTTAATTGTCGTTTCCCCCCACCCCCCTACACCCCTCCCCTTCCCCCGTGACCCTTGAACCCCCTTCCTTCCCTGGAGAACCCTCCCTTTCTTCCTGAGCATACGCCCTTAGACGGTAGGCCCACCTCTAGTGTATGGTTCAAATAAAATGCATGTAGATTAAACTAAGATTTTCAAAAACATTGGTGGTTTATACTCTAAAGTGTATATATTTTATGTGAAATATAAGCTAAGAGGAAAATAGAATATTTCTGCTATAGGGCCTGTGGTTCTCTGGCAAAGAATACAAAGAAAACTCTTAAACTACACCCCAGATCCTACTTACAGCCAGCTACTTGCCTGGATATTCTACTTCCCCCCTTCGCTGCCAGCCCTGATTTTCTTAATCAGGATATCTGCGTCCTCCACCTGACGTATGATGTGCATATGGTTGCTCCACATTACACGGAGCGAAGCGGGAAACTTCAGCTGGGCGCGAGCCCCCAAAGAATTACATCTTGCCGCTCTCTTGCTCAACTCCCATTGTCTTGTGGCTGTTATGTGTGAAACATCCGAACGAATCATATATCTGAATGCGCTGGACAAGGAAGATGATTTTATATGGCCTGTTTTAAGGGCCAGTGATAAGATCCTTTCTTTCGTGGCATAGGTAAGGAAGTTCGCCAGTATTTTTCTAGGGCGCTCTTTCCATGGGTTTCTCCTGTATGCGTCACGGTGGACCCTCTGGATATCGACTAATAAGTCCAAGTCTACGTCAGGGGATTCCTTTAACACTGTTGTTTTTAGGAGCACCACTATGAATGCCTTGATGTCACTGCCTTCAATGTCTTCGGGAACATTCAAAAATGTTAAATTGTTCTTTCTTGAATGGTTTTCTAACCTCTCAATGTCCTTCCGCATCTCCCGGTTCTGCTGGGCAAGTTTATCGAATGCCGCTGTAGAGGCGCCTAGAGCCTCCTTGATTTTTGGCAGCTCCGCTTCTAATGCATCTGTCCTTGATGCATCCTCCTCCACCGTCCGGGTGAGTGTCTCACAGGAAGCCTGAATCGCATTCTGGTTTGCTTCCGAGATAGTAAACCGTTTTCCGATGTCCTCCTTTAGCCCTAATAATAAATCAGTCAACGTTCCAGGAGCTGACATTGCAGCTGGCATTATAGAAATATTTTCTGTGCGTGTCTCTACAGATATATTATCCGTAGGTGTGACTATGGCTGCAGGTGAGTCTTCCTCTCCTAATTTGCCACCCCCAGCCTTCCGGCTGTCCTGCTCTACCTGCTCTACCGCATCGTCTTGCGCAATGTCTTGAATGGCCAAAGCGGAAAAACTATTCGACAATTCTACTGTTGGATGTACTGTATCCTGTATAGGGGATGAAGTGAGATGAGGTGGTGCATCGGTTGAACTAGATGGGCTGAGTATAGGAAGCAAAAGTGCACCAGCTATATGTCCCCCCGCAGAGGTCACCTCCACTACATTGCCTGTCGTATTTATAGCGCTTATAGTACTTATAGTGCTTATAGGCATATTACTTGCGGTGTTGCTTCTCGGTGCTTGCGGTGTTTATAGTACTTGTGGCGCATATGGTACCAGTTGCTACCATCTTTTTATCTTTATCTACGCTCCCGGAGGATAAGACCTTATAGTAAGACTTTAGTGATGGTGTGACCTTGGGGAGGCCAGATACCCCACCAGATATACCAGCTCTTACTTTCTTAATTTTCCCCTTACCCGGAGGAGTATCCACCCCGCCAAGGTTTGTCTTGCCTCTCCTAGCTCTGGCCTTGAGTTGTATCACAGGTGGGGAGATGGATAGTTTTGGAGGTATTGTTACAACATTCGCATTCGTAGCCCGATTTCGCAGTGTGTAGCGAGTTACCCCTGTCTGGGAAGCGGAAATATCAAACTTACAGCCACGATTACCTGTGCAGTTTTTTGGCTGTACACTGACAACACTGTGGCCGCCCTCCTCCATGCAGGAAACCCAATCCTGATACCGGTTCTTGCTGCTGATAGCTTGTTTTTTGCTAATATGGGCAGAATTATAAAGGTCTGAGCCCAGAGCCCCCCGTTGTTGCCAGCCCCGTTCCCCTGCTGACTGATATGTAAAAGGGGAAGGATGTATATCGTGTCTTTCGGCCCGGTACTGCTACTGAAGTGCCTTATTGCATCAAACGCGTGAAACGAGAATCAAAAGGACTGGGCACAAGCCTGTACCAAGTCAAGGAGAACAAACAATAAGGGGAAAGAATAAGGAAGGTTTAAGCAGGCAAAATAGTTGGAGCAAGTGGCGGCTTACAATACAATGCGATCTTGTGCAAGCACAGACCAACAATAACTGCAATACATATATACAAATGAGACATGCAGTTCTGTTAAAACAGCCGACGTGACGTTTCGATCCCTAGCTCCTAATATTAAACTGGGATCATCTGCAGGACTAATGTTAAAGCTAATGCCTGGAATATTAAAAGCCTTAAAGCAATGTTTTAGACCTTGAAGGAAGGATGTGCCTCCGAGAAAACGATAATAGAGCGCGGCTGCTCGAGCAAGACCCCCGAGACCAAGCTCAACACGTGATCTCATTAAGGATCGGTACGAGGCGGACTGCTCCATCCGGCAGCCGCGCTCCCTTATCTTCAACCCCGAGGTACAACCTACCCCCAGGGTCGCAAAAACATCACTCCAAGGACCAGCACGAAGCGGACTGTTTTACCCGACAGCCGCTCTCTATTATCGTTTTCTCGGAGGCGCATCCTTCCTTCAAGGTCTAAAACATTGCTTTAAGGCTTTTAATATTCCAGGCATTAGCTTTAACATTAGTCCTGAAGATGCTCCCAGTTTAATATTAGGAGCAAGGGATCGAAACGTCACGTCGACTGTTTTAACAGTACTGCATGTCTCATTTGTATATATGTATTGCAGTTATTGTTGGTCTGTGCTTGCACAAGATCGCATTGTATTGTAAGCCGCCACTTGCTCCAACTCTTTTGCCTGCTTAAACCTTCCTTATTCTTTCCCCTTATAGTTTGTTCTCCTTGACTTGGTACAGGCTTGTGCCCAGTCCTTTTGATTCTCGTTTCACGTATTCGCAAATCCTTGTATAACTTTGAAAATAAATACTCCCTTGTCCGGCTGGACTTTGGAGAAAACCAAGCCTTAGCACTTATTTAAGTCTATGGTTGCTATTTACATTTTGATTCTGTCAAGCTAAGGACCGTTGTTCCTGTTAAAATGACTAATTACCCGAGGTCCTTTGCTACCTAAAACGGGTTCCCTTGTTTAGTATACTTCTTATTGCATCAAACGGCTTACCGGGGGTAGGGACAAACCTTACGATACCGACAGCCTGGTACACTTCCCGTCCAGCAGACCTGGGCCCTCCAATTCTGGTAATCAGCCTCCTGGGAGCCCGCCGCCAAAACCTAGCAGCTCCTAGTTCCCTACACCACGCCGGCACAGCCGGCTCGCCGCCGTATCCACCTGGGACCATCCGCTCTGCTCCACAGATACGCTGACGCTGACGGAGGGGCGATAATCGCGGACTCGCGAACAAGCTTCCCTCGAAGCTCTCTTCACCGCTCAATCCTGCCTCAGTCCATCGTGATCCGAAGCCCGTATTTTTCGCTGACCAAATCAAGAAAGAAACCGCTGATTCACCACCAAGAGCAAACGTGATGTGTGCTAGCTCTTCGCAGACGCCATACGCCGAGGGAGGAGCTCCGTCACAGCCGTTAGCTTCAGGCCGTCATGTCCTCCTCTAATTCAGAGCAGAGTGACTGTTATAGAATAGAAGAAAGAAGGAAGTAGGAAAACAAAACACACCAGAAGAGGGGGTAGGAAACATAAGAACAGGGGTACAGACAAGGGAACAAGCCAAGAAAGGACAAGAAAAACAGACTTAGGGCCAGAGAAGAATAAAAGGCGTACTGCAAACCTTGAATGACACAACAAATGATGTGGGGCTTAATAAATCGAGGATCCTCAATTTGTCTTCAATGACTTTACATGAAGATGAAATTGTGGTCTTAAGCAAGGGCTTAATTAGTGTCCTACTATGTCATGTAACTTTGTGGATGTGCATACTGACCTGTTTAAATTTAAAAGGAAGATCAAATTAAAGAAATCTTTCAGCAAACAAATGATCTCTCAGTCTCAGGACTGTGTCTTACATAACAGACTTAAATGACGTTCAAGCCCTTGTATCATTAGAAGAGGACATGGATTTGGCTGAATTAGATCTACTATGGGAAAACTTGAATATCCATGAGGACACCCCCATGAGGGGCGTGGCTAAGCACGCAATGGCGGAGGTCGCAATAGGGTAGAGCTCCGTGCTGAGCTCCCCTTCCCTGGGCCGATTCTCCGCCATAATTAACTGCTGCCGGCCGAAATTGCAGGCAGACCTTCCAGGCACCGTATTCGGCATTCTCACCGACCGGAGGCCCGGAGCGGCAAGCACCGGCCTGTCCTACGGCCTTCCTGCGGGCCCTGGCGCTTCCTGCGCGGCGGGCGAATTCACGCGAGGCCGCGGATTTGGCCCGGCGCCCAGGCCACATCCTGATCGCACGCCCTGACAGACGCGGCCGGCTGGCCAGCCAGTGCCAACCTACGGGAGACCTCTAGCAATCCTGCACCCCTCTCCTCCACGATACTGACCGTCGGTGAGGGGCCTGACGTGGAAGACGCGCTGCTGTTGCCCGAGCGGGGAACACGACTATCTGGCCCTCTGACGCAGCGCCTGGGGACGAAGCAGCTCCTGGGCCGACGACACACCGGCGGAGCGGTGGGGCCGGATGGCGGACCCCCCTCCTGAACTTTGCCGGGAGATCGGGCCTGCCTGGTAGGACCCCTCCTTGATAGTCCGCGCTGCTGCGGCGGGTGCTCCCAGGGACGCACGGATAGCACGGACACCATGTGCGAGGAGCCCGCTCGCTGCCCGCTGGTGCTGTTGGCACATCTCATGCCTCCCACCCGGCCTGCGGCGGTGCTGCCCGGATGGCAGGGCTGACCGGCCCACAGGCGCACGTGGCAGATTGGCCGCTCCTTGTGCCGAAGACCTGCGACAACCCACTCTGCACCAGACTCTTTCATGTGCCACCCACGGAGCCGGCTGCCGCCCGCCCAACGACACACGGCCGGCAAAGCCGCGGGTCGGGCCTGCCGCCTGGGCCCTCAGCTGCGGCCTACAGATGACGTTGCCCTGCCTCCTTACCTCCATACCTTTTCGAACGCGGGCCCGGAGAGACTGCATACTGTCTTGGCCCTAGCTCCTTGCTACAGCCTACGCAGCGCGGAGGCCCTGCGCTGAAGAGAGACGAGGTCCTACTTGACAGCCCTCACTAGTCGCGTCGACGGCGGGCACTACTGCTCCGCCCTACCTACAGACCGGGAAAGCGCAGCGCAGGCGGCGCGAATTGGCAGTTGGCGTGGGACCTGGAGATAACGTGGAAAGACCTATCGATTGCGGCCATTGTCTACATCGCCAGTTGGTCGTAGTGTTCCTAAACAGCTGCGCAGATTGTACTGTCCATCAGGCGATCCCGCACATGTCCGGAGGGGTACGAACCCGCACTGGGACTGGAGGTGCCCCGCCAAAGGGTAAATCAGAAAAATCAAAGGGCAAGATGGCTGCCGATCAAGTGGCCGCGAGATTGGACAGCGTACTAGCGGCCATGGAACGCATGGAGCAGTCCCTCCAGCTGACCAGAACATCGCTGGAGTCCAAAATAGACAGCGTCGCCATCGATCTCACCCACCTACGAGACGACCACAGGAAGCTGGCTGATCGAACTAAGACATTGGAGGAGACAGTCAGGGACCTTGAACCCACAGTCACCCAGACAGATAAGCAGGTACAAGACCTCCTGAACAGAGTTGAATTTTTGGAGGACCGAGCTGAGGACGCGGAAGGGAGGGCGAGACGCAACAACATCAGACTCGTGGGGGTCCCGGAAAAATGGGAAGGGAATCATCCCGCCCAACATGTGGAGGAATGGCTCAGAAACTTGCTACCTGAAGGCACGCTTTCGCCATACTTTGTGGTGGAGAGGGCACACCGAGTTCCTACAAGACCCCGAGCCACGGGCGCTAACCCACGGCCACTCTTTTTCCGGATATTGAACTACAGAGACAGGGACACGGTGTTGCGGGAAACTAGACGACTTGGAGAAATCCGTATAGACAATGCTACCATAATGTTCTTTCCGGATTACACCATTCAAGTGCAACGTCAAAGGCACGATTTCTTGGAGGTAAAACGACGTCTCCGCACCGCTGGCCTGAAATATTCTCTTCTCTTTCCTGCGAAACTGAGAGTGGTGGCACGGGACAAAACCTATTTCTTTGACACCCCCGAGGAAGTCCGCGAGTGGCTGGACGGCGGCACGGACACGACGCCCAGGCAGGCACAAGGGAGCGAGACGCGGCCACGCACACGAGGGCCGCGCCGCCGCCGTAGAAACAGAGGCCAGCAGACCCGCCGCCCGGAGGACGTGTCAAGGCACTCCCCACCAGCGGATCAAATGCTCCAAGAACAGCGAGATGCGCTCCGGAGAGTCACTCAACTGAGCAATTCACCCTCGTCAGAAGTTATGCTAGAGGACGGCCCACAGACAATCCCCAGCGATGATGACGCCATCTATGGCCTGCCAGACTCCCAGGTATCCGTGGAACTGCCGGACGTCACGCCACAAATGGCGGACATGCTTCATTAAAGACATTTCATCATCGAGACCGGACCCTGCCGAGCTGCAGGGGATGGAACAGAGGACGTGACGGCTGCTGGACACTTTGACTACTGGCTGTCACACTGGACGATCCACCCTGCTCTGGTGCTAGATGGAGAGACCTTCCTACAATGGGTGTGCCTCCTGGACTAGTGGACACTGAGCAGGTAAGGAGGTGGTGAGGATGTGTTATACTACGCTTTCCCTCCCCGCCTCTCTTCCGTGATTACAGCCCCTCCCGTCTTGAGGCTGGTCCCTGCCGGTCAAATGGGGGCTAAGGACTGCTTGCACTCCCCCTACATTGTTGGCCCAGTGGAGGTCCGAGCGCTGCAGAGTCAGCAATGGTTCCCCGGATACAGACTCTGTACACACGGCACACTTGACATAGGGCCCAGGGAAGGGCCACTAACCCTCATTCTCTACTTTTATCTATTTACACCGCAGATACTGTGATTAGCGCATGACACCCCCTAGACTTGATTATTGAACTTTTCCCCTTTTGGTGTGTTTGGACGGCGACATGTTCCGTGGCCGACCTTATGGTATTTGTAATGGTTTTACATTGTTTGAACATTCTGTATTTTCCCCTACCCTTGCACTTGGAAGCTTACCCACCCTATTCCTTTATGAACGGGTGCTTACGTTTGGAATGAGTGAAGGGGGAGGGCTAGGGGGCCTAGGGAATTGTGCACCAGAGGGGTGGAGGGCGGATGGGGCGGACGCTCCATGTCTACACTGTGATTATGGCTGAAATCAAGATTTGCACCTGGAACGTTAGGGGTATGCACACACCATCAAGGCGCTACCAAATCTATTCCTACTTGAGACGTCACAAGTTTCACGTAGCGTTATTGCAGGAAACACATTTAAACGCACCAGAAATACTTGCGCTGCGCCGCAGATGGCGTGGGCAGCTTTACGCTACTGGGTATTCCTCCTTTGCTAGAGGGACACTCATATGGGTTCGGCCAGGCACCCCATGGGCGGTTATGGACACGCAGGTTGACACAGAGGGCAGATATGTGATTGCCAGGGGCAGACTAGATGGACGCCCAATCGTAATCGCCTTAATATACTCCCCCAACATTGACCAGGGTAAATTCTTTGACAGCCTCTCCTTGAAACTGGCGCCTTGGCATGGGATCCCGTGGATACTTGGGGGTGACTACAACAGCATCCTGGATGTTGACCTGGACAGATCCACCGCACCCACGGCCACAGCTCTGACACACACCACAACGAAAGCACTCCTAACCTGGGCCATGCAATGGGACCTCCGTGATGCTTGGAGAGCTCGCAACCCCACTACACGGACGTACTCCTACTGGTCTGGGGCCCACGCGCTACATGTCAGGTTAGACAGGTACATGATCTCTACTGAACTTCTCCCACTAGTCACGGATACCCAATATATGGGCCGAACGCACTCGGACCATAACCCACATACGCTAGCGATAGCTTGGGAGAACCCGCACCCGCCTGTCCCCACATGGCGCCTGCAACCAGACCTCTTGCTAGATTCGACCTTTCGTGAATCCCTACTCACACAAACAGCCCAATACTTTGAACTTAATGCTAACACAGCGTCCTCCCCCCAGATCGAGTGGGACGCCTTCAAGGTAGTGACCCGGGGAATCTGTTTGGGTACACAGGGACACATTAAGAGACAACTGGAAACCGAACTGACACGTATTGAGACGGAGTTGCTGGCCCTTGAGAGTGCAGCGGGGGGGGACGCAGACGCCAGACTAACAGAGGCCAGGACGGACCATGATCGCCTCCTAGAACGTTTGCGCACCATTAACTTTGCGGCACATTCTGCCCGCATGCATCGTCAGGGTGACAGACCTGGTAAACTGTTAACCTGGCTGATCGCGCAGGAGACCCGCTCGTCTCCCATCTCGGCAATACAGGCGGAGGGAGGTGGCTTACTCTACACCCAACGTCACATACATGAGGCGTTCACCAGTCATTACTCGGGACTATAACGTTCCCGTCTGCGCGCCTCGTTGTCTGACATAACTGAATATCTCCTGCCGATACCTCTGCCCGTGTTAACAGCTACGCAGCAGGATGACCTAGGGGCGTCCTTAGACCCCGAGGAGCTCCGTGACGCCATATTCAACCTTTCGAATGGCAAGTCTCCGGGGCCAGATGGCTTGCCGGCCGAATTTTACAAGGCTGCTTCGGACATCCTTATTCCCCAGCTGGTGAAGATGTACGCGGCAGCGACAGACGATTTTCACCTGCCCCTGACACTTAATGAGGCCACCCTGGTGTCACTGCTCAAACCCGGCAAGGATGGTGAGCTGATGGGATCCTACCGCCCTCTAGCTCTCCTAAACACGGACTATAAAATACTGGCCTCCTCGCTCGCTCGTAGACTGGCCCCTTTCGTGCCCACGCTGGTACATCGGGTTTGTACCGACACGCCACACCTCCCACAATATCCGCCGACTTTTCCGACTTCAGGAATATGCTTCACGACAATGGCCGCGCGCTGGATGTCTGGTGCTAGATCTGGAAAAGGCGTTTGATTCCGTGGAATGGCCCTACCTCCGAGCAGTCATGGATAAATTCGGACTAGGCGACGACTTCCTGACCATGGTAGGCCTCTTGTACCGCAGACCCACTGTTAGAGTCCACACTGGTGCTCTCCTTTCTGACCCAATCCCTGTGCGGAGAGGCACCAGGCAGGGCTGCCCCCTGTCACCCCTGCTGTTCTCATTAGCTGTGGAACCCCTGGCCGAAATTCTTAGATCCCATGGGGAGGGATGGGGTATACCGATGGCAGATGGCCTACATGTGGTATCGCTATATGCCGACGATCTTCTCCTTTATGTGAAAGACCTTAGTGATGTTCCAGAGTCCCTTACTGCCATCTTTGGCGCTTTCGAGGCGATGTCGGGCTTGAGAGTCAACTGGGCTAAATCAGGAGCTTACTCCTTTGATCCAGAAAGTGAGATAACCATCAGCGGTGTGCCCCTGCAGTGGTACCCCACGACGTTCCGGTATCTGGGGATACATATCTACCGGGAACCTGCGGATATCCTAGACGGGAATCTGCTGCGGGCGATTGCATCCATCCGCTCGCAGATTGGATTCTGGAAAACACTGCCGCTAAACGTTCCCAGTCATGTAGCCCTGACGAAAATGATCGTATTGCCGCGCCTCCTATACTACTTTGCCAATATTCCTATGTACGTCCCTAACCGGGTGTTTCGGGACCTCGAGGCATTAATACGGGACCTCCTCTGGAACAAGGGCCGCCCACGCATCGCACTGGCGAAACTATACATGCCAACCGAAGCGGGAGGCCTAGCTGTCCCCCATCTGGAGCTGTACTATCTGGCAGCGCAAATGCAGTGGGTGTCGGGATGGCTGGGCGGGAAAGACTTGGGAGACACGGCCACGGATATTGCGGTCTGGACTCAGTTACAGGTCCAGGTACTATTCCACCCACTAACCAAGACCCCGCGTCCGTCGCAGCTACATCTCGCGGTAGCGCGCAGATGCTTCCTTCGCTGTCTGCGCCTAACGCGGGCGACAACACCATATGCCCCGGTGCTCCCCTTACTGGGCACCCCGACTGCAACAGGGACACTCACAGCTGCACAGCTTGATAGCTGGACCACGGCAGGAGTGGAAACGTTGGGCGACCTTTACTCCGACGGCGCTCTCCTCCCCTTCGCCACCCTCGCCGACGACACATCTTTACCGGCTGGGCAATTCCTATTACACGCGACCCTCACACACACACTGACCACGGCCTGGGGAGACATCACTGATGAATTACCCACCCACAACTTCCTACAATACCTACACGTCATGAGTAATGGCACACACATAATTCACTGGCTAGCGCAAGCTCTCCTTCTCCATACGCATCCTGCCACAGCGCAATTGAGGGAGAAATGGGCAACTGACAGAGGACAAGACTGGACAGATAAGGAATGGGCAATGATTTTGGCTGGTCCGGTTAATGTCCCCCGTAACCCCCGCTTTAAAATTATACAACTATACATACTACACCGCGCCTACCTCACTCCGGACAAGATTAACAGGTACTTCTCAGTCGGGGATACGGCCTGCAATCGCTGTTCCCAGACCGGAGTGGACCTTTTACACATGCTCTGGCACTGTCCCACCCTTCAACAGTATTGGGATAGGGTGACCATGATACTGACGCATTGTACAGACGAACGAGTACCGAAAACGTGGGAGGCCTGCTTGCTGGGGTTGTACAAACGTACGCGCCTTAATAAAGTTCAGGCCCGGTACTGGGATCTTGGACTCATCACGGCGAAACGGCTACTCACCAAGCGGTGGAAAGCTGATGCGCCTCCACACATCCGGCACTGGAGCCTTTCATTGGCAAACTGGGCCCGGGCGGAGAGCGCAGCTTTGCGGCGTGAGGAAACAGCTGGCCTAAGAAAATTCCCAATTGCACAACACTGGGACACTATCCTCCAGTCCTTTCAACAGAAATGTATAGAGCAAGGTATCACATGACGGAATACGGACCATCCCTATATCCCCACGCAGCGATGAACAACACGCGCTGTGCTCACTTCTAGTGAGCCTCTTCCGTATACCTTTCCCCCCCCCTCCCAGGCCCTGCTGTGATACTGAGACATGACTGCTGCTACACTACTTACAACTCCCCTAGGGACCCTGGGTCACAGTCACTACACACTACGCACAAGGCTGTCTAGTATTGACAGATATGCAGTCTTTCCCACACCAGTGCCCCCACGCACACTACCACAGATAGGGGTCTTCCTGCTGCCTACGGGCGGAATAACACTATCCGAATATACCTGCCCCCACGGATCTGATGCGCGAGCGAACCCCCCCTCCCGCTCACCCCGCTGAATTGCTATTTGCATATAGATGATACCTCCCCCCACCACATGACTACCTCTATCTCACCCCCCCTCTTCCTTCCATACATGCTTCCCTAGTTACTGTTACAACTGTTTTTCGAACTTTTGGTCCCCCAAACCCCTAGACCACACTCTTCCTTGCTGCTTATCATACGCACCGCGCCTTGGGACCTCAGAGGTCACCTGTCAGAGCTGAAGCTCGACTACCTAGCTTAGACAATGGATGCCTGGCATCACCGACGAGCTGACCATGTTATCTACTCCCCAATGACTGCCACGCTTGCGGCACTGTGCAACTACTACATCTCTCCTTCATGCAATCCCGCGCCCTTCTAGGGAGCGAGATATCTTACTATCCTTTATGTGCCTCACAAGTGTTCTGGCGAGCCATGGCAAGCAAACGGTCACTGATGAGTACTCCCAAAGCACTGAGTTCTTCTTCAAGTTTGATTATGAGCATAAAAGAGAAAATGAAGACCTGCAGACTTACAGTCGTTATTTCTCACGTTGTATCCTTTCATTGCTGAATGCACGCATGATCACGAATTACAGAATTAATCACTTCAACGCCGCCGGGCCTCCGGGTTGTCGGCCATGTGGCTGTGTTATTTCTTTTCTTTCCATGCAAGTGCTGCGAATTTAAGGTTGTGCGGCTGGCCCGGATGGGTTGTCAGCAGAACGCTGTGTACTGTATATTTCCAACAATAAAGGTCTTTTTTAATAAAAAAAAATCCATGAGGACACCCCCATTATTAGTGGTTTAAGACCATGTTCAAAGTTCATATCGTCTGGTCCAACAGATTATGTAGTAGAAGAATTCTTGAAAAGGGTAACGACTTTCCTTTATAGGTTGGTAGATAAAGATGCTGCTTTTGGATTGCATCCCTTGAATAGTAATCTTACAAAAAAGAAGGCAGCATTAAATAAACTACAAGAAGACAACACAATTGTTATAGAGAAGCGGACAAAGGTGGCAATGTAGTCATCATGGGCAAGTAGACTATAATGGGGAGATCTTGAGACAGCTACGGGACAAACAGTCCTATGAGCAGCTGAAGGGGAACCCCTTACCATAAATAAGGAAACACATCAATGCAAAGCTGACTAAATGGAAGGAATATGGATTATTGCCAGAATTAGAGTTTAGCTTTCTAAAAAATGTTTTCCCTAGAAGTCCATGTATTTACAATTTACCAAAGGTGCATATGACGTAGGGATTTCCACCCATTATTTCTGGCTTTATTTAATCAGACTTCTTTGAAGAACAACACTTTTGCTAGTGTTGTTTATTTTTCATAGTTGCTATGTTTTTAATATTGTGTAGTATTTAATGTTTATATTGTTTTCGTGAAATATGTTACATTTTTATATAACTTTTATTTTTTATATTCTTTAATTTTTTTAATATTGTGATATATGTTATTGTCAATATATGTTTGACAATAGTAATGTTCCTTATTTTTAATATTATTAATGTGATTTTTTTTATTGTTTACATGTTTCCATTTTTTAAAATATATATACTTAGGGTCATACTTATGAGAAAGTAATGCAACGCAGCGCAGCGCAGCAAGTCACCTGGCTGTCCTGCATTAAAAAGAAAGGGCAGGAATGTGTATTTATTACAATATGGTGCACTCCTGTCCTTTCCCCAGTGCTGGCACACAATGGGCTGTCTTGGGCGAATGTCTGACATAATATCGATGTCGAAAATATTGACGTCAAAAATATCGGAGACGGAACATTGATGTCAAGAATATCGAAGTCCTATCTACATTAAGGTAAGTACAAAAATATCGAAAAAAATATAAAGTTGTAAACAATATTTAAAAATAAAATAAAATTAAATAAATAATACATATAATTAAAATAAACATAGTTAGAAATATGTTTAAAATTATAAGTAACATATAATGTAAAAAAAATTAAACATATACATATAAAATATAATATATGTACTTACTTAATAATATTTACAATTAATTACTCTAATAACTTATACATTGTTAAAAAATATTTTATAAATTATAAATACATACATACACATACAACAATAATATCAATAAAAATATTAAAACTATACAGATCAAATTATAAAAAATAATTATTTAATAAATTATACACTACATTAACTAAAACACTAAGGGGTCGATTCCGATTCGGTAAAATGCCCTCCGAATAGCCGTACGGAGCTTTGTTCTCGTACGAATCGTATGCAGAACCGTACCCGTACATACGATGTAGTACGATGTGTACCCAAAGTAGTTCTCCATACGAATCGTACCGAAGATCGTACAACTCACTAATCCGTACAAATCGCATTCGGAACGCGCAGTACGCGATGTCCGTAGCTGCATTTTCTGACCCAGCAAGTACGAATCGTATCGACAACACTCTGTACGACTCTTTTTCTACGGGAGCTTAAAACGTCCATAAAAGCAGATTTCGCCTCGAAATGCGTACGAAGCGGCCCCTCCTGGGTACGGTGCGTACCCCCCATTATTGCAGGAATACGGTGCATCAGGGTACGGTGCGTACACCCCTGGATTTCAGTAGTACGGTGCATATGTCTCTGTGCGTACACCCCATGATCGTAGGTGTACAGACCGTAGGGGTAAGGTTCGTACACCCCAAGGTCATAGGTTTACGGTGCATACAACCCGTGCGTACACCCCTTGATCTTAGGGGTACGGTGCGTATGTGATAGTGTTGTCCTCCATACGAATTGCTCATACGCGATGTTTACCATACGAATTGCGTACTCATTCCCCGGTCCGGATCGTACTTGGCGGGTTGTACAACATTTTTACGAATTGTGCGGTTCACTGTGCGGGTCGATGTCATACGAATTTACCCTTCATTTTCGTACGGTTCGCAATGATTCAGACGTATTTTCTCGCAACGGATCGTACTACGCAATTCGGACGGATTTGTACGATTCGTAAGGAAACGTCTACGAATACGAATTGTCGTACGGATTCGTTTCCTGAATTGGAATCGACCCTTAAACATTAGACAGCGTAGAGGTAAAAATTACTGTTCCAACTCCAGGGAGTGCAACAGTAGAGAAAGTGTTGGATAGCGTAGGGGTTAGAATTACTATTCCAACTCCAGAGGGTGCAACAGTAGGAAAAGTGTTAAATAGCGTAGGGGTAAAAATTACTGTTCCAACTCCAGAGGGTGCAACAGTAGGGAAAGTGTTGGATAGCGTAGGGGTAAAACATTACTATTCCAACTCCAAAGGGTGCAACAGTAGGGAAAGTGTTGGATAGCGTAGGGGTAAAAATTACTATTCTAACTCCAGAGAGGGCAACAGTAGGGAAAGTGTTGGATAGCGTTGGGATTAAAATTACTATTCCAACACCAGAGGGTGCAACAGTAGGAAAAGTGTGGATAGCATATGGGTAAAAATTACTACTCCAACTCCAGAGGGTGCAACAGTAGGGAAAGTGTTGGATAGCATAGGGGTTAAAATTACTACTCCATCTCCAGAGGGTGCAACAGTAGGGAATGTGTTGGATAGCGTAGGGGTTAAAATTACTATTCCAACTCCAGAGGGTGTAACAGTAGGGAAAGTGTTGGAAAGCGTAGGGGTAAAAATTACTATTCCAACTCCAGACGGTGCAACAGTAGGGAAAGTGTTGGATAGCGTAGGGGTCAAGAATTACTATTCCAACTCCAGAGGGTGCAACAGTAGGGAAATTGTTGGATAGCGTAGGGGTAAAAATTACTATTCCAACTCCAGAGAGTGCAACAGTAGGGAAAGTGTTGGATAGCGTAGGGATTAAAACTACTATTTCAACTCCAGAGGGTGCAACAGTAGGGAAAGTGTTGGATCGCGTAGGGGTTATAAAATTACTATTCCAACTCCAGAGGGTTCAACAGTAGGAAAAGTGTTGGATAGCGTATGGGTTAAAACTACTACTACAACTCCAGAGGGTGCAACAGTAGGGAAAGTGTTGGATAGCGTAGGGGTTAAAATTACTATTCCAACTCCAGAGGGTGCAACAGTAGGGAAAGGGTTGGATAGCATAGGGGTAAAAATTACTACTCCAACTCCAGAGGGTGCAACATTAGGGAAAGTGTTGGATAGCGTAGGGGTTCAAATTACTACTCCAACTCCAGAGGGTGCAACAGTAGGGAAAGTGTTGGCTAGCATAGGGGTTAAAATTACTATTCCAACTCCAGAGGGTGCAACAGTAGAAAAAGTGTTGGATAGCGTAGGGTTAAAAATTACTTTTCAAACTCCAGAGGATGCAACAGTAGGGAAAGTGTTGGATAGCGTAGGGGTAAAAAATTACTATTCCAACTCCAGAGGGTGGAACAGTAGGGAAAGTGTTGGATAGCGTAGGGGTAAAAATTACTATTCCAACTCCAGAGAGTGCAACAGTAGGGAAAGTGTTGGATAGCGTAGGGATTAAAATTACTATTCCAACTACAGAGGGTGCAACAGTAGGGAAAGTGTTAAATAGCGTATGGGTTATAATATTACTATTCCAACTCCAGAGGGTGCAACAGTAGGAAAAGTGTTGGATAGCGTATGGGTTAAAACTACTATTCCAACTCCAGAGGGTGCAACAGTAGGGAAAGTGTTGGATAGCGTAGGGTTAAAAATGATTTCTTCAACTCCAGAGGGTGCAACAGTAGGGAAAGTGTTAGATAGCGTAGGGGTTAAAATTACTACTCCAACTCCAGAGGGTGCAACAGTAGGGAAAGTGTTGGATACCATAGGCATTAAAATTACTATTCCAACTTCAGAGATTGCAACAGTAGGGAAAGTGTTGGAAAGCGTAGGGGTTAAAATTACTATTCCAACTCCAGAGGGTGCAACAGTAGGGAAAGTGTTGGATAGCGTAGGGGTTAAAAATACTATTCCAACTCCAGAGGGTGCAACAGGAGAGAAAGTGTTGGATAGCTCAGGGGTCAAAATAACTTACTAATAATTAAAATATTTTTTTGTAAAAAATAATAATTTAATTATTAAATTACAGTAAATTAATTAACAATACCAATAAATAATTATTTAAAAATAATTACCAAATAATAAATAATTAACAATTAAAATAAATACAATTAAATAATAATTATTAAAGCTTTATTACCAAATAGTAATAAAATAAAAGTAAATTAATTTTCAATACCAAAAAACAATAATTCTTCAAAAACGTTTAGCAATTAATAATTAATTAACAATAATTTATTGACAAATACCAATGAATTATAAATATTCAAATTTAAATACCAATTAATAACTAATGAACAATATATTAATTTCCCCCAAAAATATTAACTATTACAAATGTATTACCAATTAATAATTGATTAACAATAATGTAATTATCAATACTCAACATTAAAATAAATAATTACAATTAAATTACTTCCCACCCTATTGCCCTATAACCTCACAACACACTTCAATAATAAAGTGATACTCTTAATATAGTTACCAATTAATCAATTAATAAAAATGAATTACCAATTAATAATTATTTAACATAGAATTAATTATCAATACCAATAAATAAAAATGTAATGATTACTTAATTACAATTAGATTACTTCCCACCCTATTCCCCTATAAACCCACAACCCGCTACTGTACTAAAACACATAATTTACCTACAAATATTTAATAATTCCTAAAAAATATTTAATTAATTTACTATAATTAGATTACTTCCCACCCTATTCCCCTATAAACCGACAACCTGCTACGGTACTAAAACACATCATTTACTGAAATCAATTATTACTAAAAATGTAATACATATATTTTAAAACAAGTACAATAATTAACAAAAATTATAAAAACAAACATAAAATACATAATAAAATCCATAACACCAATATTAATATCTATATTAATAACATCGATATTTTTGCTATCGATATTACTAACTTCGATATTAAAAAAAACAATATTTCTTACCTTCAGGTCGATATTCTGGTCGTCAATATTCTTGATTTCGATTTTCTGTCCCTCCGATATTTCCAACTCGATATTCTTGTAGGTCAAAAACAATTCTGATATTTAGACTGTTTACCGTCTAAGGCACGAGGGTGCAAGAGTGCCTATGTTGCATGCCGGATTATTGTTGTGCATGAAGGGGCACCTTCCTGCACGAAAACAATCCCCTGAGGCATATTCCTCAATTTGTGCTGCTTTTCTATCAAAGTCATTAAGGGTAGGATTAGGACAGTGCTATCTACGCAGAGATAGAAAGGGACATTAGAGCTCTTCAGAGAGGTATAGCTTTGTTCAGACACAAGGGAGCCCCAGTATAAGTCAAAACAATTCCCTTTCAGGCATAAATTATGCACAAAAAAAGCAGATAACTCGGGGTAGTTCTCAGGTTTAAGTGGAAAGCAGCTCCAGTATAGAGCATTCTCAACACCAGCGACACTCTAAATTTGCTCACCTCAAATGTCTGCTTTTCTATCAAAGTCTTTAAACATAGGATTAGGACAGTGCCATCCACGCCGAGATAGAAAGGGACAACGTCTTTTACCATTTCTACAGCAAAGTTTTTAAGCATAGAATTAGCACAGTGCTTTCCTTGCCGAGCTGTAGAATGGCCAAAGCCTTTTACTACTCCATTCACAGTATTATACCATCCAAGTCAACCTGGGATGAATACAAGCCACCCTGACACATGTTTTCTCTAGTTATAAGCTCTTCAGAGAGGTATAGCTGTGTCCAGACACAAGGGAGCACCCAGTATAGGTCGAAACAATACCCTTTCAGGCTCAGAGTGGTGCATAAATTATGCAATAAAGAAGCAAGGAACTCTGGGTAGTCCCCAAGTTTAGGTGGAGAGCAGCTCCTATATAGAGCACCCTGCAACACCAGCGACACTGTGAATCTGCTCACCTGAAATGTCTGTTTTTCCAGCAAAGTTTTCAGGCATAGGATTAGCACAGTGCCATCCATGCAGAGCTAGAAAACAAGAACATATTTTGCCATTTTTACAACAATGTCTTTAAGTATATATACATATACATACATATACATGAATAATCACATCTCACTGCTTTCTCTGCCCCGCCCTCACAGGGCTGTCACATTTCACTGGGTGCAATAGCTGGCCTGAAAAAATGCACCACTTGGCTCCAGAAGATTTCCAGTACGTAAAACTCGAACTCAGGACTGGCAAGATTCAATGTGAGTTTATTCCATCCAAAGCAGTCAGCGTGAGCTTGACCGTGGTGATGAAATGCATCACTGAGCTGCCGTTCTTATTTTGAAAGTTTTGAAATAATACTGGGACCGGGGGGCGTGCGGCCCCAAGCCTTTATAGGCCCTCGGGACCCCCTCACTCAGCCATATTTTTTTTAAGTAGAGGGGGTGCATGGCCTCTCTCTCCGAGACAAATACTGCACCTGGGGGAGTCCATCCCTGGGGGGCTTAGGCGGTTGCTCTAGTGCCCACTCGGGGCACCCCCAACAAATAATGTATGGGGCTGAGGGGAAAGCCCCAGAGCCCCAGTCAGCTCCTTGCATGCACCCATCCTGAGTGCAGCAGGAGCAAGCATTGCTACCGTCTGGCATGAGCAGGCTTTTTTTCTGGAGCAATGTCAGTCTCCCTGCCTTGGAAGAAGGCCCTACACACCCGCTCCTCAAATAAATATATATGCATTGACCCCCCTGTCCCTGGCCCAACCCGAGGGTCATTTTAATTATAAATGAAATGATGGGTGCCCTTTGATTCTTTTTCTGAGATTCCGCTGTAGAACAGGGGGATTGCGGCTAGAAAACATTTTTTTTTATTTTAGCTCCGGGGTTGTCACTCCGGGACCACCCCACAAGGGCTAGGGTGGCAGGTTTTCCTTACCCTACCCCCTTATATTGATTTTTTAAAACATTTTCATGGCAGGAGACCAAGTCCCCAAGTCCTGTAATGGCTACTGCAACATTTGCTTTCATGTTGCGGTAGCCAATCAGAGCACTCGCTCCCACTCGCTCCCACAGAACCGTCAATCACAATGCTCGAATATTTTAAGTTGTGCTAGCGGGACCCTCAAAACCGACCATTCATATATTTGAATATTTCTCAACCTTAATTTCCTAAAAACTACTGGATGGATTTACACCAAATCACAAAAAGCACGTGTTATTGAACAAGATCTAGCTTCCTGACACATTTGGTGTAATTCTGTTCAGCCACTTTGTCTGTAGCCCATTCCAAAAATCCCTTTGGAAATTTCAAGGGGATTTTGCATTTTGTGACCCCTCTCTTTTTGCGGCCCCGGCTAGTCAGATCACACCCAAGCTTTCCATGAAGTAGATGAGAAAAAAGGAGCACTTCTTTGCAAATTTTCAGGAAGATTCGTCAAACGGCGCTAAAGTAATTAGCAAACCAAACAATTTATTCCCTATGGAAACACCACCCTAACTATAACTACTGCCACTGGGATGGATATGTATATATATATATGTATATGTATATGTATATGTATATGTATATGTATATGTATATGTATGTATGGGGAATAGCAAAGCACTTGAGCATTTTGGAAGGGCTCACCACGAATCTCCCACCATCCGGTTTTCTTAGCCCCATTGTAGCCTTCATCACCTTTCTTTAAAACATTATCACTGGGTCCGACGCATTTCGGGGCCAAAACGCCCCCTCCTCATGGACTGAAACAAAGAGGCGTGCATGCATCACTCGCCTTCGTGTTTCAACCGTATTTATTTGGAACGATCCACCATAAATGGGCCTGGTTAACATCATTTCATTCGCCAGGATTGCTGGTTAATGTAGTGTCATGAAGGTGAGTAGTCGTTTCGCCCTTAAGTAGGTTGCATGTCCCTGTGTGAATTAAGTTTTTTATTCCACCTTTGAGTAAGGAAAAGAACAGGTTCTGAGGCTACTTTTTATAACGGAGTTTCGTGCTTCTGGCAGGAAAGAGTAATCCCGCCGAGGTCTTCTATATATATGTATGTATGTATGTATATATATATATATATATATATATATATATATATATATATATATATATATGTGTATATATATGTATGTATGTATGTATATTACCTACTGGCGGTCGCCAGTAGGTATATATAGTTAGGATTTTTTCCCTATGGGATTTTTGAAAATTCTATGTCTAATAACTTTGGCGTTTGTGGACGGAATTGGCTGAAATTTTCTGGAAAATGGAACATTTTGTTTCTGAGCAGCCCCTGGAAATTTGGGGGGGGTTCGTCAAGGGGGGGCCGAGAAAAAGTTTTTTTCATAGGGCGGTTGGCCTCACTTTTAGCCCGAACGGCTGAATGGATTTCCACAAAACTTGGCAAAATTGTAGGGACTGGTAGCCCGATGTGCCTTTTCTAGGTCTCAATATATGTTCTTCAGTGGATTTTGAGAAATTAACGTTCAAAAAAAGATATATATCTGTAACAGCGGACCGGGCAGCGCTCCGGTTCGCGGACTTTACGCGTAACGGAACTTCGCGTAGCGAAGCTGATTGGCTCTCCTGTGTCTGTCAACATTCTAAACAGTCCAGAGCGGCCGCCATCTTGTCTCTCGGTAGGATTGAGAGACAAGAGGAGGCCAAAACAAAGGGGGAAATGACCATAAGGGGGCATAGTAGATCCTCCCTGACCCCCTAGGTTTAATGTGGAGGCTTTAAAAGGGCCCCGCGGGGCAAAAAAAAAAAAATGTTTTTGTTTTTTTGCGTGGGTAGCGCCCGGTTCGCGAACCGGGAAGCGTTCTGGGCAGCGTACTATAAGGAAAAAAGAATGATAGACTTTTCAAATACTGTATGTTAATTGATTGTTGGTTTTGTTGATTATTTTTTATTTTTTTTATTTTTTAAGCAATTATTTATTATTGTGATTGTGTTTGAAAATTTAATAACATTTCTAACATTTAACTAGTTTATGAATTACATATAAAAATGATTAAAGACTCAAACAATTTTTTAATATTACATACAATTTTATTTTTTGGATTGTTTTTCAAAATTTAATAGAACGTCTAGCATTTGACTGTCCGATATGTCCTCTTGTTGAGTGAACATAAGTTCCCACATTTGACCGTCATCATAATGAAGTAAATGATCCACAGATTCTACACATTGAACTAATTCATGGTCCCGTGATTCATCCATGAAATCTGAGTCATCATTGTCCTCAATATCTTTTTCTGTGTTGTTCTCCAGAACAATTTCGAAGGAAACATTCTGCTCACCTTCCATTTTATTGCTGTAATTTGCATAAAAAATAAATATATCAGTAGAGATAGGGCACTGTTGGGTTTAAGTTCAGACAGGTACTTGTGAGGCGTGAAGTAGTACTATTAAAAAGTGCCTGTGAAGAAGCCTAAGTAAATTCATAATTATACCACAGAAACCTAAATCAATCCATAATTATAATAAACAAGACTTTCTCAATGTCTAACTCTTACAGAGGGATAGTATATAACTATCTGAAAATGTTTTCAAATTTATAAAATAATATCTCACCTTCTAAAAACAAGTTTAAGTTGTGAGTGAAAATGATCTTGCAATGTAGTTCAGGAAGTAGTAGTCAAAATGGCTGTGTTTCTCTCTCTTCCTTTATATATATTCAGGTACATAGCCAATCAAATGTCAGGTAAAAAAAGTAGAAAATTAAAGTAACATTTTAATTGGTTGTCAATTCCAACACTTCAGATGTGTTTTGTGAAGTAATTTACCTCAGGGTATTTAGAGAGGTCTACAGGCTAAATGGTTAAATGGAATTTCAATCAAATTTGTGAAAATGGTAGGCATTGGTATGTAGTATGAGGTAATCTATATTTGGTGAAATTGTCTCCAGTCGCTTTTCTGTAAACTACTTTCCCACCTTTTTTGATGGTGCGCTTCCCAGGGAGCGACCCGGTACGCGAACTGGCGAGCGCCCCAGTTCGCGAACCTTAAGCGTTACGGGAGTCCACCATTTTGTGTTTCGGTCGAATTAAGATACAAGATGGAGGGCAAATAATGTTCAGAATGGGTAGAAGGGGGCATGGTAGACTTATCTTGACCCCCTAGGTTTTCTGAGGGTGGCTGAGGAGGCCCATATGTGCGAAAAAAAACCATTTTTTAAAAAATTTAGCGAGGTTAGCTTCCGGTTCGCGTACCGGGTAGCGCCCCGGGGAGCGTACTTTGTTGAAAATTAGTGAAAAAAGTTAAAGTAAAATAATAATTGTGAGTGATCAGATGTAGGGTAGCTCTGAGAAGAGCTTTTGGGTTTATGGTACATTTAGGTACTTATAAGTAGGTACCAATGCACAGTCTTAAATTCAGAATGAAAATTCTGTTGCCCTCATCTGAGAAGTGAACTCCATCTCCTCTGTAGATATCTTGCATGTAGTAACGCAAGTTATTGTTGTACAGGGAGCCCATTCCATGGTCTCTCATGTAAGCTGAAACAGATTTGTTTACATGCTTCCTCGACTTCTCAATTTGTGGACAAAATTGGTTTGACCACCTCCATTTCTGTCTTTGGCATATATTTGAATATACCAAGGCAGTCTGAGGAAAGGGTGCCATCAATTGCTCAAAGGTGTCCTTTAAAAGCATTTCCAGACCTACCCCAGTCAAAGTGCCCAAATCATTACCTCCACAGTGCACAATTAACAGGTCAGGTTTTGGCAAATGCATAAAGGTTTTCACCAATGGTATCAATTGGTGACATTTTAATCCTCTGTGGCCAAACCACTTAATTTCCACATCTTGTAAATTGAGGTTAGGTAAATTCCTGTTCTCAGCATACCTCTGAGCCCAATAGATGTAACTATGTCCAACAATCCAGACAGAAAACATGGTGAGAGAAGGTTCTCCTGCAGTCAGATGAAGTGTGGCAATGAAATGGCAGTTGAAAAAATAAGAGTTTAAAATGAAAAAAACTGTGGAGTTTCTGTGTTAATGAAGCAGTAACAGTGATTGGTGAATTTTGATTGCTGAAAACAGAAAGTTAGGGTGCATGGATGAGTTGTTTGAAAGATGTATTTTGAGTGGTCAAGAAAAAATCATTAAATGAAAGAATGCACTGGATATGAGGTGCACTGAGAGTTCAGAGTTCAATTGCAACATTGTTGTGTGAACTTGCAAACACCAGAGGTCTTCCAAGACGTGGTTGCCATGCAGAAAAGGCAGAAAGGGCAGAGGGGGGAAGGGTTTTCATTTGAAAAAAAGTGAGGGAAGAGTTTTGATTGGGTGACATGAGAGATATGTGTGAAGAATTACAGCATTTCTGTGCTTTTGATAGCTGCAGACTCTGGAGTGCATACCTTTTGCTCTGCTGAAGACAAATTGGTGTGTTTCTGAGACTGTTTTGAAACTCAAAGTATTTGCTAAGGTGAGAAAAGATTTCTTTAATTTAGATAGAGAATAGTGTGCGTTAAGGAGAAAATTATGAAGAAAGTTGTGTTCTTCAAATGTTGCTTTGTCTCAAGTGTTTTACAAATAGATTTTGTTTCTTTGAGAAAATGTAATTGGAGAAAATGTGAAGTATTAGTACTGACAGGGTGTTAGTGTGCATAGGAGCTGTGGAGTCTTTTCAAATTATGACTTGAAAATCGTTTTTGAGGAAAATGAATGGTTATAATATTTATGACAAGGACATAATGGTGTATGCTTCATTATAAGGCAATTGAGTGTCTCTGATGTTATTTTTCCCATTTTAATGTAAGACCTTTCTCTGTGGAGCAAATTGCTTGTAAATATGCTCCCACCTGTGCATGGCAAATTTAGATTTTGAATGTTTGCGTTACATAGCCATGTTAAAAGTGACACAAACATGCTGCAAAGGCAATCAAAAAACGCTTTTATGTGTCTTAAGGACATTTTAAGTCATTTCTCCATGTGCAGTGTTTTGAAATTATGATTTGAAAATCGTTTTTGGGGAAAAGGAATGGTTTTTAAATTTATGACAAGGACATAATGGTGTATGCTTCTTTATAAGGCATTTCAGTGTCTCTGATGTCATTTTTCCCATATTACATTAAAAGACCTTTCTCCGTGGGGCACATTCCTTGTAAATATGCTCCCACCTGTGCATGGCAAATTTAGATTTTGAATGTTTGTGTTACATAGCCATGTTAAAAGTGACCCAACCATGCTGGAAAGGCAATCAAAAAACGCTTTCATGTGTCTTAAGGACATTTTAAGTCATTTCCCCATGTGCAGTGTTTTCAAATTATGATTTGAAAATCGTTTTTGGGGAAAAGGAATGGTTTGTAAATTTATGACAAGGATATAATGGTGTATGCTTCTTTATAAGGCATTTCAGTGTCTCTGATGTCATTTTTCCCATATTACATTAAAAGACCTTTCCCCGTGGGGCACATTCCTTGTAAATATGGTCCCACCTGTGCATGGTAAATTTAGATTTTGACTGTTTGAGTTACATAGCCATGTTAAAAATGACCCAAAAACTTGCAAAGGCTTTAAAAAAACACTTTCATGTGTCTTAAGGACATTTTAAGTCATTTCCCCGTGGGCAGTGTTTTCAAATTATGACTTGAAAATCGTTTTTGAGGTAAAGGAATGTGCGCCATATGCCCCCAAATTTCTTTTTCAGGGGTGCAGCAGGGTGTTCTTGAGACACCCCTGCACCTTTGGAAAAATTCCTAATTTGCGATGAGCTAATTGCTAATCGCAAATTGCACCTTCATTCCTATGGGCCTCCTGGCCCATGGAAATGAATGGGTAATTTGCAATTAGCAATTTGCTCATCGCAAATTAGGAATGGTAAAGAATCGCTATTTATTCCTTAAAATTCGCTATTTTGGAAATGCAAAATAGTTTGATGATACATATGGCGGTTCATCTCTAACAAGATAAGAAGCTTAGGGATACATTTATGATGACTGGCGCAATGAAGTGGACATCACTTACTTCATTGGTAGAGCTTTACATGTATTATCTCCTCTGTATTCTTCATCAAGCGTAACTTTCATCTGCAATCCTGAGTAGGCCTCACCTTAAACAAACCTCTGGATAGGGCACACCTTATCGTCATCCTGAATTAATCATTTAAAATGCTAGGGACAGATTTATGATAGGTGTATGCCTCTTTTGCGCCACTGTGTGTCACTTTTGTGATGCAGCGGCGGTGCAAAAGATTTGCTATGAGGCGACAAAATTACAAATTGATGCATTTAGGCAGATGTGTCATGGTGTAAAAAACACTGTGCCACATGAAACTGATGCAGCAGTGATGCAAAAGATGCACCATGTTGCAAGACAGGCCTCACTTGGGGCCATATGTATGAAGCTAATTAGCATTTGCAAAGGCTGAAGTTCTGTGAATTTCGGCCTTTGCGAATGCTAATTAGACAAATGGTATGTATCAAACAAGTTTGATGCAAAATAAGGAATAGCAAAATTTGCTATTCTTTATTTTGCGATTGCACTGAAGGATTTGCAAATTTTGTGATTTCTTAAATGCAATGTATCAAACAAAAAATATGCAAAAAATGCCATTAAGGATTTGCAAATTACCACCAACTTCTAGTAGCTGGTAATTCGTGAATTCTTTTCAAAAAGCTTTTTTTCCAAAAAACAAAAGGTGACATATGACGCCCATACATGCCCTTAGGGCATGTATGTGCGCCATATGCCCCCAAATTTCTTTTTCAGGGGGTGCAGCAGGGTGTTCTTGAGACACCCATGCACCCTTGGAAAAATTCCTAATTTGCGATGAGCTAATTGCTAATCGCAAATTGCACCTTCATTCCTATGGGCCTCCTGGCCCATGGAAATGAATGAGTAATTTGCAATTAGCAATTTGTTCATTGCAAATTAGGAATGGTAAAGAATCGCTATTTATTCCTTAAAATTCGCTATTTAGGAAATGCAAAATAGTTTGATGATACATATGGCAGTTCATCTCTAACAAGATAAGAAGCATAGGGATAGATTTATGATGACTGGCACAATGAAGTGGACATAACTTACTTCATTGGTAGGCCTTTACATGTATTATCTGCTCTGTATTGTTCATCAAGTGTAACTTTGATCTGCAATCCTGAGTAGGCCTCACCTTAAACAAACCTCTGGATAGGCCACACCTTATCGTCATCCTGAATTAATCATTTAAAATGCTAGGGACAGATTTATGATAGGTGTATGACTCTTTTGCGCCACTGTGCGTCACTTTTCTGATGCAGCGGCGGTGCAAAAGATTTGCTATGATGCGACAAAATTACAAATTGATGCATTTAGGCAGATGTGTCATGGTGTAAAAAAACCGTGCCACATGAAACCGATGCAGCAGTGATGCAAAAGATGCACCATGTTGCAAGACAGGCCTCACTTGGGGTCATATGTATCAAGCTAATTAGCATTCGCAAAGGCCAAAATTCTGTGAATTTCAGCCTTTGCGAATGCTAATTAGACAAATGGTATGTATCAAACAAGTTTGATGCAAAATAAGGAATAGCAAAATTTGCTATTCCTTATTTTGCGATTGCACTGAAGGATTTGCAAATTTTGCGATTCCTTAAATGCAATGTATCAAACAAAAAATATGCAAAAAATGCCATTAAGGATTTGCAAATTACCACCAACTGCTAGTTGGTGGTAATTTGCGAATTCTTTTCAAAAAGCTTTTTTTCCAAAAAACAAAAGGTGCCATATGACGCCCATACATGCCCTTAGGGCATGTATGTGCACCATATGCCCCCAAATTTCTTTTTCAGGGGCTGCAGCAGGGTGTTCTTAAAACACCCCTGCACCCTTGGAAAAATTCCTAATTTGCGATGAGCTAATTGCTAATCGCAAATTGCACCTTCATTCCTATGGGCCTCCTGGCCCATGGAAATGAATGGGTAATTTGCAATTAGCAATTTGCTCATTGCAAATTAGGAATGGTAAAGAATCGCTATTTATTCCTTAAAATTCGCTATTTAGGAAATGCAAAATAGTTTGATGATACATATGGCGGTTCATCTGTAACAAGATAAGAAGCTTAGGGATACATTTATGATGACTGGCGCAATAAAGTGGACATTACTTACTTCATTGGTAGGCCTTTACATGTATTATCTCCTCTGTATTCTTCATCAAGCGTAACTTTAATCTGCAATCCTGAGTAGGCCTCACCTTAAACAAACCTCTGGATAGGCCACACCTTATCGTCATCCTGAATTAATCATTTAAAATGCTAGGGACAGATTTATGATAGGTGTATGCCTCTTTTGCGCCACTGTGCGTCACTTTTCTGATGCAGCGGCGGTGCAAAAGATTTGCTATGAGGCGACAAAATTACAAATTGATGCATTTAGGCAGATGTGTCATGGTGTAAAAAAAACGTGCCACATGAAACCGATGCAGCAGTGATGCAAAAGATGCACCATGTTGCAAGACAGGCCTCACTTGGGGCCATATGTATCAAGCTAATTAGCATTCGCAAAGGTCAAAATTCTGCGAATTTCGGCCTTTGCGAATGCTAATTAGACAAATGGTATGTATCAAACAAGTTTGATGCAAAATAAGGAATAGCAAAAATTGCTATTCCTTATTTTGCGATTGTACTGAAGGATTTGCAAATTTTGTGATTCCTTAAATGCAATGTATCAAACAAAAAATATGCAAAAAATGCCATTAAGGATTTGCAAATTACCACCAACTTCTAGTTGGTGGTAATTTGCAAATTCTTTTCAAAAAGCTTTTTTTCCAAAAAACAAAAGGTGCCATATGACGCCCATACATGCCCTTAGGGCATGTATGTGCGCCATATGCCCCCAAATTTCTTTTTCAGGGGTGCAGCAGTGTGTTCTTGAGACACCCCTGCCCCTTTGGAAAAATTCCTAATTTGTGATGAGCTAATTGCTTATCGCAAATTGAACCTTCATTCCTATGGGCCTCCTGGCCCATGGAAATGAATGGGTAATTTGCAATTAGCAATTTGCTCATCGCAAATTAGGAATGGTAAAGAATCGCTATTTATCCCTTAAAATTTGCTATTTAGGAAATGCTAAATAGTTTGATGATACATATGGCGGTTGATCTGTAACAAGATAAGAAGCTTAGGGATAGATTTATGATGACTGGCGCATCACCAGGGATGTGCCAGTCATCCTGCGCCGCTGTTCCGCCACCCATGGTGTGCTGCATTTACAATGCGGCGCAGCATGGGGCAAAAATGGCACAGATGCGTGACGCATCTGTGCCGTAAAGGTGGCGCATTGCTGGAGTTGTATCGCAAGTGCGATGCAGCTCCAGCAAGGCTCAGGGGTGCCCCATCTCCACAATGTTGCGTCAAGACCTATGCCTGCTTAAAGCAGGCGCAGGGTTTTGACGCAGCTTTCTCCTATCTGATTGTAAATGCGGCACACCATAGGTGGCAGAGCAGCGGTGTATGTTAACTGGTGCATGCCTGGGGATGTGCCATTTAACATAAATCTGCCCCTTTACATTTAAGTATGTGCAGGGGACACAGAGTCGGTGAGGCTTATCCAAGGTTAAGAAGAGATGAGTCCTGTTCACTGAAAAATTAGACATAGGCTTCACCTGCTCAGCATCGCTGGACATGGCTAAATAATAGCTGCAAAATGTTACTCTTGTTAAACAATTTTACTATTATAATCTCTGAGATTTGTCTCTTACTCTGCAACATCTCATTGTTGTTATCTTTCTTTAAAGATAAACACAACATCAACATGAGCGACAATCAGCAATCAGTTGATTTTGACCTCATCATTGAACTCGTAATTGAAACATCAGTGGATGTTGATCCCTTGGATGATTTAAATCCTGAGGATGAAGAAGAACGTGATGAGGATGCAGATTTGTCCGAATTATATGACATAGGGTGGGAAGCTGACCTGCTTGAGCCTATGGAACTATAAACATTTATTTTTAAAATTTATAATAAATAAAAAGTAAAAATGTAAACCATTTAATTTAAAAATAAAGACACCTTCAAAAACAGGTTATGTGTAGTGTCTTCAATAAAATATTAAAATATGCTCATAAAATTAGATCAGATTCACATATAAAATAGCACAGGTAACATGAATATAAATTCCATTTCTTTTCTGCTATTTCTGTATTCTAAATTTGCCAAGCACTAAAAAATCTTCTGTGTAAAAATGTCAAGTAGTGTTTTAAGTTTTTGATTACTGTTATTGATGTACTGTTGGGTAATAGTGGTTAATAACATTTTTTAATATATTTTACCACAGATTCAACTGCAGATCATTTCAACATTTCACCATGCCAACGAAAGAAAGACTGAGAAAGGCTGCAAAACGTCAAAGACAGCAGGTGAATGAAAAAAAGCAGCAGTCCTCTAACAAAAAGATTTGTCAAGTCACCAAGAAAGCACCGGGTAAGAGTACAAAAACATTCATAAGAAATATTTGTAGTAAAAAAAATATTACTACAGAAAATGTTTCAGTCCAGAAAAAGAGAAGCAATTCAAACGGAAAGGAAAGGCCAATCAAAAATGTTACTGCTAGAGCAAGAGATAACTCTGTGCATGATAGTAGAAGGAAACAACAGTTTAGGGACATTCGTAAACGAATGTTCCGCAACAGGATAATTGGCAATTTGTCAAAAAATATTAAGAAAGGTCAACAGAAAGTTGTTTTTTATAAGAGAAAAAAAAAAGTTGAGAAACTTATTGATCAGGCATTTGAAATTAAACGTAAGTTATTTATTTTGATAATCAATAGAATTAGGAAGCTAAACAAGGCAATTTATGATTTCAAAAGAAATAGTAGATGGAAGAGAATAGTTAATCGTAGTAATTTTTGTGAAGTTTTTTCTGGAGAACGGATGCATAGTTCAAGCTGTGAGGCATTTTTTAATGAGGAGAGTTATTTCCAGGATAATGATTTGGTGCATGCAGTTGACACCAGTGGTCGTGCTTATGAAGTGAAAGATGGTTGTCCAGTTGAAAAAGAAAAACTTGTGACAACAGAGGCAGAAGAGGTGTTAGGTAATGAGGTTTTAGGAAGACGTGCTAAGGGTCCTGTGTACACCTGGAAGTGTAGTAGTATTTGCAGTGTACGACAGGATTCCATCAATTTGCTTTGTGATTTTGTACGGTCATTTAATAAGAAAAGTTTGAAGCAGAAAATAAGGTTGTTGCAAGAATTAGATCCTTGCAGAGTGAGAGAAGTGACAGGTTTGCATGGTCATTCACTGGCTTGTCTTTCCAGGAGAGTATGCCAGAGTGTTTTTCATCATTTCAGGATGCTAGCAGTGCATCATAACAAAGTGAGGAAATTAGTTAGAATGTTGTATTATCCTAAGAGTCCAGCAATTATGCTTAAACAATTATGCGCTGCTCTTTTGCATGGTTCTGAAATAGAT
Source organism: Lissotriton helveticus (assembly GCF_964261635.1). Classification (NCBI taxonomy): domain Eukaryota; kingdom Metazoa; phylum Chordata; class Amphibia; order Caudata; family Salamandridae; genus Lissotriton; species Lissotriton helveticus. Next base: position 500,593,016 of record NC_136070.1, on the reverse strand, counting down.
GTGAAGAATATATGTGAAGAAATTGAGTTTTGTTACTTTGGAAGTAAAGAGGAGAATGTTGAAATTGACCAAGAAGAAGCGGGTAATGTGGAAGATAGTGTACAGGTTTCCAGTACAGATAATTTCCAGAGGGAAATTGCGACGTTTCAGGTCAAATCAAGTGAGATGCCAAATTTCACTTGTGTGTGTTGTCGACGCACTTATTATAAGAATCAGACTAAGTTAGTGGATTTATATGCAAAAAGTGAAAGGGAAAATAATAGTGAATGGAAGGATTTCGCAACATACTTGATGGTAGAAAATTGTTTTGATTTGGGATTGGATCAACGTGTGTGTACTTATTGTTGTTGCAAATTAAATCAAAACCAGATGCCTGCTAGAGCAGTTCATAATAATCTGGAATTGGTTGAGATTCCTTCTGAATTGAAGGATTTAAATACTTATGAATCTATTTTGATTCAAAGTATCCATCCCTTTCAGGCTATTGTAAGAATGGAGCCAAAGACAGGGAAATTGCCTCCATCAGATTTACAGAGAGGATTAATGGGAAGAGTTGTTTATTTGCCTCTAGATTTGAAGAGAAATATTAACACAATTGGAGTAGAAAAAGTGGAAGAGGAACCTCTGGTTATCTTAGTTAATGGGGTTCCGACAAAGAATAAGAAAATATGGCAAGATTTAGCAGATGTTAGGAAAGTTAAAAAGGCAACATTGTATTTGAAAAAAAATAATAAATACTATAAGAATGTATATGTTGCAGAAGAGGAAGTAAGTGAGGAAGAGGATAGCGATTTGTGTGCTGGTCAAATTGAGAAAGTAGAAACCTCTACTAGTGAAGAAATATATGAACATTATAGTGTTCATCCTTTGCATTCCAAGGAAGTCATGGGGAATGCTATTGAGTTGTTTCAAATGAAACAAGCCAAAGGGAGTCCGATTAGTGTTTGGGAGGAAAGTTTGGAAGCTCGGTGCTTCCCACAGCTTTTTCCAACAGGTCAGGGAGGAAGATATGATGAGCGACCTCATCAAATTCCTGCTTCTGAATACCGGACTTTGCGATTGTATGCAGGAGATGCTAGGTTTCGACAATGCATTCCTTATTTGTTTCATCTCCTGTTTGAAAGCGATCTGTCTGGACTGTCATATGCAGTGAACCACATCTTGAAAAGTGGTATACACATGCAAAACATCTCGGCAAGTGACTTTATGGATAAAGTCAATGTCCAAGACAGTATTTTGGATTCTCACCTGATTAATCTCATGGCGTGTCAGCGTGGTACTAATGAGTACTGGTACCGTCGTCATGGTGATTTAAAATGTATGCTGAGGAACTTAGGTACTCCCACATGGTTCCTCACTCTGAGCTGTGCCGAATATGGCTGGGAAGACTTACTTGAATTTCTACGAGAGGCAAATGCTAACGTAGAAAACATCGAATTCAAGACACCCGGAGAACTGTGCTCTTTGGATCCAGTCAATGTATGTAGGTACTTCAATCATAGATTTGAAGCTATGATGTCTTTCATCATGAATAAGAAGAATCCACCTCTTGGAGAGGTGTTGGATTTCTTCTGGAGAAAGGAGTACCAAGCAAGAGGTGCTCCTCATATATATATGTTGCAGTGGATCAAGGATGCACCTAAATTTGGAACGGATCCAGAAGACTCAGTGATGAGTTTTATACAACAGTATTCTACGTGTGCTGTTCCAAACGCAAAGGAGAAGAAAAGCTTAAGAGAAAAAGTTCTGCGTTTCCAAAGCCATCGATGTGGAAAGTACTGTCGTCGTAAATTCCGAAACAAGGACAAGTTCTACACCAAATGTCGTTTTGGCTTTCCACGACCGGTGATTTCTAAAGGAAGAGTAAACAGTTTGATGTCTTCGCTGCGACATAATGTGATGAAGAAATCACCTAAAAACACATACAATTTGAAGAGGAACGAAGAGTCCAAGTACATCAACGACTACAACCCGGTGATTTTGTCCATGTGGAATGCTAACATGGATATACAGTTTGTGGCTGATAACTGTATGGCTGTGGCTCGGTATGTGACGTCTTACATCACCAAAAAAGAGAAGACAGAATTGAAGGATATGTGGGAGGACATTTCCCATGAAAAGAGCCTCAGCAAGAAGTTGTACAGTTTCAGTCTGAAGATGTTGTCGCATCGAGAAATCGGAGCGTACGAATGTTCTGACCGGTTGTCTTCAGCAAGTCTCTATGCCAAGTCCAGGAGTATCGTTTGGGCGAGTCTTGGTCTTGCTGCAACGCGTAATCGAGTTCTCAAACCTGTGCGGGAAATTGAGTATTTGGCGGAAAAGGAGCCAAACAGTACCGACATTTTGAAGACCAACATGTTGGATACATATTATCCAAATCGAAGCATTCACCTCGAGAATGTTTGTCTGTATGAGGTTCTTCAAAATTACATATTCAATAGGAACATCAAAGAAGAAACTGAGAAAGGAGTGTATGCTGTAATAGGAAGTGAGGGATGTCTGGTCAAGCAAAGAAAATGCCACTTGGTAAACCATCGAAAATTGAGTGGCGAATCTCCTGAAAAAAAGGAGTTTTTCTATTTAGCACTTTTGCAACTTTTCAAGCCTTGGCGTGCAGAAGAGGAACTGCTTGGAGATTTTCTCTGTTACGAAGACTCTTTCAATGCCGCCAAGGAGACCATAGAATGTCCTGCTTTTCCCAAATATGTACAAATGTTGAATGCGGAAATTGAGCAGGAAGCAATGATTGCAGCCGAGATTGCCAGAGACAGTTCTCAGGACAATCAGAGTTCTGCTTCATTGAGTCAGGATCCACTAGGAGGACCTGTTATCGAAAATGAAGCTGCCACTGCTATGAATGAAGTGGAAAGAGCCATGGCACATGCTCAGGAGGATGCGGTTAACTTAGAAGAGTTGGAAAGACAACTCAACGTTGAGCAGAGGAAAATATATGATGAAGTTACCATGCAAATTGATCATGGATTAAGTCATGACAAGAAAGAGTGCTCATGTACGTCGTTGACGCCTGTCCGACTGTACGTGAGTGGAGAAGCGGGAACTGGAAAAAGTTTCCTCATTAAAGCAATTTCATGTTATTTGCAGGAAAGGACAGAGTCATCGCTGTCTTGTGTTGTCACCGCTCCAACTGGACTGGCAGCACATAACATTAAAGGGATTACTTTACATCGTTTACTGATGCTGCCAGTGGAGCATGACAACAAATTACAATATCACAAGCTATCTGGAGATGCTTGTTTTGAAGTTTCAAGAATCTTGAGAGGAAAATGAAACTTCTTATCATTGACGAAGTAAGCATGGTTTCCAATGTCATGCTTGCCTTTGTGCATTTGAGAATGCAAGAAGTTCTCAAAACAGAGTATGATGTGTTATTTGGTGGCAAACACATCATTGTTTTTGGAGATCTTCTGCAGCTGACACCAGTGAAAGGGCAACCTGTGTTCAAAATGCTCACGCATGAAGATACCAGGAAGTGCCTAGGCAGCATTGGCAACGTCAATATAGGGTTAAACTTCAATTATGCTGAACTGCATGAAAATATGCGTCAGGCGAAGGATGAAGTTTACAAGACTATTCTACAAGATGTTAGAATTGGAAAAGTGACCGAGCATGGGAAAGAAGCTTTACATGCACGATTACTGTCAAATTTATATCCAGAACAAGATGTTGTGCCTGAGAATATTTTTCAGAAAATTACTGAGAAGAAATCTGGAATATGTTTGATGCCAACTCTTGCAGAATGTGCCAAATTCAACAACAAAATGTTGCATTTAGAAAAGCAAGAGATTGTGAAACTGGAAGCTATTGACAGAGTAGAGCATATGGGATCAATAATTATTTTGTCTGAGAATCTGAAAACAAAATTGGATTCATTAGAGAAGAGTATATCTAAAACTGCAGGTTTTGAAAAGACTCTGAATGTGTGCTTGAACTGCCGTATAATTTTAAGAAGGAATTTACATGTTGAAAGCGGTCTGGTAAATGGATCAATGGGTAATGTTGTTGATTTTGTAAAATACAGAAATAGAGATGGAATTGAATTTTTAAAAATTAAATTTGATGGCATTGAGGAAGTACAGCTAATTGGTCGTTGTTCTGCTAGATTTTTGCTTGTAAAAGACTTATATGTTCGCCGTAAGCAGTTTCCTGTTTGCTTGGCATATGCGGTGACAATCCATAAATCGCAAGGTTTAAGTGTAGACAGTGCATTGGTGAATATTGGCAGTTCTGTGTTCAAGGAGGGTATGGCATATGTGGCATTGTCACGAGTTAGAACTTTATCGGGATTGTACTTGATTGAGTGTGATGTCACAAGCATTTGTGCGAATCTAGATTGTGTTAAGGAATACAATAGGTTAAGAAGAGAGTATGCGCCACATTTGCCTCAATATCCTTTGTTTGAGAAACGTGTGGTAGGCCGGAAACGAAGAAATGTGACCAATACTGGGGAGGTTGTAGCAAAAAGACGAAAAGTCGATGAACCTGAAATTATAAGCAGAAACAAAAAGGATTCTGTTGAAGATGTTGTTGGTTTTCAATTTGAAAACAGTTCTGGTGTCAACTGCTATGCTAATGTAGTGGTTAATGTTTTGTTTTCTCTAGAAAATGTAAAAGAAGAGATTGTGGTCAATTGTGATCAAAGATTTTGCAGTTTGTTAAATTCTGTGTTAGAGAAATGTAGCACTGATAGAACAAACATAGAAAGTGTGTCTGAAATTCGAAATCTGTTAGACAGATGTTCAGGCCAAACACAATTCTCTCAAAATATTCAGCAAGATTGTCAGGAGTTTTTAATGTATATGCTTGATGTATTGCATGCTGAAGGTGTAGATGTAGATCAGCTGTTTGGGCTTTCTTATCAATGGCAGCATGACTGCGAGAACTGTATGGTATCAAGTACTACTAGTGTAGACTCAGAAAGATTTATATATTTAACTTTGCCAGACAGTAAATCAGTCTCCTTTAATAAGCTAGTAAAAGCAGCTGATCACAACATGGAGTGTAGCCAATGTAAATCTGAAATGATGTCCACATTATTTATACGAACATATGGCCAGTATGTCATTTTAATGTTCCAACGATGTAGGCCTGATGGAACAAAATTGACAATTTTATTTAAAAATTTTGTGGCTTCGCAGTTGTCAATATCAGGAAGGACTTTTGTAACTGCAGCAATTATATATCATGACGGTCCTTCAATAACATCAGGACATTACACAGCTTATTTAAAGTCTAGAAATGGCTGGTCATTCTGCAATGATTCTGTTTTAATTTTCACAAAAAAATTGCCGTATGACCTTAAAAACTCTTACCTGGTGTTTTTAAAACCAAAATTTTAGGGAAAGAATCTCGGGATGTGCTCTGTGGAATTTCAAGAAGTTCTAATGGCTCCTACACGATTTGGCCTTGAGGATAAGTGCAGTTCAGAGACATAACTTCTAACCATAAGACTGGACGTCATGGAGAAATAAGTGCACTTTGAATGAGTTCAGAAAAACTATTTCTTTTTATAAGCTAATTGAAGCAGCCAATCAAAACATAGAGTAGAGGGAATGTAAGTCTGCAATGCTGTCTACTGTTTTACATTGCTTTGTGATTAAAAGTGATGTAGAGAATTAAATAATTGTAGTAGTCATAGAGGTAGTGTAAGTCTGCTTCATAGTAAGCAGTATCAGTGTCATAGGAAATGTAGAACATGACTGAGCAAGAAGGGGAAGATATTACTAGTCCAGGATTGTGAAAATGATCTTCAACATTTTAATTCTGAAAGTTGCGGAAATGCCAAATGACGGGATTGGCTTACAAGAAATCCAAGAGTTATAAATGGCTCTGACAAGATTTGGCCTTGTGGAAACTTGTGGTAGAGAGCAAGAAGTCATTTATTGTATGTAACATGTTTTTCAAAACGATGGAGGTTTTCTTTCAGAAAGTGGCGGGCTGAAAGTAATAACAGCACAACAGAGTGTAAGCTGTTCATAGGACATCCTTTGACGTCATGGAAAGTAAGTTAACTTTAAGGAGTTCTGAATTCTGATTTGTTATGTTGTATGGGTTTTTTAAACACAATCATTTTGATTGTGTTTTTTTTTCCCCGCTGTTATATGATGAATACCTTCAAGTCACTGTTTTTAGTGAATTTTGATACATTCTGAGAACAGCAAAAATAAACCATTTAACATGTATAATTAATTCTGTACTGTTTGCATTTATGATGTATATGTAGAACTGTGTAGGAGGCATGGAGAAGGTGAGGCTTCTGTAAGTGTCAAAGTTGTTGCATGCAGTGCTGCACTCTGCATACTCTTTCATATGCTGGACTACATCTGCACAATGAGATACCTAAGCAAAGGAAACACAAGTGATGTGATTGTGAAATGAGCAAAAGAAATTGCACGTATTTCAATTACATCACCTGTGTTTCCTATCATTACGAATCACATTGTGCAGATCAAGTTTAGGTCTGTCCAGGGAAACAGAGGAGGTTTGGCCTTTGTTCAAGAGTGCAGTGGACATGACTCACTTCATTGGTAGACCTGCAAATGTATTATCTCCTCTGTACTCTTCAACAACTCTAAATTTCATCTGCAACCCTGAGTAGGCCTCACCTCAAACAAACCTCTGGATAGGACACATCTTATTGGCATCCTGAAGCAATCATTTAAAATGTTAGTGTCTTGCGACACTTTTCTGAGACAACAGCAGTGCAAAAGATGCACCATGTTTTAAGATAGGCCTCACTTCATCTGCATCAAGATACTGTTAGTTTAAAATGTATATCTTTAGGACTGTGTAGGGGGCCTGGAGAAGCAGAAGCTTCTGTAAGTGTCAAAGTTGTTGAAAAACTGTTTGTCCTTCAATCTTTTCCCTTGTCTTTTGTAATTTTTAAATACATGTTTTAATATTTTTCAAATGTTTGTTCTCTCTTTCACAGATTGAAAGTATAAAAACAAAAAGTGAGTAATTTAACGACAATTATAAGGTAAATGTTTTGTATTCTTTTCGTTACATTTCTATCACATTCACCTACTATTAGTTCCACAGCTTCATTTCTTTAACCCTCAGTTTCCTGCCTTTGCTACTTTCCTCATTCCTTTCTCTATTACCTACTTACTCAACTCCTTCCACTCTTTTTCTCAGTCCCTCTCTTCTCATAGTTCCTCACTCTTGTTCAGTCACTCCGTCTCTATTACTCTTAGTGTCTTTGAGTGATCACTCTATCACTACTTGTTCATAATGCTTTCTCTGTGTAGTTGAAGCACACTAAGGGGCATATTATGAACACAGCCAATAAAATTATTGCTGTTTTTATTGGCAGAAAACTGGTGCAAAAGTGGTTTTAGCGGCAGTTTTCTGCCGCAAAAGCGGCTTTAGCGACACATTTCTGCCGATAAAAGCTGCAAAACTTTTATTGCCTATGTTGATGATATGGCTCTATGTTATTTACATTTCTTTGCTGTTTCAATTAATCTTTTTCTGTTATTTTTTGTTTTCTGTTTTCTATTTTTTCTCTCTGTTATTCCCCATGTTTTAATCTTATTTTGAACATTCACTCACATTCTCCAAGAAACTCTTCTTTGTTATTGTTCTACTCTCTTTTTTTTCTTTCACTTCCTTATCTATTTTGTTTTTCACAATTATACCCTCTTCCGTCTTTTCTTCGGTAAATAGATCTATTAAACAGTATCTCTGGTTTACTCCCTATACCTGTCTTTCTTTTAACATCACTCTCTGTTTACTTTCCTTATACTTACTCTTTTTTTTTTTTTTTTTTTTTTTTGGTTAGCTCCCGGTCCGCGTACCGGGAAGCTAACCGGGAAGCGAACCAAAAGAAATAGAGCTTGCCAGAGTGCTAAACATTCTAGCAATTTTTTTTGAAAGGGGAGGTAGTTCTGAAAAGAACTTTTTTTTTAATCTTTTTGTTGTTTTATATTTTTTTTTATTTTTGGAACATTTTTGTTTTTTTGTATTTTTTGAACAATTTTATATTTTTTTTGTTTTTTTTGGGGGGGGGAAACAACAAAAAACAGGCATTGAAAAGGGCTCAACAGGAGCAAAAAAAAAATTACTGGGGGCGGTTAGGGCAATTATGATTGTCATAAGCCAGGTTGATGGCATTAATACTCATGTTACCACATGATATCAACGCACCACAGTGCATACAAGTATGTTTCATGTGGCCAAAATTCTCTTGGATGTTTGGCACAGTTTCCCGTGCCTCTGCTGGTGTCAATGATATTGACGATGTTGACCTGGCCACAGGAGTTGCTGTTGGGTTTTGTTGCATATCCCGTATTTCCGCCCGGCTGTAATTAAGTGGATGCTTCCTGGTCATGTGCCTATGCATGGTATAGTTCCCATAACTATACTTTTTATCAGTCCCTCTTGATAATTTGTCTTTGCAGATGAGGCAGGTGACATACCTCGCATTCACTTTCTTTTGCCCTGGAGGGATTGAATAAAACTGCCAGATGAAACTGGCTTTCCTATGCGAAACCCGGGGCACCTCTTCCAAGAACTGTGGTTCTTCTCTCTCCTCTTCCTCTAGTTCTTCCTCTTCCTCCTCTGTGTTGGTGATGACCTGGGGAGGTGGTCCTCTCTTCCCATGAGGAGGTGGAGGTGGTGGTGGGGGTGCACCAGCTGCAGCAAGTACTGAAGTCATTTCTCAAGTATTAATAAAGGTCTTCCTCTCAGAATGATGAAAGTCAGAGTGAGGAAAGAAGGAAGGGTTTTCATCATTTGGGAAAAACAATAGTTCTCAACCAATGAAAAGTGTTATTTTTAGGTCACCTGACCTAGCCTTACATGATTATGAAACCAAAAGTGAAATGAACCAATGAAAAGTGTTATTAACAAGTCACATGACCTCTCATGCTTATGTTACGCGCTGCGGAACGCGCCCCGGATAGCTTCCGGGTCGCTGCGCTTCGCGCCTCGGTCCGCGCCCCGGAGCACTTCCGGGTGCGCTAACGTGGTACGTCATAAGACGCATTACGCGGCAACGCGATACGTCGTGCTTTCGCGACGCGCCGCGGATCGCTTCCGGGGAGCTGCGTTTCGCGCCTCGGTTCGCGCCCCGGAGCACTTCCGGGTGCGCTAACGCGTAGCGTCATAAGACGCATTACGCGACAACGCGATACGTCACGCTTCCGCGACGCGTCACGATGTTGATTTCTAACGCGGCAGTTGTGCAAACGGAACGTTTACCGGTTCGCGGACCGGGTCGCGGCATCAATTTGAGCTAACGGAAAGCTTTCCGGTTCGCGGACCGGGAGCGAAACAAAAAAAATATTTAAAAAAAATTATTAATAAACATATAAAATATATTTTTGGATTTAAAGAAGAATACATTTTACAGCTATAGATATTAGCTTTTAAAAAAACAATGAAATTCACTGAAAAAACCATAGGTTATAGACCATATATAGTTAGGAATTAGCATTTACAAAACCTTGAAAGTTCACTGAAAAAACCATAGGTTATAGACCATATATAGTTAGGAATTAGCATTTAAAAAACCTTATTTTACTCACACAAAACCATTGAAATTCCATATATAGTTAGTTGTACTAACTATATATCGCGCACCCGCAATCCACTGCTGATCATGTCACATATTACATCATTCATGACATGGTCAGTGACATCACTGATGACATCACTGATGACATCTCAAATGACATCACTGATGACATCACTGATGACATCTCAAATGACATCACTGATGACATCACTGATGACATCTCATTTGACATTACTGATCACATCACTGATGACATCATTCATGTGATAATACGATGAACCTCTTCAGACTCTAATATAACCTTAGATACACTCAGTGTAAACACAGACTCACAGATTGTCACACATCCATGAAGTTACACACATACCTAGTCAGTCATGCAAACAATCAATCACACCTCCATTTTCTCAACTATACAGTTATACACACCTTACTTATTCAAACATATACTAAAACATATTTACTCTCTTATACAATCCTGGATACAAGTTCACAATGATGCATACAGCCACTCACACATTCACTGGTTCTTATGGACAGTTATTTATATATGTCAAGTCTCACATGTACTGTATTTTACATATGTACTTACTTTGACATGTAGCACTGAGATATCCATTCACTCACCAATACACTGATGCACACAGTCAACCGCCCATACAGCTGTTTCCACATGCACTTTTGAACCCATACATCTAGTGAATCAACTGCTCACACATCTATGCACAGAGTCATACACCTCCCAGCCACACACACTCAGTCTCCCATACAAATACTTGGGCAACCAATCAATAACCCATATAGTTACTCATAAAGCTAATGATCAACACATGCAGCAGTTTACAGAACAACAGACATAATGATGCACAAATTAAGACAGTTTAGTCACTAACCCATGCACTCAGTGAGACACATTTAATCACTCACTCATACAGTCAGTCACGCACCTACTAAATCCTTCATCCAGACACTTATACATCCACTCATTCTTCAATATGTAAGACATATTTTAACTTTACAGAAATACACAGTCACTAGATGTTGTCATCAGTGATGTCATCAGTGATGTCATTTGAGATGTCATCAGTGATGTCATCAGTGATGTCATTTGAGATGTCATCAGTGATGTCATCAGTGATGTCACTGACCATGTCATGAATGATGTAATATGTGACATGATCAGCAGTGGATTGCGGGTGCGCGATATATATTTAGTACAACTAACTATATATGGAATTTCAATGGTTTTGTGTGAGTAAAATAAGGTTTTTTAAATGCTAGTTCCTAACTATATATGGTCTATAACCTATGGTTTTTTCAGTGAATATATATATATATATATATATATATATATATATATATATATATATATATATATATATATATATATATATATATAACAGCACTCCGTCCTTCAACAGCTTCCACGCTTAAGATGGAGACGGACCACTTAAATTGTGCCAAGAAATTTGTATTTGTCTGCTCGGTCCTGACGTGTTTCGGCTCGGGGTGAGCCTTGATCACATGACATGGTACAACAGACTTTTTTTACTTTTAATGTGCAAGTGCTGACATTTGGTGCTCACGTGCTAGTGCTCAGCAATGGACACAGTGGAAAGACTATTGACCACAGTTATATAATTTCTAATGCCCATCCTTAATAAAGACTTCAGTATCAAGGAACGTAATGGAGTGATCACTAATGCTGGCTGTGAACTGCAGATTCAACTCGTTACTGTTTATATCAGTTACAAACTGTGCAGCAGATTCATTTGGTCCATCCCATATGGCAAACACATCGTCTATATACTGTAGCCACGATATAATTCTGCTGTTGTTTAGCATGAGAGGCAAGAGGACCAACTCCTCCCATCTGCCCATGTGTAGGCAGGCATAGCTTGGGGAGAAGCTGGCCCCCATTGCCACCCCTCTAATCTGCTGATATAAACATAAACACGTTGTTTGTAAGGCAGTAAAAAATCATATCCATCAACATTTTCTTATGTTCCACATTGTGACTTGTCTCTTTGTTAAGGTAGTGTTCAATTGCACTCATACCATCACAGTGTCTGATGCTCGTATAGATCGATGATACATCAAGAGCCATTAGTAGATATGAGTCTTTCCACTGTATCTTTTGTAGTTTGTTTAAAATGTCACTCGTGTCTCGTACATACAATGGTAATGCCTTAACATGTCATGAGTGATTTAATATGTGACGTCATCAGCAGTGCATTGTGGGGTCACGAGTTATAGTTAGTCAACTAACTATAATGGCCAAATTTCTCTAGTTTTGTACGAGTGAAATGTTCAACTAACTATAATGTCCCTGAAATGTATGGTTTTTCAGTGAATTGCTAAGATTTTTTAAATGCTGATTTCTAAATATAACGTCCCTGAAACCTATGTTTTTTTCAGTGAATTTCAAAGGTTTTTTAAATGCTAAGTTCTAACTATAACATCCCTGAAACCTATGGTTGTTTCAGTGAATTTTAAAGGTTTTTTAAATGCTAATTTGTAACTATAATGTTCCTGAAACCTATATTTTTTTCAGTGAATTTCTACTGCTAGTTTCTATCAATTCCTACAGAGGTATGACATGTGAAGAAAGAAGAAAAAAACTCAGAACTAAGCAAAAGAAATGCAGAAAGAGGCAACAGAAAAGTGCAGGAAGAAGGAAGACGTGCAGAATGAACAAACAGAGGAGCAGAAAGAGGCTAACTATAATGTCCCTGATACCTGCGTTTTTTTCAGTGAATTTCAAAGGTTTTTTAAATGCTAATTTCTAACTATAACGTCCCTGAAAACCTATGGTTGTTTCAGTGAATTTCAAAGGATTTTTAAGTGATATTTTGGGTGACTAATATCGAAGAAAAAAAAAGTCGTTTTTCTAAAAAAGAATATAATGTTTTCTCTTTTCTAATATATAAATATATTTTTTTTGTTGTCGCAAAAAAGTGGAGTCACGTACCGATCGTGTACCTATCTCGGTGGGTGTGTGGATTCAAGCTGCCATATTGGTAAAGTCATGGAGGATGTGCGTTTGGTATGCGGTGGGTGCACGGTGTGCGGCCCCACATAACGTCACACACGTATTTTTAAAAAGTATATGTTTATATCTTTTATTATGTATATTAAAACAAGAGATTATGGGAACTAATTAGAAAAATCAAATATTTGTAATTGCAATAAAGTTATATTATTCTTAAATATATTTTCCGGAAGTCGCATCGGGTGCATGCAAGTTGCGCGCCAGTGCACGAATCCATTGTGAATTCAAAAGAAAGCATTTCATTGGTTTACAAGGTTTTGTTTCTAGAACTTGAAGAACCCCACCCATTTTTTTTCATTCCTTCAACACCATCACAGGAGACATACCTGCTGTGTTTTGTTAGCTGTTTGGTGCATTTTCTTGGTGTTTTTTTTAAAACATCTTTCAAAATGGCTTCTTCAATTACTCAAGTGAATTTACCATCAGATGAAGAACATTTGGAGGAACCAGTCAAAAAACTGAAAGAATCTATCGTGTGGACATTCTTCACAATACCTGATGGGGAGAAGAAAGTAAACCAGAGGAAAGTGAGCTGTACACTATCTCCTAGAGTGCTGTCACGCGGAAGTGACAAAAAATATTTGTGCGAAAACTTCCAGTATGATGAAGCATCTGCAAATAATCAATCCTCGTCATCTGGCCCGCGAGCAACATCGTCACGCGCAATAACTTTGCACCTCCGGAGCCTCTCGTGGACCTGACATTCATCCCAAATTTGCTAACTTAGAGCAGCACTGCATCAAATGTAAGACTGTCCTCTGTTATGGAGAGCAGGTTGTGGTTTCTGCCGCTAGAAATCACACTTGCTCATTTTTTTTATTGCAATAACAATTTAATTGCAAAGTTTTATAGTTTGTTCTGTTGTTTTCCTGTTATTTTTTAACAACACACCAAAAATAATATATACAATAATTTTTTTTAAAACAAAAAAAGAAGACAAAAAAACGGTTCTCTTTAGAACCACCTATTCTGTTAAAAAGAGAAATAAGTGCATGGCAATGCCTGGATGATTGCATGAGTACATGTGTAGAGCTTGAGTGATTGCAAGAGTGCATGGGTAGTGCGTGGGTGATTGCATGAGTGCATCAGTAGTATGTAGGTGCTTGCATGAGGTCACGGGTAGTGCCTGCATGATTGGACAACTAAATGGGTAATGCCTGGGTGATTGCATGAGTGCATGGGTAGTGCCTGTGTGATTGGATGAGTGCATGGGTAATGCCTGGGTGATTGCATGAGTGCATAGTTAGTGCCTGAGTGATTGGACGAGTGCATGGGTAATGCCTGGGTGATTGCATGAGTGCATGGTTAGTGCCTGAGTGACTGCATGACTGCATGGGTAGTGCCTGGGTGAATGCATAACTGCATGGGTAGTACCTGTGTGATTGGATGAGTGCATGGGTAATGCCTGGCTGATTTCATGAGTGCATGGGTAGTGCCTGAGTGATTGCATGAGTGCATGGGTAATGCATGTGTGATTGGATAAGTGCAAGGGTAATGTCTGAGTGATTGCATGAGTTTATGGGTAGTGCCTGAATGATTGCATGAGTGCATGGGTAATGCCTGGGTGATTGCACGAGTGCATAGGCAGTGCCTTCATAATTGGAAGAGTGCATAGGTAATGCCTGGGTGATTGCATGAGTGCACGGGTAGTGCCTGAGTGATTGCATGAGTGGATGGGTAATGCCTGGGTAATTGTATAAGTGCATGAGTAGTGTCTGGGTGATTGCATAAGTACATGAATAGTGCTATGCAGCATAATGACGAGACTTCCGTTGAGTCTGAATTTAATTTAAGATCCCAGGGAGGAGTGAAGCACCTTCCTGGTGGACTTTAACTCTGGCTTAAACTTTTCAAAGCTCAAGTTAACAAATGCCCACCTTACAGACACAGTTACAAGTGGAACTCTGAGCCCCCTCTCGCTGGAACTGTATCCACACAGTCCTCCCTCCATGCTTTAACTAAGGCACACTCAACCCCGACCTCACAAACAGCTTTAATCAAGTCCCAGCATTAGTTTGGACCTACATGCCATGGTACTACATCTAGACGGTAGTAGATCCTGTATCTGTGCATTCATTCATACTTCAATTGGAACAGCCTTACTCACGCAAGCTGTACCTCCTAAATCCCTGTTGAGACGTCCTCTCCTTGATCAGTACCGCCGTTACAACATTAGAGATTTGAGACTGCTCACTATATGCCGTGAAGATGATCCTAAGTTCCTAAGATCGAAACAACGTCGACCCCTACAATAGGAACTCCCCCATTGTATACCTTCATGTGGAGTTCAAATGTGTGTTGTCAATGCGATGTTGTGTTTTTAATGCATTATCACCTTGTCACATCACGCCCACTTTTCACTTTGTGTGAGCACTTGAATACCATTTAAAGTACTAACTTAAAACTTGTGTAAAATAAATTGTCTATTTTACACTACAAAGTTCCCCTACTTTTGTGTTCCCAGTATGATTAATTGCCCAGTTTAAACTTGAATCTCAGTGTCCCCCTTGGGGATCAACCTTTTGCCCTGGACCCACTGTGGCCAACATTGAACCACTGTCTTTTCCTAATATGTCAACCCCAGGTTCACATATCCGGGGACACTTGTTCTCCCATACTAGTTTTCCGAACTTTGGCATCAAAAATATTAGATATGAATTTGGTAATTCATAAGGCAAACAACATTTGAATTCTAAATGGGCGTCATTACAGTAAGTCCATCCTTTATTGCAGCTTAAATACACAGTATAGTGTCCAGATGTTGTACTAGGTCCGTCGTGGAAAATAATAGCCACTGCTTTAAAAGTTCTTCCTGAAATTGACACTTGACTTACCACAACAATTTTAATTTTTGATACCAATTTTGTTCCACCTGCGCTACAACGTTGTAGCATTAAAATGACATATTGTCCAAATCTTCCTATAAATAATGTTGACAACATTTATGATTTGCAGTGAGTGAATTCCATATTTTGATTAGCTGATTTTACTAATTTGTTAAAAGACACTGTTTTACAATCTGGTATTGTCAAATATATGAATCGTTCAGTGTCTATTTCAGTGGTAGAAGAAAATGAACAGTCATCACATGTATGTTCCCATCTGTAACATAGTCTAAACAGATTTTCAATTTGTATTCTTTCACATTCCAATACTGCAAGCATAAACATAAGAAATTCTTGAGAATCTTGTTCTACATTAAGTGTAAATTGTGAAGAACCAGAAAATATGTCCAAAAGTTGCCGAATGCCAGAAGCAGTTGGGATTTTATTTTTATCAGTTGTAAATGTTTCAAAAATATAATGCAACAAAGAACAAAGTCTTTCTTCTCGATTCTCCATAATTTGATAATGAAGATTTTCTAGAAAAAACACAACTTTCTCAATTACATTAGCATAGCAGTTGATAACTAAACTACTTTCAAACTGGAATCCTACAATATCATCAACAGTATCCATTTTCATTTTCTTTACACCCTGAACATTCTCTTGAATTTTTTTCTTCTTTTCAACCTCACTACAATGTTTCTCATATGTTCATTTTGGACATACTACACGCTTTTCATATACGGGATATTCACCTAAGTTAGGAGCATACAGTCTTCTTAACCGATTATACTCTCTTACACAATTTGCATCTGCACTAACCTTTTTGTCATCAAAATCAATCAAATACAATCCAGATAATGTTCTTACTCGAGACAATGCAACATATGCCATACCCTCTTTAAACACTGTACTTCCAATGTTTACCAAAGCACTATCTACATTTCATCCTTGAGATTTATGAATGGTCACCGCATATGCTAGAGAAAGAGGAAACTGTTTTCTACGAACATACAAGTCTTTAACAAGCAATATGTTTTAGCTCTACAATCTGATTAAATTTAATCTTCAAGAAATCAATTCCATCTCTGTTTGGATAATTAACAAAATCAACAACTTTTCCCATAGCTCCATTCACTAATCCTTTTTCCACATCCAAATTACGACGTAAATTACCCAACAGTTTTCACAAACATATACATTCTTTTCTAAACCAGCAGCCTTAAATATAGACTTTTCCAAAGAATCCAATTTTGATTTAAAATTTTCAGACTGAATATTAGTAATTCTTTTGTGTTCTATTTTATCAATGGCTTCCATTTTCATTATTTGTTGTTTTTCCAGCTTCAAAAAGTTCTTGATTGAATGTAGAACACTCTTGCAGTGTTGGCTTTAGGCAAATTATAGGTTTATTTTCTCAAATTTTTTTGTACAGTTTTTTTGGGACCAACATTTTTATTTGGAAACAACTTTGTAAGTAGCTGACTTTGTAAAGCTTCTTTACCATGTTTTGTCAAAACACCAATTCTTATATCTTGAAGAATGCTTCCATATTGTTCAAGACTTGCTTGTCACATATTCTTAATAAGCTCTTTCTATTCAAAACGAGACCAAATGTTGACATTTCCAATACATCCCAAAGATTTCTTAGTGTCTTCATGCACAAGTGTTTTAAAAACTGGTTACCCTTTTACAGGAGTAAGTTGCAGTAGGTCACCGAATATAATTACATGTTTACCTCCAAATAAAACACCATAATCGGTTTTTAAAATCTGCTGCATTCTTAAATGTACAAAGGCAAGCATTACATTTGAGACCATTCTCACCTCATCAATGATTAGAAGTTTCATTTTCTTTAGTACTCTTGAAACTTCATAACAAGCATCCCCAGATAGCTTGTGATATTCCAACTTGTTTTTATGTTCAACTGGTAGAATCAGTAAACAATGTAATGCAATTCTTTTAATGTTGTGTGGTGCTAACCCAGTTGGAGTGGTTACAACACAAGATAAATGTGATTCTGTGGTTTTCTGTAGATAAGTTTTCAATTCAATTTAAAAGAAACTTTTCCCTTACCAGCTTGACCAGTGATATACAATTTGAATTGGTTTAAATGATGTGCAGTTGCATTCTTTGTTTTCATGAAGAAAACTATGCTGTACCTGTTCTGTTACTTGCTGATATATTTCTTTCTGTTCAATTAGAATTTCTTCTTCCAAGTTTCCCAACTCCATAATATCCTGTTGTGCTTGTTGCATTGCTGTTTCGACTTCACTCATAGCTATTACTGCTTCATTTTCAAAAATTGGTTCTCCTAGTGGATCTTGACTCAGTGGAGCAGAAGTTTCACTATCTTGAGAACTGTCTCTAGCAATTTCGGCTGCAATAGTATTTTCTTGTTCAATCTCTTCATTCAACATTTGCACAAAATTTGGTAAAACTGTGTATTCAATGCTATCTTTACATGCATTAAAAAAATCTTCATAGCACTCAAAATCTTCAAGTAATTCTATTTCAGTCCGCCAAGGCTTGAAGAGTTGCAAAACTGCTAAATGGAAAAATTCCTTTTTATTTGCAGTATCACAACTACGTTTTCTGTGATTTATTATATTTCCTTTGGTATGTTTTACCAAACATCCATCACATCAAATAACTGCATATTTTCCTTCATTTATATTTTCTGTAACATTTCTCTTAAAGCTGTAATATTGCAGTACTTCATACAGACATATGTTTTGCAGATGTGGACTTCTTTGAGGATAGTACATATCCAACATCTTTGTTTTAACAATATCTGTACTTTCGGGTTCGTTTAATGCTAAGTATTCATTTTCTTGTACAGATTTCAATACTCGATTTCGTGTTGCAGCAAGACCTAGGTTTACCCAAATGATTCCTCTTGACTTTGAATATAAACTTGCAGATGTCAACCGTTCCGATCATTCGTAGGATCCAATCTCTCAATGGGAAAGCATCTTCAAACTAAAGCTGCACAATCTGTTACTAAGAGTCTTCTCTTGTGAAATGTCTTCCCATATTTCTTTCAACTATGTCTTTTCAGATTTTGTTATATATGATGTCACAGGGCGAGCAACAGCAATCGAATTATCGGCAACATACTGAATATTCATATTTTCATTCCACATCATCAAAATTACTGGATTGTATTCATTAATGTACGTTGATTCTTCTGTTCTTTTTTTACTGTAAGTATTCTTTGGTGATTTTCGAGTGATAGTATGTCTCACTGCTGACATGAAACTGTTGACTCTTCCTTTGGAAAGTACTGGACGTGGAAATCCCAAACGACATTTTGTATAAAATTGTTCCTTTGACTTGTTTTTCCGTCGATAATATTTTCCACATCTGTGAGTTTGAAGCCATAAAACTTGTTGTCTTAAGGTATTTTGTTCTCCTGATTTTGGACTACCACATGTATCATAGTTTTCAATTAAAGATAAAACAGTCTCATCAGAATCAGTTCCAAATGTAGGTGCATCCTTGATCCACAATAATATACGTGTATGTGGAGCACTACTGCCTTGGTACTCCTTTCTCCAAAAGAAATCAATAACTTCTCCAAGAGGTGGGTTATTTTTATGGCAGATAAAAGACATCATAGCTTGAAACCTATGATTAAAATATCGGCACCCATTTACAGGATCCAAAGAACACAATTCTCCAGCTGTCTTGAATTCAATGTTTTTAATATTTGAATTTGCTTCTCTGTGGAATTCAAGTAAATCGTCCCATGCATATTCAGCACAGCTTAGCATAACAAACCACATAGGGCTTCCTAAGTTCCTTAACATACATTTAAGTTCTCCGTGACAACGATCACAATACTCATTAGTACCACGTTGACATGTCATCAAATTAATCAATTGAGATTCTAAATGATTTTCTCTTTCTGTTACTTTGTCCATGAATTCCTTTGCAGAAAGATGTGGAACATGAACTCCTGTTTTTATTATGTGATTCACTGCATATGAAAGTGCAGACAAGTCACTTTCAGACAAAAGATGAAATATGCATGGAATACATTGTCAAAATCTTTGATCTTCTGAGTACAATCTTGTGGTACAATATTCTGAAGCTGGAATCTGCACAGGTCATTCATCATATCGTTCACCTTTTCCAGTGGGGAAAAGCTGTGTAAAACAACAAGCTTCTAAACTTCTTTGCCAAACACTTATAGGACTTCCCTTTGCTTTTTTCATTTGGAATAATGCAATAGTATGTTCAATGACTTCTTTTGAATGTAAAGTATGTTTACTATAATGTTCATAAATGTCTTCACTCCTGGAGACATCCACCTTTTCGATTTGACCAGTTGAATTTTCTCTGTCATTTTTTAAAGATACTTCTTCTTTGTTCACATGTATATTTTTATAATAAATATTGTTTTCTGAAAGATATAATATTGCCTTTTGAAGTTTGGTGACATCTACTAACTCTTGCCATATTTTGTGACTCTTTGGTTGGTACTCCATTAACTAGAATAACTACAGGTTCAATTTCTTCTCTCTCAACACCAACAGTTTCAAACGTTTTCTTAAAATCTAAAGGTAAGTACACAATTCTTCCTTTGAAACCTCTTAGTAAGTCACTTGGAGGCAGCTTACGTGTTTTAGGCTCCATACGAACAATAGCCTGAAACGGGTGCACAGATTTAATAAGAAAGGACTCATACATATTTAAATCAACCAGTTCTGGAGGAATAGCTACCAACTCTAAGTCATTATGTACAGCTCTAGCTGTCATTTTGTTCTCTTCTAGTTTGCTGTAACAATATATACATATACGTAGATTACTACCCAACTCAAAACGACCTCCCACTAACAAAAGGGCACCAAATTGCTGCCACTTATCATTGTTTTCTTTTTCACTTTTTAAATACACTTCAACATTCCTACTGTGACTTCTATAGTGAGTACATTGACAACAAATACAAACTTAGGGGCCGATTAGGATGGCAGTGAATCCGCATCCTTCGGGCCGGCGGAAGCCACCGCCGGCCTGGAGGATGCGGATTCACCGCCTTGGACTGCGAAAACACACCAGCCACATTAGGATAGCGGTGGGATCAGTGGCGGAGGGCAAGTCCGTCCGCCACTGATCCGCGGTGTATGTACCCAAATATGGTGGCGGTATCTGCAAGACACCGCCAGCCATATTAAGATGCAGGCGGAAACATGCTTTTCCACAGCGGTTTTTCCGCCGTGGAAAAGCATGTGGTCTTTTGTGTTTGGGGGCCCGTTGCGAGCCCCCAGGGTGTTGGGGGGTGGGGGGTGCACATGGGGGGTACCTATGGTACCCCCCTGCTTTGGCATGCACAAGGTGGCAGGCACCACGCGGTGCCAGCCAAGTTGTGCATGCCAAAGTTAAACATGCATATTTTACATTGCGGCGGGTGCTGCTCAAAGCAGCACCCGCCGCAATGTAAAATATACGGGAGGGACCGCCGCTGCCCCTGCGGTCGGTCCCTCCACCTCGGGGGTGGCGGACGGACGCAAGTGTGCCGCCATCCTAATCGACCACATGGTTTGGTTTTTCAGAACAAACTACTTTAAACTTTGTAACTTCTTTTACAAACTTCTCAGTAGTTCTATCTTCTACTTCTTCTTCAACTCCTATATTTACCACACTCTCACTTTCTCTACACTCTTCTTCAGTACTAAAGAAACGAAACTCTATATCATCACAAACTTTTTTTACATCTGATACTGACCCATGCAAAAGAACAGTGTTTATTTCACTTAAAAATAATGCAAGACTTTTTACATAGTACAATCTTCTTACTAACTTCCGCATTGAAGAGTGATGTACTGCTAATATTCTCAAATGATGAAAAGCACTTTTCTAGAAAGACAAGCTAGAGAATGACCTTGCAAGCCAGTATTTTTTCTCACTCTACAAGGATCTAGTCCTTGCAATATCTTAATCTTTTGTTTAATACTTTTTTTAGTATACTCTCGTAAGAAATTTCATAAAATATAAATAGACTCCTGTCGTATACTACAAATACTACTACAATCCCACGTATCCACTGAAGCTTGTGTACGTCTCCCTTGAACTTCTTCAGCTATCGCTTCTTTCATATTTCTAGGAACCATCTTTTCTTTTTCAATTGCACAACCATTCTTAACTTCATAAGCATGACCAATGGTATCAACTGTGTGAACTAAGGTATTGTTTTGAAAATAGCTCTCTTCATTAAAAAAGGTTCTGAACTAGAAGTGCGCTTCCATTCACCCAAATCTTTTTTACAAATGTTAGTTCTGTTGATTATTCTGTTACATTTACTTTTGTCCTTCATAGAATAAATTGTTTTATCCAACGTTCACATTCTTTTCAGAACTAATATATACAATCTTCTTTTCAATTCAAAAGGCTTTTCGACTACACTTTCAATCACTTTTTTCTTTTTATAAAATGTCTTTCTTTTTTATATTTCTTCAAATCTCTCAATACATTTTGTACTGCTCTACTTTTCTACATATGCTTTCTAATATTCTGATATTCTTTCATTCTTCTTCCAACATAGATTGTTTTCTCATTTCCTGAATTTCCATTAATTTGTCCTTTTTTCATTTCATTCTTCGTTCTAATAGTAATCTTTCTATTTTCCGCATTTGCAAAACCTTTTCTAGTCCATGAAAATCTTTTAATAAATTCTTTTGTTCTTTTTCCGTAAGACTTTTTCTTTGTTGCCCCATGTTGTATTTCAATCTAATTTCTGCTGTTGCCTTTTCTTTAAATAGTGCTGTTTCTTTTCTAGTTTTCTCTTTTCTGCTTTTTTTGTCATGGTAAATCTTTTCTAATAATAATAAAGAATATCTAAAAAAGAACATTAACATTTTTATATAAAATTATTAAAATAATTATATAGTAATATTCTTATATATTTCATAACAAACATCTTCTATTTAAAATCTATAAACAAATGCATATATGGTTTTCGGAATATGGTCACAATTACACATGAGCTGCAAAATAAGTAAAGAGAGGTGCTGAAAAAACAAATGCAGTAATAATGTCTCAATTATTACAGCATTAAATATCTAGTGCCTGCATCATTGTAAGACTGCATGGCAACTACTTTTATAATTGCATGAGAGGGGTGCAGACATTTGCAAGAGAGGTCCAGAAAAAAGCAACACCACTGCAAAAGAAGCAACAAAGGTGCAAAAAGAGGCAACTGATGTACAGAAAGAGGCGATTGAACTGCAGAAACAGGCAAGGAGTTTCAGAAACAGGCTAAAGAGATACAGAAAGAGGGAACAGGTGAGCAGAGTAAAGCAAGTGAGCTACAGAAAGAGGGAAGAAGGGTGCAGAATAAGCGAAGAGGGATGGAGAAATTTAAAACAAAGGTATAGGAAGAATACAGAGCAGTGCAGAAAGAACCAACATAGGTGTAGAAAGAGACAAAGGGGGTACATAAAAAGGCAAGTGAAGTGCAAAACAAAGCGAAAGAGATGCAGAAAGAACCAACAGAGCTGTAAAAAGAGACAACAGGAGTGCAGAAAGAGATAGGAGATATGCAGAATGAGGCAAGAGGGTTATAGAAAGAAGTGGAAGGGATGCAGAAAGAGGAACAGAACTGCATAAAGAAGCAACAGAGGTTGTGATAGATGCACAACGGGTACAGAAACAAACAAAACAGGTGAACAAACACGGAACAGAGATACAGAAAGAGACAAACTTGGTGCAGAAACAGGTAAGAGAGGTGTAGAAAGAGACAAGAGAGTTCCAGAAAGAGGGAACATTGGTGCTCAAACAGTTAAAGTTAAAAGGGGTGTAGAAAGAAGCAAATAAGGTACAGAAAGTGACAATTAAGAGAGGTACAGATAGAGGCAAGAGAGTTTCAGAAGGAGACAAATGAACTACAGAAATAGGTAATACAGGTGCAGAAACAGGCAGGTGAGGTACAGAAAGTAGAAGAGGTTTCAAGAATGCAAGCAGAGAAGTGCATAAAAAGAAACAAACATGGACAAAGAAGTAACAGAAATGCAGAAAGAGGCAACAGAGACGCAGAGAGAAGCATCAGTGGCTTCCACACAAAAAGTACCAATGTAACACCCACATTTAGCAACAAGTAAAGGATGACCATTCTACATTTGCAAAGGGCCTTCCACCACACTGTAACACTTGTCACTGCATTTTTGGTAACGTTTGACCATTTGAGCTAGAAACCAGGTTTTTTTCTTCAAATATGCAGATTAGAATACAGATGATGAATTGTTTGCCTAAGGCACATAATGTATAAGTATACAAAAGTTGGTGCAGCCAAACACTCGTACATTTCCAGTGGGCCTGCTCATAACTCTGACTAGGTACACAAGTGCTCCACAGTGATTATCCCCATATTATTAAAAACACGCATACATATATCTCTACGTTTTGAAATCATTATAATATTTAAAAGAAATATATATACAATATTAATAAAATATAGCCAAACCTGAGACATGTACTGCATCTGCCTGAGTGATTCCAAAACTCTATGGGTATTGCTTGGGTGACTGTATGAGTGGAAGGGCAGTCACTGGATGATTACAGGAGAAGATGGATACTGACTAGCTAATTGCATGAGTGCAAACATTCACATTGATTGCAGGGATACGTGTATAAATAGCACATGAAGCGATCAATAAGTCATTGAGTAATGCCTAGGTGAATAGATGACTGTAACAGAAGGGCATGGGTGATTTGACAACTGCAAAGGTAGTGTGTAAATGACTGCATAGGTCCAGCCTGCATGATTGCATGACTGTAGGGAAACTACATAACTAGACCCTGGATGAGTACATGCCTGCAAGGGTAATATCTGGTGGATTACTGAAGTACATAGCAAGTGAGTGGGTGATTTTATAACTTCATGAGTAACGCCTGGGTGATTACTGAACTACTAAGATACTGCATGACTGATTACTGGAGTGCACAGGTAGTGAATGGATGATCTTAAAAAGTACATAAGTACTGGCTGAATGATTACAAAAGTACAAGAAAAGTGTGATTGTGATTGAAAGAGTACAATGGATTAAAGACTACATGACTGCAGAGACAATGTCTGGGGATTTACATGACCACATAGCAAGTGACTGGGTGATTTTATAAGTGCCTGTGTACTTCTTGGGTGATGTCAGGACTACTGAGGCATGATTAAATAAAAGACTGCAGAAGTAGTGCCTGGGTGATTTCATAACAGCATGACTACAGGCTGAGTGATTCCATGAGTAAAAAGGTAGTGCCTCCGTGATTCGAGATGTTCAACAGTAGTGCTTGGGTGATTATATAAAGACATGAGTTATACCTTAGGGACTCCAAACCTATATAGATAGTGCCTAAATTATTGCATCAGTGCAGCAGTAATGCCTGAGTGATTACAGCACTGCACATGTGGTGCCTGCATCATTGTAAGAGTGCATAACGAGTAAGTGGGTGTTTTTATAACTGCATGAGAGTTGGGCCTAGTCAAATATAAAACAGCACACTATTACATACCTCAACTATAAGATTGTCTATATTGTTAAAGGCACACATAGATATGTCTCTACCTTTTCAAATCATCATGATATCTAAAAGAAATATGTATACAATATTTCTGAAATATAGTAAAACCTAAAAACTGAGACGTGTACTACATCTGCCTGCGTGGTTCCAAAACTCCATGGGTAGTGCTTAGGTGATTGTATGAGTGGAAGGGTAGTCACTGGATAATTGCAGGAGAAGATAGATAGTGACTAGCTAATTGCATGAGTGCAAACATACACATTGACTGCATGGATAAGTGTATAAATAGCAGCTGAAAGGACCGATGAGTCATTGAGTACTGCCTATGTGAGTAGATGAATGCAAAAGAAGGGCATAGGTGATTCTACAACTGCAAGGGTATTGTGTAGGTTATTACATGACTGCATAGGTCCAGCCTGCATGATTGCATGACTGTAGGGAAACTTCATAACTAGACCCTGGATGATTACATGCCTGCAATGGTAATATCTGGTGGATTACTGAAGTACATAGCAAGTGAGTGGGTGATTTTATAACTTCATGAGTAACGCCTGGGTGATTACTGAACTACTAAGATACAGCATGACGGATTACAGGAGTGCAAAGGTAGTGACTGGATGATCTTAAAAAGTACATAAGTACTGGCTGAATGATTACAAAAGTACATGAAAAGTGTGATTGTGATTGAAAGAGTACAGGATATTAAAGACTACATTTGTAACACGTTGCCAGTTGCATGACTGCAGGGATAATGTCTGGGGATTTACATGACCACATAGCAAGTGACTGGGTGATTTTATAAGTGCATGTGTACTTCTTGGGTGATTGCACGACTACTGAGGTAGAGCCTGAGTAAATAAAAGAATGCAAAAGTAATGCCTTGGTGATTTCATAACAGCATTACTACAGGCTGAGTGATTACAGGAGGAGAAAGGTAGTGCCTCCGTGATTCAAGGACTGCAACAGTAGGGCCTGGGCAATTATATAACTACATGAGTTACAACTTAGTGATTCCATAACTACATAGATAGTGCCTAAATGATTGCATCAGTGCAGCAGTAATGCCTGAGTGATTAATAGCACTGCATATGCAGTGCCTGTATCATTGTAAGAGTGCATGACAAGTACTTGGGTGTTTTTATAACTACATGAGAGTTGGGCGTAGCCAAATATAAAACAGCAGACTATTACATAACTCAACTCTATGATTGTTCATATTGTTAAAAGCACACAAAAATATGTCTCTATCTTTTCAAATCATAATGATAAGTAAAAGGAATATGTATACAATAATTCTGAAATATAGCAAAACCTAGATAATGAGACATGTACTACATCTGCCTGAGTGATTCTAAAACTCCATGGGTAGTGCTTGGGTTATTGTATGAGTGGAAGATTAGTCACTGGATAATTGCAGAAGAAGATGGATAGTGACTAGCTAATTGCATGAGTGTCAACATACAAAGTGACTGCATGGATAAGTGGATAAATAGCATCTGAGGGGATCGATGAGTCATTGAGTACAGCCTATGTCAATAGATGAATGCAAAAGAAGGGCATGGGTGATTCGACAACTGCAAGGGTAGTGTGTAGGTTATTACATGACTGCATAGGTCCAGCCTGCATGATTGCATGACTTAGGGAAACTAACTACATAACTAGACCCTGGATAATTACATGCCTGCAAGGATAATATCTGGGGGATTACTGAAGTACATAGCAAGTGAGTGGGTGATTTTATAACTTCATAAGTACCATCTGGGTGATTACTGAACTACTAAGATACTGCCTGACTGATTACAGGAGTGCAAAGGTAGTGACTGGATGATTTTACAAGAACATGAGTGCTGGCTGAATGATTACATAAGTACAAGAAAAGTACGTATGTGATTGAAAGAGTACAAGAGCATTAAAGACTACATGGGTAACACATCGGCGAATACATGACTGCAGGGATAATGTCTGGGGATTTACATGACTACATAGCCAGTGACTGGGTGATTTTATAAGTGCATGTGCACTTCTTGGGTGATTGCAGGACTACTGAGGTAGAGCCTGAGTAAATAAAAGACTGCAAAAGTAGTGCCTGGGTGATTTCATAACAGCATGACTACAGGCTGAGTGATTACATGAGTAGAAAGGTAGCCTTCGTGATTCAAGGACTGCAACAGTAGTGCTTGGTCATTATATAACTACGAATTATACCTTAGTGATTCCATAATTGCATAGATAATGCCTAAATGATTGCATCAGTGCAGGAGTAATGCCAGAGTGATTACATCACTGCATATGTAGTGCCTGCATGATTGTAAGAGTGCATGACGAGTACTTGGGTGTTTTTATAACTGCATGAGAGTTGGGCCTAGCCAAATATAAAACTGCAGGCTATTACATAACTCAACTATATGATTGTCCATATTGTTAAAAGCACACATACATATGTCTCTACCTTTTCCAATCATCATGATACGTAAAAGGAATATGTATACAATTTTCTAAAATATAGCAAAACCTAGAAACTGAGACATATACTACATCTGCCTGAGTGATTCTAAAACTCAATGGGTAGAGCTTGGGTGATTGTATGAGTGGAAGAGTAGTCACTGGATAATTGCAGGAGAAGATGGTTTGTGACTAGCAAATTACATGAGTGCCAACATACACATTGACTGCATGGATAAGTGTATAAAAAGCACCTGAAGGAATCAATGAGTCATTGAGTACTGCCTACGTGAATAGATGAATGCATAAGAAGGGCATAGGTGATTCTATCTAAAATTATGTGGCATCATTCGACTCTACCTTCCAAAACACTAGTAAAAAGATGCCTACTTAACAACACCTTATATGACCATCCTTGAAAGCACACTTTTGAGCTGCATTTTCCCCATTCTTTCTAAACTGATGCGGCATCATTCAACTATACCTTTCTACGGACTAGAAAAAAAGGCCTAATTAATAACACCTTACAAGAGCATGTTTGAAACCACACTTTTGTGCTGCAGCTTGACCTTTCTATCTACAATTATGCGGTATTATTGAACTATACCTTTGTAGAGACTATAAAAAATAAGCTTAATTAATAACACCTTATATGAGCATCTTTCAAACACACTTTTGTGCTGCATCTTCACCATTCTACTAGTACTCCCACTCTTGACCCTACCACATAAAAAGCAACAACAGTTCTTTGTTACACTTCATGCACCTTAAAATGTGTAACACATATGAAAATATATATACAAGTAGAAACATACATGACACAGAACTCCATGCACACCTTAATATTTGACAGACTCCACCTCCACATTTAAAGGGACAGCTAAAATTATGCGGTGTACTACAAATATGCATATCCACACACTAAAACAAACTACCATAATCAGTAATCCATATTCCAATACACATATAATACTATACAAAATCTATTTAAAACAACATTTAACTATAATAAACATCTCTTCATTTAATAATATATTTCAAACATCAAAGTTTATGATTCATTTCTTACCTTTAAAAATAAACTTAACACATAATACACCTCACAAATGTATAACTCACCTTCCAAATTGATTTGTAGAATATGAAATATCAGAAACTCAAAAAGGATTTTCTTAAGAACACAATCAATGTAATTCACTGCTTGCAGCAAGGGAAAACCAGTGATTGCAAAGTTTCTCCACACAAATACATGTAAGTAACAAATCGCATTGCTTCCTAAATTATTTTAAATTCTAAAACACATTTCTATTGGTTACACAGATCAACCCTTACCAACAGACTTTTAAAATCACCCAAACTGCTACTAGAATTTTGTGGAGTCGTGACTGCACCGTGCACCAACGCAATGGAGCGGTGAATCCATATGAGAGTTCAAAATTATATTACAAATAAATTTAGCAGTATTTTTAATAACACGCCACTTCTAGAAATAGTACTGACTTGGGAAATGTCTGTAATAACATAGAAGTTATATATAAATTACAAATTCACATTTGAATGCCACAGTTAAGTTTCAACCCTACCCCCATTCTGCTTAATGCCAATTTCCATAGTAACAGTTCATGGAACACTCAACGCCCAACTTAACTAACAGGTCACAAGTTCACCATATTTTCAAGTTCACCACACAATGTTGCAAATGCAAACAGCAGGTGTGGTTGACTTTCCAAAAAATGACCTTATCCTTTCTATTGTTCCTTTCAAATATTTTTTACTAACCAATAAAAAATATGCTTTTTAAAAAAACTAAGATGCACCCTATTTTTGAATGTGCAATGTTCTTCAACAGCCAATCAATTCTCTACTTTTTAAAAAACAGCATCTTGCCCACCATTTTACATACCTTCATTTCTACCAACTGACTACCCCAGGTACAGACACATTTCATTACTTCCAGACCCCTTCAAGATGCTTACAGTGTGGATAGTTGGAGACAGCTATGTTTTCTGGTGCAGAAGGTATGCTGAACGCAAAGGTATTAACAAAAACCTAGCTTTACAAAAAGTGGATATTAAATGGATTGCACAGAGAGGATTAAAGTGACTCCAATTGATGCCTTTGGTTAAAACCTTTTAGCATCTCCAACCCCCTCACCTCATGATTGTGCACTGTGGTGGCAAGGACCTAGGCACATTGACTGGGTTAGGCTGGAAATGCTAATAAAGGACACCTTTGCACAACTGATGTTGCTTTTTCCTCAAACGGTCTTCTTATACTCTAACATATGCCAAAGACAGAAATGGAAGTGGTCAAATCAATTCTGTCCACAGATTGAGAAAGCTACAAAAAATTTTAATAAAGCTGTTTCTGCTTATCTTAAAGACCATAGGATGGGCTCCATATATAACACCAATCTACGTTTTGATATGGAGGGCATCTACAGGAGTGATGGAGTGCACTTTACAGATCAGGGAAACAAAGTCTTTCTCAACAACTTAAAGCTCTGCATCAGCACTTACATGTAGCCACTCTATAACATAATACTGATTATAATTTTTTTTACACATACATATTTCTTTTTACATTTTGGTGGGATTCTCGCACACATCGCGAATTCACAAAACAAAAGCACAAACCCAATGCACTTCAACACATCACACTTTTCAACTTTTGCTATATTAATTTTTAGATTGATATCTTTTTAACAACACTATCAATTTTAATCTTGTTATTAACTTCAAGCACAATACCTCTTTAGAACAACTTCACAAACACAACACTACCTTCTAAATAATATACTACTTAATTATTTATTTAAGATGAATTTGCACACCCAGCGCAACTTACACAGGGGGTCCACACTGAGCGCCGCACTGGAGTCGTGATTCCAAACTTGAACAAAAAAAAACGATCCACTTGCATTATTTTGTATTCGCCCCGGGCACCCTAACCCCCGGGCCCAATTATTTTTTATTTTAAAAAAAATCAGGAGGGGAGCCAAGTGGCCACCCTTCCGGGACCAGGGGCTGTGCCTCCAAGTTTTTTTTAAAAAATCTTAAATTAGGGAGGGGGGCAGTGTAGCCCCCTCCCGGGCCACTTCTGGCTCCGGGAAACCCATCTCCCGGGAGCCGGCATTGCTTTTGGACAAAGGGATCTGCTGAAATGCAGCTCCTCTTGCCCAAAAGCAATCTACTTTTGTTTTTGGAAGTGAGAGCAGGATCGGGGGTGGGCACCCTTGGACATTGCTAGGATGGCGGTCCCCAGGGCCATCAAGGGCTCCAGCAGGGGTGCCCCGTGGTCTCCCTCCCTTTATTTCTAAAACCCCAGGAGGTGGTCCCCGGGGCGGGGGTTCCATAACGGACCCCTGAGTTTGAATATTTAGTGCCTCGGGGAGGTGGTGGTCCCAGGGCATGTGGGGGGCTCAACCCCCCACACGTTTTTTTTTTAAATGAGAGCTCCGGGGAGGTGGTGATCCCCGGGGCTGCAGGGGCCACTGCTATATAATTTGGGATTGCCCCTGGGTGGGCCAACTATAACGAAGCGCGGGAGCCCACGCTTCATTTTTTGGTCTTGGCAGGATTCGCACACCCAGTGCGTATTCTGCCGTTTAAAAAAACATTTTTTTTTTGGCACTGGGGTCCCTGTGGGACACCCTCAGCAGGCCTAGGGGGTCAGGGTGTTTCTACCCTGTCCCCTTTTCTTGTTTTAATGTTTTTTTACTGTTTTCTTGTGACTCGGTTACCGAGCCACAAGATACTTGCCAACACTTCCTGGTTTGGAGTGTTGGTAGCCAATCAGAGTGCAGCTCATACTTGGGAGGAGTCGTGACTCCTCCTCGGTGCTCAGATATCGATATTTTTCTTTTTTAAATTGCTCAGCAACTACTGAACAGATTAAACCATTTTAAAAAAATCGCTCTTTCTAAACCAAGACCTCCCCTTTTGCCAAATTTGGAGTAATTTCGTTCTGCAGTTCGGGCTGCAGTTCGGGCTGTAGCTTTGTCTAAAGATCCTATGGAAATGAACATGGAGAAAATGCATTTTGGGACCTCACCTTTTTTCACGGCCCTTGTTTCACGAATCACCCAGAAACTTTCAAGACAGGAGCTAAGCGGAGAGCCCCGATCTCCTTTGAAAATTTCGTGAAGATTTGTCAAACTACACCAAAGTTTATGGCAAAATAAAAATGAATTGCCAATATCTTTGGTGCCGTTTCATGAATGTTCGCGAAATTTTCAAAACTGCTGGGGTGCTCCGGTCAGCTCCTGTCCTGAAAGTTTCAGGGTGATTCATCAAGCGGAGTCCCAAAGCATGCTTTCCCCATGTTAATTTCCAAAGGAATTATAGGAACAGGCTGCAGCCCGAACTGCTGAACGGAATTACACCAAACTTGGCAAAAAGGTAGCTCTTGATTCAGAAAGCGCCTTTTTTTTAAATGGTGTCAATCCGTTCAGTAGTTCCTGAGAATTAAAAAAAATATATAGATATCTGAGCACCGAGGAGGAGTTGCGACTCCTCCCAAGCACGAGCTTCATTCTAATTGGCTGCCAACACTCCAAACCAGGAGGTGTTGGCAGCCATCTTGTGACTCTGTAACCGAGTCACAAGAACACAATAAAACAAACATGAAAAACAAGAAAAGGGGGTAGGGTAGAATCACCCTGACCCCCTAGGCCTGCTCAGGGGGTCCCACAGAAACCCCCAGTCCCCCCAAGATACTTTTTTCAAAGAGCATACAAATTTGCGCTGGGTGCGTGAATCCGGACAACACATTTTTAAAACTTCAGCCCCGGAGACTGCCACCTCCCCTGGGCTTCATAATTTATGCACGGGGGCACGCGGCTCCTCCGCAGCCCCGAGGACCGCCACCTCCCCGGGGTTTTTATTAAATAAGGGCGGGGGCCATGCAGGCCCCCTCAAGCACCGGGGACCGCCACATCCCCGGGCTGCATTTAAATAAGGGCGGGCCTTGTGGGGCCCCCAAGCCCTGGGGACCGCCACCTCCCTGGTGCTTCATTTCAATAAGGGCAGGGGGCCTCGTGGGTCCCCCCAAGCCCCGGGGACCACCACCTCCCTGGGCTATATTAAATAAATGTGTGGGTGGCTTGAGCCCCCGCACACTGCCCCAGGGACCACCACTTCCCAGGGACACTCTGTATGTGAACACGGGCATCAGTTATGGACCCCGGGCTCTGGGGATCACCACCTCCCTGGGAGCCCTCGATGGCCGTGGGGACCACCAACCCCCAGGGCCGGCTCCTGCAATGTCCCGGGGTGCCCACTCCCGGGACATTGCTGTTTGCTATGGTAGGGTGGGAGCACTGCTCCTGTCCTGCCCTGCCATAGCAAACACTGCTTTGGTTTTTGGAAGAAAGAGCAGGAAAACCTGCTCTTGCTTCCAAATACGAATTGCTTTTGCACAACGGGAGCTGCAAGTCCCCTTGTGCAAAAGCAATGCCGGCTCTCACGG
This sequence comes from Lissotriton helveticus, assembly GCF_964261635.1. NCBI lineage: Eukaryota > Metazoa > Chordata > Amphibia > Caudata > Salamandridae > Lissotriton > Lissotriton helveticus. The sequence continues at coordinate 500,560,174 of NC_136070.1, read as the reverse complement.
GAGGCAGGGAGCTGGCTGGGACCGTGGGGGCATTGGGGCTCCACCCATGGTCCCCAACGGTGAGGCCAGGGCCTGGGGAATGGGGTCCCTGGAGCCAGAAGTGGCCCAGGAGGGGGGCCACATGGCCCCCCTCCCAATGATAAAAAAAATTAAAAACAGAAAGGGCGGACCCAGGGGATGGGGTCCCCGGGCTATATTTGGCCTGAGGAGGGGGGTCACGCTGCCCCCTCCCCAAAATTTTAATTTAAAAAAACAGTTAAGGAATTAAGTCCCTGTGAATACTGAGGACCTCAGGACACATGTGGACTTCTTCTCCCGAGCAGCAGTGAGCCACGAGCTGCATTTGCAGAGTGGTGTAAAAAGGGGGTGTGGCCCCGGACCACATCTCTGCAAACCAGCTATGTGGTGCTTTTGGAGGTACCTGGTGGGCTAGTTGGCCCACAGTAACAGTGTTAGAGATTGTTCCAGCAGACGCCCTACAAGCGAGGTAACCTTTTTTCAATAGCGTAACAGCACAGCACAGGCGGGGAGGTGTCAGCTTAGCCTTTGGCCCCAGGGACATTTCAATTGGGGACCGTAGGTAAAGCATTCTACTATAGTATAACTTTAGCAATCACAATGTCTGCTGCAGCGCTGAGAGACCGAGAGTCTGCAGTGAAGGAGATTTTTACCGATAATCCTCCCCAGAGGCAGCAAAGTAATGACCAGGGGCCCGTGGAAACAACAGTGGTAACCAGCAGATTGAAGGACAACTATTGTGCACTTGAGAAACTCATGAAACAGGAAACTGCTAAATGGTGGGAGGCAAAGTCCCTCCAAAAATACTTAGATGCTGGCAGAATCCCGAGGGGGCTAAGAATCATTTTAGCCCACAGCTATGACACCCCCAACCCAAGCATGATGGCTGAGTGCAACCTTGACTCCCCCTGCAGATTAGTAGAAATACTTGTAAAGTATACGGAGGTGGACAGGTTGGAGCTACAGAACAGAAGTGAAGTTCTCAGTGTAGAAATAGAGACATGCAACTAAGAAAGAAATACCATGAGGAAATGTCAGTTAGATTTAATAAAGAAGAAGAAAACATCAAGCAAATCAAGATTTACAAGTTTCAAAGAAATAAAGATGATTACGCCAACGGACAGATATTCACTTTTGCCCGAAAATACAATGTTTTTAGAACCAAATCATTGAGGGGCATTAGACTGCAACAAGAGCGCAATGGGGAACAGGGTGGCTCATCATCATCTTCAGTATCTGATTTGAGCTCCGCTATCAAAGCGATACCGAAGCAGAAAATATGAGAGGCAGACCAGCCACGGGGGCAACCCAACCTTCCCTGGGAGAAGAATTAGACTGCCTGAGAAGAAGCCGTAGAGAAACCCTTAGACCTCGGGCCACCAAAACGTAAAAAAATGAAGGACACAAAGCAGGCGGCAGCGAAGGAGGGCTGCCAGAGAAAGGTGGCAACAGTGGAAACACAAAACAAGGGAGAGGAAGGGGCCAATGGAGGAAGAAATAATGCCCCTGGATAATCAAGATGACCCAGGGGTACGAAAAAGGATGGAACAGTGAGTACTAACAATACAATCATTAATCTAACAGATATCCACCTAGATCCCTCTGAACAACGGATCCTCCCACTGGGTTTATCATATTGCCCCTCTACTAACTTTGACTACACCAATACTCGTGCGGCTATTTATAAGTTTGTCAGGAAACTTAAACTTCAAAAATTACATCAAATGAAGGCTAGGTCTCAAGGAATGTCATAAGCAACTAATGCAGTTGGCCATGAGACAGCAGAGACTGGGGAAAGTGGTCTAAGAGTGGCTGATTTGGGAATACTCAAAGACTTGCACAATCTGGGAAATGAATGCGAAACAGATGATGGTCGCAATACAGGTGGAGGAGAATATCGGAAATGGTAACCCAGGACCTGTTATCACTCTGCTATGAAACATGTGCTAAGCCTGAAATGAATTTCAAGGACAAGTCTAAGTTCATACCCATTATGCCTCGTGACTCCCTAGACCTATTCAATGAGCAAGTGGTGGCGGAAATAAAACATCTATATGTGGAAATCAGCAAAAACAACAAATTGATTAATAACCAGGATCGGAAATATCCCCAACTGATGGAGAAAATCAATAAGAACAAACAGGTTGTAGTGAGAAAAGCAGACAAAGGGGGTAACGTGGTGCTATGGTCCCTTAAAGATTACTCAGAAGAAGCAGCAAAACAATTGACTGATACGGACTGCTCTCGCAAAAGCTCCATGCAAAAGTTCAAACAAGCACAGGATCATTTCTTTGGGAAATTATTGGCATGGAAGAGTACGGGCCTACTCAATCTACAAGAATATAAGTACCTAAAAAAGGAAAATCCAACTATCCCCCTAATGTACTTTGTTCCAAAGGTACATAAATGTATGGATAAACCGCCAGGCAGACCCATAATTTCAGCCTGTGATGGACCATTAGAGAATATGTCTGTGTACAGTGACTCATTTTTGCAACATCATGTGAAAAATCTCAACTCTTATGTGCAAGACACAAGTGACTTCATCAGAAAAATCGAGAACATCAGATGGTAGGAGGGCTATTGCTATTGGATGTAACAGCCCTATATACCTGCATTCAAAATAAGAATGAAGTCAAGGCAGTGGAATACTTCTTGGCAAATCGACCCATGAAATATGCTAAACATAACCAGATGTTGATAGACTTATTGACATTTTGCTTAGAGAATAATTTGTTCTTATATCAGAACCAAATATACCACCAAATACAAGGTGTGGTATATTTATTATGCTTGTCTCTTTATGGGATGGTGGGAGGAGCTGGTCCTCCTGAAACAATATGCCCATATATTCTAAAACAATATAATGGTATGGGTACGATTTATCAATGACCTTTTTGTAGTCTGGAATGGGTCAGTACAAAGTGCACAGGAGTTTATTGCTGAGATTAACACAAATAATTTAAATTTAAAGTTCACATATGACATCAGTTGTGAAAGCATTACATTCTTAGATACTAAGGTATACATTTCCCACACAGGTCTGGCAACTACACTTTTCAGAAAACCCACAGCGGGAAATTTGATATTGCATGCAACAAGTGCCCATCCCCCTCATCTTGTTCACAGCATCCCCTATGGGGAGATGTTGAGAATTAAAAGAATATGTAGTGAGGAACAAGATATGCAATTGAAACAACAAGAATGCAAAAATAGATTTTTACAGCGAGGGTACAAGACTGAGATAATTAATGCAGCAATATCTAAATCCAGATCAAGAGCAAGGCAGGATTAGCTTCAATACAAATCCAAGTCCTATGAAGCATTGGGTACTACTACCACTGAACCCACTAGGTTAATACTAGGGTACAACAAGCAGGAAGGACAGATAAGGGCAATAATAAGACGCAATTGGCCTATAGTAATGGGACACCTTGTCATAGGTGGAGCTATGCCCAAAAAAACAGCTATCACATTCAGAAGAACAGCATCTATGGGCAATGCACTTATGAAAAACAACCCAGTCCATCACATGGCTAGCCCCCAGAACAGGTTTCTAAAAATGTGCCAATTGTAAGGCGTGCCAATTTGGCATTAACACTAAGACCTATCAAATGCCTTTCAGCCCTAAGATACATGCTATCGCGAAATATCTGTCATGCAAAACTGAATATGCTGTCTATGCACTGACATGCAGCTGCAATTTAACATATATAGGAAGTACGAAACTACCAGTGCATAAAAGAATCCTGCAACACCCACGAGCCATTGTAAACAACAACCCTAGTTACCCGGTGGCTAGGCACTTTAAAGAATATCATCAAAGCAGTGATCCAGCGCTCCTATTGAAAAACTGTCTCAATAACACTATCTATCACCACAACACTCACCATTAATTATGAAACGCAAATATAGGCCCATAACACCAATGAGACAATTTTTGAGCAACTGAATCATGTGACCTAATTAATCAGATCTATTCACAAACTATTTACAGATTATATACAACTGCAGTTTGACTTTTCTTACCATGGTTTTAATCATTTAACATTTAATTAAGTCACTTTGGCGAAGGGATCAACTTATGGTAACTAGACCATGAATAAACAAGACCAGCTTGTCACTTCAAAATCTAATTTTATTATCTTTATTATTCAAAGAAAGAGCATTTTCAATTATAAATCTTTATTTTATTAGCAATATGAAAGCAGCATTTTATTAGGAAATGATTTATTAGACTGACACTCTAAAGCAAATCAGTTAGCATGAATTAAAGCAAATATCAGTTTCCATTCCCTAAATTGATCTCCCTGTCTGTTTCCCTCATCACCTAGAAAGGAAAAATCATTTCAAATCTGCTGTCCTTACGTATGCCAAAGAGTCCAACAGCACGTCATGCCCTTCAGAAATCGGAAAGCGAGAAGCGCCCTCCTGCCCATGGGGTCAGGTTTTATACCTTTCTAACTAGCTAATCTTCTCAGTAATTGTATACTTTCTTTGCCATCCAGGATTCCCATTAGCTGTCTTATGTCAGTCCACATTATGTCATCAGCGTTTCCAAACAAAGATCAGGCTTTTTCTTAAGCCCTATTGTCCTTTGCTTTTGTGTCATTTGGCTTCCTCGAAAGTGTTACATTTCACTCGAGTTACAGTTCATAACTTCCTTACCTTGGCTAACTTGCCGTTTCCTGTCCTTGAGCCTTTCTCTCCAAGAGCACGTTTAGCACAACTTATTAAACTGCATTTTCTGACAAAACTGTCAACGTGGTAAAAGTTTCCACTTCTGTGCAAGGCACCTCTCTGGACAAGACTTGAAACGCCATCTTTTTGCAGGCCTTTGGCCTCATTCGGAAACTATTATTCAAACAAACACAAGACATCAATTAATTAAAGAATTGAGACCCATTCTGTTACCCACCCTCTTTGCTAATTAAAAACCCGTTAATTTATGTTACCTAGCTAAGCACACAAAGCAGCATTTATATCTACCTTCTTCTTTTGGACTGCAAAGATTCTCCACGAGCTTTTGTCACAGAAAAGACATAACATAAGCACACAAATAAGCACATGCCATTAGTTAAACAGCCGCATTTAATACTGACAAAGACAATAGACAAGGTTAGTTTATTATTCTCTTCGCATATGCAACATAAAGCACATAAGTTAGTCCCACGTGTTTTCTGATAGATGCATTTTAAAACTATGTTGATTAATAATTTCACCACATACTTGTTGGTTCAGTTACGTTATTATGTAAGTTTAACTTTGCAAGTTTGAACAAAATATTGTTCATCACCTTGCTCCATCAACTCCCTCATCTGGTGATTCCAAAATCACCAAACAACACCCAAAAATTTTAAAAGACAATTTTCAACCCTTGAACATGTTTGGACTTTCTTAGTATTAGTATTTCTAAACTTTCGATTCAGCTGTTTGTCTGCAACTCTCATATTGTGTTCTACGAAACTCTTCTATTTCCTTTTCTTTTTCTTTTCTGAGTTTGTAAATTCTTTTCTTTTCTCTTACATATTTCTTTCTCTTGTGTATCATGCAACTAATTTTTAACAAAAGCATCACTATGACTATGACTATTAAAGGATAAAGTATTTTGCCTAGAATTGAACTACCAATCTCTTCAAACCATTTTCCAATCGCTGCAAATCTTTTGCTCAAACGTTCTGAAAAACTTTCATCTTCCAAAGGTTCTATCTCAGCATGTAATTCTGTTATATTCTTGATATACATTTCTATATTCTGGTTCTTATCTGGAATGTATGTGCAGCAATGCTGGACATGTAAAATTCCACAGACTCCTCCCTCTTTTGCTAGCAAAATGTCTAAAGCAAGATGATTTTGCATAACCATACTTCTCATAGCAATAATCTCTGTGTTCACTAATTGAAATCCACTTGCAGTATCAGTTGATAATCTATCAACGATTGTAGAAATTTTTCTGATTTTTCCCGCATTCAGGGTTATTCCTACCATGGGTATAATTGCACCAAATATGTCACCTAATATTTCTGAGAAGCTTTCTCTTTTAAATCTATTCAGATGTTTGCCAATTTCAAATTAACCTTTTACATTTCTATCTACATGGAAACATTTTGGAAAAACTAAACCAACATAACAGGTCCCATACCAGTGGTCTGGGAGATTGAAATAAGCTTTGTTTCCGCAAACAAAATAAATTCCAGGAAAAATTGGATCTTTTCCTCCTTTAAATCCTCATCCCCCTAAGATTTGATAAGTATCTTCACATTGACTAGCACCTACAAAGTAATTATCAAATAACGTATTATCTCTGCTAATACAAAGTTTTCCACTAACAGGTTTATCTATATGGATAGCAACATTTTCGTTTCTACCATTAAGCTTTTCATCTTCAATCTGCCAAAACGTAGATTTAGTTTGTTTCAACATCTCATTTCGCTTGTAAATAACCCTTCTCTCTTCAACCATATTCAAAAATGACTTTTCTTCAGTTCTCAATTTACATGTTAAATTATTTCTAAAAGCATACTCATAAGTGAGTTCATTAGTTACTATGAAAAATTCCCTCATCTGTTTAGCATGTTTCAATTTGTTCAAGCTATTTACAACTTTTAAATTTGCAAAAATTTCATCATAATCAGAGTAATAGTATTCCAAACGACCTGTTTGATAAAAGAAGCTAACTATTACACTACAAGTAATGCCATAAGTAAGAGGAAGCATGTTATAAGTGACACCTTCTGAAACAGAAGTAGGTAATTTCACACAAATGTAACAATACTTTACATTCATCACCTTAACATATTCTGATAAAAGTCTTGAAAAAGTGTTACTAGAAAAATCTCCTACAGATCTATCTTGGTGAATCTCTGGTTTGTGCTCAATGATTTTATTAGACCTATCTACCCTATCATGATTAACCACAGCTTTACTAGTCATATTAGTCTTGTAAATTTCTTTATCTATTCCAAAAGGAAAAATGACAGCTAAAACCAATCAAGCCAACATTATCAGGATTACACATATTGAAGACAATTTACAACACCTTCTAAGAATCTAACATCTCAAATTATTATTAGTAGAAGGCATCTTTACTTTGAAACAAGAGCCTTTCAAAAAAAATAAAACATTTAAAATTACTAAATATATACACCCCTCTTTTTTACTTTTTTTTTTTCAATTAACAGAAAACCTTAATTTCTAACAGCTTTTCTTCGACCTTATGTCATACAACAATTTAATGTGTTTTCCAGTTAACACACTTTCTTCGACCTTGTGTCACCTAACACAATTTCTTCAACCTTGTGTCTCCTAGAAAACAAAATCAATCATTGTCATTGTCACTGGCATCATCTAAAATGATTCTACTACTATCCACCTCAACTACTGGTGGGATAATAATATAATTCCATTCAGGCGACTTATATTTTTGGTTTGGTTTTATTACTCTCTTTGCTCTGCTCTTAATCACTTCAATTTTCTTTCCTGCTTGCTTTTTCTTATTCAAGACCTCTTCCTTTTGACTTGAGATCTCACTTACTTGCTCTTTTGCTAATTTGAATTTTAGGCCTTCATTTTCACTTGGCCAATTATCTCCTTTTCTTGATACTTTCTTTTTCGGTTCAATTAGATTACACTCTACTCTCCAAGCTCTTTTCCTTGAACTTTTTACTTTGGATTCATCATCACTTTCATCAGATTCACTTTCTGTGATATCAGCTCTAGATCCAGGTACTTCTTTACTCAGCAGTTTCACTCTGTTAGGAAAATCATTCTTATAGCTGGTACTCAGAATTTCTTCTTCTTCTTCATCAATTACTTCCAACTTCCCAGTTTCAGAATTTCTGTTTCTGCTTTCAGAGCTTCCAACCTGCTTTTCAATACTCTCCTGATCTTGATCTTGAATCACTTCTTGTTCAGCTTCTTTTTCTGCTTCTTGATGTAGCAGATCTTCATCATTTTCAGAATCTTGTATCACAATTTCTTCATTCTCTTTATTCAATGCTTCATTCGCAATTGAATTTTCCAGATGTCGACTCTCTTGTCGATCTTCAGGATCTGGATTTCTTTCAGTCTCTTCTTCAGAATCTGAATCAGCTGTTGTATCACCTTCGTCAGGATTCTCAGATGCTGGCACATGAATGGTGTGGCTAGCATGAATCCATCTCTTCAAACCCTTACACTTTACTGCATTTGTTGTGATTAATATCACCTGTCTTGCTTTCTGCCACCTTGGTACTAGGTAGTTTCTTCTTCGGTGAACTTTTGTCCTCACCCAGTCACCTGGTAACGAATCATGAGCTTGTTCCTTCTCTTTGGTAATCACTTCAGTTCCCACCTGATGGAACACAGAAGTCACCACATCAGATAGATTTTTGCAATAATCCATAATGATACTATCATTAATGCTCAACAGTTTATCAACTGGAACGAATGCTTGCCTCATGACCCTGCCCATTAAAATTTCATGAGGGCTCAGTCCTGTTTTTCTATCTGGAATACTTCTCAATGACATCAAAACAAGTGGAAGTGCATCAGTCCACTTCATTCCTGTTGCTAAACACATTTTAGCTATCCTGTTTTTTATTGTACCATTCACTTGTTCAACAACACCTGATGCTTCTGGCCTGTAAGCAAAGTGTAACTTTTGTTTTATATCCAGAGCTTCACAAACCAACTGTAGCAGTCTGTTTTCAAAATGTGTGCCACTATCTGTCTCGACCGTCACAGGAAATCCAATTTTGCCACAGTAATTGAATCATTGTGGGGTGTTGGGAATGCTTCCACCCATCTTGAAAACAAACAGACTATCACCAAGACATATCTAAATTTATTATGAGGTGGCATGTCAATGAAGTCAAGCTGTAATCTGGTAAATGGACCACCCTCCCGTCCTATAGTTCCCATGCTCACAACAGTTTTCCTATTTGGATTTATCTGTTGACTTGTAAAACACCTCTGGCAAAGGGATTCTGCAATTATCCTGAATTTTGGATTGTACCATGTCTGCCTAAATAACCTGATCATTGAATCTCTTCCAATATGTCCTGGACCATGGTACATGCATGCCATGTCAGAAATCATGCTGTCAGGCATTACTACTCTGTCATCTTTGTAAACCCAAACTTCATCTTCTTCTCTCTGTCTGCAACCTGCTTTTAACCATGTATCTTTTTCCTCATCATATGCCTCATCTTGCAACTGTTTTACTCCCTGCCAAGTCTCAACTACAGATGTTAGCATAAGTGAGTTCAAAACATGTTCATTTTCTTTTTCCCGATTAATTGCCACATTTTCTTTAGCACACAATTTAGCTATTGTGTGAGCATATGCATTTCCTTTTGTTATATAATCTTCTCCTTTCTTGTGTGCAGTGCACTTTACAACTGCAATTTTCTCTGGAAGTTGAATTCCGTCAATCAGTCTTTTGATCAACTGTGCATTTCTGATGGGTGATCCTGCAGAAGTTAAATAACCTCTTTGAGACCAGAGCTGGCCATAGTCATGGACTACACCAAATCCATACTGACTATCAGTCACTATGGTAACTTTTTGCTCTTTTCCCAATTCACATGCACGAATCAAAGCAATCAATTCTGACACCTGAGCTGAACGAATTCCTTTGAGACAGGAAGCTTCAATCACATTTGCAACTGTGCAAACGGAATAAGCTGCATTCAGAACACCTTCTTCTGTTCTTAAACATGAACCATCAACATACAAAACATAATCTGATTCAGGTAATGGGACATCTTTAATGTCCTGTCTGGGTTTAGTGCAATATTCCAACACATCCAGGCATTCATGATCAACGTCATCTCTGATTTCTGTCTCAGTACCATCAGGTAGTAATGTGGAAATATTTAAATTCACACATCTCGCAATTGAGACGTTATCTGAACCATGGATAACCTTTTCATATTTTGTTAGCCTGCTATTTGTCATGTGCTGTGTTCTGCTTCTTGTGAGGAGTATATCAACTGAGTGTGGTACATATACTTTTACTGGAAATCCCATTATTATTCCTTCACTTTGTTCCAAACTTACACTTGTTGCAGCTACTGCTTTTAAGCAACCTGGTAATGCCTTTGCAACAGGGTCAAGAACAGGGTCAAGACCAGCTCAGAAATATGCTATTGGCTTTTTCAGTCTTCCATGTCTTTGAATCAGAACTGATAATGCACATCCTTCTCTATCACTGCAATACAGCTCAAACTCTTTTTCATAGTCCGGCATTCCCAATGCTGGAGCTTCACACAAACTTCTTTTTAATTGTTCAAAAGCTTGTAACTCAGTATCTGTTAGGCTAATCGGGTCTTTTATGTCTGCTTTTGTCAGTCTGTGCAGTGGTTTTGCGATTACTGAGAATCCACTAATCCATTGACGACAATAACCTACCATTCCCAAAAACATTCTAACCTGTCTTTGTGTTTTTGGAGGTTGCATTGCTTGAATCATTTTTATTCTCTCTGTTGTCACTTGTCTGACTCCCTTTGCAATTCTGTGAGCAAGATATTTCACTTCTTGTTTGCAAAACTGTAATTTATTAAAATAGTAATGGTATTAGTCACACAATTATCTCTTGTTTTTCCAGCCACAAGGAGATCATCAATATACTGCACTAACGTAGATTTTCCAGGCAAATCTAGATTTTCCAAGGATTTCTTTAACAACTGATTAAAGATTGATGGACTTTCAGTATACCCTTGAGGGATACGACACCATGCTAATATGCGCTCTTTGAACCGGAACGCAACAATTTGCTGGCTCTCTGGATACAATGGAACAGTAAAGAATGCATTACATAAATCAATAACTGTAAACCATTCTGCATCATGCGGAATCTGATATAGAATTACCGCTGGGTTTGGCACAATTGGGCAACATGGAACTACAATTTTGTTAACCTTTCTCAGGTCTTGAACAATCCTGAAAGTTCCATTTGGCTTTTTAATTCCCATAATCGGTGAATTACATGGGCTACTCTCAATTTCCTTTAGGACACCTTGCTTAATGAATTTGTCAATTACAAGAATTACTCCTTCAATCACTTCTGCTTTCATTTTGTACTGAGGAATATTTGGATAATCTGCTTCTTGTTTTACTGATATTTTTACTGGATCTACATTTTTCATCAGACCCATTTCATCTCCAGTGAAATCCCAAATTTTAACACTGACTGTCTCTTTTAATTCTTCAGGTAGATTATTCTTGTCAAACACAGGAAATAATTTATTTTCCTCTGCTTCAACCATTGACATTGTCAATTTGTACAGTCCATCTACTTCTTGAGTTTGAAGCTCAATACCATCCGGTGAGCAATATATTTTACAGTTCATCTTGCAAAGGATGTCCCTTCCTAACAAGTTTACAGGACTGCTGTCACAAACTATAAATCTATGCATGTCTTTGAATTTACCTATTTCAATTTCAACTGGCTCTGTTAAATCTGTTTTAATTTGTTGGTTAGCTACACCTACTACTTGGATCTTCTCACCAGAGAGAGGCAGGTTTTCTATTCCCACTGATCTAACAGTAGAACGGGTAGCACCTGAATCCACTAGAAAAGTGATTTCTACATCATTCACTTTACCATTTACAAATGGACCAGACTGATCTACCTCAAGAGTGGCTCCAAGCACACACTCTTCCTCCTCTCTCAGGCACCGTCAGAAGTAATCCTCAGATTCACTCCCTCCATCTTCTTTCAACCAAAATTGTTGTGAAACATTCGACACATTCACTCTTGGCGGTCTGTTTACCTGTTCACCTCCGCTGAATCCTGTTTCTGCACTGTATCTCTGCACATTTACACAGTTTGGAAGTGGCGGTTGTGGTATCTGACTCTGCTGAAACACTACCTGTCGCTGTAGTCGTTGCTGCTGATTTATCTCATTCTGCATCTGTGGATTTAATGATGCATTTTTAAAATTTCTGGGCGGATTTTTACATTCGCGCTTCCAGTGTCCAATTTTGCCACAATTAAAACATGGGAGTTTCTGTTTTAACTCTTCTATATTTCCCATCAATTTCGTTTTATTATAATTACCTTTAAACTTTCCTTGATTCTGATCAACACCTTTATTTCCTAATGTTGCTATTTGTTGCTCAGCCACTTTCACCTGTGCCCACATAGCTTTTTCTTTTAACTTCTTTTGTTTAGCATCTATTTCATCACTACAGTATTTTGCCTTTCTCAAAATATCATCTACTGTGAGCGATTGCCAGCCAACTATTCCAGATCTTATCATTTCACCAATTTCAGGTCTTAAGCCATAAACAAATCTGTATATGAAATGGCTCATATATATCCTTCTCACTCAATTTTTCATAACCACTGTATTGTTTAAATACCAGCAGTAATCTTTCATAGAATGAATGCACTGATTCTTTTGGCTCTTGGTTTGTTCTATCTATTTTAACCCAATCTACTTCTTTTGGGGGAATCTTGTTTTTCAACCACACAATTACTTTTTCGTACACATTCATAACATCTGACGAAGGAGCACCTGTTACTTTATCTCGAGCAGGTTCTTCTTTTGGACAATCTATAGAAATTTTACATTCTGTCCATAGATCTGATGGAACAACTATGTCAAAGAATCCATCAAGATCAACCCACAGAACTTTTAAAACTTTTACAAATCTGTCTACCTGTCGATACCATTCTACAGGTTTTTCTCTCAGCATAGGAAAATCATTTGTAAACAGTAAAATGTCTTGTCTTGTCCATGGGACATGTACATACCCTCCTCACGGTGTTTCTCTCATTGGAAACTCATTTATTACTTCTCCTCTTTCTCTTCTGTCTTCCTCCCTTTTCTTTGTCCACTTTACTCTCCATTTACTTAATTCACCTAGTTTTTTAAGAAACACAATTAACTCTTTTATATGAATCATTCTTCCTGTGGTATTCATATTTTCAATGTCTTTTTCAGAGAAATCCACCATATAATGTTTCTGCACATTTTTCTGTCTACTTAAATCTACTTCTAGTTCAGAAGCCATTTCCTCCAATTGATCATACTTAGTTTTTGTTTTCCAAGTTATACTTTTACAAATAAATAATAATTCATCATCCTGATATAGCTTCAAATTGTCAGTTCCAATTGTTCCAATTATTAATTCTTCTAAATCTGCTTTCAATTTTGCAACATCAAGTAATTTATTTTCTGGGGTTTGCGGGGTTTTCGTTAAATCTATTTTATTCATGCTCTTTTCTGGAGTTACAGGATCGGATTCTGCACCAAATGGAGTTTTACATGGCAAACCTTGATTAAAAGTTAAATCAGGCATCATTGTTTTCTCTCGGTGAATTTCTGATAAATCTGAATAAAAATGTTCAGCCACTTTCTGAATTTCTGCATTTAACGGATCAGTTAAAGCTGAATGTCTAACTTCCCTTTGATCAAATACTGGAAGAACAGGTCCAATCGTTACTGGTACTGTTACTGCTTCCATGCTTTTAATTAACTGCTGTAATAATTCATCTTATGAACAAAAATATTCTGAAGAATTTGGTAAATCCTCACATCTTTCTGTTCTCATTACATTTCTTGGAATTTCATTTCTCTGAACTGGGGTTTCAGCATAATTTCTATTTTCTCCTGATATACTAGAGTTAGATCTTGTTTCTACTCTTTCAGGCGTTTTTCTATTATTCTAGTTTGATATGGGAGATGTCTCATCAATAATCTCTCTCGAAGGAGCACTTGGGGTAGTTCTTGGTGGGACTCTTGGGGAAGACCATGAACAAACTGGTTGATAAGGCGGCGGTTTTCTAGTTAAAATAATTTCTTCTAATACCGCATCCTCTTGATCACTTTCTTCACCATTATTATTTTTCTTTTGAGCACTCTTTTGACCAGTTGCCTCACCAAGTAATCTCGCTGGATACAAACCATCACACATGTCTGCACGTCTCCATCGACGCATTCTATCCTCATGTGTTTCTCTATTAATATCTAACCTGGTACCTCTTACTACACCTCTATTTTCTCGCTCTAGTTCAAACATTTCATCCTCCCATTCAGCTAAAGCCTCAAATTGAGTAGGTCTGGGCTTTGATACAAGATTCATCGTCTTTTCTCTTAGGTTTTTCAAAACCTTAATGTTAAATGATCCATCTTCCGGCCATGCTAATACACCATCATTTTTGGTATATTCCATCCAATTCTCAATCCACAAACAAGTATGATAACCATATTCACCTAACATATAAACTGCAGGTGTTTTGTACTTAAGAAGTAACCTTCCACCTCGCGTTTCAATTTTCTTGTCAGGTTTAAGTTTATTTTTCAATTTCTGAAACCATGAAAGCTTCTTTTTCTCTTTCATGTAATAATAATCCATGTTTTTAAACTGTTTCCCTTACTTCGATTAAGATCGTAACAAGGAAGTTGTTATTCCGCAACACCAACCAATCCGTGCGCGAAACTCACCAACAAGCCAATCAGGTTAGACCATGTCACTACTTTGCTCAACCAATAGAATTACTGTGTTCAGGATGAGCCAATCAGCTGTAAGCTTGCCTTAGTCATGTGAGCCAATCGGTGCGCGAACACTGTGACGTATGTTAGCCAATCACAGCGTGACACTAGTGACGTATACTGCCGCTGCAGCTTCGGACAGAGAAGCTCCGCTCTGCTCTGCAAACTCACACCTCCTTTACAAAATATTTTCAAAGCGCCATATTTACAAATCCTTCAATTGAATTCAGTTAGTAACTCCACCAAAACAAACCATTTGTCTGTTTCGCTAAAATAAAGTGATAGCTTTCTCAAACATTCAAGTATTCTTTGGCGTGAAATAGACGACGCTATTTTCACAGAATATTTTGATTCGTCGATAAAGTAAGGCTACTCTACCCTTCTAGCAAGTAATAACGAACTCGTCTCCCTCTAAATGCACATACGGTGACAATTCAAAGTTAGACTCAATCGTATATTACAAAATCATTTACGCACATTCATACAGAGAAAACCCTAACCATGCATACAGAAATCTTTAGTAGGACTTTAACCCACCATAGAAATCCTCACTTGTCAGTAAGATAGACAACGCTTCCTTACCCTTCACTCAAGCTCGGATAAATTCTACTACTCTTTTCACAGTGAGTTTTAGAACAGGACAGGTGTCCCTATACTCGAAAGTTACGATTTCATAGACAATCCTCACTATGCATTCTACCTTGCACACCTAAAAATCCCTAAACTTGTGCTGTACGTCCACAACACTAGTGATATATGACAATATCACTATTTTGAAACAGAACAAATACACTGTGTAACTTCACTTGTCACACTACTCATGCCGGCACAACCAGGAATTTTCACGCTGCTGGAAAATACCTTTCGACTACATATAACAACTGAACAGACTCAACATATGTTAAACATCGATCCTATGTAATTACCATGTAGCATGTCGGTTACCATAGAAACCATCCTCTGCTACCAGGGAATTGATCCAGCGCTCCTATTGAAAAACTGTCTCAATAACACTATCTATCTACCACAATACTCACCATTAATCATGAAACGCAAATATAGGCCCATAACACCAATGAGACAATTTTTGAGCAAGTGAATCATGTGACCTAATTAATCAGCTCTATTCACAAACTATTTACAGATTATATACAACTGCAGTTTGACTTTTCTTACCATGGTTTTAATCATTTAACATTTAATTAAGTCACTTTGGCGAATGGATCAACTGATGGTAACTAGACCATGAATAAACAAGACCAGCTTGTCACTTCAAAATCGAATTTTATTATCTTTATTATTCAAAGAAAGAGCATTTTCAATTATAAATCTTTATTTTATTAGCAATATGAAAGCAGCATTTTATTAGGAAATGATGTATTAGACTGACACTCTAAAGCAAATCAGTTAGCATGAATTAAAGCAAATATCAGTTTCCATTCCGTAAATTTATCTCCCTGTCTATTTCCCTCATCACCTAGAAAGAAAAAATAATTTCAAATCTGCTGACCTTAGGTGCGCCAAAGAGCCCAACAGCACATCACGCCCTTCAGAAATCGGAAAGCGAGAAGCGCCCTCCTGGCCATGGGGTCAGGTTTTATACCTTTCTAACTAGCTAATCTTCTCAATAATTGTATACTTTCTTTGCCATCCAGGATTCCCATTGGCTGTCTTATGTCAGTCCACATTAGGTCATCAGCGTTTCCAAACCAAGATCAGGCTTTTTCTTAAGCCCTATTGTCCTTTGCTTTCGTGTCATTTGGCTTCCTCGAAAGTGTTACATTTCACTCGAGTTACAGTTCATAACTTCCTTGCCTTGGCTAACTTGCCGTTTCCTGTCCTTGAGCCTTTCTCTCCAAGAGCACGTTTAGCACAACCTATTAAACTGCATTTTCTGACAAAACTGTCGACGTGGTAAAAGTTTCCACTTCTGTGCAAGGCTCCTCTCTGGACAAGATTCGAAACGCCATCTTTTTGCAGGCCTTTGGCCTCATTCGGAAACTATTATTCAAACAAACACAAGACATCAATTAATGAAAGAATTGAGACCCATTCTGTTACCCACTCCCTTTGCTAATTAAAAACCTGTTAATTTATGTTACCTAGCTAAGCACACAAAGCAGCATTTATATCTACCTTCTTCTTTTGCACTGCAAAGATTCTCCACAAGCTTTTGTCACAGAAGAGACATAACATAAGCACACAAATAAGCACATGCCATTAGTTAAACAGCCGCATTTAATACTGACAAAGACAATAGACAAGGTTAGTTTATTATTCTCTTCGCATATGCAACATAAAGCACATAAGTTAGTCCCACGTGTTTTCTGATAGATGCATTTTAAAACTATGTTGATTAATAATTTCACCACATACTTGTGAGTTCAGTTAAGTTATTATGG
The DNA here is from genome assembly GCF_964261635.1 of Lissotriton helveticus. NCBI lineage: Eukaryota > Metazoa > Chordata > Amphibia > Caudata > Salamandridae > Lissotriton > Lissotriton helveticus. The sequence goes on along the minus strand of NC_136070.1, from coordinate 500,543,271 downwards.
AAGTTTAACTTTGCAAGTTTGAACAAAATATTGTTCATCACCTTGCTCCATCAGCAGCCTTAAATATTTTAAATATTATGTGCTGGATACAGTGCCTATTAACAAGAGAGGGGGTAACAGAGAAGCTAGACTGCGGCGCTTGGAGACAAAATACATATTAGAAATGGATACCAAGCAGCCAAGGGGTCTTAATACCAGTGAGGATTTGTACACATACCTCTGATATTTCCTGGTTACTGTAATGATTCTTAACATCTATTTAATATTTATTGCGTATTTATTCATTTATTTATGTATTTAATTAAGTGATTACGCAGTATTATTATTCGCTCAGGTTGTTGGCTTACCTACTCATAGGGGGACACACTTTGTAATGATCCTTTATCCACCCACATTAGTAGGTTGAATAGTATAGGCTTCCAGACACTTGTCTATCTCTATATTTATGTTGACTCAGGGGGATAAATTATTATTAAAAAGGATGATTTTCAAATACATAAAGTTGTTTCCATTGCCAAATTCAAATTGGTATGACGTCTTAAGTGTAGTATCAGGAGGTTTCTAGCTAATTTATTGAGATTTTAGGTTGAAATGATTTTATAACAATTTTATATTGTGAATGTCATTTTGTGAGAATCAACCTCATGATCATCTCTGTAATTAACTTACTGACTGTTCCTCCTTTAATTAAATGTACCGGAGATACATAACTTTGAGAATTCAACAATATGAGGCGGATTTAATGGTAATAGGCATTAGCCAATACCAGTCAGGCTGCTAGCACTCTCCTTGCACATGCAGAATCACTTCGCACTCTATTATTGCACTATTTTTGCACACAACTTTATTTATATTGGTCTCGCACATTAGGAAGATGGGGTAATTTACTCAGCACTTAGACACTTTATTAAATACAGCACAAGATTCTCTAAGTAACCAGGATGGTAAAAAGTGCAGGATATAGGGGTTTCACAAAAGTATTTGTCTGAAATATATCCCCATACCCACTATTGCTTATGATATTTTATCAAATAGGTTTTACCCTTGCACTTTACTGTATTTTACAGCGACTTGTTTCCTGGTTTTATTGCAATTTTATACTCACATTTTTAACATGATTTTAAGCATTATGCTGTAATTTATGTATTCAGATGTGTAGTATGTTTACTATGTTTATTGCTGCTGCTTTTGCACTTTAAATTGGAGGTAATGCCGCCCATGCGCTGTCATGTGATCAAGGCAGTCTCTACTTGCCGAAACGCGTCATGGCGACATGGTGATTGTTAAATAAATCACTTGAACGAATACAGGTCTACTCTTGCCTTTTTCCTAGCAGTTGAGAAGAAGTCGGCAAGCGCGAATATATGTGTATACATATATACACACACACTTATACATATAAATATATTATTTTCATTACTTGATAAAACTATTTAATTTTAATTACATTATTGTTTTTAGCTCAACATTTTTTTTAAAAACGTATAATGATATACTTATTAAAATTTCAATATTCTTACCTTTTTTTAGGCGATATTCTGTTCCTCAATATTTTTGACCCAATATTTTGGTAGTTTACATAGAAAGTATGTAAACTCAGTATTTTTGTAAAGTATATTTTTGACACAATATTCAATATATAGCTTGCATGCTCTGTGCAGAGGATGCTATGGGAAGCAATAGTTGGAGGGAAATTTCCTTATTTTTGCAACCACAGAGAAGGCTATAGAAGGCTTGCTGCTGCTGTGGGACAGATCACTGTTGCAGCTGGATGCGGCATTCACCTTGGTACTCGAGGTCGCTGCTATTTCTGCCCAGTGTCTATTCACCAAGCTACCCTTTATGTTTTGGGGAATTAGTGAGTCATTTGCCTCTTGGGCGATTGGTAGCATTCAACTGCTGTCACTGCTTTCATGAGCAGATCCTCTTGCAAGTGAGTGTTTCACATGTAAAATGCAGCTCATCATTACAAGCCCAGATTCCCTCGGGACACATTTTAATACCTTGACATCGCACTATTTTTTGTATTTCACTGGTCATTGCAGCTCAAATTCTGAACATTCTGGCACACGCCTACACCAAGCCACACCAGAACGCACCCCCATCACCATCAGACCAAAATAGGCAGGTTTGAAACTTGTCTGATTAAAGCATCAGTGCTTGCTGACCATACGAAAACACATTGCAGTGTACTCTAGGCATGACACACATCTGTACCACTGGATTTATAGCTTTAATCGAGACAGTATGGTGGGGGATTTAAGAAAAAACACCACAAGCTCTTTGATTGCTTAAATGCATGTCTACAGTCACCTAGTTATGAGCATTACCTGGAGAATGAGTACTCATGCTGCAACAAAGTATTGGGTTGGAGGCAGAATGGCATATTTCTGTGGAATATTACTTAAATAACCCAGTCACTCTGTGTTCCGGGCCAAAAGTAGCAGGCGTAGATATTCCAACTTTCTCTTTGGAAGTTTGGACATGGTAATGAGTTGATTAGTTTTAAATAAAAGCTGTTGATTTCTTCAGGGAGACATTAGCCGTATTTCCATTTTCGCTAGCCTACATGCCTCTGATGAACCCATTCGCAGCAGGTTCTAACCAAAAAAGGCACTTCCACTGCTGACACCTAATGATTTTGCCAGTGCTTGTTTTGCTCTGCATTAAATGTAACCTGTGAAGCTGCTCAAAGGGGAAAGACACATTTGGAATGTAATTCATAATGATACAATGCTGCAGGAGTGCAGCTCTTCATTTTACAGGATTATGCTTGTTTATTCCCATTTGCAAAGCTGCATAACTGTTGGGAATAGAGGATGGGGAACCAGTTCATTTGTGACTCGTCCTTAAATTGGGCCGCAGAGCCAGGCAACAAACAGGTCTTTGAACCTCCCCAGGCTTACACCAACCTTGGCAAACCTACCTATTCCACGTATACACTGAAAAAAGTTACAATTAAAGATAAGTTATGGTTAAGGAAAAATAATCTACTGAAATTCAACAATTATGGTTCCATAGCAAGCTTCTCCAATGAGTAGCCCATGAGCTACTAGCAGCTCTCCATCTACCTGTAAATAGCTCTCCTGAGTGTAGCCCAGCCTACTAAATTAGAAGCTTTTGCTTGGTTGAATTAAAATACGAATACCAAAATGGAGAGAGCATATTCAAGACGAAAATGTGTCTATTTTCAGAACCCATTAGCTGATATTTGGCGTAAAATGGCTGAATTTACCAGGTGCATTTAAAACTAATATTTATGTGATAACTCGTGTGGCATTGGGGAGACTTTTACAAATGGGATTGTAAAAAAGCATTGCAGCTATGGCTGTTATGTATTACCCATGTAGAGGCATGACATATTGACAAAGTCTTTTTATATTACTGCTGGCAGCCATGCCTGATGCACAGAAGTGATCAGTTGCAGTAATCTTGCATATGGTGGCCACTAATGTAATCTTGTCTGATGTGGTCACCATTACAGAACTAATAATATTCGCAGTTCTCAATAAGCTTAATTGAACTTAAGTAGGTCTTACAACAGTCTACAGCAAATCATAACAAACACCCCTGACATAAAAACCATAGGTTGCCAAACAAACGGAGTGCTCATGATCTAACTTATGTCATTTATTTTATTTTATTTTATTTTATTTATTTTTGGAGTTTATAAAGCACACAGCTACCCCCAACCGGGGTGTCCTGGCGCTGAAGCAGATGGCAGATGGTAGGTGTAGAGAGGGGGTCTAGAGGGAGGTGAGCAACCAGGTCTTTAGGCACGTTGAAAGATGGGTTCTGACTCAGAGGAATGAAGGGAGAGTGGCAGGGCATTTCAAATTTTGGAGGCGATCACCGCAAAGGCTCTGCCACCCATTCTAGACCTGTGAAAGCGGGGGGTAGCAAGGAGATGGAGATGGTTGGATCTGGGGATCTGGCTATGTTGATAGTGCTTGAGTCGAGCTCCCAGGTAGGCAGGGCCATGTCCTCGGAAATCCCTGAAAGCCAATGTGAGAGCCTTGAATTCAATACGTTTAATCACCGGAAGCCAGCGAAGCATTCTCAGATGGGGGGTGATCAAATGGCGAAAAGGAATTTTACAGATTACTCTGGCCGCAGCGTTGTGAACAATCTGACGCCTAATCAGATAGACTGGTGCCCCAAGATAGAGACTGTTGGCGTAGTCTAGATGGGAGGTAATTACAGCATGAATTATAGTCTGGCAGGACTCCATGGGGAGGAAGTGAAGAAATTTACGAAGCATGTGAATCTTCCCAAAACAGGTAGAGGGCACCTGTCTAATTTGGGTTTTGCAGGACAGATCATTATCGAACCGGAAGCAAAGGTTCCTGGCCGAGTCAACAGGTTTGGGAGGAGGGTTCAGCTCGGGTGGTCACCAGAGCGACGGGAGGCGGGAATTTTTGGATTAAAGAAAAGTACCTCGGTTTTGTCCGAGTTTAGTTTAAGAGTATTCTGTGACATCCACGACAAGATGTTGCTCAGACAGTGTCTAAAATTAGAGAATGCTGCCTCGATGTGTTCTTCAGAGACTTCGAGAAGAGCGGTCTCAGTACTGTAGTCGGATCTGAAGACAGACCGAGAATCATGGAAAATGTTACGAGAGTCCAAATGGCTGGAAAATTGTTCCTGGGCTATTTTTTCAAGAATTTTAGCTGGCGCTAGTAGAAGGGAGATCGGTATATAATTTATATAAACAGTAGGATCTGCATCCGTTTGTTTGAGAATAGGCACTAGAAGGGCTTGTTTCCACACGACAGGGAAGGTACCAGAGCATAGGGAGGCGTTCCAAATCTGGTTCAGTGGGGTATTGATGAGTGGGGCTAAGGCATTGAAGAACTGAGCCGGACAAGGATCCTTGGTAGAGCCAGATTTGCACGTTAAGACTTTATAAAGTGAGGTATCAGAAGAGATGGGACGAAAGGTGGTCAGAACATCATTGCAGACTGACCCAGTAACAGGGACTGAGGAGTGAAGTTGAGGGGCAAATGTTGAATATATTTCAAGAATTTTGTCCTGAAAGAAATCTGATAGCCCATTACAAAGATCCGAGGTAGGAGGGACTGCACTCGTGGTGGCGGTTGGCTTGGTAAAATCATTTAACAATTTTGAAGAGAGTTTTAGCCGAATTGCCTGCAGAGTGGATTTTGTTGATAAAGTAATTTCTCATCGTAGAGCGTTAGAGTTTGTGGAAATTGTTTAGGGCAGCTTTATATACTAATTTAGCCCTGGAGTCTTAGGATGATCTCCAGCCGCGTTCCAATTTCTTGCAATGGCTTTTTTTCTACATGGAGCTCAGAAGTAAACCAAGGGGCTGATGTTTTTGTTTTGAAGAGTTAGTGGGTTTGTAGGGGGCAACAATATCTATAGCGGAGGTGAGCCAACTGTTAAAATGTATAGAATCAAGTTCAGGGCCGCCTGTCAGCTGAAGAGGAATGGAGGAAAGTGCAGGAGGCATGCTATTGCTAGTGATTTTGAACCATTTCCTTCTGCTCTCCAAGTTATGGGGAGGACTGGGGGCCCATGGAGGTAGTGACAGACTGAAAGGAATTAAGAAATGGTCAGACCAGGGAAGTGGTAAGGGGGGCTGAAGTAAAATTGGGATTATTGGCGAAATCAGGTCTAACTTGTGCCCCGCCGAATGCGTGGGCCATTAACCAGCTGGGTCAGATTGAGGCCATCCAAAGTATCGATAAGATGACGGGCTTTGGTGCAGTGGGTATCATCTGCGTGTACGTTGAATTCTCCTAGGGTCGTGAAATGAGCATGTTTGAGCGAGAGGTCTGCCACCGCATTATGAAGTTCAAGTAGGTGAATAGGAGGGGAGATAGGGGGTCTGTAGATCAGAATTCCGGCCATCACTACGTTTGAGGCCAACATTATGCAAAAGTACATGGCTTCTAAGGGCCCCACATTAGGAAATTTCCTATGCGAGATTTCCCAATTGGATCGAAAGACCACTGCTACTCCTCCTCCAGGTTTGTTATCGGCCCTTTTGACTCCCATGATCCAGTAGCCAGTTGGAATGGCTAGGAGGAGGTTGGGATTAGAATGGTCCTTGGTCCAGGTTTTGGTCAGGAACATTAAGTCACAGGAATGGGGTTCCAGGGAGAGCCAGATGTCATCTGAATGGCGAGGAAGGGATCTACAGTTGATCAAGCAGGCTTTTATGAAAAATGAATTAACAATTGATAATGTTGACATGACTAGTGACAATAGACATCGCCTTACATTATCAATCCTATCACTATGGATACAGTGTCTTTATTTTTGGACATGAGTTGTTATACTGCTAAATCTTTCTTTTTATTGTTGTAACTATTGTAAGTTCATAATTGGTTAATCTGGGTTGCAGTTATGGTTTTCATGGCAAACTCTCCAATTTTCAGGTATTCTGGAGTTTCCTGATTGTTCTGTATCTTTTCATGTGCCGGCAGTCTCTCTGAGCTTCATAATAAGGTGCCAATAATTCAGGGGTGAAGATAACACAACCATAATTATCATTTCCAGCCCATATCTCCAGCCCTGTATATGTGCATTGGGAGTTGAAGGCCCCAGAATGGGAATTACATGTCAGAGTTAGAATTACTGGGATCTTTCCTTTATGTCGTTCCTGATTCCTGGTCCGTTACCACTGATATTTTATGCTAGCTGTGATCACAGGGAAAATGGCAGCAGAGCGACATGTGGTTTTATCTGGTGTGTTTTACTTCAGGGTGAAACTGAGTCGAATTCCTGCACCTCATAATTTCAGGTGGGTAACACTGAGCCTCTCATAATTGGCCAGAGCAGTATCTCCTGTGGTATTGGTTCAACCGACTGGTTATGAGAGCATTTGTCTTACTGGCATACAGAAGTGCCTTCTTTCTATACGTATTCATTGTTTGTCTAGCCTCATAAAATTTGTAAATTTACTGAAATTTTCAAGCACATTAAATGACACCAATTTCTGAATCCAAAATATTATGTATGATAAATGTATTTTGTACTATTATTCATACAATTTTGTAGGTCCCTGTGTTCATTGCCTTCCTTCAATTGGTGATTCATACTAATCGTCATGCCTTCCATTGTCTCCATATTTTTTTTTACAAGAAATAAAATTAGCAAATTTAGACAAACTTGAGAATTCCAAACTAGAAGAAAAAAAATTCAAGCCTCTCATCAAGTGATCACATTTCAAGAAAAATTGAAATGCGATTGGCAGAAATCACAAATCTGACAATGGCAAATTATACCAAAAATATATATAAAATTGCTAATCAAGCTCACATAAGCCTTGTTCAAAAAAGCAAATATTAAAAAACTATTAAATGGATTTACAACAAAACGCAATAAGCATATTCTGTTAATGAATGTCTACTTTCAGCCTCAGGTCTGTGTGAATCCGTGTAGCAGTTTTGCTGCAGCTGAGAGCATTATTACTTAAGGAAGTTTAATTACTAAATGCTTTTTTTATCCCTCCTCCCCTTACCATTTTAGCAATATTGCTGTAGCAGACAGCAAAATTACTTAAGTAAGCGAAATGCTTTTTATTAATCCTTCACCCCCTTAACCTTTTTCCCCTTGATACATCACTTGAAACTTGTCATGATGAAACGTAACTAGGTAGTCTAAGCGAGTGTTGAATTTCAGGCAAATGTATTAAAATGTGTTCCAAGTTTATAAATGCCCTTTGAATATTAATACCTTCATTTATGAGAACTGATGCATCGTTGCAGCAAGGCAACTATGTATCAGAAAAATACATAGGCGGTCTTTAAGGTCATGGTCCTTATGCATAAGGCCATGCACGGGACGGGGGCGTGTCCTATCTCAGCAAGAGGATCAGTGCATACATACCTGCACGCAGTCTTTGCTCTTCCTCAGTGTACCTGGCAAGGGTGCCCGCATTAGTCACCTCAGAATAGGTGGGAGCCCTTTTCCCATCAGGCACCTCTCTTTTGGAATAGACTCCCATTAGACCTTCGGCTAATGCACAACCTCGATATGTTCAAGAGGAAACTAAAAACCTGCCTCTTTAACAGCTAACCCAGTTGCCCGTCGGTTCCCCCACCGCCTAGCACCAGGACACTCAGCTGAGTAGCTGTGTGCTCTACAAAATAATATACCATAACATAACAAAAGTTGTGCTGCAGTGCAACAGTGCCAAATGACATGGATGAGCCGTATTTACGGTACAGCGGGCCATGTCCTAAGGTCTCAAAGTGGCAAAAAAAACAGCCGTGGGATGGCTGGCGCAGACAAAAGTGGCGCATGGGCACCCAAAGGGATGCTAGGCTGCTTTGCGGGTTATAAAGCCCCGCTTACGCAGTTTTGCGCCACTTTGGAGTGCATTACGCGTAAAAAATACCTCAAAAAGTGAGGCGTTTGACTTATTTTTTTTACCAATTCCTCAAAAGGCAGACATGAAGCAGGCAGCAGCAGTCAGGGCAACAACACTAGCCAGAACCCCAGGGGAAGAGGAAGAGTATTTTCAGTGTGGAGGAGAATCAAATTCTAATAACAAAGGTGACAAAGCATGAACATCAACTCTTTGTCATCTCAAAATTGCCATTAGGGAGGAGGCCCTTTGGCAGTCCATAGTGGACAAGATTAACAGTGTAGAGCAAGCTGAAAGGACAGTGCCAGAGGGCAAGAAGCGCTGGCACAATTGTAATCATAAGACCAGGGACAAACTAGCCAACAACCTGAGGGTAGTCATGTGGACCGGAGGGGGAGGACCTCCTGAGGACCAGGAGGAACTGAACACTTTAGAGTAGCAGGTGACATCAGTCATCACAGCAGAGTTGGTGGCACGAGTGCCGGAACAGGACAGTGCTGTGTTACTACAGGGAAGCGGCAACAAGGGACAATATGGTTAAAATTTCATGCTGTGCAGCACAGCAACTTACGTTCCTGTGCTTCATTGTGCTGTGTGCAAGGGAAAGGGCAGGAATCTCACACCAGCTCTGTCAAGTTAATCCAGTTTATCTGTAATGGGCAGCATCAGTCTAGGTTCACCTGTGTATACTGGGACTTGTAGTGGAATGTATAACATGAGTGACCAGGACTACAAGTCCCACAATACAAAGCAAAACACCTAGACTGGAACACCACATCATACATGGACACTGGAACCCTGCCCATCCTGACTGTCACATTAGAGGACCCCTTGCACTATGAGGCTAGTGTGTCTATCTTGGGGCCATGCAGCCAAATCTTGATGGTAAAGTAATGAAATTGAATGGGGTTGACGGAGGATTAAATCCTCATCTGAAAGGGGGTTCAGGTGTGGTGTATGTTCAGTATCACTGCATATGAAAATGCAAAGTGCCACACGTACACTCACCATTATGAAACTACATTCCACGCAGCTGGCCCGATGTGCGGGGTGAGAGCACACAGGTGTCGGTTGCCATGGTAGAACCCACCCTACCTTGTGTAATGCACACATTTATATCGGTGGTGGGGGTAAATGCAAGTGATGCACATGAGAGGACCATGAGGGTATGTAGGAAGAATAGGTGGTGTGTGAGCCTGGTGGCCTCCTGGTAGTGTAGTACAATGTAGGTGTGGCTGAGCACATTGAACTGGCACTGAATGGAGAAACATTTCATAGCAAAGAGGTGAGAAGTTATATGTGTACTGAAATTAACCCTGAGTGATACACATGCACTACTGTGTCTTATAGTATCACACTTGTAATGTAGCTGGAAAGTTATGCCATAGAAGAGGGCATTGGGGTACTAACTGTGATGTGGACCTCGGTGAAGATGTAGCATGTGTCAGGAGCGATTTGGAAAGAGAAATGCCTGATTATGCCACATATGTCAAAGCAGGAGGATGTCAAACAGGAATCGTGCATGGAAATATGAGATAGATTTTTCACAATAAATTGGTAGGTCTTAGTGGTGTTTGGAGGTACACCTGTATGGGCCTAGTTGAGTGGTCAACCTGGGTAGGTACATGTCACTGAATATCATTACTACTAACGTGGGCCACAGCTTGAGTCATAGCCCTAAGATACAGGCAGACATGTTGCTCAATTGCAACTGCTGTCTCACATTGGGGGGGGTTAGTGTCACATGAGAGTCAAAGTATGATCTGTGTGTCAACAGTGTGTGACAGAAGGTTGAGTCCCTGGGTCCACTAGAGGATTGGTGGAGGAGTCATGTACAGTTACAAGGGAGTGGGGCTTGGTTGAGCGATGTGTGATAATCTGCAGATAACCAAATCTGGCAATGGCAAAAAGGGGTGAGTGTCAGTTGTTGTAGCAACCTTCCAAGTTTGACTGGACCTATTTCCTCAGGGTGGTACATAGTGCCTATTGTTCTGAACTATGTAGACAAACTCTATGTGTGTTGAAATCACATGAGTATACACAAATAGGGAAACCATGGCAAGTACAGGCCCTTACACATACCTGCAGTGTAACAAGGTTGCTAGCTGTGTAGTGTTGTGTGGCAAAATGCAGCACACATAGAAAAAGGAAAAACTCAGAGAAATAAAGATATGTCTCTTCTTTGTGCCTCCCTTACATCTCCCCAGGGAAAGCATATGTTTTTGGCGATGCCTCAGATTTACGATTTCTTGTAAATCTGGGGCAGTGTCAAAATGCCATGGATGTTGCTAGGAACGCCCCCAGCAATACCCATTGCACGCCCCTTTAGCGCAGAAAATTGCGCTAAAGGGGACAATATTTATGAGGCAGCATTAAGCCAAAGAAGTGGCTTAGTGCTGCCTCATATATATGGAACAGACTCCAGCCCCATGGAACGTCACAAAAAGTGACGTTCCAATAGCGCAAGGGGCCCTCATAAATGAGGATCTCCATTTCCATTGCAGACGGAGAAAAAAAACTCCTGACCACAAGCCTGTCCTGGATAACCAATCTGTTGGCGATGGCATCCTGCCCCTCCAAGGGCAATGACACTTTCCAGAAACTCCTGGGATCCATTGGAACACCTTCTCTGGTCACGGCAAAGGGTGACAGCGTTGATGGGTCTCCAGAGGAACATCCTACTGCTGAAAATGCCCCATCTGACAGCAAAAGCTCAAGACTGGACTCCGATGATCCCTAAGTTGTCTTCCAATGGCAAGTGGTAGGAGTCCAGCAGCATCTGGCAGAGGAGTTGGGGCGGGGATGAAGACCATTGCAGACAGTCTAGATGGAGCCCATAGGTGCCTCAGTTCCAATAAGGACACCTCTGAGGCTCTCAACCCCTTCATTCCATTAAATGGAACAGTCCCTGGCTGACATTGCTGGTTTCATGAGGCAAAGGCAACAACAACAACCCTACCAATGTGACACCAGTGATGTTGCCACCCAGCTGGGGACCATCCGCATCATCCTCCAATCTTTGTATTGAAAGCAGGACTTCTACAATCACAAGGCTACACACATTGCTGCCTTCACTCACTCAGAGTCAGATAGTCAATAAATGGATATGGGTTTGTCATGTACCTCCTCTAGAACATGATTGGGGGACAGGAATAACATTTACCCACATGCAATAGTACATTAATGTCACCATTATCTCCAGCTTCAGACTTGTAGGGAAAATCATGAGGAGCTATACTTAAACATGCTCATGTACACACATCATCCCAAGGCTGCATTTGGAGCCACTCATCATTAAATGAACATAGCAACTCAGTTGTGTGTGTCTTCTTGTAGGACTAGTCATCTGGCGGAAACACTTATTTGATATAATATATTGGCCCTTGAACTATGAGGGAGGCTTAAGTACCACTGAGGTTGGATCCCAACAGACATACCTCATGGTAGGCTAACACATTGAATATCTATGTGTCCATCTTATGGATAACAAACAGATGAACAAACACACATGCAAGTATGTCATTTGTGGTCATTCATGGCCCAAACACATGACTTATGAAGATTTAGGTCAATCACATAAAACATATGCTGCAACTACCATATTCTATTGTGTTTACATAATGATGTCAACCCAGGTGCCACTGATATAACTGTTGACATATTTCTGCATCCATTTTGTCATACTGCTACAGGGACAGTTCTGATTTCTGCAAACATATTATGCGTAACACAGCAGGTATGTTTACTCACCATTTTGGTCAGTGAAACTGAAATATCTCATCTGGAGATCCCTAAAGCGTGTTGCAAGTCTGAACTCATTACACTGCATTTCGATGGAACATATGTTGTAGGATCAAAATGGTGTAAATCTGATTCCATGACACCAATCCTGTCCATGCTTGGTAACAATGGCTGTGTAGAAATAATGCACTTCATATGGTCCAGCTTCCTGCACAAATTGGGACATTAAAAACTGATCCCTGCCAAGACTTGCTTAGCAACACAGATTTCACAGTGCTATGACATACAGTGGCTCCAGATCTTGTGATTTGTGCCATTTATTGTACCAGTTATTGAGCCTGTGTGGAACCCAGGCAGAGTGTGTACCAGATGATGCTCACTGTGCCCAAAGTATAATGCCTATAGATTGTGCCGCTCTAAGTACATATTAAAAGATGTAACTAAGAAACATAATAATGAGCCCATTGCACCACAATAGCGTCACTTTCAGTGATGCTCCGGTAGCACTAATCACTAAATCATATACATGAGATCACACAAAGCCACTCAGGGTGGCGTAGAATGGCCTCATAGATATGGAGTAAGGCAAGGCAGCACAAATAGGTGCATTGCCTTACTGTGCAGTATGGAGGCCTTCCATGGGTTTTGTGGTGGCTGTTCCCATGCAACACCCATGTGTTTTGGTGCTTCACCAAATTTACAAACCATGTAGGTCTGGGGATGCGTAAAGACCTTATGGCTCCCCAGGGAAGGCACAACGAAAAGATATGACTTGATGTCTCCTCATTTTATCCTCTTTCCGTGTGTACTGCATTCTGCAGCACACTTAGCGGAAAAATGGCCACAGGATTGTTTTTGTGCAGGTAGTTGCCCCTTCCAGCACAAACACAATCCTGCCAACAACACAGTCTCCCTTGCACCATTGTACATGGGGGCTTGCATTTGCGCTACTCTACTGGAAAGGTGCCAGTGCATGGTGAAGAGACAGGAATTCACTGTCTTGGAAGAATACAGTGCATTCCTCCCCTTACGCTTTGGCGGCGGGCAGCACAGCCAGGCTACTTACTGTGCTGGCCTGCGCCAAACCCACATCGATAAGGTCCTAATTTCCCTTACTAATCTCCTCATATATATTTATACTGATATACATGTTGCACATAACTATATTGTGAAAAACACAAATTAATTACAATCCATGTTTATGTTTTGCATTCAATTCCAGATAAAGGTACATCACAATATGCAGACGAAACAGAGGTACATACCAACAGGTCCCACAATCTCAAGTCCCAGGAAGTCGATCACATCGGCCTCCCTTGGGGTGATGTCCACCCATCGGTGCTTCATCTGGTGGGTTGTTCATGTGACCTTGGGATTTTTTGTTCATGGTGCCAGCACACCCACTCCCATTGGTCCTTCTTGTCTTTTGCAGGGTAGCCCTGGCTCACCCTGCCACCAGCCACAAGCATCCTAGGGAGATAGTGAGCAAAGAGCCATATGAGTCCTCCCAACTCTGGTTCGCAAAAATTGTGTCCCCTCCCAGACATATTGCCAACCCTACCAAAAAGTTTTTTAAAAAACTATCCTAAATGTACTGCCATACCGACTCTAATTGCCCTAACAGACAAACCATAACAACACATACACCTGACAGTACAATGACAAATAACAATACAAAACAATGACATAGGCAATATATGTATGGAACATCAACAAAATATGGAAAGAACACACACCAGAACTCACACTTTACTCTCAGACACTCTCAAACAACCTCCTACATCATGCACAGACTAAAAGCGAATAACTGAAAGTGGAAATAACTACACACTTCCTAGTTTGCAGTGTGCCACACCCAATGCATCACTTCTTGGCTGTATCTCGCCCAGTTTTAGCAAATGCGTTGTTTTTTCTGACAAATCGGTACAGAAACAGCCAATGTGTGATTAACGCTCCGGTCTCTCAATCCCCACCGTGCGGGTAGGTGATGTTGTGTTGTGCGGACAGGTACCTGACCCTTGGGTGCCAGCACACTTGAGAAGACCGTTGACGCCTGAATTCGGTCTTAGTAGGGTCCCACTAAGACTCAGCAGGACCATACGGCCTGCTTGTCCATTCCAAGTGGAAGGTAGTATTCGCCCCTTCCTCTTTGTGTAGCACTCACTTATTTTTCTAGGTCCTGACGAATTGCACCTCCTGCATGAAACATGTCGACCGCTAGGTAGATTACACACCGCTGGATCCTTGCACTAGCGTGTATTAATCACCTCACTGTTTTTAGTAAGGTAGTGAACCACACCATTAAATATTTCACCGTGGATTTGCTAATTTTTTTAATTCCTACTTTCACACTTGTCTACACTTCCCCTAAAGCCCTCATACCCACATGCACCTACTGGCAGGAACAGAAGATCTCCGGTAAAGAGCCCCATTTTTGGGTGCCGTCAGACATTGCAGCGCCAGTCTGACGAGGAGCAGACCCAAATGATGAAGCATGACACCTAGCTCACTGAGTGTGTGAGGGTTTTAGTTCCGAAAGGGGGATTCCCCCCTCTTTGATGTTCCCCCCTTTCCTGTTATTGGCTTGGTTTCGCCTATTCTACGCACTTCTGGGGAACAGCGTATTTCTTTTGCTGTTTCATTAACGCACAACACATAAGTCACAATGCTTTTTTGACGCATTGGCACAGATGCGTGGCTTATGACCCGCGCAACGGGGGCAGTGCAATGTGCAAATGGGTCAATGCGAGAGTTGTGACCCACGCAAGTAGCATATTGTCTGGGATACATTGTAGAACACACCTTGGTCTCACTTTCTTTAATCCTCTTTTCTTACCTGACAGGTTTCATCGTTTCTGATGTGTGAATTTTCTATGGTCCTAGGGCCCAATTCCTGGCCAGTTGGCATAGGGCATCGCAGCAATTCACCTTGCTGCACTGCCCTAAATCAGAGTTAAAGGGCAGGATTCCATCGCATTCATCACATACAGTGCATTCCGGTCCTTTAACCCCAACTTGGTGCATGTTCGGCAGCCGAGCTACAATGCAGGGACACTTACACCATGGTGCAAGGGTGCCTGTGTTGGGCCTAGGTATGTTATATACCTTACATTTCGTGCAATGTGATTGCAAATATAGCTATGGCGTAGGGAGACTATCTGGGCTGCACTGTGCAGCCATGCACATTATATGCACCTCTGTTGACACTCATGGAACATCATGTAGACTATACTCTCCTCCACATATATACGACAGAAACCAACATCATGAAGTGCAGGACACAGACTCAGTCTTCAAACACTCTTTGGTACTACACTCACTTAGGACTGTGGCAAAGGGTGTGTAGCTGAACACACTGTAGCAGCACAAATAATCTCAGGATGTGCACACTGTTACACATTGCTGACTTTCTGTTGTGTATGTCTTGCATAGTCACATGTGTTCGGCACATGGTGTTATCATACAAAAAGTTTCAGAAAAATTATTTAGGTCTGGGGTGAGTGTGTCAGATAGCAACAGGCCTTTTGAGTAGATGAGTGAGATATTAGTCATCAATGCAGTGAAACATGATAAATAGTCAATTCAACTTGTGATGTTCAATTAACGTGATGCTGCCATACAGATGATCTCTGTCGTACTCCTGTCAATATTAGAGGCAGTACATCTACTCTGAGAGCAGGCTTTTGTGTGTGCCGCCTGGTCCAAGGATACCACATTCCCTGACATAGGAATATGTCATGGTACACACACAACTTACATTTCACCTTTTGGTGGGTACAACATTTGTGATCCACTTACCTATTCACTTGTACATTCAGGTCAGAGGTACACAGCTCCTGCCAAGCAAAGGGAAGTTCACATCACAATCCCTTCATCTGACCATGTGCAATGAGTTAGTGTGTGTGCACATACAGTTTTGTCTGCCTTTTTAACCAATTAAAATCACACTCTTGACATCTCAGTATTCTTCAGGTGTTCTGATGCATATAACCTAGCCATATCATAGTGTTCTGGCTATTTACTCGCTGTACAATGTCATCTGCTCATATTGTATTTTTACAGGCCTTTGTTCCTCATTGCATTGCTGAGCAATGCATGGCAAATGTGTCCTTTAATGTAGTATGATGTGGTATATGTGGCAGTGTAGGCAGGAAATAGTTCCCATGTGCTGTGTTTTGTGATAAGCCACACACGAATAATTGGGTTCTTAACAAGTGACAGCTTTTACACATCTGCATGACACCAGGCCTCTGTCCATGAAAATTGTCACTCGTTATCTCTGATGGAATCTGCTACAACATTACTTACAGCAAAATACTGCCATTCTGCATGTTAACACATTGTTGAGACACACTACAATGTGAGGTTATTCTCTGGTATGGTAATTTGGGATTTATGCTCTTAGATTCACTGAGTGCGATCTGTTGTACACTAAGCTGCTGTTCAACAGATCAAGACTGTTAGCTGTGCAACTCTGAACTGCTCCAGTGCCAGGAGAGAGTAATGATCAATTTGGAATAGCAAATGTGTCATACCTGACCTTTCCCTTTAATGCAGAACACTACTTCACATTGCATTTCTGTATATGTGCAATTGATTGGCGAGGCACATGCTTCCATGTTGCTCAACAGGTCTGATGATATGATTATTACAATTTGAGGTCTACTTATGTTTGGCGAGATGTGGGTGAATTGATGTTTACTGGGACTGTGACATAAACGCCAAAACAAATAATGGCTTCATACATTTATTTCGATGTGAGACCTTCCTATTATGTTTGGACATTCTGTCCATCATAGTACATGTATTTTAAGAGAAGACATACTGCACAATGTGGTGCATTGCCGACTCCCAGCCACTGCACTTTGGATCTCTCCTTCATCCTCATCCTCACCCTTATCCTCCTCCATTGAGTCCTCCTCATCATGGTTCATGTCCCACAGGACCTTTGTAGGTACACAGATGTTGTGGAGAATGGCACAAACTAGGATGATCTTGCAGACCATAGGGGCTAGTATAACAATCTCCCCCTGACATGCTCAGCATCTGCACCCTGACTTCACACATCAAAGGTACTCTCCACGATTTTGCGGGTCTTCACCAGTGCCTGGTTGCAGTGTTGTTGCGGCTCAGTGTGGTGATGTGCTATTGAGGTCATGACCCATGGCCCGAGACCATATCTTTGGTCAGCTGCAAGTTAAATAGAAATTACAGCTGTCTGTTTCAGTATAAATTCCTGCCCGTGTGTGTTGCATGTGCTGAATGACTCAAACACATTTCTTACTGTATTTCACAATGTGTTACTTAGACAATTGGCCATAAGTTTACACATCTCTTCCAGTTCTCTGTGTAATAGCAAATAATGAACAAAGCCTGATACTTTGTACACATCTACATACTGACTTTCATGTTTTTCTAGTTGCTTACAGTGATGGGTATTTAGAGATGCTCCTGATCGCTCAATGTCATGTACACTCACTACATCTGGGAAGTGACGGATTATTGATCAGATATTTGTTTAGTTGGTCCTCACTAGGTAAGTTGTGACATTGCCTACATTTTTAACACCTTGGCTGCTAAGGCTTTTCCCCTCCTGTGCTGATTTATTGAAAACCCCATTGTTCATGACAAGGTCAGCTCGTCATTAGCACAGGATCAGTGCACTGCATGCCGACCTTGTCATGAGCATGGAACAGGTTAACACTCACATATATATATATATATATATATATATATATATATATATATATATATAAAATATATATATTACCTACTGGCAGTCGCCAGTAGGTATATATAGTTAGGATTTTTTGAATAGGGATTTCTGAAAATTCTATGTTGAATAACTTTGGCGTTGATGGACGGAATTGGCTGAAATTTTCAGGAAAATGGCACATTTTGTTTCTGAGCGTCCCCTTAAAGTTTGGGGGGGTTTCGTCAAGCAGGGGCCGAGAAAAAACATTGTTTTTTACATAGGGCGGTTGGACTCACTTTTAGCTCGAACGGATGAATGGATTTCCACAAAACTTGGCAAAATTGTAGGGACTGTTAGCCCGATGTGCCTTTGCTATGTCTCAAGATATATGCTCCAGTGGTTTTTACGAAAATTAACTTTGAAAAATATATATTGGGCTACATTGGGCTATATATATGTTAGAGCCCAAATGTAGCCCAATGTAGCCCAATGTAGCCCAATGTAGCCCAAAGATGGCCACCAGAGACAAAAAAAAACCAAATGTAGCCCAAATATCAGCCAGATGTAGCCCAACTATAGCCCAGTGACAACATGCCCCAGAGTGTTCTAAAGAACACCTAGAGCGCTAACAGTCTTACTTATGACAAAAGTATGGCACACCTGAAGTCATCTTGATTGGAATAAAGTGTTAACACTTAAAACATTTAATTTGCAAAGGAACAAAATGAGGGGGTTCATTTTGCCATAGAAATTATGATTAGTGCTGAAGAAAGAAAAATTAGGGCACATTTTGAGTGACTTCTCAAATCCTCTTATATTTCATTAAAAAAATTCTGATATGCAGTCTCCCAAGATGGCCACCAGAGACAAAAGAGCCCAAATGTAGCCCAAATATCAGCCAGATGTAGCCCAACTATAGCCCAATGACAGAATGTCCCAGAGTGTTCTAAAGAACAACTAGAACGCTAACAGTCTTACTTATGACAAAAGTATGGCACACCTGAAGTCATCTTGATTGGAATAAAGTGGTAACACTTAATACATTTAATTTGAAAAGGAACAAAACGAGGGGTTTCATTTTGCCATAGAAATGTTATATATACATATATATATGTCATTTGAGATGTCATCAGTGATGTCATCAGTGATGTCACTGACCATGTCATGAATGATGTAATATGTGACATGATCAGCAGTGGATTGCGGGTGCGCGATATATAGTTAGTGCAACTAACTATATATGCGAATTTCAATGGTTTTGTGTGAGTAAAATAAGGTTTTGTAAATGCTAATTCCTAACTATATATGGTCTATAACCTATGGTTTTTTCAGTGAATATATATATATATATATATATATATATATATATATATATATATATTTATATATATATATATATATATATATATATATATATATATATATATATATATATATATATAAATATATATTACCTACTGGCGGTCGCCAGTAGGTATATATAGTTAGGATTTTTTCTCTATGCAATTTTTGAAAATTCTATGTCTAATAACTTTGGCGTTTGTGGACGGAATTGGCTGAAATTGTCAGGAAAATGGCACATTTTGTTTCTGAGCAGCCCTTGAAAATTTGGGGGGGGTTCGTCAAGGGGGGGCCGAGAAAAAAGGGGGGTCCCAAAACGTGTTTTTAACATTGAGTTTTCCATAGGGCGGTTGGCCTCACTTTTAGCCCGAACGGCTGAATGGATTTGCACGAAACTTGGCAAAATTGTAGGGACTGGTAGCCCGATGTGCCTTTGCTAGGTCTCAATATATGTGCTCCAGTGGATTTTGAGAAATTAACGTTCAAAAAAAGATATATATCTGTAACAGCGGACCGTGCAGCGCTCCGGTTCGCGGACTTTTCGCGGTACGGAGCTTTGTGAAGCGAAGCTGATTGGTTCTCCGGCGTCTGTGAACATTCCAAACAGTCAGTAGCGGCCACCATCTTGTCTCTCGGTAGGATCGAGAGACAAGAGGAGGCCAAAGCGAAGGGGCAAATGACCATAAGGGGGCATAGTAGATCCTCGCTGACCCTCTAGGTTTGATGTGGAGGTTTTAAAAGGGCCCCGCGGGGCAAAAAAAAAAAATAATAATAATAATCGAACGGCTGAATGGATTTGCACGAAACTTGGTAAAATATTAGGGACTGGTAGCCCGATGTGCCTTTGCTAGGTCTCAATATATGTGCTCCAGTGGATTTTGAGAAATTAACGTTCAAAAAAAGATATATATCTGTAACAGCGCTCCGCTTCGCGTAACGGAGGTTTGCGAAGCTGATTGGTTCTCCGGCGTCTGTAAACATTGCAAACAGTCCGTAGCGGCCGCCATCTTGTCTCTCGGTAGGATCGAGAGACAAGAGGAGGCCAAAGCGAAGGGGCAAATGACCATAAGGGGGCATAGTAGATCCTCCTTGACCTCTTAGGTTTGATGTGGAGGTTTTAAAAGGGCCCCGCGGGGCAAAAAAAAAAATAATAATAATAATCGAACGGCTGAATGGATTTGCACGAAACTTGGCAAAATTGTAGGGACTGGTAGCTCGATGTGCCTTTGCTAGGTCTCAATATATGTGCTTCAGTGGATTTTGAGAAATTAACTTTCAAA
This sequence comes from Lissotriton helveticus, assembly GCF_964261635.1. Classification (NCBI taxonomy): domain Eukaryota; kingdom Metazoa; phylum Chordata; class Amphibia; order Caudata; family Salamandridae; genus Lissotriton; species Lissotriton helveticus. The sequence continues at coordinate 500,522,876 of NC_136070.1, read as the reverse complement.
AACAAGATATATATCTGTAACAGCAGTCCGCTTCGCGGAGATAAAATTATATCTGTATTACCTAGCTGTTGCTAACACCAGTTAGCGACGGCTAGTAGGAGATAGCGACCATCTTGGGCTCCACTTTGCATGTGAGTGATATTTATCACTAATGACATGCAAAGTGGGCATGCCAAGATGTTAGCGACTGGAAACAGTTGCTAACATCGCTATCTCCTATTATCAACTTTTGGAAATATTCGCGATAAGCGCGAATATCTCCAAAAACTAACACCTGCCCTGAGCAGTTCTTAGCCATGTTATCCAATGGGAGGTGGATAACATGGCTAAGAGCATTAGCTCGGTAATGCATGAATATCGCTGAGTTTTCAGCGATATTAATGCATTGCGGTCGTTTTTTATCGTATTTGCGATAAACCTTGATAATAGCAAGGTTTATCTGCGATAATTTCTGACGATGCTTAGCGGTAAAAAAATCGTTGCTAAGCATCGTTAGGGATAAATATCGCTTAACTTTGGTAATATGCCCCAACGTCTGTTAACGTTCGATTCGAAGGAAATCAGGAAGTGTTGAAAAACATTGTCTGCGCCATCTTGCCTTTTTTCAAATGCCACACTTTTGTCGTGCACGGCAGTCATTTTAGATGCCTTGACCAGACCCACTCTGTGCACGCTGTCGATCCTTAGCATGGCTCCCCACCCTCGCAAGCATCTCCCCCAGGCAGTGGTCACCCCCGCTCTCTGTCTTATGCATGGGTAATAAACCACCCCCCATCTGCGCTGCTCTTCCCTGAGAATCACACCCTGTGCCCGCCCGACACCTCCCTTTCGCCCAATTCACTACCGCACCCTCTGACACTCCTTTTCCTCTGTGTCCGATTGTCCAGGCCGGTCCTAGGGTATCAGCTAGCCCTGCAGATGTAGTTTATGGCCCCAGCTGTAAAGAATCACCCCTCTTCAAAGGAGTTATAGTAGATCAAGGCCCACACTCGATGAGATCCGTCACAGCAGACGCGTTCCTATTATCTGAAAACCATCCTGTATTGTGATTGGGGAGGGGACCGAGCCTGAAGCGGAAGATTCCAGGGATGACTCTTTGTACATCAAAGTTTTTACAATTATGTGTCACATTAAAAATATATAGCACTCCAACAAAGTAGTAAGATTATAAAACTGAAATGGCCCTGGGACACCTTGGAAATCGGACGCTTGTCTGCTAGGTCTTGGACCCCATTCTCGAAAGCGTCCCCTCCGCCTTGAGGATTCATCAAAAGTTTTGGGGGCCCCCGACTCCTGTAGGCTTCTGGTGGGGAGCGGCTGCCATGATTGCTCGCGGAATGACCACGACGGAGCTACGAGATGGTGGTGCTCTCATGCTGACGCCAGCTTCAGTCTGAAACATCCAGAAACAAGGTGGGGCTTTCATCGTTTGGGAAAAAAAAAGTTTTCATCCAATGAAAAGTGTTGTTTTTAGGTCATATGATCAAGCCTTCCATCATTAGGAAACCAAAAGTAAAATGAACCAATGAAAAGTTTTATAAACAAGTCACATGACCTGTTATGCGGCATAGGGTATAAAATGCGGAGAAAATACGTTGGTACGTGAGGCGGCGTCAGTAGCGGACCGATGTGCGAATAGGCCGAAGGCAACACAACGCGCCAAGATCCGGATGGCACCGAGGTGGTGTCCAGCAAGTTGCAGCACTGGTGTGGCCATCCTACAATGTTGAAAGTCGGCGTGGGGCGCCCCGTTGGCCTGTGAGTTTGCGTCAGTAGCGGACCGATGTACGAATAGGCCGAAGGCAGCACAACGCGCCAAGATCCGGATGGCACCGAGGTGGTGTCTAGTAAGTTGCCGCACTGGTGTGGCCATCCTACAATGTTGAAAGTCGGCGTGGGGCGCCCCGTTGGCCTGTGAGATGGCGTCAGTAGCGGACCGATGTGCGAATGGGGCCAAAGGCAGCGCAACAATATTTTCTGACTAGAAGACACCACAAGGCGCTGAGATGCCAAGATTCGGATGGCACCGAGGTGGTGTCTAGCAAGTTGTGGTACTGGTGTGGCCATCCTACAATGGTAAAAGTCGGCGTGGGGCGCCCTGTTGGCCTGTGAGATGGTGTCAGTTGCGGACCGATGTGCGAATGGGGCCAAAGGCAGCGCAACAATATTTTCTGTATGGAAGATACCACTAGGCGTTGAGATGCCAAGATCCGGATGGCACCGAGGTGATGTCTAGCAAGTTGCTGTACTGGTGTGGTCATCCTACAATGCTGAAACTCGGCGTGGGGCGCCCCATTAGCCTGTGAGATGGCGTCAGTAGCGGACCGATGTGTGAATAGGCCGGAACCAGCACAAGGCGCCAAGATCCGGATGTCACCGTGGTGGTTTCATAGTTGAGAGGCACTTCATCTGCAGTGGGGCGCCGAGATCCGGATGGCACCGAGGTGATGTCTAGCAAGTTGCTGTACTGGTGTGGTCATCCTACAATGCTGAAACTCGGCGTGGGGCGCCCCATTAGCCTGTGAGATGGCGTCAGTAGCGGACCGATGTGTGAATGGGGCAAAGGTAGCGCAAGAATATTTTTGGAATAGAAGACACCACAAGGCGCTGAGATTCGGTTAGCACCGAGGTGGTGTCTAGCAAGCTATGCAGCTGAGTTGCGTGCGCACTTGCGGCGAATAGGTCGAAGGCAGCACAACAATGTTTTCTGAATAGAAGACACCACAAGGCGCTGAGATTCGGTTACCACCAAGGAGGTGTCTAGCAAGTTGCTGCACTGGTGTGGCCATCCTACAATACTGCTCCGAATAACGGCGTGGGGTGCCCGAAGGGGGGGGGGGAGGCGGCGTGAACGGGCCTTCCTAGGTGGAGGCTCGTCTGCTGTAGTGGGGCGCCCCTTTACCGTTTCAGTTGCCATTCAGCTGAGTTTCGGCTGCTCTTGATGCTACAGCGACAGGCGGCTGCTACAGGACTCTCAAAATGGCGGCCTGTTCTTTGGATTTGGGCCTGGTCCACTAAAATGGCCCTGGGACACCTTAGAACTCGGACGCTCGATTTTTTTTTCCTTTCCTGTACATGCAAAAAAAGGTAAATGCCCGGTACGTTACACGCTTCATCTGCCACGATGAACTCTCCAGAGGAACCGAAAAAAAATATAGTTATGGTAACTATACCATGCATCGTCATATGGAGAGGTGGCACCAATTAATTATAGTGCTGCATAAAAGAGAGATTTGGAGGAGAACCCCTGACCTGGTAGTACATTCATCAAAGAAGTGGCACTGACAGCATCAGAGGCAAGGGAAACGGTCCCAAATATTTAGAAGAATTTGGAAAGATTAAAATGACATGTTTAGATTGTGGCAAATTAATTTCATGTGGACAGATGAGTGTTACTCTAATAAATACAGCATATGAACATCATCATAGTCGATGGTTGGTAGAGACATTTTGACTATATCCTGGACCTGCCCGTCCTCGCCCAAAATGGCGCCGGAATAAATGGGACTCGTAACTCCTTGTTGTGTACTGGTTGCAGAACCTTGAAATCACGAGATACGTATGCAGTTTTGAAGCACATGGCGGGCGGGGACGAGAATTGATTGAATATTTCGACATCCCTATTGATATTAAGTTCTGATGTGTTATTGATTACTGTACTATTGAAAGTTCGAATTAACGTCACCCATGGTACTTGCCCGCAAATGTATATCTAGATAATTTTATTGTAACTGGCCCTGTCGTATTTTAATTATAAAATGTACGTCCACCGATTCCGTAACTGTTAGACACCTTAGTTCTTGCAACCTAATGGCCCGCCCGTTACGTTCCTCTACAGTGTAAATGTCTACCCATCATATACGATTACAGTTTGCTCCGTGGCCGGCCCACGTGGTTATAGGCTCGTATTTGTATAATGAAATTTTCACAATAAAGGTTTTTAAAAGAAAACATGGTAGTAGTATATACATTGGTAAAGTTTTTAATAATAGTCACTGTTTTAGAATCATTAAAAGGCAAGTGAAATAAAGCAGACCAATTACATGAAGGGTAAAAGGTATAATACGAAGGAACGCAGTAAAGATAAATGGTCAAGGGCTGTTGTGTTTTCTACTCCTGCAACATAAAGTGATCGATAAGAATCTCATATTCAGGCGTATCGGCGACTAAGACAGCAGGTCGACCCTCTTTTGCTCAACGGCTCCGTCATGGGACGAAGAAACGCTCTTTTTCTCGAAAAAAGAATATATTTTACTTGCAGGACAGTTGTAAATTTTCCGGGAAAGTACATTAGCCTGGAACATTATAACATATATTTAAGAAAAAATAATGTTCGGAAGTAATAAAAAGCGTAATTTTTAGGTCATATGACCAAGCCTTTCATCATTAGAATAAGAAAAGTAAAATGAACCAATGAAAAGTTTTATTAACAAGTCACATGACTTGTTATGCTTACGTTACGCGCTGCGCGACCCGGATGACTTCCGGATGCGCTAACGCGGCGCGTCTTATGACGCATTACGCGACAACGCAGGTCCAGAATATAGTCAAAATGTCTCCACCAACCAGCGGTCGGAACACAACCCCTTTCAGCAGGCTAAATAGTTCTGTTAAATGACAACAGAAGGGACAGGCAACAAGAACCATCAGTCAAAGAGGGGAGGGCTAGTTCTTCTCTACCGGGTTACATTGGGGCGCTACCGGAACTGATCGAATTGGTAGTCTACAGTGTTTCTGGATGTTTCAGACTGAAGCTGGGGTTAGCATGAGAGCAGCACCATTTCGTAGCTCCGTCGTGGCCATTCCGCAACCAATCATGGCAGCCGCTCTTTATCGTTATTTTGGGCGGGGTGGGTGGCGGAGCCGAGCTGTTTTGCAGCCATCATTGTGTGGAGTTCAGTTCATCTCACTAGTTTTGTATTTGTCATGAGGGGTTGTTCCTAATGTTTCTATTTTAGCGAGGTCAAAAGGAGATCCCATTAGTGGCCTACTGATTTTGCTCGATTCCTTTTCTTTTTTTTTTACACGATTTTTCGTTATCTGCAAAGACTAAACAGAGTATTGCGACTCTGTGTTTGTTTGTAAATAGAGAATGAACCAAAGAGAACCAATTCTAAAACAGTAAATACTTGGATAACAATCAATCAAATGGAGAGAGAAGCAGGCACGACGTATTACAACGGGGGCAAAGGCCTGCGTTAACTACCCTTCACTATGTGCAAAGAGAGAGTACTCCTAATAGAAATGAGGGGGGGGGGGCACCATTCAAAGCAGATCAGTGTGCATAAACACGAAAATGTTTTCACTTACCACGTACTTGACATTCGACAGCTTATGATATTTGCTATTAAAAAACCATTGAAATTCACTGAAAAAACCATAGGTTATAGACCATATATAGTTAGGAATTAGCATTTACAAAACCTTGAAAATTCACTGAAAAAACCATAGGTTATAGACCATATATAGTTAGGAATTAGCATTTAAAAAACCTTATTTTACTCACACAAAACCATTGAAATTCCATATATAGTTAGTTGCACTAACTATATATCGCGCACCCGCAATCCACTGCTGATGATGTCACATATTACATCATTCATGACATGGTCAGTGACATCACTGATGACATCACTGATGACATCTCAAATGACATCACTGATGACATCACTGATGACATCTCATTTTACATCAATGACCACATCACTGATGATATCATTCATGTGACAATACAATGCATCTCCTCACATTTTAATATAACCTCTGTTTCACCCAGTGTTAAATACAGAGTATAATTTTTGAAACCATTGACACACCAATACTAGTTACTACATACGTACTCACTGATTCCTACGTCTACACACACATTCACTCATTCACCCATACAATCATTCATACATACAATCACTCATCTTTACAACACTATCATATGCACTCATACACCTATACAGACACTCACACTCTGCCACTCATCCATGGAGTTACTCACACACCTAGTCAGTCCTGTAAAGAATCAATCACACTTCCATTTTCTTGTCTATACAGTTAAACATAGAGCACCTTACATTTTCAAACATATACTAACACATACTTACTTTCTTATACAATCATTGATACAAGTACACATTGATCTGCACAGAGTCACACACCTCCCAGCCAGCCACACACACACTCAGTCTCCCATACAAATACTTGGACAATCAATCAATAACCCATATAGTTAATCATATAGCTACTGATCAACACATGCAGCAGTTTACAGAACAACAGACATAATGATGCACAAATTAAGACAGTTTAGTCACTAACCCATGCACTCAGTGAGACACATTTAATCACTCACTCATACATTCAGTCATGCACCTACTAAATCCTTCGTCCAGACACTTATACATCTACTCATTCTTCAATATGTAAAACATATTTAAACTTTACAGAAACACACAGTAACTGGATGATGTCATCAGTGATGTCATCAGTGATGTCATTTGAGATGTCATCAGTGATGTCATCAGTGATGTCACTGACCATGTCATGAATGATGTAATATGTGACATCATCAGCAGTGGATTGCGGGTGCGCGATATATAGTTAGTGCAACTAACTATATATGGAATTTCAATGGTTTTGTGTGAGTAAAATAAGGTTTTTTAAATGCTAATTCCTAACTATATATGGTCTATAACCTATGGTTTTTTCAGTGAATATATATATATATATATATGTATGTATGTATGTATGTATGTATGTATATATATATATATATATATATATATATATATATATATATATATATATATATATATATATATATATATATATATATATATATATATATATATATATGTTAAACCACAGATTGTGTTTGTGACCTACAGACATTTGCATGGCTGTTTCATAGTACAATTTCTTTTACATGTGATATAAGGTGCATTCCTTGCATACTTTGGTGCATTTCAAACATGTCATATGGATTGCTATGCTATTTCTTGTCAGCATTCAACTATTGTTTTGGCAGTTATGAAAGTTATCATGGTGCACTTTGATTGACACTTACATATTGCAATTATGCCCACCTTAATATAGGACACACTGATGTTGTTACAAGGAGCTGTCAACTCCAAATGTAGACACAATACGTTGGTTTTTCACATGTATGTGTATGACTCTAACTTGTAGGGGATTGTGTACTTTTATGTCTTTATTTTTTACTCATTGCTGCCACTCAGGTATATTGAGATAGTTCACCTGAGTATACTGTGGTGCCAATGTTGTTGTATCTTGGGGAAGAGGAGGTACTGGAGTGTCAGACGGACGAAGGCATCCAGGACAGAGGGTAGGAACTCAGAAAAATATGGCGGCAATATTTCTGCCACTCTGGCTGTTGTGATCTGTAATGAACTAGATGCCAGTACGTGGAGGAGAGCCAACAGATTGACGTATGGAGGGATGTTGATGGGTCTAGCAGCTGGTGGCTGGAGCCTTGCACTATTTAGTTCAGCAGTTCTATTATGGACTCCCTCCTGAGTCTGTAGTATGTGATGACCTCATCCTCCCTGAAGTCAATGAGAGAAGTCTGCTGGCGAAAAACAAACTCCCTTCTGTTCTGCCTACGTGGTGGGGGTGGGGGCCTCCTCTCAACTCCAAACTGCAAAATGAGCACCTCCATGGCGTAGTTGAGCATTGTAAACTGTTTTGTGTGGCTTGTCTTCATGTACCACAGTCAAATTGGTCATTTCCGACCCCTGGGTTGCTGCACACATGAATTTTGCAGGGTCGGATTGGTAAGGCGATCAATGGTCAAGGGGCCGGTATCCAAGTTTCAGCTGTAGGCTGCTTTTTTGGCCAGCGTGTAGGGGTCGATTTGGGCGGTGTCGGTGTTGTTTGGATGCCGCCAGTGACCCCGTGGGTGCCTGAGTGGCCTTTCTGTCGGCAGATGGGCTCCCATTACCTCCCTTTTACCAACGGGGCAGAGGTTTCACTCCCTTTCTCTCGCTGAGCCGGCCCATTCATGTATGCATATTGAGCAGGGGCAGGGGGGCCTGAGCAAAAGTGGCCTCACTTGTTTTCAGGTGTGTCCAGTGTGACCTAATCTGTGCATTTTTTTCCTAAGTTAAGTCAAGAAAACATGCCTCTGTCAAAGACTCCCAACAACAACACCCCCCGCCTTCATTTTATAAAACTTAGCCGAAGCAGTGTTTTGCGGAAATGCAATATGCAAATGTGGGCCACTTTTTTTAGCATGCCCGGTACGATTTTATATCCCAATCCAACCCTGCATTGCAGGCTCTGCACGATGCTTGAGGATGATGCGTCACACATTGACAATGCTATAAATATCACTGCGTGGCTTTTACGCTGGATTTTACAGGGGAACACCTACTTTAAATATATTAGTCTCTGCGGAGCGCTGACGGTTCTGGCGCAGGTATTTTCCGACGCTGGCCTACCAAAACTGACACATTTAGCCACATGCATCTGTTTGTAAATATGGAGTACTGCCTGTGCAGCTGGAGCAGCAAAATTAGTGACGCAACGGCAGGGCAAGCCTCTCATAAATACGCTCCTAAGTTTAATTTAGCCATCAGTTGCTACCTGGATGCAAGACAGCTGCCTCAAGCTCAACTCGGACAAAACCGAAGTACTCATCCTGTGACCCACCCCATCAGCCTGGGACGACATCTGGTGGTCCGCCGCACTAGGAAGCCCTCCCACCCCTACGTACAACACACGCAACCTTGGAATCATACTGGATTCCTCGCTTTCAATGAACCGCCAAATCAACGCAGCATCCTCATCCTGTTTCCACATGCTCCGCCTGCTTCAAAAGACATTCAGATAGCTCCCCACAGAATCCAGAAAGATGGTCAGCCATGCACTCATTACCAGTAGGCTTGACTATGGCAAAACACTTTACGCTGGCGTCACCCAGCAGCAGCTCAGGAAACTACAGAATGTCCAAAATGCCGTAGCCAGACTGGTCCTTGACATCCCCCCACTGCAGCCACATAACGACACCTCAGACTCTTTTGTTTTTAGTAAGGTGGGTTACCACTCTATTAAAGTTCCTTGTGGACTACCCAACCTTTTTTAACCAACCACACACATCTACACACCCCTGTCCCTAGGGCCCTCACACCCACGGCACCATACGGCAAGAACAAAAGATCTCCGCTAAAGAGCCCCTTTATGGGTGCCCGTCGGGTATTGCACCGCCGACCCGACGAGGAGCGAGCCCATATGATGAAGTATGACACCTAGCTTGCTGGGTGTGTGAGGACTCTAGTTCCAACAAGGAGGATTCCCCTCCTGTGTGCCTTCACTCACCTTGGTTCATCTCTCCCCCCCTTTTTAAACTGGGGAACTGCGTACTCTCTTTTTGGTCTAACACCTCAGACAACTCATTTAAGGGTAAATCCCTAGGCAGTCATGTGGTCAAGAACAATTAAAGACTCATATCAAAAGCAAACATTATGTAATGAACTCAGTGTCTACTACAACTTTGGGTTTTTTAAGTTATCATATTTGTATTATTCTTATCTTAAAAGCATTTCTAAACATGTGTATAACCAACGAATAATGTTAAACATACAGAACACAATATAAAAAGAGACAATACTAATATAATACAAATTGACGAACTACATGAAATCCACATATACATATGATAGAAAAGTAGATATGATTTGGTTAGATTATAACAGAAACAAAAATGACAAAAAGTGGCTATAAGATGGATCTTCTTCAACGCGAGTTTCGGTGCACACCGCGCCTTCATCAGGAAAGCCACAAACAATATCCTATAATGTGAATTAAAACCATATAAGATACATTAATGTAGCACTGAGTTTAAAGATACTCAAATTCAAAACATCAACCACATACCTTCACCCTTAAATGTTTTATTGCCCTGCCCTAGGAATCTCAGAAATATTGCAGGGGGTCCTTGTTATTTACACAAAAACACCTCAAACAACTCCACTGGCTTAGTATCAACAAGAGAATCACCTACAAGCTGCACACACATGCCTACATGGCTCTCCATGACGCAGGACCAGAATATCTGAACCACTGCCTTGCTTTCTACACACCCGCCAAACAACTCCGCTTTGCCCAACTTGTACTGGCCTCCGAACCACAGATCCACGAGACCAGAACTGGTAGAAGATCCCTCTCCTACCTCGCCGCCAAGACCTTGAACACCCTGCCCCTCCACCTCAGGCAATCAGCATCACTGACCAAGTTCAGGAAGGACCTCAAGACCTGGCTCTTCGATTGAACCTCCACAACCCAGACGGATGAGCAGCTCCCCTACCCCACAGCGCCTGGAGACCCTCATGGGTGAGTAGCTGCACTTTACAAACCCTTGATTTGGTGATTGATCAGTAGAGACTTGCAATCACCATCCCAGCAGTGAATGAGACTAGGACTTATGGAAGGAAAGGTCTGTGAATTCCCAACAGTCTTAAATTAAGTGTACGCACAGGTTTACAGATAACGTACGCATTTTGTAATTTATGACCATTTTATTGCTCTGCTTTTAAACATTTAGGGCCTCATTTATGAGAAGTGATGCATTGCTGCGTGAAAGCAGCGATGCGTCACTTCTCAGTGCGCCCTCCTTGCGACATGATTGATAAGTCATATTTATAATATGACGCATCATGTCGCAAGGAGCTACAGATACGTCAGTATTTCTGATGTATCTGTATGGCGCAAAAGTGAAGCATTGCTGGAGTGCGTCACAAAAGTGACGCAACTCCAGCAATGTGTCCTTTCACATGGGGCAAGCCCCATTTGAAAGGGCCTGCGGCAGTCTTACGCCTGCTGTGAGGCAGGCGTTAGATATTGACGCATTTGCGTCCTAGAAGTGGCGCAGTGAAATCCTATAGATTTCACTGCGTCACTTCTATGACCCTTTCCTGCCCCGGAACGCCCCCCCCTGCATACATTATACCTGGCGCAGGTATAATGTGGCGCAGGGGTTTACAAAGTGACGCATCTACCTAGATGCGTCCCTTTGTAAATATGGTGCACAAGGCACATTTTTTACACCACTGGTGCGTCACAAAAAGTGACGCACCAGCGGCGTAAAAGTGACGCATGGCCTCATAAATAAGGCCCTTAATGTCAATGTTCTTTTACTTTCAAGCCTCCTCTTTCTGGTAGGCAACAAAGTGTGTTCACACAACTAGACTAACAATAGTGGCGGAGGCAATGCTAAATGCTTTACATTTAATTATATACCCCACGTAATATTACTGCGGGATCCTCGTGGCCTGATATGAAACTAGTTTGAGTTTAGATCCCACCAACTGGCAAATACAGAGAAAAAGAAACATATTTCAATGTCTGTCTCTAACTGCGCCTCCCCTTACTAAACTTTCCTATCTCCTTGCATTAACCACTGACAGTCCCGTTTTGAAACTGGCCTTGTGTATTATTGGCAACGCTTCCGCTCACTAAATATTTCATCCGAAAAAAAGTCCATCTGGATGCCCCTTTGCCAGCCCTTTCCAGATTGCTGAATGACAGAACCTGCACGTCAACTCGGCACAGACAGAGGGCGCTCGTCCACAGCCAGAAATCGACTGCCTTTTAAGGAGAGCTGTGCTCCGAGTAAAGTAAAGCGAGACTTACTGTGTCGAACTGTGCTGCCTGTTTGTTCCATCAATTGCTTGCTGCACATTTTTTTTCGAACATGGAAAAGAGCACGTAAGAAAACCACGCCACGGCTTACTTTGAGGTAGGAGAGGAATTCTCGATTAAAACCACAGTTACTCGAACGAACAAGCATTTCCGAATGCTGAATAATGCGGGCATGCAGCCCCAAAGAAAAATGCCAACATATTGGCCGTATCTCTTTGAAGTCGCCGTGGTAGAATGGCAGATCCTAACGCAGGAGAGTGTGTCTGTTTTGTCTACCGGTTGGAGTTTACCGGCAGCGAGCAGTCCTCAAAGAGGCCATGCTTTATTTGGAGACAGCCCGACAGACAGCGGTTAACGGGGCGATCAATATTGGAGCACGGAAGCCGGCTCAGGGCCCCTCTGCCTGTACCTGCAACTAGGCTATTGCCCCTGAAGCCAGTTGGATGGGAGGAGGAGGTCTCCAGATGTCACACCTAACCCCCAACGGGAAGTGCTTCAGGGCGCATGACCCCCCGCCCCCGCCTCACACAAAGAACACCTCTGAACTCTGCAGCACACGGCCCCGGGTCAGCCTTTGTCAAGCTCTGTCCAGCACACACAGCCGAAGAGGGCCTGATCACGCAACAAGATTAAAGCTCCTGAATTTTGCGAATAAATCAAGTTTAAGACATTTAAAAAAAATTGAATACACTGAATTTAAAGTCTGATATTCTGTATTTTTTCTTTACGTTTTGGGCTTATCAAGAATATAAACTGTGTGAATGTCCCTAACCTTTAAACATTGCTGCTGCGTTTTAAATTAAATTGTTTTCATTTTTTTATAGTGTAGACCAGTCATTTGACCTTTACATTGAAGGGAGGCTCAAATATGCATTCAAAAAGACAGAAACAAATTGTTATTTACGTTTTGAGAGTCCATCTTACCTATAATACTTATGAAAGAGAACTGGTGAGCAGTAAGGTAGAAACAATTCTATATATACTGCTGCAAGTGGTGATGAATGATGGGTTAGGCATTCTTTCATTCTCGGAGGTATTGGAAATAAATATACAAACAATCATACCGTTCCAGTCTGAGGGCTGTAAGGAAATGAGATATACTTTTAAGTATTTACTTTGTAGTTGTTTTTGTTGCTTTTATATGGTGTGCCAACCACAGTACCTTTGTTTCCACCACATCACCTTTAAATCCAATGGTGGGATGTGTACAAATGACTAATTGGGTTATTAAGATCTAGGGTTAGGGATTTAACTTCAGAAAACATCATGTTATCACAGTTTCCGACAACTGGATGATAACAGTGTTTGTGATCAGTACTGGCTATTTCTGGGGCACTGGACGGTCTCGTACACAATACCAAACTCTATCTTCGACCAACCCACCGTTCAAAGGGCCGAAAACTGATATCCTTCTGAAAATTAATTGAAATATTTCTGTGGGGTGTTAACCAGGTTTGTAACTTATGCCTCTGCAGCCCCTACGTCGCAGGGGTCACCCAACTCTTCAAGGTCCCCAACCCTCCATGGAAGCCCCATTCAGCACAAGACCAATGTATATATCTGCGATAAGCGAGACTCTGGGAACCCTCCTCTCATTCTGCGTGGGGTGGGGGGCACCATTTTACGATATGCCACTGGTGCTAACTGATCACTGCACACTGGACGATGAAGTGAAAAAAGAATGGTAGATTTCATAATAGGCCCAGAGAAACTGGATAGATCTATTTCAGATTTTCTAACTATCCAGTTATGGTACATTTACCTGCAATCAATATAAGTGGAACTCATTTATACAGTCAGTGTTTATCATGAAATTCTAGAATTGCTCTGCTCCTCTTAGCTCTACATGTAGACACTCTTAGTTCATCTATATGGTAGTGAGGACATATTATTGTCTTCTTGCAGGCTGTGACACTAACAGTCTTCTAAGTGTGGGCCAGGGTCAGTATCTCTGATTGACATTTGACTGACTCATTCCAAACTTATTGGTGTTCAACAATCCCAGGCTTGTCAGGAAACCTCTAATTTTCATACAAGCTAGTTTGGCTCTAAATGTATGGAACATTAAACTTTGCAACATATATTTTATTGTAAGCAGCATAACCCTCATAGTTTACCCTTCGTTTTGTGTTATGTTTTGTGTGCTTATGTACCTGCGTAAGTGTTATGCACAAGTAGGATGGTTATGCACTACGTAAAGCTTACTACTATGTACTCTGATATGTTTTTACACTCCGGTGCCATTAATAATCATAACATAATAGAAATATATGCTGCTATGTTTCATTGTCCAGTGTCATTTAGATTTGCATTTGCATACTCACGTTTTACCCTCTAATGCCACGTATATGCTGTAGTTTAAACACTTTGATATTTTGTGTTCTTAAACTGATAGACTGTGCTGAGCAATGCCATGTAGATATGTAAACAACCATGAACACTATGTTATTCTGTCTCATCCCACACGCATGTACAATCATGTACACTACTCTCCAACACCATGCATTTGTGTAGGGCTATGTATACGGATGTGTGGTATCCCAGCTCATATATATCTGTAAAATTAGGTATAATGTGATGTAAGTAACAGTTTAAAATAGGATGGCATGATTGTACCTTACAGTCCTTCACATTAACTATAATGTTCATTATTAGAATAAACTTCAATACCTGTCCGCTACACTCTTCAACAAATAGTAGAACGTGAAACAATGTTGGAGTGCTAATATAAGGCATAGCTAAAATAAACATAAACTTGCAGTTCTACATGGCAGCTGTCTATTCATTTTAACTTCTAAACAACATATTGGATAATAAGACTAAGTGTAACAAAACAAGTGTTCAAGAGATGCACATTTTAAGTTGCTGGAATATGATTTCATCTGCTGTACTCTAGAATATGCTAAATAATCTGAACCACAATACATAATCTGTACCACAAGAACATATCTTGCATTTCAGATATATAAGTAATAAAAGTAGAAGATCGTTCACCACAATCAGAGTGAGGCCTGGTGTAATTTACCATTCCATATATATCAGGAAAAATAAAAGACTGGGGCACTTTCTTCTAAATATTCCAGAACTGCAATCAGAACAGTAAATTATCCTTCTCTCAAATGTTCTTTTTTCCCTCCAAAATATTCCAGTAGAGGTTACTACTACACATTTCTAACTCCTGTTTGAGAATTCTCTGACCACAGTTTCTCAGTGCAGATAAATGTGGGAGAAAGGGGCATTGAATGTTTGGGGCAGTTGTGCTCACCCCCTTTACAACAGAATCCCAACCCACTTTGTGGGGTCACATGGGGGCTGGGACTTTGTTAAGTAACATTTAAAACCTGATTTTGCAACAATGTTCTTCCTTTTAAAAAACTGTTAACAGCATTTGTTGCAAGATATAGAACATATATTCAACTTGACTTGTAACTGTGAGGGATCGTCCCTCAGCCTCACCCTTTTCAACATATACATGACACCACTCGCGAACATCGTCCAATCATCACCATCATCTCCTACGCCAAAGACACCCAACTCATCTTCTCCCTGACGGACATGACAACTACCACCAGGACCAACTTCACCAACTGCATGCCCATTGTAGCAGACTGGATGGGAACCAAATTCTTGCAGCTCAACTCTGACAAGACAGAAGTACTAGTCTTCGGCAAAAAGAACTTGCCATGGGACTCCACCTGTTGGTCGTTGAAGCTAAGACTAACACCCACACCCACAGACCATGCAAGAAACCTAGGGATCATCTTAGAAAACAAGCTCAACATGAAGGCTCAAGTCAATGCAGTGTGCACCGCCTGCTTCTTCATGCTACAGATGCTACAAAAGGTCTACAAAAGGACTCCAGGAGGACCATCATGCAAGCACTCATTACCATCAGGTTGGAATACAGCAACACTCGTTATGATGTAATCTCCAAAGGATTTCAACACAGACTCCACACCATTCAGAACACCGCTGAAAGACTCATACTCGACTTCCCACACTGCACCCACGTCACACCGCAACTCAAAAAGCTTCACTGGCTCCCCATTCACAAGTGCAGTCAATTCAAACTTCTCACACAGACATACAAAGTCCCATACAACACAGGACCAGAATACCTGAACAGCCACATAAACTTTAACCAACCCTCCGGCACCTACGCTCTGTCTCACTCTCGCTCACACACATTCCCCACATCTGCAAAAGCAAAACTGGAGATCGCTTATTCGCCTACATCTCACTCAGTACACGGAACAACCTCCCTCAGCAAATCAGAGCCTCCTCCTCACTTCTTGAGTCCCACAAGAAGCTGAAGACCTGGCTCTTCGTATAATCACCTTGGGCACCTCATACGTACACACCTGCCCAAGTGCCTGGATATCCCCTTGGGTGATAAGTGCTCTATACAAATCAATATAACATAACATAACTGACATTTATTCTTAAGCAGCAGAAACATAGGCATATATATGACTCCTTTGTAGTGATAACAGCTAATAACCTCAAATATAAATAATATGTTAACATTGTACCTGATTCAAAATATTTTTTTCCATGAGGAGGTTTTCTTACTCCAAAAATTCCAGAAGTAAGTCATACATAAGTCAGGAAGATGGAACAACTATTCACAACCCATAGTGAAAGTAAAAAAGTTATTAAATGGCACTTTCTAGATCTCAGTCCAGGAACTCCTTGCCAATATATGGAAAAGGTTCCACAGATTAAATGCTTGCTGGTGTGATCAGATGGTTGGAAGGCTTACGCACCCTTTTTTCTTTCGGCTGTTGATAAAATAAGTACCAAATTGTGTAACTTTATATTAAATATGCTCAGTGAAAAACTTTAGAGTAAAGCACTTTATTTTTTTAATGCTATGTTTTTTTTAAGTACAATCAAAACTTCAGACTGATTTACAGTTTGTGGGATTTCCCCCCAAGTGTTAATATTCATATGTGCATAATTTCTGGCACAGTAAAAAGCCAGAAACCGGTCCTTGGATGCTTGATTCCGGTCTGGGAAAGACATGGCTTGGTAGTTCGGACTGGACTGTTCCCATGAGGCACAGGGTCAGAGCTGATTTGCATATAGCCAGTGTCTAACCCAGGGTGGTGTGGAGTGCAAAAAAACGATGGATTTAGGCCCAGATCTCTGTACTGGGGTGAATGTATGACATTGTTCTACATTCTGTCCATCACCTGTGTTTTTTGCAACAGTAAAAAGCTACACACACAAACTGAAAAATAATTTGTAGCACTGTACATGCAATTAACAATGTACAACAGATTGAAGCAAATGATTTACTTTTATGCCTCTCAGTTCAATGTGTGCCATGTTGGAGGCGCTAGGGGGCGCACAGCGGAATGGCTGCCTGAACTGCAGCTCCGCCGGGCGATATCACACGATGTGATCCATTGCCACTAAAGCCCCACCAACCCACCCTGCGGGCCCACGATCAGGTGCGGGAAGATGAGGAGCACAGTTGGGTGACTGCGGAGGCGGCCACCTCTCCTTCGTTACGGAGAAAAACCGAGGTCGCTGTAGCCCGCATCGGACTGCCAGACAAAATGGCCGGCGGCCGCCCAGAGGTATGACGCGAGCAGCGCGCGAGCGGTAACAGGCGGACCGCTTAGCCCAACATCAGCGCACCTCCTCGCTAGCGGACCGCCAGAACCAGGGAACGCGTCCACACCACAGCAGGCCTGGGCACTGGCGGCGAAGTCCGCTTCCACCTCGCCTGGTTGCCTGACAAGATGGCGGCACCCCCTCCCGCAACGGCGATATCGGCGGACTAAAACAGGCGGGCCCCTGCTCATGTAACGAGGCGCCCTAACGGCGGTCCGGCAGATAGTAGGACTGGGCACACTACAGCGCTTACATTATCTGGGCACAGCGCATTGGAGGCCTTCAGACATCCGCCGTTTCAGAGTTCGACACGCAGGGGACTGGGGAGCGCACAGGCATCGGGGGCAGAAGACCACACGAATAAGGGACAGAGGCTCCGGTTGTACTCGCGGCTGAACGCCCTAACTGCAACTATCTCCCTCGTCCCCCAACGCAGCGGCGCTGGCCAGTGCACGTCGCTTCCATAGTCTGGCAGGAATAATACTAACAGGGAGGGCCACCTAGGGAACGACCTAGCCATTGAGTACTTCTGCTGACTACCACCAAAACGGAAACACGGCGACGTCGACCAGAGTGACGAGGGCGACCAGACCCCAGTTGAGTAAGGTGCCTTCACCACCCGCCACCATGGGCAAACCGGACAAACAGCAGCCAAAACTCTCTTTTGATAATAGGAAGGGGTCTAAGCCAGTAGATGACACAACGGAAGCCAGCGGGTCCTCGGCCTCGCCGCCGTCCACCAACATGGAGAAGATCCTGCTGGCGATACAATCAAATCTACAGGACATCAACGGTAAATTGGACAATCTAACGTGCAGGATGGATGGCATGGCTGCCCGACAGGAACAACACGGTGAGAGACTGGATGTAGCCGAAACCAGGATCTCGGCGGTAGAAGATGAGGCGCGCACGTCCACCTCGAAATGCGCGGGAATGGAGCGCATCCTGGAGGTAATAAAAGCGAAGGAGGAGGATTTGGAAGCGCGCTCGAGGCGCAACAACGTGCGAATAGCGGGCCTGCCAGAATCCACCAACACGGGCCGCATGGAACAGTATATTGAAGGGCTTTGTAGGGATATCTTTGGAGCAGAAGCCTTATCGCAGATCTTCATAGTGGAACGGGCCCACAGATCGCTAGGCCCCAAACCGCCGCCAGGCGCTCCACCCCGACCGATAGTAGCGAGGATCCTAAATTACAGGGACAGAGACGTGATCCTGAGGCTTGCAAGGGAGAAGGGCAAAATCGTTCACCAGGGCAATACTCTGGAATTCTACCCCGATCACACGGTCGCTGTTCAGCAAGCACGCAGAGAATACACAGCGGTGAAGGCCAAATTGCGAGAACTAAACGTTGGGTATTCCATGTTATATCCTGCCCGGCTGCGAGTGGTTTGGAAGGAACAGACGATAGTACTAACGACACCCAAGGCGGCCTTCGATCTGGTCAAGAAAATACAACAGGAGGCGAGGTCGGAAGCCAGACGAGACCAGAACAGAGACTCTGACTGAGGCGCCTAGTCCACTCAGAATTCACACAGCGGTAGAGACGTCTGCACAAATTACCGCGTGGTACTACTTCACTGCCACTATCGGCTGTATATGCAAGGTTTGTTGATGAGCGACTACCTGAGGTGAGCTGCTGGCGCTTTATTTCTGGTATGCGCATTGGGCGATGACAGGGTGTGGGGCGGCTGAACTAACTGTGACTATAGCCCTATCCTGCACTGCGCTGTCGCGAGCACTCTTGCCCGCCCTACGCTGCCAGGCCTTCTTCATGAGATTTCGGAAAGACCGGCCATATTGAGACTGCTCCTGCCGCTCATGAGTGCACTGGGTCGGGTCTTTTTTGTATACTCTGTGACCGCATGCCCTCAGAACTGGAAGGGGGATCACCTATGGGGTTGCAGAACTGTGGACATCGTGCTCCGTCCCCCGTCACAAGAAGTGCACTACTGGAGGTGTCCGGACCACACAGGCTGCTGAGGGCCAGGGTGGGTGTAGCCGGACAGTTATTAAGTGCGGGGAAAGAGATACACTGCATTGCATAAGAATGGCCCCTCCCCTGCGAGTTTGTGCATTATAAAATGGGGTTCTGTTCTCCATGGGTCTGCTTCATTGCCTATATCCAGCGCAGGGGTGATACTGGGAATGTGGACTTGTGGTTAAAATGGACACATATTTTGCGCATTAGTTTGATTCGAGTTAATATCGCCTGCACCTGTGTATCGGGTGATGTGCTGTGCCACTAGCGGTCCTCCATGAGGGTACAACCCTACACGAGTTTTGCTTTGAGCACCAAGTTGTTGGTTACACTGTTGGGGGAGTTGTGCTCTGAGAGGGTTAGGCTTCGGCAGGTTGGGGTTGCTGGAGTGGGAGGGACTTGGGGAGGGGGGAAGCTTAACTGTTTACTAAGACCGAAGGTATTGCAAACCAATAAATTCTACACGTTGGCCCTGCTAGGGCTTGTATATGCAGGTGGTGTTCATAGAGCTGAAGGGGGTCGGGATGGGGGCGGTCTACTTGCATGCTTGGGAATGAATGGTACTGTGTCAAATGGGTACTGAAGGCACCAATTCTGCTAGCAGGAACGGACTAAATGTCCTTACGTGGAATATACGAGGATTCTCACGCCCACAGAAAATTAGGCAAGTGTTTGCCAGCCTTACCAGGTGGAATATTGACGTTGCATTCTTGCAGGAATCGCACTTGGCACCGCATACACACGCTACATTGGGGGCTAGATGGGCGGGATCGTCCTACAGGGCCTCCTATTCTTCCTACTCCCGGGGGGTGCTCATCTTGGTCAAGAAGGGGATACACTTCGAAGAAAGACGTGTGACACAGGACCCGGCTGGCAGATACGTGCTAGTGTCCGGCAAGCTTAGGGGGCAACACATAACTCTCCTCAACATATATGGCCCGAACATTGATGCACCTGACTTTTATCGGGAAATCTGGGGACACTTGCAGAACCACACTGACACGCACATTTTATGTGGGGGGGATTGGAACGTAACACTGCGGGATGGTCTGGACCGGTCTTCCCAATCAGTGGAACAGCACAAGCAGGCGAGGCTTATGATAGACCACATGATGAGCGATCTGGCGTTAGCGGACATCTGGAGACTGAAACACACTGACGATCCTGGCGCTACGCACATCACAGCATCGCACAATAGTTGGTCCAGACTGGACTATTGGCTGGGGTCCAGGGATGTTGCACTATGGGCGCGTACGGTAAAAGTGCTCCCACGCACATTATCGGACCACAACCCGGTAGTATTACAGCTAGACATTCCGCACTACACACCCCCCCCCTTTCACTGGCGATTTAACTCCCAGGCCCTCATGGACCCTGTATATGTCGACACCCTGACTGGGGCGATCAAAGACTACTTCAATAATAACTCCCAAACTACGGACGACCCACGACTACTCTGGGAAGCCTTCAAGGCCACGATAAGGGGCGTCTGCATTAGCACCACCATAGGTGTACTCAAAGACATCAGGACCCAGATCCGCCGATGCGAAAGTCGGATGAGGGAGCTTGAAATGCAATATGAAAACACACAGGACATACTGTTATTACCCCAACTGCGAGATTTACACACAGAGCATGCCGACTTCCTAACGTCAGAAATCAAGTACCTAGATCGCAAACACTCAGCCAGGGCTTTTGGGGAAGGGGGCAGGCCAGGGCGTGTATTAGCGCAAAAAATTTGTGAAGGGCGGGGGCATTCGGCTATCCTTCGGGTCAAATCAGGAGCGGGCGTAGTCCAGACACACTCGGCAGACATTGTCAAATGTTTTGCAGACTCCTACAGCACACTATACCAGTCTCAACCAACAGCTACAGCGGAGGAAACTTACGAATACCTTCATGATGTGGCGATTGGCTGGCTGTCAGATGCCCATCGGGAATATCTGGCTCGGCCGATCACGGTGGAGGAGGTCACTGCAGTGATCGCCTCGCTCCCAAATGGTAAGGCGGCAGGCCCAGATGGATACACGTCCGAATTTTACAAGAAATTTGTCGATCTCCTTGCCCCATACTTGGTGGACATGTACGGCGCCTCCTTTGAGGGTTCGCTGCTCCCCCCCACTTTGCGAGAAGCTATGATCATTGCACTCCTCAAACCGGCCAAAGACCCGGACAATTGTGACTCCTACAGGCCCCTATCCCTAATAAATGTGGACTCCAAAATTCTTGCAAAACTACTAGCTGTTAGATTGTCCCCCCTGATGACTCGCCTAGTGCTCCCGGACCAAGCGGGGTTCGTCCCCACAAGATCCACCTCACATAACACACGGTCCCTGTTTGCTCTGGCGCACTATCTCAAGCCCTCGGTTAAAGCAGTGGCTGTACTACTCGACGCCGCCAAAGCGTTTGATTCCATTGAATGGCGATACATGTTGACCGTCCTTAATAGGATGGGATTTCCCAAAAGATTTGTGCAGTGGATTTCCTTGTTATATACCAAACCGTGTGCGAGGGTCCGGATAAATGGGTACGTTTCGGCCCCATTTGACATTGGGCGGGGAACAAGACAAGGTTGCCCCCTGTCACCCCTGCTCTTCGCACTGGCGCTGGAGCCACTGGCGTGCATAGTGCGTCAGAATTACAGGGAATCGGCGTTGCAATTTGTGTCCAGACCACTGCACATATCACTCTACGCGGACGACATGTTGCTATATGTTCGTGATCCAGAAACACATTTGAACCCGCTCCTCAGGGAGTACATCCGATTTGGGGGACACTCGGGGTTGGCGATCAACTGGTCCAAATCATCGCTTATACCCCTCACCGACTCCACTGTTTCCTTTGCACTGGATTATCCACTAGAGTGGCAGCGGGACCCGATCCGCTATCTGGGGGTTATGTTCCATAGGGACCCTGACGAAGTCATGCGTGCGAATTATGGAGTAGTAATCACCAAACTGGAAGACAAAGTCCGTCGCTGGATACACCTGCCATTGTCCATTGCTGATCGCATAGCGATCGTCAAAATGAACCTCTTGCCTAAGTTGTTATATCTCTTTAACAACATTCCCATCACACCAACACGGGAGGTCTTTAGGCGCATCAAATCACTAGTACTAACCTTGATCTGGGCGGGTAAACAGGCTCGCATTGAACTACAGACCCTAACACTCCCGGTAGCAAAAGGCGGTTTCGGGGTGCCCGATTTTCTCCTATATTACCTCTGTGCCCAGGCACAGTACGCAGCGTACTGGTACCATGAAGTCCCCTACATTACACACGTGGCCATTGAGGAGGGTGATGCTCATCCGGTCCCCCTACCGGCGATATTGTCACACACTAGACCCCCGCTCCATTCAAAAGACATTAACACGGTAGACACCACGATCAAGGCCTGGAATAGATTAGGTCAATTGGCCCACAAGACCCCACTATATGCACCGAACATGCCGTTACAGCACCATCAGGCCTTATCAGTCACTAGCGAGAAAGTGGGGATGTCGCTCCTGTCCAGGGCTGGGATCGACAAAATGGGCGACGTCTTTCGGGGAGGCACGTTTATGGAACTTGATAGTTTGGGTTATATACAAAATCAAACTCTTCTGTTCCGCTTCACATATTACAGACTGACAAGGGCATTGAAGGGACATTATCCTACATTCCCGGAGGAGCCGGAAACACTGGCGTCATTACAGATGCTGATCACCACAAGTGATCTTTCTCACTTAGTATCCAGACTCTACACTGCTGCACAATCGGACATAGCAGGCCACACACTTAAAGCCAAGGAAAGATGGGATGCACTACTGGATGCTCCACTGACAGAAGTAGAATGGTATAGTTCATGCGCCCTGACACAGATACTGACGCCAAACGGGAATCTGAGGATTATCCATTTCAAGTTCATCCACCAAAGCTATTACACACCGGTGAAAATGCGCAGATACGGGCTTCAAGAGGAAGACAAATGCAAGCGCTGCAACAGGGAGGGGGCGGACTTTGTACATTTAGCGTGGAAATGTGAGCGTGTAGCCGGTTACTGGGAGGAGGTCACAGCCGCATTGTCGGTCATGTTAGAGGACGAGGTGCACTGCACACCACAGATTTGCCTGCTCGGTATTATACCCCAATTCAGAGCGCTGAAGCGCAAATTCTGTGCTATCGCACTCCTCTTAGCCAAAAGACAGGTGGCACAATGCTGGCACAGCCGGAAGGTACCGACTGCAAAGGCGTGGATGCATAGCATGTCTACTTGTAGGGATAAACTACAAACGTATGAGGAAGACTTACCTGTTAAAACTAGGCCCAAGGATGTGTGGTGCTTTTTGACAGACTATCTGATCTCCTTACAGGAGAATGGGGAGGATTAGTTTATGTGTGGGTGACGTTGTGAGGTGTATGACTGCCGTTCGGTTATGACCCCAATGAACCATCGGGAGGGAATTATGGAACACTGCTTAGCTCACTGTATAGGATGTAAATGAGAGCAATGAGAGGTCTTAAGTTGGGGAAGTTAGAGTTTGGTTGATAAAACCACAAAATGTAAGGCTCATGTCGATTATACAATGCGTGCCCTGACTGGAGAATACCGGATTGTTCTATCTAACGCTAACGTATGGCTTTAAATATTCATCTATGATTGTACTGATCTAACATGGTGCAATGGCGAGCCGGCCTCAGGGTTGTAGGCTCATGCTGTGTATTATGCTTTATGTTAATAAAGGTCTTACGGAAAAAAAAAAAAAAAAATGTGTGCCATGTTGAAGACATGTATTTAAAATAGATCATTATCATGCTATTCCTTGTATTTGTTCACCCAATTCAGGTACACCATCAGAGCAAACAGTGATGTCAAACATTGCCAAAGCCGTCTTCCAATCAGGCTGCACCTCCTGAGGAGCCAACCAGGCAGTGAAGGCTTACTGTTCATGGTCATACAGACATGAGAGCCAATCAATTTCCGCATGTTCAGCATTCCATTACTTGCTGTAATGCATAATCCTATATGGCCGTATTGTTTACAACTCTAACAAAGACTTATAAACAATGTTGACATTCACCGGCCTTTGAATGAATATATATTTTGGAAACACAAACTGTACATAAAAGTAATGGTGTTTCTATAGAACCAGCAGTTATTACAATGTTTGCATTCCCAAGTTCTTCAAATATTATCCCAGAAGCCACAATATTCCTTGTTGAGGAAAGAAGAAAGCCGTCGGCAATGAGAAAATGTCATAATAGAATGTACAAGCTTGCAGCTGGGACCCTCGGTACCTTTTTCACACCTTGAAATTCACTTGTAAATAATTCTACTTCATAGCTCTACTACATAGCGGTTGTGCTTGTCTCTCTTCTATGTTCTTATTTATTTGAAAGTGAGTTGTGAATTTCAATTTGGATTACAGCTATACCTTGTGCCTTTGGCTGTAGATAAACCGCTCAAAATTAGAAATGTTTTTAGGGTCGCTAAAATTGAAAGGTTAATGATGCTAAAAAAACATTCACACCAGAGGCACGGATAGCGGAAAGTGAAACAATCCCAGCCCCAATATGGAATTTTAGCTATGAATTTTATTAAGAGAATACTTCGTTGAAAAAGAAATAGGCAGAAAGTATACAACAGAAGTTGAGGAGTCACTGAAAAAACTCTCAGCTGCAAAGGGCCTTTCACCTCTCATTAGAGATGCCATCAGCGCTGCGGCTGAGCAGAACTGAGGTCATGTTACATATGCCGCGCAGTCTGTTCAGCACTTTAAGCATCAGCTTTGAAATTTTAGAGAGGTCAGAGGGCATCTTTAATAAGCTCGAGTCTGGGGGTTTTCATGCTTCCCCCCCCTACAAACTCCAGTCCACGATTCGACGTGTGTGGGAGCCAAACGCACTTTCCCAGACCATGTCTTATTGTGGCCCTCTCTACTCCACTGCAGATATATTGGAGGTGGCTACAGACTGCTCTTTCAGAGGCTTTTCAATTCTTAGAGTGATCATTTGATTGATGTACTTTGCATTTCTTTCTGGAAACTCTGTCTTTGATGGCTTTCCCTTATAATTAAACAACAGTAATTCAAGGCCTCTGGAGTGCACTATCTATGCCAGTAACTAAATCACCACTTGGGGCTTTAAAAAACGGCATCGTTTAATTGTGCAATAGTAAAGTTTTGGGGGCAGAGAGAGCTATTTTAAATAAGGTCAGAGCGGACGTTGCGAAATTTCCATTGCAGAAATGACACAAAATGTCCCAAAAATGATGATGCAAATTTATACAAATGCCAGTTCGGCATTTTGTGCTAAAAAAAACAGTGCAGAAACACACATGATGCTAACAACAGTTGTTTGTGTTCTGTTCATACACATTGTCCGTGCACTTCAGTAACACAAATGAATTTCCAAATATACAACGTGGCGTAATGGATTATGCGTCATAAAGACGAACATTATTTGTGTTGGGTTAGGTGCAGGTAGGAGTCGTTCAAAAGAAAGGTATAACAAAAACTACTTACCTGGTACCTGACATTAAAAAGCAAAAAATAACTATAGATTAAACTTCATTCCATCTGTTTTTTGTTTGAAGTTGGCTGCACTGGCCTAGTTTGGAGATCGTGTTTGTAGGCTGCGCATTTATTAACGTCTGAGGTTAAGCAAGAGGATGACATATTGCTTCTTCTATTCACCAGTTTGTTTTGCATCTCCTGCCTCGTAACCCAATAGCCAAAGAGCGCACTGCGCCCTTCCTGTGACTAAGCATCTTATCTAAAAGCATGGGGCCAGGCTTTGAGACTGATCCTTGTCCCTGATCGTTCCTTAACCTCCCTTTGTCCTAGATGTAAAATAGGTCAGACAGAACCCCATAATCAGATATATCCACACCAAAAGTAGCATATGAAACACACTTTTTGCACAATGACTCAGTAGAAAAAATAAGTATTGAAAAAGGAAAATCTGAGCGAACGCTGCCTTATATTATGCTTCAAAATGAGTTGTTTGGAGACAAACAGCTTTGTGGTGATCCCTCTGCCCCTATAATGTAACTGACATGGAATAGGGTCAAATAACACTACCAGCAGGCCAGCACTATGACTGAGAGACCCCCACATTCTATAACAGAACTAAACAGAGTGGGAGTAATCATCTATACAACATAACACCTTCCCTTAAATGCACAACAACTCATTAAAGAAAAAAGCAGTAAAACCTTGAGGCAAGAAAAAAACATAATAAATAGGTGAACCAATTCCACATCAATACATAGTCCCCCAAACTGACATGAATCAAAACCACAGGCCCGCTGGCCTACCCTGCAATGCACCTTCACCATTCATACTTGCATTCTTAGTTTCATGCAGCCTTTCACGCCTCACCACAGTCAAATTCCTCATGCCATAAAATAAATCATCATCCATCAACATAAACCTTGTATGTCTCTTTCCAATTTATTTTGCAGTTCACACCATTCCACTCTTCCCTCCTCTCTGATACAATGCAATCCTTCTTTTGTCCATCTATGACTACTTACCAAAACAACATACATACATCATACCTCCGTCCCCTCTCATGGGTTAGAAAACTTCGAAATACCATCTTGCCTCCTCCCCCACTTATCTTTAAGCTAGTGATCTTCGCACAGCCAGTCTTTAATTGCCTTTACTACACAGTTTTTACATCGCAACATCCTTTACAATGCATTCTTTTACATAGAATGCCATTACATCGCATTTTCAGAAACTACCTTTACAACAAATTCCATTACATCGCATTATACCTTTAAAACACATACCATTAAAATGCATATCATTACAGTGCATTTAAGGTAAGTGTTCGATAGTATAGGGGTAATAATTACTATTCTAACTCCAGTGAGTGCAACAGTAGGGTAAGTGTTGGATAGTGTAGGGGTAAAAATTACTATTCTAACTCCAGTAGGAGTAACAGTAGGGTAAGTGTCGGATAGTGTAAGGGTACTATGCGTTGTAATGGTATGCTTTGTAATGACTTGCGATGTAATGCCTGCGTTGTAGTGACATGCAATGTAATGGCTGCGGTGTAATGACATGCGATGTAAAGGATGTTGCGATGTATTGACTGCTATGTAAAGGTAGTGCGATGTACTGGTTGCGTTGTAAAGGTTATTTCCCAGAAAATACACATCCAATCAACATGAAATTCTTCCATGATAAGCAGGCAAACCTTGCATCCTCCTCCAGGTAATTCATGGGTTAAATGAAATCAACATCTATTTTGTGCCACACACCTCCCAGAACATCCTACTATGGACTTTTCCTCCACCCACTCTTGCTCTTTCTACACTGTTGCTACACAGAACAAAATTCTCATCCCACATGGACACTTCCTCTTCCATGCCCAGCAACTGAAACTTTTCCAAAAGCCTTTTCCTGATAAGAGTCACATCTATGAGTCTGAGCTCATGAGCCAAGCGAACGAATTGTGTAAGAACACTCACCAGGGATACCAACGTCTCCCCTCTATTCAAAATCCACCCATCTCCACCCAGAAACAACTCCTCACTTAATTTACTGTATGTACTCAAACCTGGCTTCAGATTATCTTCCCTTTTCCAAATCTTTATTAAGACTTCATATGAGAGATGATTTGTCCCCACAACTAACTGTTTCAGATAATGATAATGAACAATTGAAACCTCTAGGAGAGTTTCAATTTGGAAAAGAAATGGAAAAGAAGCTAGAACCTTGGAAACCACATTTATTACATGAGAGAGAGAAAGAGGCTCAAAGCAAATAATGCTGGTCCCGTTGTTACATCTCATGAAAGAATGAAACCCTGAGAAATATCTAAACATTGTAGAGCCTCCCACTCCAGTCATGAAGAGTCAGCTGAAGGGAGAGTGCAAAAGTACTGATAGGTTGAATCCACTCCAGGAAACCAGAGATACTCTGTCTTGGGCCAAGTCTTGGGAGGCCACCTGGATAAAGGTGTATAAGAAGAAAAAGAGCATGAAGCCAATCAACTATGCTAAATATATCCTGGGCCAGGGTTCACAATATGACCTCCCTCACCAAACCACAGATTCTTTAACCTTTGTCCAGTGTCCAAATGTCCTTATTACTGAGTCATCCTACCTGAGTCCTGTGCCCTGCTACTGATGTCCTTGGGTCCTCCTAATGTGCTCATCTATTTATGTCCTGCTACCTTGGTGCTAGGACTTCTGTCCTGCTTAGCTGTAGTTCGCTACCTGATCCTGGCTCTTGCTATATGTTTATTGCTACCTGGATGATGGGGCCTGCTACATGAACCCTGATTCCTATATGCTAATTTCTGCTTCCCGGGTCTTGGGTTCATCGTCCTGCTATCTAGGACTGGATCCTGCTCTCTTTTTCCTGGGTCCACCTACTTGAGCCCTGCTATCTGTACACAGCGTCCTGAGCCCTAATACCTGCTACCTGCATCCTGCCTCTTGGTACGTGTGTCCTGGGTCAAGCTACCTCGGCCCTGGGTCTAAACTTACGTTTTCGGGTACCTGGGTATGGTGCCCAGCTTCTTCTTTACTTGGTCCAGTTCCTGCTACCAGTTTTTCTCTGTCCTTCTACCTGCATCATATTATATGTTTCCTGGTCCTGCTACTTGGTGCCTGTGCCATGTGTCTTGTAACTTAGGTCCTGGTTCTGGAACTTGGGCCCTGCTACTTGGGTCATCCTACCTATATACTGTGTGTGGGAACCAAGGACCTGCTTTCTGTGTCCAACTACCTTTGTCCTTGAACTTGGGTCTCATCACATTGGTCCTTGTTCCTGTTACCTGAGCCCTTGGTCTTTCCACCTGGGTCCTACTCCTGGGTCCACCTACCTGGGTTTTGGAAACTGGTACTGCAACTTGGGTAACTTGGAAACTGGATCCCAGGTCTTGACACTGCTAACCAGATCCTGTGTCCTGTTCTCTGTGTCCTGTGTGGCCAGTATGATGGCTCCTGCTTACTGTGTCTTGTGACCTGGGTCCTGGGTCCGGGTGTCTTTGTCCTGGACCCTAGGTCCTGCTACTGAACAATACACTAATAATGCGACAAATACATCATGGAGATCTGTAAATATAAATACGTTGAGAGCAACTGCAAGCTTGGATCTGCAAAACTCCATGAAGCAGTGTATTCTGGAAATTATAACCAACCTTAAGCATAAAAAAGTTCAGCATAAGTTTGGAACCTTGTGGGTGGTGCTAGCGCAGAGACTCACAGCGATCAAATGGCTGTGACATAGACCTCCAGACGTAGCTCACTGGGAAAGAGATATGATAGAATGGTCATTGGCTGAAGAACCTAGGATGTAAGAGTTTAGAACTGATGAGAAGACAGGAGATGTTTTGGTCAGTTGGACTGAAATGATTCATGTACTGGCAGAAGCAAGGAGACCTAAAATACATAAGAACCTCAAGAGAACTGCAAGACCTCTCTATGTGATAGAGTATACTTAACACCCGACAATGAATGTGATAGATCATATAAAGTAAAACTGTGACAAGTTATGTATCGGGATGAGAACAGCATGGTACATTTGGCCGGGCATAAAACTCCGCTCAGTTTGCAGAGTTTGCGGAATTCAGCAACTCCACCATCCACAGAGAACGTGGAGTTATCGTAAAACTCTGTATTCCGCAATTGGCCTGCATGCTCGAAATGCATTTTCGTGCGCATGGGAGCGACTTGCTGGGTGCTTGCGGTTGCCTACAAGATTTTCAGGGCAGTTCGACGGCACCACAAGATTTGCTAGCTGGCCACATGCTATTGTGAGATTTTGCGTTCGTCAACATGCCATTTGGGGGAGCCAGAGACTTCTGGCAGAACTTTTCTGCTGTACATGATCCCGAACGTGCAGGATCTACAGCAGCCGCAATCTGGGGATGATTCTCTCCTCGAGTAGCATCAAAATCTTCCCGAACTGGCGATTTGGAGTTAAAAAACGCATCGAATTGACATTTGACCGTTGTTTTTGTGTGAGGATTTTTTTTACTTGTTTTTCAACTGGAAGGAAGTGCCCCAGAGTCTCCACCTTCCTGTTCCTATCCAGCAGGCTCCTCCCAGTGCTTTGTCCATCTCTGGTCACTTTTCATTTGGATTTGGGGCTGGAAGGATCACTCGTTGTGTCTGCTGCATATCCCATTGGATTTAGACTTTGAATTTGAGATTTCAGAAGTAAGTTGAAAAACTTGTGTTTGTTTGATTGGGGCCAGGCACCTGGATGTATTTGTACTTTTAATCGATTTTTAAAATGTATTCTGGTGGGAGGCCTGTTGTTTCAGTAGGGGCCTAATGATGCCTTTGCATTTCATTTTTCTTGTTTTGTAAAGGAAAAAAGCTTCCCAGTTTACTACATATTCTACATGTATTTTTAATACATTTGAAATTTTGACTGAATATTTGGCCTTGTAGTCTGCCAATTGGCCTTCCAGCAAGCAGGCCCAGTGCTAGCCATGGGGGTATGAAATAACAGTTTCTGTGGTGTTTACAGCATTTAGGCCATGGATGTGTTTGGATTAAAATAACAAATGTGCATTTTTTGTGGTATTTCATGATTTGTTTCATGTAAACAGTGTATAGGAGTCAGGACTAGGTAGGGTAATGCCTTTGAAGGACGTGTCCTGTAAACATTTATTTTAGCCCAATCATTTTCGTTTTTGGCATTGCTGAATTAATTATGTTTTCTCTGTTTTACCATGCCTCCTTTGTCTGGCCAGTGTGTGTGTTTGCCATAGGCCAACATTTGCCTTTGTTCCAGGTGCCATGTGGCCACTGGCCAGTACCTATTGTGTATAGGCAGTGCACTGTCCCGGCCTAGACCTGCATGTGCTGTTTGATTGTTTTACAGGCCTCCTGCCTCTTGTTGTCACCATGTGGCTGGCAGACATTTTGTTTAGGCAGCCAGTGTGCTTTTGCCATAGGCCTGCATGCGTTCTTTGTTGTAGGCCTCCAGTTTCTTGTTGCGACCATGTGGCTGGCGGCCATTTTGTGTAGGCAGCCAGTGTGCTTTGCCATAGGTCTGCATGCGTTCTTTGTTCTAGGCCTCCGGCTTCTTGTTGTGCCCATTTGGCTGGCGGACATTTTGTAGGTCCAGCCAGTGTGCTTTCCCTATAGGCCTGCATGTCTTCTCCTTGTTTCCAATGAATGCCTTCCTGTTCAGTGTTGTTGTTGATGACAACATGGCACTGGTTGGCAGCCATTTTGTGCATCCAAACGAATACAGCCCTTTCTGCCATAGGCTGCATGGATGGTTGAGCAATGAGATAGAAGTTTAATAATAACTTATTATTATATCTTTGAGGATAACTTCACTTATGTTTAATTAGTTAAATGTTTCCAATTTTTTGTATAGTTAAAAAAAACTTCTTTGTTTATACTATTTCCCACTACCATCTTGCTTCAATCAAATCCACCCCATGTCTGCTATTGATGCACAACAGTATTCATTGTCAAAGAATTATTCCTTCCATTGTCATTTGTCAGGTGCACCGCCCTCAGAGTCAGTACCACATCACACATCGAGAGTGACGTGACATCACATGTCGCACATAAAGCAAACAGTTTAATCTGTATGTGGTTGTTGTTGTTTTTGCTCTCTCTTATTCTTCCTGAGTGGTCAGTCACCATGAAAGTAATTATATATTGGTGTGCTTTTCTGTTTCATGAATGAGTAGATATATTTACATTGTATCATTAATTAAGAGAGTAAAAGCAGTGACCACTCAATAAATGATATTTTTGTTTGTGCTACTAATTGAACAGCAACAATGCCACGTTTCACTGATGTCCTTCTTGCTTCTTTTCTTTTAGGTGCACAACAAGAACACAACAAGAGACAACATTACATCACTCACAGTACTGCCAGAAAGAAGACCTGTGCAGGGTGTGATGTGTGAGAGACCCACACATCAGACATCTCTTCAACCTGTGAAGCTAAATGCCACTGCTATCTACCAGCTTCAGGAAGGCCCCAAAAGAGGTCCCACTGCTAAGCCTAAAACTGCTACCAAGAAAGTAACCAGTGAGAAGAAGAAGGAGCTTACCACCACCACAGGTATGTTGCCCCAGAGGTTTTTGGAAAACAAAAAACTATGCCTGCCACACTGGCCTCTGGAGAGCAAGCTGGGAGTAGCACCCCAAATCAGTGGACCCACTCCAATCTAGGCACAAGCCCATGTTTGTCACAGAGGTAGCCAGTCTAATTACAGCAACACCGACGAGCAGTGATGGTGACATTGACTTATCTCGATCGCAAAGTAGTACCCAATCATTGCAGGAAACTCAGAGAAGTGAACAACAACTAGAATAACAGCCACAACCGCCAATAGTAGTTCCTACAGAGGTAGGAGCAGTTCAAGAGATTGTGCTTCATGCTGAGGAAGTAGAGCAATCTGCCTCAGAAGATCCATTGTCTTCCAGAACTCCAGCTAGAAAAACAAGGGTTAGTGGTGCATCACCTTCTTCTTCAAGCCCCCCTTCTGATGATCTAGACGCCACTTGGATCACGCCTTAGTCTTAGAGTGAGACACGCCACAAGATGACTCAGATGAGGCTAGGGAAAAGGAAGGTTCCACAAAGCTTTAGAGTTATGGAGGCAGATGTAGGAAAGGAGCATGACAACAAGCCAGTCATCATCGATGTAAGCCTGGCTCCAGTGGAAACCAACGTTACCCCATCCCAACTTCCCAGCGGGGGTTGTGGCAGTGGCACCACAGATCCAACCACCGCCAGCTGTCATATTTGCAATGTCCCGGCAGCGACCTACATCCACAACCACCTCAGTAGAAGTAGGTACTGCAGAGTCAGAGAGTCAAACATCAAAACGTCACCTACCGCCAGTTCATCCGGCATTGGCAGTGGCACCTGCAGCATCAGAAAGTTGAGCTCCCCAGTTTGAGATTTCTTTTCTGTTAGCTAGAAGGAGGTAAACATTGCCATATGCGCCCTTTGAGGAGCAAGTGTATATCAAGGTAAGCTTGGTACAAACTATGGTACCAGGGCCAAACGACCCATTTGAGAAAGCACTATACGATCTGTTGGGAGGCATACCTTAGCAGCCAAAGGACTGCAAGTGTTGTTGGAGGAGGGGGTGAAAGCCTGCTGAGGAGGGAATTTGAATCAGATCCAATCACGGTGGAAGGAGAAGAGGAGGAAAACATCTTCATCATGCAAAGCAGCCTTCTCCCCAGCAGTGCAGCAGTATCACCCACATCAGCAACATCGCAATGGCACAAAACTCAGGTCAAGACACCAAGGCAACAGAAGACAGTGACTGCCCCTGAATAGAATATTGAACCTACCTCCGTTTGGTCTCAAGAAGTCACCTTCATCAGTGGCATTAGCAAAGAAAATAATTCAGGCTACTATTCCTGCCATGTCTAGGCCAGAGGGGCAGTATGAACGCAACAGCCCAATGGCACATTTGTACAATGCAAAGCTGGCTAAAAGTTTAGCCCTGGGCCTCCTTCATTTTTCTTTTGTGGAGGGGTGGGGTTTCTTAAATTTGTGGCAGCCATCTACCCAAAATGGAAGGTTCCCAGCCGGTCCCATTTTGCCAGAGGGCCGTTACAGTGCTACATCACGATGTGCTTGAATTGCTTGGACAAGCTTTGCAGCAGAGTGATGTCTACACTAGCCACCTGACAACAGACATGTGGACCAGTTGCCTAGTAACTGATTACATGTGCCTCACTGCACACTGGATCTCTTTTGTGGGGGCTAGAGAAAAAATATCTGCAGGTGTTGACAGTGCTGAGATTTCTAATGCTGCTCAGAAGCATACCACAATAGCAATGTGTGCAATGGAGAGATCATATACAGCTGCAAACATTTTGGAAGACTTTAACAAGGTCTTTGAATGGCTGTGACCAAGAGGGCTCAAGATTGGATTTGTTGCCACGGACAATGGCAGTAATATAGTTAAGGCCAATGGCGATGGTGGTTATTTCAGGATCCTGTGTTTGGCGCATGCATCAACATCATTATGCAGGACTTAAAAAATAAATAAGACCAAGTAAGCAATTTACTGTTCCACTGCCGAAGAATCTGCACTCATTTCAGCTACTCATTTAAAGCCCGGAAACAGCTGACGGTCATTCAGCGTGATAATAGAATGCCTGTGAAAGCACTCATACAGGAGGTGCCAACATGCTCGAACTCCACTTATTACATGCTTGAACGCCTGTTTGAGCAGTACAGACCTATCAATGAATATGTCATGCAAAGATGAGATACAACTGTAAAAGGCATGATCATTTAGATGCACCAAAAGGGCCTAGTGAAATGCCTGACAGAGATGCTGCTTCCTTTTGAGGTGTTCACACGGTGAGTCAGCAAAGAGGACAGTGCCATGGGCCAAGCTATACCATTGCTGCACATGATACAGGAAGAGCTAAAATAGGTGTCTGCAATGTATGCAGGTGTGGAGGAAGAAAAGATGCGTATGACTTGGTGGAGAGAGTAATCCTTTGCTAGTCTGCTAATAAAAGGGTGCAAAGAGACATTGTGTCCTCCAAATATTACATCTGTGCCACCATTCTTTTATCCAAGGTACAGACCATTACTGTCCACCATCATTCCTTTTTCAGGTGGGGATGTTAGAAAATATGAAACATGGACAGCTGAGCAAGGCAGTGAGTTAGAAAAGTATGTCAGACAATTAGAGGCCCTCTGGTCCAGGGCTCAAGTCCTGTGGTGCAGCCTTCAAGTTCAGAGCCTAAGGGCAGTGCTGTTGGCTCACAGCATCCAAAAGCAACAACAAGAACACCATCATCAACAACAAGATCAGGAGCATCAGCCCCCAAATCTGCAACTGAGTGGTTTCTACTGGCAGGGCTTAAGTTCATCGCAGAGGTGAAGGCAAAAAAGGTCAAGCAAAGTGGAGCACCAGCAATGCACATTGAGTAAATAGTTCAGGCCTATCTGAATGACACAACAGAGGTCTACCTCGATCAAAGCCCATTGGTGTATTGGTATGGGAAGAGGCGCCAATGGACAGTGCTCAGCAGTCTGGCAATAAACTATCCGGCTTGACCTGTAGCCAGGGTCTCAGCTGAGCGTGTTTTCAGTGCAGCAGTGCTGCTGGTGCCGTTGTCACAGTGAGAAGGGCCAGTCTCTTGCCCCAAATAGTTGACAAATTAACCATGATCAAAATGAATCAGCACTTTATACCACCGGATTGCACCATACATGAAGTACCACAGGAGGGAGATGACAGAGACTCAGGTCATGGAAGTAGTGTGTTAGATTACCTACTTCAGTGTGAAACACCAGAGTTTGAGGTCGATCTCTACTTCCCTGACTACTAGACTTTCTTTTTTTGACGACCAAAAACAAAAAATATATAGCTAGGGAACAGTATTTACTTTATTATTTGTGTGTGTCTAACTGTCTGGTTGACCAAATCATCCCCACCGACTTACTTGATATTTTTATTTCCAGATTAGAGCTGCAACTACGTGCAGTCAGTGAAGAAGTCTGATTCCCGACTCACCCTCCAAAGACAATTCTCTCAAGCTAGATATTGGACGGAGAATGCAAACCAATGTGTGCCTGCCTCCAACCCTGGGCCGTGACTATCTGTGCTTTCCTACCCTAGAAGGACTGCCCTACTCACGTGTGACATTTATAATTCGATTGACAGTGGCAATACTCTGCTTCGTGAACAAATGGGGGATCTGCATTCTGACCAATCGATCACGGTGAGCACATCAGGAGTACAGGTAAATGCTGGCATGCATTGCACGCTGAGTGATTGTTGTTTGATGTTGTGATGTGTGAGCTTGTTGTGATATGTCACCATCAATGTGTTGAGAATAGATTGATAAGAGATGAGATGATTCATGTGCTGGCAGGCAGTGTGAGACTGGGTGTTTGTTGGTTATGCTTAATGTGTAAGTGATGAATTTGAGATTCTCAAAATGTTGGTGGCCTGGCCTACCGATGGCTGATCAATACATTTAAATTTTCCCCTGAAGGTTATTTTTTTTGCTTCCCCTTTGAAAGATAGAATAGTGGGGGGCTGTAATTTGCAAGGAGCAATAAACCTGCATTTGTGTGGTCTCCAGCACGGCTTTCAGTGGTGCAAGGCAGGAGTCACCGCGGAGCTGCAGTGGGCGGAGCACGCTGGGGAGCCTCGGTGTTTGACTGCACTCGTCGATGCTCTCTGCTGGGTTTTCTCTCTGCACGGAGCAAGGAACTCAAATTGTACAGGACTCGTGTTTTAACGCACTGAGGCAAGGAGATACTACTACATGTACCCTTTTGCTCTGTGTCCAAGGCGGCAAGTCTGAGGCAAGTACGAGAGCACAGTAGGTTAGCTAACTGCTTTGTTGATCAACTACTGTTCTGATTGTTTTTTGTGCTACTCCTACGCAGTGAAGAACTGATTTCTGGGACTTGTGTGCTTTGGAACGAACTCTCTAGCTGGTAGTTTGCTTCATTAATCAAGCAGCTTCTTTTTTTCTTCTTTTTTTTTAAAGAGCGAGGAGGGAGGAAAAAACAGTTGCCTTTCAACGCCTGGAGCAAGAAGAAAATTGCTTAATTTCTCAATTATTGCCTTGACTGTTCTTACATTGCTTCTACATTGCTTCTACATTGTGAAACTCACCGTTTGGGTTTTGTGTGCCGCAGAGAGAACTTCTGGAAAGCCCCTTTGAGCGGTCTATATAGCTAAGTAAATCCTTGTGATAGGGCCACTTGGTTCGCTTTAATTAATTGGGCTATGGGTCCAAAAACAGCCCGCGGTGGGAAAACTAGAGCTACTGGAGAGAGCCAGGTGGGGACTCGCGCTGCCCTTGCCGCAAAGTTAACACAAACTAGTAGCAATAAGGAGGACAATTGCAAGGATTCTAGGGTAGACAAATCCGCTACCCCTAAGATCCCACAAATGTTTCACACTCCCTCAGGGAGAAAGCCATGACTTCTATAGCAAGACCTACTGATTCCGACCCCGCCGATATCGATGGGAATACTACATTGGTGGAAGCACATGAACTGCTTGTAGTTTCTCCAGTTTCTTCAGCTTCTCTACAGCACACCTTAAGGGTACCATCACAAGCTCTGGCTGGGTCCACTGATGAGCATGAAGGGAGCAAACATAGTGTGGCCAATGCAACTTGTGCTATCGGGGAAGAACTTATTGACCCTGTGAGCAGCAAAGACAGTGAATTTTACTCTCTCTCAGAGCAATCAGATGGAACAGACCCCGACGGTGATCTGGAAGATGAGGCGGATTTATCAATGTTCGATGATACTACAGAGGAGACTACACCTATTTTGAAGGCTAGTCAACAGAGTGATAATAACCTGCGTGAGGTGGGTGGCGAAAATGATACCATCAGGCAACAAGGGACCGTTGAGGTCTCTGACTGGGCTTCGATGGCGACTGATCCTATGTCTGGTAGCCGAGACCTGTCTGAGCAGGCTAGTGGCAATTTGGGGCCACCAGACAAGTCTCGCTTGATGAGATCTTTAAGGCTATTTCGGAACATCGGCTAGAAGCCAGGGCTGAGCATTTAAAAACCCACAACGCCTGCCGGAAGCTCCAGGACACTGTTCGACATCTGGCAAAGTCATGTAATGATTTCACAGATAGAATAGTAGAAGCTGAGGGCCGTATTTCTACATTAGAAGATCAAGTGGCAAACCACAAGGTGGAAATCGCAGACATCAAGGCACACAGGGAAGATGTCAGTGGCGGTTCGTCCATTGGGGGCATTGCCCCACTAGCCATGGACGACCGTCACTGCATACATACCAATTACCGAGTCATAAAGGATGTATTTTGAGCCTTGAGGTCGGTCGGAGTCACTAACTATAGTGACATCATCGCGGAAGGGTGTGGGGGGCGGGCCTGCGGCAGTGAGTGGCAGGCTGGGCTAGCAGATAGCAGCAGCGTGGCAGGGAGGGCAGGGGGCAGCAGCAGTGTGTGCGCATTTAGGACAAGTCATTTTTATGACTTGCCCACGCATGCACACACACGGAGTAGCCCCTTCCCTCCTCCTCCTCGCCTTGCACTCACACAGGCAGAGACCCGGGGGAGCCGGGTCTCATTATGGGAAGTATTAGCCCTGCTCCATGTAGTCAGTGATAGGCCGGCGCTGTTGGGACGTCACCACGCACTGGCATGGCAGGACTGCTACAACAAAACCACCAGAGTCACACAGGAGAGTGATGGCACGCGCTCCCCCTTCCTCTAGAAACAGAGCTGTTACCAGGCGAAGGATGCGTGTCTTCCAGTCACGGCCTGCTAGCCCCCAAAAAAGTAATATGATGCCAGACCGAGGCAGCGAAATCAACGTTGGGATTTCTTCGATGAGTCATGGGTAGGTTTCCAGCCTGTTTAAAAAACGCAACACGTCATCCAACTGTGCCCTTCACTTCCACCCTTATCTCTTGGCTCGCTTTATTCCTTCAGTATCTGGACCCCTGCTCGCTTAAAATGTTCACAATAATTGTTCTGCAGGATTCGACACTGCGGAGATATCTAAATTACAGCCAGCAGGTTTGGGTGGAGCTGAGTCTGTGTGCGCGCAAATTGCAATTTGTGTCTCGTTAGCTTGCCAAATAAAGTACATAGTCACAATCTATTTCGATAGATACAGCATGGTCCATTCTCTGTGTCTGACACAGCTCCTTTATGGCATTTTTTTAATAGATATTTTTTGCGTGGCCTGAGCTTTCTGCAAAGTCAATCAACCACTTCCCACCTTTCAAGGTCAGCAGGACAGAGGAGGGGGAGGGGTAGCAGAAGGTGAGGGTAAGGACTGGATGCCTCTTCCTGTGGCGCACCTGGACGGGGGGACCTTGGAGGCTGAGGGAGAACACACGCTTGTGTGTTGTACCTTTTTGGCACACAGAGAAACCCACAAGCGTGTGTCATCTGTCTGTAATGTGTGCAAACAGCTGTGTCAAAATCTATATGTAATGTTATGTGGTATGACAAAAGTGATTTATTTCTAGATATGTTCATTTATTTACACAACAAGAGTTGTTTAGCCTGCTTCCAATCATCTAATTGTGACAGCTGAGAGCGCTGAGATAAAACTATTTGCCCAGGATCATATATCTTGCTCAAGAGAGGAAGCCATGATTAGCATCAAGGTTTCCTTGTTCCTCTGTGGGCACTTTCACTAGAACTAGGCCACATATCTCCCTTATGTGCTGTTTGTGTAATGTGGGAGGTGTGCACAGCCCTTTTCTGCAGCTGGCACCCGTGGCACCCATATATGCCCTGGTACCTGGCCATTATTATCATGTGCATTGCACACCGATCACTGGCAGCCACGTGTGCACCTAGGGTGCTTCTACAAAAATAAGAGGGCTCTTGTCTACACACAGCTGCCTAGGGATCCTGGGACACCTCAGACAAGTATGGCACTTTAACCAACCAACATCGTGTCACTGTGCATGCCCCTGCCAGCGTTCATCACTGCCACCCGTCATCTGTGCAGCTTCCAGTGAGAAACCGTGTGCAGACACCCTAAGTAAGTGTTTGCGAACTGGAGATCCATGCAGGAGGCTCTCTGCAGGGGCGGTGGGAAGGGATACCTTGCAGGGGGTACTGTGAGATTACTTTGTGAGAGGGCATGTTGCACTGGATCTGCCCCGAGGCATGTTGCTGAGGCATTGTACTGTGCTTTTTTTCATGTCTGTCTATGTAAAACCATTGCGCTGGGATACATGTACAGGGCACAGTGCAGGGCTATGTTATGTACAGTAGCACTGTACAAGTTTGACATCCAACGGTAATTTACAGAGCTATTGTGCACTGGGCTGTTGTGCATGGGTATGTTGAATAGTTATAATGAAGGAGTAGTGTACTTAAAACGTTTTGTATGGGCAATGGACAGCAGCATCATCCAGGGGTTTTGTGTATTGGTCATAATAAAGGGGCGCCGAATAGAGAACAGAGTGCAGAGGCAATGTGTTTGTTTCTTGCAATGAAGCATGATGCAAGAGCATCATGCAGGGGTATTTTCATGACTTTTCGATGTGCAATATGATGGGGGCAATATGGGCACTAACAACAGAATTGTTTACATGAAAGGTTTTCGACTTGGACATCTGCCTCTATGCATTCCACAAATGTAAAACATAGTTTACAGCCCATGTACATCCTGAGCTCAGTGGTTATGGCCTGACAAATGGCTTTGAGGAGCCAGTCTTTTCACCCCCTCCCATGCAAGCAACACATTGAGGTAATTTGTGAGGGCATGAACAAGGGGCCTGATAGTGTGTACAGCAGAGCAGATTGGCAATGGGAAAAATCATGTATAGACTCAGGTTGCAGTCTGTGTGGTGTAAACTTTCGGAAAGAAAATCCCAGGAGGCCCCAGCCTTTCCTTTGATGCTAGACTTCTGACCAGGCCAGGGAGTTTAAAGTTATCATCCGTTCTGTATACTATCATGTGTACATTGCCAACATAAGATGCAGAACTGAAATGGCTTTTTACTATCAAGAAGTTGGACAGGAATGAATGACAGCGATAGTGTTGCATGTAATCATGTGTCAATTAGAACTTACTGAAATATATCTAAAGGCTTTACATATTGCAAAACAGGTTTATTTTGCAGTTTTATATAGCGCTTTATTAACCTACTTGCTTTCTCTAATTTGCTTGAAAATGAATCATTTGCCCACTCTTTTTCCCCAAATTTTTGTGGGGGAGAACCCCCTGAAACTTTCTTATGGCAGTCAGCTCATTCGCTACCAGTCACTCATCCTTAACATTTACGCCTCACCTCTTTCAAATGTCACCAGCCGCCACTGGAAGATGTACATGTAAAGCTTGCCGATATGGAGAATCGGCTATGCCGTAATAATTTGCGTATTCTTGGGGTCTCTGAGGGGATTGAGGGGCAGGACATTCGGAAATTCGTAGTGGAACTTTTTGAAGAGGCATTTCCGGAGGTTAAGGACTAGAACTGGGCCCAGGAAGTTCTACGGGCGCATCGATTCCCATTTCGCCAGCGACCTGTTAGGACTGGGCAAGCTGCTCAACACCCACGTGCTATATTGATCTCACTAAATAATGTTCTAGCAAGACAAACACTTTATGACTTGGCTAGACCCAAGAAAAAAAAGATCTGACAAAGGGATTGAATTTTTGTTACGTCCCGATTACTGCCACTCCACTGTAGAGAATCGCTGGCGGCTGCGCCAATTAATTGCACCATTCCAATCTAAGGGCTTACAGGGTTTTCTTTTGCAGCCAGCTACTTTGAAAACGGTGCATAAAGGGCAGAATCGATTTTTTACTTCTGAGGCCTCAGCTAAGGAATATCTTAATTCTGTGGGTTGATGAGTTGATGAAAGCGTGCCTTGACTAGTCATAATTTGATTACATATGAGTATCTATATAGAAACATGCACGTAGATCAACTGCTAATCAATGTTTGCTCTTTTGTCTTTTTTTTATTTTTTTAGAGATATGTAAATTTGATACGGGATTGTCCAAGCATTCGAGAATTTCTCACACTCATCGAAAGGGCGATAGGCCCTATTGCCGTGGTTATTTGGGAGGGTCACTGGGGGGGGTCCTGTGGGAAGGGAGGGGCTCTTTGGGTGGGGGGTCACTGGGTGTAGTGGGGGGTAGGATTTGGGGTAAGGGTGTAAAGGGAAAAAAGACAGTTCATGGCATATGCTGTAAGGCTGTAGGAGCAAGCTTATTTAGTGTTTTATGTATTAATGACACATGTCAATTTATGGTTGAACTAAGAGTTATGGCTACTAATAGACTACGCTTATGTTAATTTAACATGTGTGGATTGAACAATGCTCTTAAACGTAGACGGGTGATGCGGGAAGTTCGACTAATCAATCCTGATACTATATGCCTTCAGGGAACCAACGTGCCATGGGGAAATCGGAAGATATTGAGTGAATTGGGCTATACACTATTTGTCGCATCAAGGCAGGCTACTATGAATCGGGGGGTTGCAATTCTGGGTTGTCAAACGATTGTTACTACGGGGAAAAATAAAGCTGATAGTTTAGGACGCTGGGGAATTGCGGAGTGTATCATCGGGGAGGCTACAGTTACAGTATGTACGGTATATGGCTCAAATCTGGACGAAGTTGAGATTCTTGAATTCCTAAATGTTGAGCTGGCACTGTGGGGCACACCCTTACTATTACTTGGGGATTTTAATATACACAGCAAGCCCTTTATTTGGGATCCTCAATTTACTAGACATATCGGCCGTAAGCCACATGTTTTTAGAGCATTGCGGCAATTATTGCTTCGGCACGTCCTAGTTGATGGGTGGCCATTGGCTAACCCGGGTGATCCCGGGTACACTTTTTTCTTCCCCCCATAAAAAGTTTGTTCGGTTGGATTATATTTTTTTGCCTAGGTCACTCATGAGCGGTGCACGTATGCAGGTAATGCCACGGATTACTTCGGATCATGGCCCTGTTGTTATAGATATGCTTCCTTTTAAGATCCAGCGGGTACAGCGGTCATTTTCATTTAATAAGAAATTGATATCTGATGAAGAATATGTATGCCATATTCAAGTATGGGCTCAGCAGTTCCTTGATTATAATAGAGGCACAGCTTCTCAGGCGATGGTATGGGACTGTTTTAAGGCCGGATTGCGGGGTGAAACTTATAGCTATGGGTGGTCTCAACAGAAGAAACAAAAAGCTGATATGGACAAATTGCTGGCAGTTTTAAAAAATGCAGAACAGGAACTCATCTTGGATATCAGAGCACACTGAGACAGTGAATTGGCACAAATGAAGGTTGCGCACTTTAAGGCAAAGATTAATGGTGTTTGGAGTCGTGTTATAGCATGTCAGTATAAAATTCATCGAGCTGAGAGATATGAGTATGGGGAAGCGGTTGGGAGATGTTTAGCTCTAAGACTTCGTGGGCGACAGACATCACAGCGCATTGCGACCTTACAGAACGACCAGGGTGGTCTTGCTGAGACGATGGATGGTATACTACAGATTTTTCAACAGTACTATACTGAATTGTATACCCATGAATATCTTCCCCAAGATCAGATTGATCAGTTTGTGGCTAGATTTGATACACTCGTGGTGGAGCCCATTGTTAGAGAGGAGCTGGAAGCCCCAATAACGATGCTAGAGCTTGAGATGGCACTCAAGGCCCTCGCGCTTGGGAAAGCTACCGGTCTGGATAAATTGCCTCTAGAGGTCTATCGTTTGCTATTTCCTATCATTAAAGATGATATGCTCGCCACTTTTATCGCTGCTCAAGCTGGCAACCCTCCTCCCTCATGGGACGATGCGAGCATAGTGGTATTCCAAAAGAAAGACAAATCCACATATCTTCCGGGGTCTTATAGACCTATTTCATTAATTAATGTTGATACCATGATATATTCCAAAATCCTCGCTAGTCGTTTACTTCAAGTTGTACCATCATTGGTGTCTCACCACCAGCATGGCTTTCTTCCAGGCAGAAGTACTGTTAACCATTTACACCGCGTGATTGCTGTCTTGGACTATGCATCTGCATTTTCCAAAGATGTCGGCTTGGTGTTTTTAGATGCTGAAAAAGCATTTGATCGCGTGGCGTGGGCATTTTTATGGGCCATTATGGGCAAAATGGGGTTTGGACCCCAATTTTTACTTACCTTGCAAAATATGTATAAACGACCATGGGCCAAGATTTGCGTGATGGGGCAGGAGTCATCATTTGTTTATATCACTCAGGGTACACGGCAGGGATGCCCATGCTCGCCGTTATTATTTGCTATTTATATCGAGCCACTGTTGCAGATGCTAGTTGCCTATCAGCGTATACAATCAATGGCTGTGGGTGATAGCTATGTCCGTGTCTTAGCTCATGCTGATGACATTGCGGTCATTACATCTGATCCGGAACAAGCACTTGGTGAAATCGAAAATATAACACAAGTGTTTGGTAGAGTGTCTGGGTATAAATTGAATATTACTAAAACCCAGGTAGTGTGTACCGCTGGGCTATGTCTTAACGATCTACGCGTCACTCATGAGGCTAATTATCTTGGTATTAAAATCAGAATGTCACTCCAAGAGTTAGTCACTGTAAATTGGACTGATATACTACAATCAATTAAGCGCCAGTTGGAAAAGCTGTAGTGCCTTCATTTAACACTGGTGGGGCAAAGAAACGTTTTAAAGATGTGTATTCTACCTAGGGTATTTTCGGACTGTAACGCTGGAGTTGCCATGCGTACAATTAATGACACTGCAATCTATTGTAGATAGGTTTCTATGGGGTTGGAAATCTCCGCGTCGGGCGTCTAAATTCATGACACTTCCGCTTTCAAAAGGTGGATGGGGAGTTCCGAATTTTGTTTTTTATTATCTAGCCTGCCTTCTTCAGAATATGAAAATTTTGGTGACTGGGGGTGAACCACCAATATTTGAAAGTCCCAATATCTATTCGATGTTATTGGGATGCCAATCTCGACAAGTGCTGCTACGTTTTCTCGAGCCAAGTTACTATAAAAGAACCAGATTTTAGACTGTATTAGCAGCATTTAAAGGGTGGCGGTGGGTACGAAAAATAA
Organism: Lissotriton helveticus; assembly: GCF_964261635.1. Taxonomy (NCBI): domain Eukaryota; kingdom Metazoa; phylum Chordata; class Amphibia; order Caudata; family Salamandridae; genus Lissotriton; species Lissotriton helveticus. Next base: position 500,478,105 of record NC_136070.1, on the reverse strand, counting down.
TTTCTCTCAATCGCATTAATTTTTATACCCCCTGTGATTCAACAGAATTATTCTCCTCTATATTTTGGGATAGTAAGATGAGGACATGGGCCGATAAAGGTATTGTTCGTTTAGGCAGTATGTTCGATGCCGGCATTATGGTTACATTTGAAGATTTAAAAGAAAAATATGCGATTCCCCAGAATGATTTTTTTAAATATCTTCAGCTACGGGATTTGATTTTTAAACATCAAAGTATTCTACCTATAGGCATTAACGACTTTCTCGAAGTCTTGAATAAACCCGCTAAGATTGGGATTTTATATAATAGTTTTCTGAGTACACAGCGCAACGATATTGATGTACAAGAGGGGAAATGGAGTACTAGACTTGGCATTCCTGACTTGTTTGTTCAAGAATCAATCAATATCGCGGCTAAAATCATTTTGACTGCCAATTTACACTCTCAACATTATAAAACTTTATTTAATCTATACCACACCCCGGCCAAGATGATGAAGTGGGGAAATATCCATAATGGGAAATGCTATAGGTGTCAAACCGATATGGCAGATATTGTGCACATATTTTTTGACTGCAGTGTATTGAAACCCTTTTTTGTATCTATTGCACAATTTCTATAAAATATTTTAAATTGTGATGTGTTGATATCTAGAGAGTTGATGATGCTTGGATTATCTAAAGATATGGATATTTTGCTATTGTATTATTAAATGGCTATGTCAGTTGCTCGATTATGCATTGCCTCTATGTGGTTGAAACCCGAAGCGCCTTCATATGAGATGTGGCGGGCAAAGTTTTATAATGTGTTCTATTTGGAATATAATCTTTATCGTATCAAATCATTGAAAAAAAACAACTGGGGATTAAAATTTGGTAGCCTATGATTGATCACCTAGAAGTTTAGACTAATTTGTAGATTCATTGCTCAATCATCTTCTTTTGTGCTTGTATGTACCATGAAGGCTTGCTCTCACTGTGTTCTATTATATTTGTCAACTAACAACACAAGAATGCCAATACTGATAAGGGAAAAAATCATCATTAATCAATATACATCCTAAACAAGAAAGAGAATTCAAGAGTGGGTATTGGCTACTTAATAGCTTTTTATTAGGAACATTTTCTGATAGATTTCAAAATTCAATACATAATACAAAAAAATCAACTTTTTCCAATATACAAATAAAGCATAAATATATTCAACATGCATTCAATCATTCATTCAGAGAAACAAGCATATCACAAATAACCGAATTAGATTCATACACTCACATAAAGAAAGGAATTTTATGAACATATCCATTAATACAATGAACAAAGAAAAGCCACAATCTACATATGATTTCCGAAAAGTTATACAGAACAATATTTCATAAAGTACATTCCTGAGTTTTTAACACATTTGTTCGAGTACATTATGCGTTAATAATAAAAGGTAATGTACAAAACTGGGAACTCCATGTTAAACTGATTGGGAACCTGGATGATCCCGTAGACCACAAGTGGCGGGGCCTCCGCGTTTCGAATCCCACTGGAGTTGATGGGGATTCTCCTCACGGCCTATTGTAGAAGTCTGCAGCAATATAAAAAAAGAGAGAGAAACATCAGTGATGTCAATTGTTTTTGAGGCTTGCAGAAACACTGAAGGATACACCAGGAGCACAGCTTTGCAATACAACACTAAGTCCAAGCATAAGCTTACAATATCGTTTTTTATATCAAGTCCTAGGCTTGTACTGGATGTACTAACTCATCATGAAGGGTCCTGTTCCTATACGATGGAACGAAAAACAAGGGGGTTCCTTTTTAACCAAAATTGTTTAAAGGCTGCTATCACTATACTGACATTCTACTAACTGCTAACGAGTTGTGCTCACCTGTTTTTAACTCGAGAGTCGCGTTTCTAGTGGCGGAGCCGTCTTTCCGCCGAAATCGAAGGACGTGAAAGTCGAAGTGCAAGTAGTTACCTGGGGGAGAACAGTCTAAATTAGGGCTGTTGTTAAACATTGGAGCAGCATCCAAATCGAATGGGCACCATAAGTAATGGAATTCTTACCCCTAAGGCAGATTCGATCGTTTATCAGGGCAGAAAGTTAAAATTCACGAGGGCGGTGGACAGAATTGTAGCCTGTGGGAGCAGAAGCGAGGACAATTATAGTAGACACTGTGCTGGGTTATAAACGTATCAATTGCCGTTTATTTATTCAACAGATGATTCACAAATCAACTGAATTAGCTCATGCTAGGAGACAGGCGGCACTCTATGCTAACAGTTAATCTATAATGAAACAGTCTATTGAAGGTAAAACCAGGAGGCATTTGGACAGGTGTAAGGAAGTGTTTATTGAGGTCGAGGGTCTTACCGTGACGGTAGGATCATCGAACTTTAACCCATTTAGAAGGCACGATTAGTTTTGTCTCGATAGTGGCCGGGCTGTTAAGGCAAGAGACAATAGAAAATATCACAAAGGTCCATAGTCGGAGTGCAAGAATAGCGTGGCTCGGACTTGGAAACGGACTATAATTATTCTTACCGGGTGATTAACAAACGGCTCTGCACCCGTATTTTACTCAGACTTTGGCGCTGTCAAATCGCATCTAACCACGGCGTCGCAGCATTCTGAAAAACAAAACCGGGGAAGATATCCAGAACTGCTGTTGAAAGTTTGGAGGCAGTATACAGACAGAGAAGGTGAAGTAAACTTACTTCCGTCCAAAGCGGCCACAAGATTAGACGGCGTCCGACTCGACATTGATTACTCGCGCATGCGTCAAGAAATGCGTTCGGGGTAGTGTTGCTTTTAAAGGGAGCTTGAGAATGCTGCGAGAATAATTATTGCCATAGTGATCTGGCTGCCGCCCCATAGGTGCTTAAACGGCGACGAGAGGCTGCACTATTTGAACTTGGCTGCACTTTTGCGATTATGGCATATTACTTGTTGGAGCTGGGAACAGGCCCCTGAACTGTGCTACTGCCCTAATCTCCTTTACGCCCTTGCCCTATGCTACCCCTGCTGTTCATAGTGGCCTGGGTGGCATAACCCTGCTACGGTGGGACGCTTCTTCTTCTGCCGAATCTTCCTGCTGACCACCTCGCAGAGGGTGTGTGCTACGCAGTTGCGAGGGGAGCCCTTACCCTAGTTGGGCTGGAGCTTACAGATCACTTTTGGGCTGCATCGCTGTACCAGAAATTGTGTGGGACTGTCTCCGATATTTAGCCATGGGCAAACCGGATAACAAACAACCGAAGTTGTCTTTCGACTCCTCGGCGACCAAGAGAAACACCCGGACTGTGCAGGATGCGGGGAGATCCCGCACTCCCTCCACTGTGCTTGACACTGGTCTTCAGCCTGCTGCCCCTGACTTCCAGCAAATGATGCAGGAAATGCAACAAGGATTCGCGACCATAGTGGATAAGGTTGATAAGCTATCATCACGAATGGACGCAGTGGTACAAAAATTGGACGTTCATGAGGAACGAATCACGGCGGTGGAGCAGCGCGTTTCTGACCACGACGATACGGCCGCTACCCACACTACTCAACTGGCGCGTATGGATAATGTCCTCCGGGTCATCGCAGTGAAGAATGAGGAGTTGGAGGCCAGAAGCAGGCGCAATAACATACGCGTGATTGGCGTGCCGGAGACGACCAATGTAGGTAGGATGGAAACCTATGTGGAGAAGATACTGCTTGGCGCGATTGGTGAGGAGGCCTTCTCTAGGCAATTCATCGTGGAGAGGGCGCACCGTTCTCTTGGACCGCGGCCGGCCACTGGGACATCGCCGCGACCGATTATTGCTCGTCTCCTCAATTATCGTGATCGAGACACAGCCTTACGTGCGGCTCGCACTGCCCGCACGCTCTCCTATGACGGAGTCAACTTTACCATCTTCCCGGACTTCACGCCAGTGGTACAGGAACAGAGGCGTAAATTTCTAGATGTGAAGAAGAAGCTCAGGGACCTCCAGGTGGATTACGTCCTATTGTACCCTGCCAAATTGCGAGTGACACATCAGGCGAAACAACTTTTTTTTACCAATCCACAGCAGGCAGAGGACTTCGTGAAGCGGCTTAGGAGAGAGCAAGCAGCTGACCGACGCGGTGGAGATGATGGACAGGAGGGGATCCAGTCCGCCAACGAAGATGAGTGATATTGCATACTATTTGGTTGTAGTGTATACTGCGTACGCATGGGGGGTTGCCGTGAGCTGCTGTTCTATCCTATTGACTTCTGTTTCGCTGCCCCCTTACAGTAGAGAACTGCAAGTTGGGTTTTCTTTCTCTTTTCCTGTCGCATAAAACATGAGGACGCTGGACGCGCTCCAGACTATGGTGGTAAATTACTCCAGGCACCCTCCCCCCACTGCCTGGACCGTGCCTACTTGAGCTATGCGGGTCAATGGCGAGGCATGGGGGGTGGTTATGTGCGCCTCTAGACTGCACCCTGAAGGGTATTCCCCATTCACTTTGCTCTTACTGGTGCTACTGTTATGTTTGGGAATGTTCACTGTGGGAGGGGCGGTGGGCAAGGGGTCCTGGCAGGTTGGGGTTGCTCAGGTGGGTGGTGGGAGGGGGTGCATGTGCTCGTGAGCGATGGGCTCATGGGATCATTATCATGTCATTTACTACTGATGTTGCTGCTGTGCTTATGATTGGGTTTCTGACTCAAGGGTTTATACTTTACAGCGCGCTAACGGGCCTCTTATGCTGCATTACCTTGTGGCATGGTCCTATGTCTCTCGCGCTGCTCCGCTTCTTCCGCCAAGGATGTTGTTGGATGGCTAATGTGAGTTGGGGTATAGGTATATGCAAGGGGTACTGTACAATACTTGCACTGATACTTAGCGGATGTTACACACGCAGTCACTGCTGATATGGGGTGTGTTGCCACCCCTGGTTGTTGAGGGAATTGGGGTGGGATAAGGGGGAAGGTGACACTGGCAAGTTGGGGATGCCTATGTGGGGGGTTGGGAGGGGCTGGGGGAATGTTTGGGGGTTGCGTGTGTTGGTTGAGTGCGATATACAAGAGCGGAAAGACATGGTGATACACTGGAGTGCCGGCAGCGGAAGTGATGATTGCACTTCGTTGATGATGTGGGTGGCGCACTGTGGCGTCATACAGCTAGATAAACAGTGCTTTTATAGGCGCGGGAGACGTTAACAAATGTAACTTCATATCGTGGAATGTACGAGGGCTTAAGGATGCGCGTAAATGTAGACAGTTGATAGCCTATTGGGACAGACATAACGTTCAGGTGGTCATGCTACAGGAGACTCACAACCCTCCGTCGACTGCCTCTACGTTTGGTGGACGATGGGCGGGAGTGAGGGTCTTCTCAAACTATTCTTCTTACGCCAGGGGTACTGCCATCCTTGTACATCGTGCTCTCCCGTTTACACTACAGGGTCAACACATAGATAGAGAGGGGAGATATATGATTTTGTGGGGGAGATTGGGTGGGGTGACGATTACCATGGCCAATTGTTATGCACCTAATGTTGATGACCCCCATTTCTTCACTGCGCTATGGGGAGATGTGATGGATGTGGGCTCTAGTTATCTACTTTGGGGTGGAGACTTCAATGTGGCTTTGAACCCGAGGTTAGATAGAGCGGATAGGTGTTCAACATACCATCCCAGGGCAAGAGATACCCTTCAGGGGATAGTGGAAGAGGGGGGATTAGTCGATGGCTGGAGACACCTACACCCTGAACAGCTGGACGGCACACATTTCACATCTTACACGGGCACATGGGCAAGAATTGATTATATCTTTGTGTCAAAGAACCTAGCACCGCATGTCCTGAATGCTCTTCACCTGCCCAGAACACATTCTGACCACTGCCCGGTTTTATTAACTTTAGATATGCCCGGGTTTGATAAACCACGCCCACCTTGGCGATTGCACCCTAACATTCTGGTGGACACGGTCTTCCGCGAGGAACTCAGAGACGATATCGAGGAGTTCTTTCCCCGTAACAAAGATACTGTGGACAGTGTGGAAACAGTGTGGGAGGCTTTCAAAGTTACAGTGAGGGGTTGGTGCATTGCTAAGAGCTCCGGGGTGCTGAGAGACATACAGCGTACACTCCACAGGTTAGAGGGAGACCTGCGGGCCCTTGAGAGGAGCATGGTGCAGGGAGCTGGGGGGGTGGTACAGCAGGAATTCAGGGCTAAACTGTCAGAGTACGAAGCTGAGGCGCAGAGGGAGGTTCAATTCAAGGGAAAACATTGGAAGGCCCGCGCTTACAATGAAGGGGGAGGCCTGGTAGGGCGCTGTCGACGGCGGTCCGGGAGGCACGCGGCTCAAACACTATCTTAGAACTAACAACGCCTGATGGGGAGGTGCGCAGGGATTCAGCTGGCGTACTGAACACTCTCCAAACACACTATGAACAACTCTATACTACTCGGGCGGCCGGCGCCTTTGACCTGGATGGCTTTCTGGGAGATATCGCGCTCTGCTGGATAAGCGATGCCCATAGACAGTTTCTGGGGGCGCCACTCGAGCTGGACGAGGTACGAGATGCCATCATGTCCTTGAGCAACGGGAAGGCACCAGGTCACGATGGGCTTCCCGCCGAATTTTCCAAATGTTATGTGGATATCATGGCTCCAGTGTTGCGGGAGGTGTTTGAGGATGCCTTGGAGGTGGGAGTGCTGCCAAGATCCATGAGAGAGGTAGTAATCACATCTTTACTTAAGCCAGGTAAACCCGCTATGCACTGTGATTCGTATCGCCCACTGTCGCTCCTGAATTGCGATGCCAAGATCCTCACCAAGGTGCTCGCCACAAGACTCTCCTTGCTCATGACCACACTTATCCTGCCTGATCAGTCGGGATTCGTCCCTACGAGATCTACCTCCCACAACCTTTGTACGGTTTTCTCCCTGATACAGACAGTAAGCCCCGAGATACCTCTCGTTGCTGTCTTTTTAGACGCATCGAAGGCCTTCGACTCTGTAGAGTGGGGGTTCTTATTCACGGTATTGCAGAGGATGGGGTTCCCCCCGATATTTGTGAGCTGGGTGCGGTTGCTATACACTGCTCCGATGGCGAGAGTACTTGCGAACGGCTGTCTTTCTGATACGTTTGCAATAACGAGGGGCACCCGCCAGGGGTGCCCCCTCTCCCCATTACTCTTCGCTATAGCGATAGAGCCGCTAGCCTGTCGCATCCGACAGCTACACAAAGTCAGCGCCTTTAATTGCTTTCAGCGACAACTCTCTATTTCCCTCAACGCTGACGATGTCACGTTATACGTCAAAGAGCCCCAGAACACCTTGAATGCCTTACTACGGGAGTTTGTCGCCTTTGGGGGCCTGTCTGGCGTCTCTATCAACTGGGGTAAGTCCCAGCTCTTCCCTCTGACACCTGCTGTGTCTGAATTTCCGCTCGATTATCCTCTGGAGTTGTGCGCCTCGGAAGTGCGCTACTTGGGGATATCGAGAGACCGGGGAGATACGTTGCGAATGAACTATGGGGTGGCTATATCAAAACTTGGCGACTCGGTGACCCGATGGATCACACTGCCCCTCTCCATGGCGGCTAGAGTTTCCCTCATAAAAATTGTGGTTTTGCCGCGTTTTTTGTATCTATTCCTCAATATTCCCTATCACCCGGGGGCTTTCTTTTTCAAAACTTTGCGCTCTGAACTTATACGACTGGTATGGGGGGGCAAGCAGGCGCGACTCCGATGGGCGGTTATGACACAACCTTATAATGTGGGAGGATTCGATGTCCCCGATTTCGAGGTGTACTATTTGAGTGCCCAGACACACTACCTGTATTATTGGATAAAACCTGCTACCTTCATGCCACAGGTTGCAGCGGAGGACTGGATAGCGCATCCACTGCCATTGACTGGAGTGATTCATGCCCCCATATCGGAATTGGAAATGCACACTAATACGGTGACTTGTACAATGGATGCATGGCATAGAATCGGGAGGCGGTTGTACACCTCATTATTGTACACAGCTAGACTGCCACTGTATTATCACCCGCGGATGGCGCTCTTTCAAGAGGTGGGATTCCGACGGATGTGTCTTCGGCTGAAGATTCTGACTTGGGGCGATTTATTCCAAGATGGGACGTTTCGGTCTCGTGATAGTTTTTTTGGGGACTCTACGCCCAACCCCTTGGAATTGTTCTATTACATACGGCTGCGAGAAGACTTGAAAACCTTACTGCCTGAATACCCTCAAGAACCCCCCAGTGTAGCCCCGCTTATGGTTGTGTTGAATAGCGCGGATGGTGCACATCTAGTGTCCAATATATATAAATGTCTCCGGAGAGAGCTGCCTGTTGTGGAGAGCGCGGCTAGAGCACACTGGTCATTGGACCTTGGCAGGGAGATCACGGAGGACCAATGGGAGTATTGTTGTGACCTATCCGGTGCTGTGATGTCTAGCTGTCGCTTCAAAATTATACATTATAAATTCCTCCATAGGTTGTATTACACGCCTGTTAAGAAGGTCAGATTTGGCTTGGCGGACTCGGATAGATGCGACAGGTGTGGACAGGGAGGGGCGGACTTCCTCCATTTGGCGTGGGACTGTCCGCAAGTTCAGGAGTATTGGTTACAGGTCTGCGAGGGTCTCTCCCTTATGATAGGGGTTGCTTTGGACTTGGATCCACTGCTGTTCCCACTGGGTTACACCGCACAGTTGGCGCGGACGGTACGGAAATTCACGAATGTTGCGCTGTTATTGGCAAGGAGACATCTGGCCTGCAGGTGGGGTCGGGGTCGGGCTCCGAAATTCAAAGATTGGGTACAAGGTATGCTATATTGTCAGGAACAGTATGGAATATTCGCAGAACTGCTGCCTCTCAACTCTAGGCCTGCTGACATCTGGGGCCCTCTGCAGACATACCTTCTCATACCTACAGCACAAGGGGGGGAGGATACCGACGCTGCTGCCATATCCCTGGCAACGGACTCGGAATAGATACATGTGCTATATATAGGACTGTGGCGGAGGGGGTGAAGTGTAGGAGGTCCATACTGATGTTGCCATACTGGATGGGGGTTCCCCCCCTGGCCGGCGCTTCTGCGTACCTGTGCGACCATGCAGGTGTGATTGACTTTCAGGGTTATGCTTGCTAGATATTGTGCACTGTACTGATGCTCTGCTCGGAGGTCTAACTGGCGGCTATACACCGAAGTTGCACTACCACTCCTTCTAGAAGATGCTACAGTACCCTGAGCTTGATGGTTGCTGTGATATCCCCCCCCCAATGTTGTACTGACCCTGATGATGTTTGTGCTGTCCCACGAAATATGCCCATGCTGACCATTACCCAGTTGTAGGTCGGCTTGCTGTAAGGACTGCCGTATTTTGACTAATACATTATTATTATGCTAGTGGATGCTCCCGGCGACTGCTCCTATACTACTTGTTGACGAATTTCCTATTGCATTATTGATTGTGTATCGCTGCCGGCCTAATATGGTTGTAGGCACACTGCTGTGTATATGCGCATGAATAACAATAAAAACTTTCAAAAAAAAAAAAAAAAGATAGAATAGTGAGATTCCTTCACCTGGTTCAACTCCATTCCACACTGCTTTGTTTTATGCTTTATATTTATACTCCTCAAAGACTCAGACCCGACCAGCTCCTTAAATAATGAAAAGTTTGCAAACGCAAATCTAATCTACACAAACAGTGACTCAATCTTTCCCTTCTTGTTGTTTAATAGCACAATGGTACTACTACAGGCTGATCTATTGCATTTTGAGTCAGGACACTGCTGGTACGGAGTTGCACACCATACTCAACGTCAGACTTAGGAGGATTAGAGATGGTGGAATGTCTCAGGGCATGGGCATGAGCATGACTACAGGGAGAACTGCCACTAGAAGAAGAAGATGGAAGTTTTCAAATTCACTGAAACCAACCAATTTGGATGATGACTTTGAAGTGGCCAAAAGGTAAACAACAGCACCAGACCTACACAAGTCTATGCAGTGGTGGTGGTGAGTGGTAAGCCTGACAGCGGTGCATTTATTTTCTAATTGTTTAAGAAAATGCTATGTTGCTGTGTGTGTGTGTGCTCACTGCTCAGTGCTGTCTAGCTTCAATTTGTCATTTAATCTGAAGCTAAGTTGTGGTTGGGTCGGGGGCCTGTTGTTGAGGTAACTGCCAGAAACAGACATTTAGCCATGCTGCCTCTGAGTCTTCTCCTCTTGTTGCATACTCCTCCTTATGCAGTTTAACTTTTGTCTACAGGCCCTGGCCTTTACCCTGCGCCATACTGGAAAAACAATGTAACATACTCACACATACCTTACTGAACCGCATCCACCAGGCCCCCAAGATTGACGAACAGTTCAAGAAGAATGCAGATGCAACTCCCAATTTGGCAATACAGTATCTTTCTTTCTCTTTAATCATCATTACAATTTTTGTGTTGTTTAAGTTTGTTGCTTGACTCCTACAGATATTTTAATTTTATTTGATATTTTTCAAAGCTCGGTACAACAGTTACAGAACATAATGTAACTTAGGTCTCTCTGCGGGCAGACGGACTATTTGATTTGGTTTACATGTACTAGCACTCGTCATCATGCATGCATTTCCTTTTCCTCCTATAACAGAATAATGATGGTCAGCTGCCAAGATGAGTGTGTTGTCCTTATGTAGTATTTGTCTTTGTCAAACCTTTCCTTCAAATCCCCCTTCCCTTCCATTCATCAAACCCCTAACCCTCTTCCCCCAGTGTGAGTGATTTATTGAGGTGTGACTAAATTAAATTTACACCACTAATTGATTACAGACTTGGTGGAGCAGATGTGGTGAAAGCAACACCAACTCAAGGCAGAACGAGGATCTTCCTCTGCTCTCAGTATAGCCCACACTGGCAATATTATTTTACATTATATTGCCCACCCATGCACAGTATTCAATATATTATTCACATTTTTGTCAGAGGAACATAATTCATAATTGCCAGCATTATCATCCTTCCAGCACTAAAGGTTACGCTTGTTTGCACTTCTTAGCTTGAGTCGACCTCAGTTTGTAACTTTTACTAGCTCACCATTCTGATTATTTATTTTACTTTAGCATTGCTTCTCATATTTTCTCATTTGATAGTCTTCTTCTTGTGTACTACTAGTCGTACTCTAGTCTCCCTCTGGTGACTAACTCAATTTTTTGTGCAAAGCTTGCATATAAAATGTTAATTAGTTCCCTGTGAAGAATATTCCTCATCCTACAATTTGAGTTCGGCTAGGAAGGAGTGGAACCTCGCTTCTGGATCTGGGGCTTTCAATAATATTCAATGACTAGTCCATTAGCATGCTGCTACTGTCTACTACCACCACCATGGTAGCTTGGGAAACCATGCAGCCATTGCTTCGCCTAATCACAGGTAAGAGAAGAACTGTGGGGGACTGTGGGGGATTGCTGAGCTACAATAATCTATATACTAGGGAAATGCACAACCCCACATCCCCTTTGAGTCCTTAGGGGTTAATATAGCTGCAGACTGCAGATACTAGGAGGCAATAGTAGTAAGGCAAGTGAGGGTACTGAAACTATCTGTTGGTATGTTGCACTATGCGGCAGATTTTGAAAACTGGCTGAGGGCCTGCACGGCAATGGAAACAATGCAAAGTAAAAGAGTAACCCCCAAAAAAGAATTAATTAATATGTACAGCCATAAAAAATGTATTTCCCTAACAAATAAACTAAAGCCCACACAACCTGCCCCCCTCTCCCTAACTCCAACCAATGTCCAAAAAAAGTACAGATTGTCCAAACAAATGTCCGCAAAAAAATGGCAAATACCCCAAGAATCAGATTTCCTCAACTCCTACATTATGACCCTCTTCCCAACAAGTTCTACCCACCAAACAGAAGATTAGAAAATTGGCAAGAGAGACCTAGCGTGGGCTAGGACTCGGAGTTGCCCCTCCAACCGGTCGAACTGCTCATCCATCCTGGCTTCCATTTGCACCATCCTCAGGAGCATGCAGCACTGAAAGGCTCTAAAGAATCAAATCAAGTCAATTAAGCTTTATTCGGTGCATAATATACAACCATAAAAGCATTCTAAGCAAAAAAATAACATTACTATTAGACATTAAAATTATATTAAAAAGTTTTCTTACATACAGACATTCCATATACAATGTATATGCATGTTAATACTCCAAGTCAATTACAATTATTATCTCACAGCCAAAAACGATTGATAATACAAGATCAGTTGGTCATTACTAAATTCAAAGATAAATCAGCATTCAAAACAATTTAATCCATACAGATATTAAGAACATCATTACCCTGGTAAAAACTTCATTTATAAAACTGAAACTCAGGGTGGGGTCAGTACATATTACATTTTTCATGTTCATTTAACTCATTTAGGCAACTCTCAGAGAGTTACACAGAAGAAACAGTCGGGCGTGGTACAATAAGAATTTATTCTAGTGTAAAATAGATGTGCTGCAACGACCGTTAGGCAGTAGCAGATATATATATTTTAGCAGTACAGTGAATATAAAAGGATAGTACAGTTCTACCATCTTGCAATGATCATGAATACATACATGAATATAAAATGCATGATAAAAAGAAAGCGCGTACTCCTACGATGCCTGTCTAGATGTACCTAAGTGTACCTAGCATGTGAGTAGGTGTGCAGCCAAGAATCCCTCTAGTTTTTAGTCTAACCCCATTACTTGAAGTGAGAGAGTGTGGGACCAAGCCCTGGGCTCGAGTTGGACACCCTGCAAGGGATATGTTAGACAGCTATCAGCTGGAGCGTCTGCATACAGGAGCCTCAGCATTTCTGGTCAGTGTTTCGGCTGGAAGTCTCGGTCCCCACTCCCTAACACTAGCAAGATGTGCTGTATTTATACAGAAAGTATCTGGGATTCCTTTGTCCCTTGTTTCTTGTATTAGCCATTGTTGGATTTGAGGATGATGTATGGGATGAACTTTGTACGTAGATATTATGCAGGTGGTGTAGCCCCTGCCTGGTTTCCAAGAACCCTTATGAATATTCATTCATACTGTGTAAGTCTATTGATGAAGGTATAAAACGCTATTGTTCAAGGAAAACCCAACTTCTGCGCCCAGGGCTAGAACTAGTTAAAGGTTCAATCATAAAAGGCTCATTACTGTGTAGTGTAGGGGAGGTAATGTAGATGAAGGTGTATGATATTATCCGGTCCTATATTAGGGTACCTATATGGAACATAACACCCACTCCTCTTCCGAATAGTCAATAATATTAGAAAGCCAGCAAACTACTTTCTTTACTAGGTAGCAGCGCATAAAACTATCAGTGAGCCTTTTAAAAACATTTTCTTTAAAATCTGTTTAAAAAATAGTTTAAGAGGGGATAAAAGTTTTGAAAGTTAGTATTGGAATTGTCACTTAAGCCAAAGTCCTAATTGAGTTCGTTTATATAAGTCGAAGCACTACAAGCATCAGAAGGCCATGCTTTTCCAGCGAAAGTGTCAATTTAGGAAATGTTCCAAATTCAGTTAAGTTTTGAAACCAAAAGGAAAAATCTGAATTCTTTCCCAGCACACGATGAGCCAATTATAGATTAAGTGTACTGGCTGGGAGACACAACATTGTAGTTGTTCCCCGCTTCAGAGGACGGTCCCTGTTACACCTCGCAGAGTCCGTCGATGAAGCACAGATGCCAATAGCTGGTGCAGAGGCAGCTGGTGCTGTAGTCGATACCCGAGGGCTAGTGGAAGAGCTGATGCTCAACCCAGTTGAGCAAAAAGGCACCTGCGGGCTCTTGAGGAATGCAGTCATCAATATAGGAATACACTGGGGACATTGCAGAGCATGGGACCGCACGGGTTCCAGCCTGGTATTCAAGTCCGTAGGCATTTCCGATGCAATTGTCAGACAGAGATCCAACACGCATTCTTCTCTGCAAAACCGGCATCGAAAAACAGGTAAGATGCAGTCCATCCAGACTGGTCTAAAGGATAGGAACCAAGAGTCGCTCAGTTCCCGTAGGCGAGGTGTACCCAGATTTGTACCATGCGCTCATGGTATTTGTGCTCCAGGAGAGCTCTTGCCATCTCATTGGTGATTGGGCTGTCCATTGCGTAGCAGAAAAATAATAATCAGGATTCATGTTATTGAGAGCATGATCAGAGGTAGACCTCCAAACAGGCTTTCCAATATGGAGTGTATAAAATGTGGAATAACTCTGAGGATTGTCTGAAAGGTGCTTAGAAATCTTGACCCTATGGTCTTAAATAGGTGTACAATACCACTCGTATCAGACATATTAAAGATACGACTCACCATTTCTGTGAAATGAAAGGGGCAGTGTGTACGTATAAGTGCCTGTATCTCCGTCGAGGTCCTTGCAATTTGAAGATCAAAGGTCTCTCGGGAGGTTAAGGGTATTGGGTATTGAGGAAAAGTATTCTTCTGATCTGGATCTTTTGTACCGGGACTCCATTGCTTTTTCATTGCCATCTCGTGTCAAACACTTCCACACGACTGACCTGGTCATTTCTGCTGATGCCTGAGGAAATTCTAACTGACACGACAAAAAACATCTTGCAGCCTGCATTTCTGCCTAGGAACTGTTGCACACCCAACCCCCCTGTTCTTTGCAGTTCAACTGAAAGCCACGAGACACTCACACCCTGAGTAGATGATTTATTTTCCATCTCCTGCTCCCAGCCTGGTAAACATCCTTGACACCGTGATCAGGTTATCTGGACAATGGTCTGACTGCTGGCCCTTGATCAGGGTGATTAAACAATGACTTGAAAGACCAGGCTTTGATCAAGGCAATTGAACAATGACCTGAAAGACTGAGCCTTGATCAAAGCCGAGTGAACAATGATTTGTGTACCAAGCCTTGACCAGGTCAACATCTACAAACATCGTCTGGATCTGGTTATCAACTGCAAACACTGCCTTGATTAAACAATAAACTAACAGCCAAAAGACTGGGATGAAAAAGTATAAAAGGCCTGTAAGCTGCAGAGTGAAGCAGCAGCCTCCTCTGTCTTGTCTCTGACTAGCTTGGGACTCTGTTCCATTGCCCAGGCTATTGAATAAATCTGAGTTCCTCCTGCAGACGAAGGCTCCTGTGTCTCTTTTTACTAAGTATGGAAGGTATGGAAGACTTGGGCGGTTCCCCCGCCACCGAGACCCAGTAAGTGGGTTTAATTGGTTCTTCAGTATGGTTTGTTGTAAAAGCATGGCTTTCAGTCTGCTCAAAGTATCAAACTATATAAAGGAAACATTCAACGAAGGCCATAACAGCGCCTCCCTGACTGTATTCATGGGGGGGAACAATACTTGCATACAGCAAGTAACCCTGGAGTTCACAGTGACCAGATAGGCAATGCCCGGAAGCATTTCACAGCAACCTTGATCATTCAGCATCAAGTAACTCCCATTCAAGAGCAGTTTGAATACCGGAGTAATCACGGCGGCTGGAGTCCCTTTCATGTGGCAGGACAAGTTCGTTATTGAACCATTACATACTCCATGCAGTGAAATGTCCTGGCACATGAGAGAACCACTCAAAGCATTCTTACAGTTTGTACTGCTTAGAAACACTTCTCGATCCCCACTCCGGCATCTAAATCTGTATGGTAATTCCCAAGATTCCTTAATGTATTCCTTACCCATTTTTTTTATATTTACCTGCCTGTCTTTGCTCAAGGCAGTATTGAAACTGAAAAGTAGTGACCGATAGAGTTATGTGGCCATGGATTAGCATTCTGTTGATGGTAATTCTGCCACTGTAAATGGTAATCTATCCGGTTTTTCAATAGGCAGCATTGTATATTTTGCTCCCCTTTATGCCATTTCTACCTGTTTATCTGTTAGATTGTATTCAGAAAACAGAGACGTACTGTTGATAAAATGCCAAGGCACATAGCCTGCAAGCAATGATTGCAACGTCCAGCTTAATAACATAATAGAACGTAACTGAGATTGTGCATGTTGTAATATGGCCGAATCTTGTTCCAGTATGTCTATTGCAGAAGATACAATGTTGCCTAAGGAATATATCCTGGAGGTCAAAGTTGTTAACCCATTGTCCACTACAGCTAGCGCCTTTTCTAAGTTAATACGGTGTATTTCCCGTATTCTCTCTGCAGCCTTTTGTTGGGATATTTTCCAAATGTCATTATAGGCAGCATAAATGCCAGCATATATGAAACGTTTCTGACGGGGTTTCCTGGGGACCTAGTAAAAAATCCCTAAGATCCATGTCATGTGTTAGTAAGGATACGTGTTGTTTTACTTCTGTGAGTATTGAGGTCTCTAGCCAATAAAGGCACAACTTCCCAACACTGTAGGATGTCCCTACCCCTGGGTGTTCTCTTTGTACATAGCGTGGGCCTGGCCTATGGATACTGAACCCTTCAGTGATACCCCAGAATCTTTTCTGACATCTGTTTGTGTCTAAGGGCCAAACCAACCATTCTTTCCAATTAGGGTCGGATCTACTGGACTGTAAAATGTCATCTACTGTTGCCCCTTTCTTCTGTGATAGTGTTGGAAAACTGTGGTGTGTTTAAGTCCTTGTTCTTGGCTAGTCCAAGACAGGATGTCTGTTGCACAGTGTCATTTAGAAATATCATCTGCTGTGGAATGAGGCATGCTCTAAATAGTGCTTCTGTTCCCTGGACTTGCCAGTCCCTAGAACCCCAGGCTTATTTTAAGTCTATTGTGTCCATCCATAGGTCGAACACGTTCAGACAATTGGGCAATAAAGGAAGCAGAGTAAATCTGTTTGGTGTTTGTCAATATAATTTTCAGTGCCGATGTTGGTGTAACCTTAATAGATGAGGTTGGGTCAGTGATGTTAAGCCCTGAAAAATATGACATTTTCTGTGCAAATGTTTGCAAACTGCTTTTTGGTGGTGTAGTGCAATGTTACCATTTCTAGGTGTTATATATTTGTGCAAGAAATGATGACCATAATGTTGGTAACAGTACAAAGTGTCATAGTCCGAAGTACCTTCTAACATTTCAGTGTTAGGAAATGCAGCAGTTTTCTCTAAATCAGACAACATGTTATTATCAGTTTCCGAGTCCCAATCATCAGAAAGTGTACTGGAGGTAATGATATCACTCAATGACATTTTAAATGCATGAGAAATTTTTAAAAGTTCAGTAGGACCGAATATGTCGAAATCAACCTTGTCTGAAACTATACCGTACGGTATAGGAACTGCTGTAGTATTCACTGATGACGAGTCTCTTTGTTCACAATGAGAAGATTGATGTGGCTTCAGAATCAAATTAACTTTTTGGGTTGCAGAGCTTTGTTGAAGGTATCATCCATTAATAAGCATGCTAAAAGTTATAGCTAAAGACACACAATTGATGGACGGAATGCAGAACAAATCAAAACATTCACCCCCAGTCAAGAGATCTGTGTTAAATCCATCATTCATTTGCTCACCATGCCACCCCAGTTTAGACCTGGCCATATGCAAATCAGTCTTGACCCTGTGCCTCATGGGAACAGTCCAGCCTGAACTGCCAAGCCAGGTCCTCCCTGTACCGCAAACAAGCATCATAGGACCGGTTTCAGTGTTTCACCCCTCTTCAGCCAGGATAGCTTGATTCCAGTGGCACAGTGAGCCCAGGACCCACATCTGGGCATACCTGGTGTACTTAGGGCGAGAAAGCAAAAGACACACAATTGATGGATGGACTGCAGAACAAATCAAAACATTCACCCCCCAGTCAAGAGATCTGGGTTAAATCCATCATTCTTTTACTCACCATGCCACCCCAGTTTAGACCTGGCCATATGCAAATCAGTCTTGACCCTGTGCCTCATGGGAACAGTCCAGCCCGAACCGCCAAGCCATATCTTCCTTGGACCGGAATCAGCATTCTAGGACCGGTTTCTGGCTATCAGCCGTCATCAGCCAGGATAGCTTGACTCCAGTGGCGCAGTGAGAACGGGACCAACGTCTGGGCATACCCTTCCCTTATAGGGCGATCAGCAAAACACACAAGGTGATGGACTGAATGTTGCACATTGGCAAAACATTCACCCCCAGTCACAGATATGGGTTTAATCCATCGTTATTTTGCTCACCACGCCACCCCAGTTTAGACATGGCCATATGCAAATCAGTCTTGACTGTGCCTCATGGGAACAGTCCAGCCTGAACTGCCAAGCCAGGTCCTCCCTGGACCGGAAACAAGCATCCTAGGACCGGTTTCGGAGTTTCCCCCTCTTCAGCCAAGATAGCTTGATTCCAGTGGCACAGTGAGTCCAGGACCCATGTCTGGGCTTACTTGGCGCCCTTAGGGAAAGCAAAAGACACACAATTGATGGACGGAATGCAGAACAAATCAAAATATTCACCCCCCAGTCAAGAGATCTGGGTTAAATTCATCATTCGTTTGCTCACCATGCCAACCCTGTACTGGGGTGAATGTATGAGATTGTTCTGCATTCTGTCCATCAACTGTTGTTTTTGCATTTGACACCCGAGTGGGATGGGTATGCCCAGACTTGGGTCCCGTGCTCTCCATGCCACTGGAATCAAGCTATCCTGGCTGAAGAGGGGTGAAACCCCAAAACCTGTCCTAGGATGCTTGTTTCCAGTCGTGGGGAGGACCTGGCATGGCAGTTCGGGCTGGACTGTTCCCATGAGGCACAGGGTCAAGACTGATTTGCATATGGCTAGCTTCAAACTGGAATGGCATGGTGAGCAAAAAAACAATGGATTTAGGCCCAAATCTCTGTACTGGGGTGAAAGTATTACATTGTTCTGCATTCTGTCCATCAACTGTTATTTTTTCAAAAGTTATAACTAAACGGGGCCAGAAAAGAAAGAATAGCATCCCGGTGATCACCCAGAGTTCCACCCATGGCAATGAAGTCATTTTGAGAAAGTTCAGAAAGTCCTTGACTCGTTGCCTGCATGTTTGTTGGGCTGGCGTCATTTCTGGTTCACTTGGATCCAAAGAAAATATATCAAAGTTCATGAAGTAGCCAGAAGCAGTTCGATCAATTGTTGGAATTGCATCAGGATTTGTTGAAATAGTAATTTGCTCTTGTCGAGGCATGTTGACGTAGACGTCTGTATTTGGTCTAATTGCCACTTGTTTGCTATTTTGAGTTTCATTTTGAAGTTGAACTTCTGGTTCAAGGGGAACGAGTTTCATAGCATTGTTGCATAGTCCTTCATTCCATACAGGTGACTCTTCGAACATGATTAGTCTTTCTGTTTGAACTTCTTGGATTGTAGCGAGAGGAGGGCGTCTGCTACTTTGGAGTCCACGGGGCCTAATGCTTAGTATCGGCCACATAGTGTGGTTAAGTCGATATCAATAATGAAATAGTCGCTGTAACACCTGTATGCGCAAAGCCCAAACCCTCGTGTGGTGCAACAATCAAACCCTGTCTACGATCCAAATATGGTATTACTCTATCCCCCACTCCAGGAATCTGAGCATATGGAATGTTGTTTGCATCTAACTTTTAGGAGTACTTGAGTGGAAATTTCTTTGGTACTTCTGAGCTGCCCTTGCGTGAAGCAATGACAGCAATCATAATCTCACCGTCTATCCTCGTTTTTGAATGAGTGATTGCAGCTACGGGTGCCGGGCGTACATCCTCCTTCGCGGCTTCATCAGCCAATTAATTCTCTTCAACGTGAATGCCATCACGTTGATGATTCAGTGTATAAATCACGTGAGCCTGTGGTAGTTCGTTGTTGAACTCAACTACCTGTTCCCTAAGCATTTTATGCTTAATTGTGCCACTTTTTGTGTCTTTGAACCCATTCTGTTCCCAATTATGTTAATTTTCATTGTATGATTGCACACAGTAAAAAGAATCACACACTATCAGTGTGGGGAATTCATGATCATATTCACCAGTGCCAGTATCAATGCTTTTAATTCTGCCAGCTGTGTGGTACAGTCCCCTAGAGACTGTGTTTCTGTGCAACTTGGATAGATCTTTCCATCCCGCATACGGCCTTTAACGATTGCGCATGCTGCACTGTATTGCGGCCTACTCCCTATGGCCGGCTGAGCAGATCTATCAGGGTAAATTATATATTCATACTGATCTAGAGGCAATATTTCATTCGGGAGAGGTTAGTCTTGTTCGTATTGCAGGAAAGATTGTGTTTTTAGACTTGGATCAAATCTGTATTCAACATTCTTTGCAGTAAGAGAATTAGTCAATTGTATACCTCTTGGATGTAAGGCTTGAGCATTTGGAATGCTAGCTTTGAAACAGCTTCTAAAGCTGGTACTGGGGTTATGACAATTATGCGTTTTCCCAGAGCCAGTGCTCTTTCTCTTGCTACAGCGGTCTGAACTGCTGTCAGTATTTTCACTGTTGAAGTGAAACGCATTTCGGCATTTGTTTACAAATGTGATTTGTAAGCCATTGGTACTGTTTCACCTTCATTGAACGTTAAGTAAGTGTACCCGCATTGACCCACTATTACACGGATCACTACGTTGCGTACGTTTACCCCGCGTCTGTAAGTGTTTTGAAGCTGTCATGTCTTCTTGTAATGAACATAGGATGTTTGGGGGTTCCTGTTTCCATTGTCTAACTGAAAAGTCAGGATTTTATTAAGTCGTAGAAAGGTTTCACTCATTCTGCGTAATCCAAAATGTATGTTCTGCCAAAATTTATGAATCCCAGTATTAATTGTAATTTTTTAAATGATTTTGGAGGTTGGAGCAGAGCTCACTTTTCTAAAAAGTTAGCTGCCAGACTTTTCCCTTCACTTGACAGATCATATCCAAAAAACAGGACATTGAGGTGGCCGATTTTTGATTTTTTAAAATTAACTTTGTAGCCCTCAGAGGCGAATCCCATAATTATGGTGTTCACCCTGATCAAGTACCTTTCTAAGTCATCGTCCGTCAGATAAATGCTTCCTCATCAAAATTTTGGATTAACTCAGTTACCCATGATGAAAATATCCCCAGGCTGTTCTTACACCCTTGAGGAAAACAACAAAATTGTCGCTGGTACCCCAACGCTGAAAATGCGGTCAAATACCGGCTTTCAGGAGCTATATTTTGGCAGAAAAAAACATTCAAGATATCAAGTGTAGTTTTGTATTTTTTCCCCATAATCTTATTCATTAATGCGGCACTGTGTGCATTTTGAACAGCGAATGTCTTTGTGCAAGTGTTTAAATGTCTGTAATCTAAAACTAGACAATATGAGTTGTCCAGTTTTGATATGGGAAACAAAGGATTGTTTATTGGTGAGGTGCATGTTTCAATGAGCCCTTGATATTCAATTTGATCTAAAATCTCCCTGACCTGTTTTTCTTAGCTACTTGCTTTATTGGATATTGTCTCTGTGCATTTGCTGAGACTTTTAACTGGATCACATGGTGGGTTGAATCCTCATCCCATCAGCATGCTTTTTGTATAATGCTGGAACAAGGGCAACTGTCCACTCCCGTGCTTATGTGTGTTTAATACGAATGGGAACGAGGTTGGAGAAAGCTGGAAAAATTATATTTCCCCCCCTAGGGCACTCCATAATGAATGCTGGCAGCCAATCTTGTTCAGCTAATAGAATGTCATAACCAAATCACAGGTTCTCCCAAAAGAGACCTTTAACTTTCCTGGGCTTGTCCCCCTCCATTTGGAGTGTTATTTCATGTAACTTATGCAGGATGCTCACCCTCGCATCTGGTGTTTCCACCCTGATGTAATCATTCAAGTCCGCTGTCACCAGAAATTCCATCAAGTTTTGGCGAACTATTGCTACTTCTGCCGCACTGTCTAGTATTGTCTGAGCACATTCAGAAGTTGCGTCCTCAGAATTTTGGGTATGCAAGAAGCCTGCAACTTTCTTCTTTTTAAACTGAGGTTTTGATTTTGGCTTTTCTTCTTTTTTGGAAGTATAGTCTTGAGCATGCTATGCTTGTCTCTGGACGCTCTTCTTTGTGTTCTGACCGTCCTTTTCTCTCTGATTCTTTTTGTAGAGCCCTGAAAGGAACAAGAGGAACATGTATCAGTATCCTGATACCTGTCAGGTTTCCTAATATTATCCCTATTCCTGTGGTTGCACCTCTATTCAGAGTGCTCCTGTGGATGATATCTACCTCAGGAGTGAGATCTCTTTCCTTTAAATTTGTGTTGTTTTTTATAATCCCACTTCTTTTTAGGAGAAGCTGGTGTCTGCTTTGTAGTGTCCTTTTCAGGACTGTCCATCAGTTGCAGTTTTAAAGCTTTCCTACCCAAACTGTCTCTGCCTAATTCTGCATACGCTGTTTCAGTTATTTTGGGCAGTTTGTGTTGTTGATCTAACTGACTGAACTCCCTTAGACGTTGGCGGATTGCCACTGAAGCTGCTTCCCCTTTAATATTAGCTGGTATTATGGCTGATACCTGGTCATAGTTACTTAGTAAATTCATCCCTAAGTTCAGAGCAGGCTCTACTCCGTACTCATTCTGTATTTGTCTTGATACATCCGGTATCACTGCTAATGAAGGAATACCATGAGCCCTGGTATAAATGGCAGCAAAGACTGTACCC
This sequence comes from Lissotriton helveticus, assembly GCF_964261635.1. Lineage (NCBI taxonomy): Eukaryota > Metazoa > Chordata > Amphibia > Caudata > Salamandridae > Lissotriton > Lissotriton helveticus. The sequence continues at coordinate 500,455,580 of NC_136070.1, read as the reverse complement.
CAAGTGCTACAATCCTCTATTCGTGTTGTTATCCCCATGGGCAAGCAGATTGTTAGCATTCTGTGTTTTTCATACGGGGTAGTATTTGGAAATACTGCCTCGAGCTGAGTTCTTTTCTGAGCTACCCAGAATGGCATTTGTTGACGTTTTGTGGGAATGTTGCCCATTACCGCGTGTAACGTATATGGTGTGATTTTAGTTGCTGTACTCTGAGATTGAGTTCCATTTGTTGCAACTGTTGCTGGTTGGACTGTGAAAGTCCCCATGATGAATTGCGTCAAGTTTCTGTACATTTTAATTAAATCTTTGTGTTGTATGAGTAAGTCTCCTTGTGGCATTGTTTCAATGTCAGGATATGGTGTGTAGGCTGCTAATATCGACTATGTTGCCCCCTCTCCACCGAGTGGGCCTAATCTTACTCGTCCTCTTATGTGGGGTAGGGCGCCTTTAAGCCAGAATAAGTGTTCCTGGTACGTGAGTAGAATCTCTATGTCCTTGAACGGGCCATATTCCAATGGTGCATCTCCCTCTGTGTAAGAGTGAAATGTCTTTGTTCTCACATCTGCTGCTGGGAATGTAACCCAGGAATAAAATACCTCTGTTCTATTTGATTCATGTGCCTCAATCACGAAAGCTACTAAGCCACCCCTAGTGTGTAAACCATTTTCTAATAGTTTCAGGGTGATTGTATGTCTGAATTTAGGTGCAATTTGAAATGCGATTGTATCTTCTTCTCCTGCTGAGAGGTGCAGATCCACTACTGCGTTATCTCTTGTGTCAGTCATTTTTGTCTTTACAAGGGTACCAAGATAAGGGTTTATTACACAATTTTAGAAACACTGTGACCTACAAGCTTGATTAAGCAACAGCTAATAAATAGGATTTTTTTGCCTAGTCAGCTGTGGCGGAGTTTTACGCCCACACACTCCAGACGTTTTGTGAGTAGGGGCGTCTGAGAATAGCATGACTGAACTACTCAGTTTCTACTGTTAAATAAGTACCCGTCCAACGTTGGGTAGTTGCTATATATCCCTATACAGAATCTGCACTTTCGGATAACATAAACTGTGGGTTTGGTGGCAGACTGGTTCCGAGCACCCCCACTGAGAATGTTAACCTGTTTGCATTAGCTAGCTCACATTGCCACTATAATCGCCTCTTATCAGGGAGAGAATAGTTTCTGGCAACCTCAGAACATGACAACCCTGATCCCACAAAATCTTGGAAACAATGTACTACTCTTCGCTCAGTCACTCGTGCTCACTTATTCGGTCTCAGAGAGTTACACAGAAGAAACAGTTGGGCGTGTTACAATAAGAATTTATTGCACAGTTGTTCTTCTAGTGTAAAATAGATGTGCTGGAACAACTGTTAGACAGTAGCAGATATATATGATTAGCAGTCCAGTTTTACCATCTTGCAATGATCATGAATACATCCATGAATATAAAAAGCATGAAAAAAAGAAAGTGCATACTCCTACGATGCCTGTCTAGATGTACCTAAGTGTACCTAGCATGTGAGTAGGTGTGCAGCCAAGAATCCCTCTAGGTTTTAGTCTAACCCCATTACCTGAAGTGAGAGAGCATGGGACCTCGTTCCTGGTCTCGAGTTGGACACCCCGCAAGGGATGTGTTAGACCATTGTCAGCTGGAGCGTCTGCATGCAGAAGCCTCAGCGTCTCTGATCAGTGTGTCAGCTGGAAGTCTCGGTATCCTCTCCCTAATACTAGCAAGATGTGCTGTATTTATACAGAAAGTAACTAGGGTTCCTTTGTCCCTTGTTTCTTGTATTAGCCATCGTTGCATTTGAGGATGACGTATGGGATGAACCTTGTACGTAGATATTATGCAGGTGGTGTAGCCCCTGTCTGGTTTCCAATAACCCTTATGAATATTCATTCATACTGTGTGAGTCTATTGATGACATTATAGAATGCTATTGGTCAAGGACACTCCTCCTTCTGCACCCAGGACTAGAACTAGGTAAAGGTTCAATCCTAGAAGGCTCGTTACTGTGTAGTGTAGGGGAGGTAATGTAGGTGAAGGTGTATGAGATTACCCGGGCCTATATTAGGGTACCTATATGGAACATAACACAATACCCCTTGTGAATCCGTACTGAGCCTCAGTAAGGATATTATTCTCAGAGACCCAGCTTTCTAATCTTTCCAACATGATTCTACCCATCAATTTAGATGTAGAATCAAGAAGAGATATGGGGCGGTAGCACTTAGCCTTCACTCTATCACCTTTTTTAAAGATTGGTACTATTATACTTTCTACCCATGTAACTGGTAACACTCCCCCAATAGAAGCATTAAAAACATTTAATAAAATCGCTGATCAAAAATCAATGTTATGTTTAAAAACATCAATAGGTACCCCATCTGGCCCTGCGGCTCTACCACTTGCACTTTCATTTAAGGCATTCTTAATTTCATCCAAAGTGATGGGTGGTGTCTTAACAGTTTCTACTAAAATAAGGTTACTTTTACCGCTTTTAGTGGCTTTCACAGCTTCCAGATTAAAAATACTCTCAAAATGCATTGTCCAATCATATGGGCTTACTATGGTATTTATTTTTGCTGCTGTTATATCTTTACAAAAGGGGTAATCTATTGTTTTCCAGAATAAAACTAGATCACATATCTCTGCAGCTTGAATCCATTTTTCCCAGGTGTTCTCTCTAATCTCAATTTTCCTTAATTTCAGGGAATCTTTGTAATTTTTCCTTAAACTGCTAATCCTTTCACTGTCCCTGGGTCTTGCTTTTAGGGCTGATTTTAGTTCCCTGTTTAACTTTGAGCACTCCTTGTTAAACCATCTGGGATTATGATCACAATTTTTCATATTTTTCAATTTTAGATCACCAGAGATTTTAGTCATGATGTTATAAAAAGCACTTACAATGTCTGGGTCCAAAAAGGAGCTATCCAGGCAGATATTAATGTCTTTTTGCTTTTTCCCTATTACGTTTTCCATAAATGTTGTTGGGTTAACGCCTGACAGTTTAATAGAAACTCCAATACTACCTTGAGTATCAATGTCTATGTCAGCTGCCTTCCCCCTTTCTTGCCCTGTCATGCTTAACTTCAGGGTCATAATTAACAGTTGATGGTCACTAAACAAACTTGCACGAATGAAAAACTTTTCCACAAGGCCCTTACAATTCCCTGATATAATGATGTGATCAATATTCAAGGAAGACCTCGCCCCTTCATATGTTTGGGGAATTAACTCTCCACCATGTTCACCTAGTTCCGTAATTTCCGAATTATATTTGGAAATGGTTGAATTAATTGCTTCGCCGTAGGTATTATGTGGAAAGTGAGGGACTGGATTGCCAAATTGGTCACAGTATCCACATTGTTCTTCCGGTAACATTTTACACTTCTCACAATTAAAATCACCACCCCAAATGAGTAAATAGTGGCGCCGCCCCCTTTAAAAATGTGTCTATTTCTTCTTCTCGTGTCTAAAATTACCCTATGTCTTCATCTATCAAAAATATTATTATAGAAATTAATTACAAAAAATGGACTCCTTTCCCTCAGAGAAGAAATATAAAAACTGATAGAACTGTGACGAGGTATAGGCTTTCCTTAATGATAATAGTGAGGTTACTTAAATTAAAGCAGCTAAGCCGGCCTTAGCTCTCTCCGCCCTAGAAGGGACAGCTTGTGTTGTTATCATTTTGAATACGTTAATAAAGAAAAGCTCAGTATACCAGGTTTCTTGCATCAAAACTAAAGCATAATCCTGTAACATTTTTAACCATTCCCTGTCAATTAGCTTATTTTTTACACCTGCAACATTCCAGGACATGATGGTTAAAGGCCCCTGTACTGATGGGCAAATAGCGACTTTATTTGTAATGATGGTAGGAATGTGATCCTTAATACAATCTGAAGCTCGACCGGCATCCTCCCTCTGTCAATCTGTTTTGCTACAGCCTCTTAGGGGAGCGTAGCTGTTGTAAGTGGGAACAATCAAAGCTGGGTCGTAACTATGAGATATATTCGCTTTACTATATATGGAGACATTTCTAGGCCTGTAGTAATATCCTAGAGGAACAGCAATTATCATGTTATCCTGTTGGAAAAAAAGCTCCGCGAATTTGTGTGAAAGAATTTCCATCAGGGTCCCCACCAACTCCCTGCTATGGAAATTCACAACAATACAGTCTCCCTGGCACGTCTTTCTAGTACTACCCACCCTGTTCACTCTTCTGATCATAATGATATGCTGCTGCAATAAGTTACTACCAAGATTAGTCTTTGTAGAAAACCAATGCACAGCCTGAATTTTCATAGTCTCCCTTGAGTCCATATTATTATCTCAAATTTTCGGGACATTTTTCAGCACGATGACATACGGAGGTGCCTGAGGGGGTAAATGTAATGCATTCTCGCTAGTGTTCAGTGGTCGCAAGGTCCTGCTAACTTTGTTCGTGTGATTAGCATTGGTTGGCCCTGAAATAATATCACTCCCTTTATTAATCCTGGGTTCTGCCACAATTTGTGTATTAGGGCAGTCCTTTGATGGGAATATCTCTTTAGAATGAATTTTACCAGTAATAACTGGGGTACTTGGTCCTTCTTTTGATCTCTCAGCTGTTTTACTTACGGTAGTTGCCTTGTGCATTGATTTTAATGGTAATAATTCTGTGACCAAGTCCGTTAAATAGGTGACATACATGTGCAGTAGTTTCATTTCCGACATCAAGCGTAGCTCAATATTGTCAATTTTACCGTGCAGTTTTTAAAAAAGCATTTCATAGGTTTTGCGTGTTTTGTACTTGGGTCATACATGGATCATAGAATCACAATCCCCCACTCCTATTGCAGCTCCTGGAATTTTTTTTCCTTTCTTTGGTATGGTTTTATCTTTTACTCTTTGTTTTGCTGGGTGTGCTTTAGTCGTGATTGTTTGTTGCTTCAGTTTTTTGGCTGGCGGGGAAACCGTGTCTGAGATATTAGTTAGCACCGATATGTCCAGTGAGGTAGTTATAATGCAAGGATTGGCCGTTGTCGCGCCCTTAACCTTTTTATCAACACAGGGACTAAGTGCTCCTGTTTCCCGCTAATACTGTTAATTCCTCCCCACACTCTGGTCCAGTCTCCTTTAATGCAAATTCCAATGCAGTTTTTGTGGCTGCCAGTTGTTCCTCAACTTGAATAATCTCACTGTTTATCATCCCCATAGCATTTTTCAGATATTTGGTAATGGGTGCATTTTTCGTAGGCAATTTCCCAGTAATAATCAGTAGTTTCCTTTTACCCATTGTCCCCAGAGTAAGATTATTCACAGACAGTAATACAAATATAGTATTCCCTTAACGATGTATAACTGCTCCCATGGAACCAAGAAGAATGGCCAAGCCCAGCCTTGTCCTGCTGCGGACGGGCCCGCGCTTGGCCCGGGCTTCGCCCGAGCGCATCCTTCGCTGCGGGAGCCCTGGCCGCTCTTATGCGCCTCCGGGCATGAAGAACTGACATTGGCACCTCTGGGCACAAAGGATCACATGGATTGGAGTCCCCCGGCGTAGTAGTGGTCATAGCATGGTTCGCGGTAAAAAGTAAAGCAGTCTCTAAAGAGTCGATAGGGGGTGCAGCAGTGGTTGATGAATGGCAGCGTGGGCGCTGCCTGACCACAGCACCATACAACTGGTGGCAATGGGGGCCTGGCTGGAGCCCAGGGCATTGGAGGCAGCAGCTGCTGCTGCCGCCTCCTCCTCCAGGACCACCAGCCACTTATATTCAGCCCTGATGGACTCCAGCTTCCTATGCCGGATCCTGGCTGCTATCTCCTGCCTGTTGGTTTGTGAGGATGATGGTGGATTGGCAGGAGTAGCTATATCAAAAAAGAAAAAAAGACAAATTGTAACCAATACTCTTATCAAAACAGTAACACATATAATGATACAGTGGTACAGTAGCACTAGCAGTACATAGCATTTACTGGTATCCTCAATTACTTGGCCCAATAAACTTTGATGTGATTACAGTTCCAGGCATTAAGCACTATGGAGTATACAAATATTCTTCTCTCTTGTTTAGCTAAATTAATGTAGGCATGCGAGCTCAGCTTGAGCCCTAGACAGACATACTTGTGTTGCGTTATACTTTCTCTTGTCTGCAGGTGGGGCAGCTGTACCACACAATTATCTCTTTTCCTATCATGGCCATGCTCTGTGAAATCAAATGCTCATTTTCGCCCTGACTACAACAGGCAAATGAATAATTAATATATGAATGATATACAGTGCAATGTGAGGTGCAACTATTAAAACCATGCGAGGAGGTGGAGCTTGTCTGGCCCCTAGATGGCTGGTTAGGGAGAGATCTCCGAGCACACCACAAGCAATATCCTGCATGAATCCTTAATTCCACATAAATGTTGCCAAAATGAAGTGCGCCTCTAATAGCGCTGTCCAGCTGAAGTCGGAACTTCACTTTGAAAAGGATTGACTCGTTGGGAGGCTGCAGCATATCTCTGATGTCATTATGGGCAGAGTTGAGGCCGGGGCTGTGTAGTGCGATACGCGGCCGTGCCGACATCACAGAACAAGTGGAGGCAGCCTTCAGGCTCACACAGCCGTAAGTGTCACCCACTGAGTGGATTGTTACAAAATATATATGAATATCCACATAAATTCATTTGCATGTTTAAGATTTCATGCTTATATAAGATCACATTAACATTAGGCCTGGAGCTCAAAAGGGCTTCCTATCTGACCTTGACTGGACAAACTTCAATAAGCTATTCTATACCCCCTTACAGGTCACCTTGCTTGTCTTTGACTACATGATATGCAAGTCTTACACAGTGCAGAGCCTGCCTTTCTGGTCTGCCCATATCTGGCTGTTTTGCATGGTGCAGACATTGCACATCCATGTCAGCCATATTTGGCTTGGTGCCTTATTCTAGTTCCACTGACATGGCATTACTCAAGGTATATAACACCTAGAAATCTGTCACTCTGGGAAGAAGTGGTCTGAGAGCCCTTAAGGTGACAGATCTGACTTCTTCCTTGCTAATTAGCAATGATGCATGCTTTTGGTACCATTAAATACATTTCAAGCTGTTTCTGAGCAAACCTGCTATGTCTGGTGAGTTTCATTCATATGCTCCTGGGAGGGTGCCAGTATTTCCCCAAGAGGTGGCACCTGGGGTAGAGATCAATTGGGCCTGAGCGGGCGCAGCACTTGGCGCATTATTTTGTGGAGCGGCACGGGTGACCTCCCCTTCAGCGAGTGCAATGAAGCCAGGCATCGGGGACAAGACGAAGGGAGAGTGTCTGCCCCGTAACTGCCGACCAAGACACAGGCCCCCCAGATAATCCACAGACTTGTGAGCGAATGGGTGGCGGGACTGGCCTGGCCACAAGCATGAATGCTATAGTGCTGGGGAGTCCTCGTCCTCCCTGTTGAGGCTATAAATTAAGAAGAAGAGCTTACCTGTGAGATTTGGTGAGCCTGTGAGCCACTGGGTCCCTCTAGGCCTGAAGACTGCATTACTGGGGAGGCAGGCTTGGCTGGACTGCCTAGCAAGACACCTGCACTATATGAGAGAGGAGTGTACCGGAGAGGCAATGTATATGCGCACAGCAGACTAGTATATCTCACTGGCTTAAAGTGTGGAGTGACGTGATACGACACAGGGCAGAAGCTGGAGCACTGGTGAAAGTGTTGCTGGGCAAGCAACTAAGTAGAGAGCCCTAAAGTGAGGCCATTTACACTAGTGAAGCCAGTGATTACAGACATAGAGCCTGGTTGAACAGTGAGGTGCACATACAGAGCTCGGTGTCAGGACTGTGTGGTGTCGACTGGACTTCGGCGGAGGGTGAAGTTGATCCTAAGGCCCTCAGAGTTACAATGGGGAAGCCAGACAAAACACAATCTAACTTGCAGTTTGAACAATACAAGTCAGTCAGGTATAGAAAAGAGGAAGCTGAAACCGGGACAGAAGAATGGGGGTCCTCAGGCCGGAATTAGAAGACCTTTGGAAAATGTTGTAAACAATGCAGCAGAGCCTCTTAACGATTGACGGTAAAATAGACTCGCTCTCGTACCGCATGGATCGCATAATGGAGAGGTTAGATAAACATGCAGAAAGAATCGACATGGTGGAGTGCAGAGTCTCGGAGGTCGAGGATCAAGAAGAGGAAACTGGGAACAATTTTAAACAGATGAGGAAGCTTCGATACACTTTGCAACTCAATACAGAAGATTTGGAGGCACGCTTTAAGCGTGACAACTTGCGTATAGTTGGATTGCCAGAGTCCACTTCAACTGGAAATATGGAGTTACTTGTGGAAACTTTACTCACTAATCTTCTGGGCTCGGGACACCTTCTCTGAAATTTTTGTTGTGGAGAGGGCGCACTGTTCCCTTGCCCCAAAGCCTCCACCTGGGGCCCCGGCCCAATTACTAAACTACCAAGAAAAGGACTCGGTTCTGCAGAAAGCACGAGAGCTAAAGTCACTCAGATTCAAGGGGACAGAAACATCACTATACCCGGATTTCACCATCATGGTGCAAGAGGTGAAGCAAAAATTTGGGCTCATGGAGAGAAAACTGCGTGACTTAAAAAATGAGTATGCACTGCTCTGCACTGCACGCCTGAAGGTCACAATCGATGGCAAGACAAAGATATACTTGGACCCTGGAAACTTGCAGCAAGCGTAAAAACACATAGCTAAGGAATAACGGGACAGGCGTTTACCTGAGGTGGCGGAAGGACAAGACACTAGCACACAGGATCAAAATGATTTCTGAGGTAGGGGTTGCTGCTTTTGTGGAGTAGCGACTGTTCGGAAATACTGCCCGAGGTCTGGCTGCAGTAAACAACGATACGGACATAACTCAGCAAATAAGGTGTTATAACAGACTCTAGCAGCCCCTAAGAGATCCATCTAGCAGCCGCTGTCTGTTTAATATTTTTGTATATGTTTCTTGAGATTTGTAATAATCAGAAATTATCTGTTGTTTGCACTTCATGTGTATGTATGAACTCTTTGTATCTCGTTCAAATGTATTTCAGTCATTGGTGTCTTTATGTACTAAGATACAAGCATGTTCAAAATTCACTGTTTCCAGGATATATGCTTAGAAATGTTTTTAATTAAATTGAATTAAAGAAATGAATTTTTAAAGATCTTCTTTGTTTACACTGAGTTTACTATATCATACATTTAATTGATATGATCTGTTGATTTTTATTGACCTTTAGTTGCCGAGGGATTTCTCTTCAATTGTATTATTGCCCTGCCCTAGGAATCTCAAGCAGGGAGTCCTTGTTATTTCCATTGTTATAACTGACTCTATGCTGTATAAAACTAAGATATAGTCTTGGTACGCATGAATTGCACAAAATAGTTTGAATGTAATATGTTTAAACATTTAAGCGTTTATTGTATCTAGCGAAGCCTTAATACCTAAGCTTAGAATTGGTGGGTTACGGCGTTACAGGACTGGTTGCAGAATCCTAAATATGTAAGTCGCTGGTATGGTTATGAAAAGGTTTGGAATTAAAGTACTAATGGCGTGCGTCCCGGGGCTCAGCAGGGCGGCTGGGCACCCTCCGCCTCAATGTGTAATACACAATCTAATGGGAAGTTAAATGGGGTTGTTCTGGGGGGTGGGGTTAAGGGAGGGCACTAAATAAGCAAGCAGAAGTTTGGGGGACATGCCCTGGGTGGGGGCGGGGAAATATTTTTGTGCAAACATGTAAGGAAAGTGGCCTAAGAAGTTTGTCTTAAATAATGATAACTAAACAGCAAATAGGAGTAATGAAGAGTTCGCATGATGAGTGGAAACGGGGATTGTAGGACAGCTAGTGACACACAAGGGACAAAGCCAAGCGGGGACAGGGACCAAATTATAGAGAAGCGAGGGACAAAGCTACATTTTTTAACGTGGAACATCAGAGGGGTTGAATGATACATGTAAAATACGGAAAGTGGTGTCATACCTGCATAGGCACCAAATTGACGTTGCGATATTATAGGAGACGCATGTTGCCCCGCATTCTGGGCTGCACACGCAGAGAAAGAAGGGGAGCTGTATAGGAGCAGGATTCACATTGAACGCAAGTGGGGTACTAATATGGGTTAGGCAAGGTTCAGATATTACATTACAAACACTAGACATCGACCCGGGAGGCAGATATATGATAGCTCACTGTCGAAAGGGTGACTTCTGCTTTAGACTGGTGGGGATATACAGACCTAATTTCGAGACCCCAGTTTTTCAAGACACTGCATAACAAACTTGTGAAGTACGCAGCAATGCCCACACTCTGGGGCGGGAACTTTAATTGTGTGCAGACTCCTGAGATAGACAGGTCGAGGGGCCCAGTTCGGCAGCGCTCAGCTGCTGCTAAGGCAATGAAGGCAATAGCGGAGACAGATGATTTGCTGGATTTTTGGCAACATTTTTATCCACAGGGGAGAGAGTACACACACTACTCATCGGCTTATGATATACATACACGCATTGATTACCAGTACATTTCTAGGGAGCTGGTTCCACACATAATGGAGTGCACACACATGGCCATGACGTTTTCAGATCATGCCCCCATTAGGTTACAGATAGCTCTAGATGAGTTAACACATAGAGCCCGGTTGTAGCGTTTCCCACAGTACTCGCTGTTGGATACAGTGTTTAGGGGGGAACTGTCGCAGGAAATAGATCATTACTTTAACACAAATATTGCCAGTGTTCCTAAGATGGCTACCATCTGGGAAGCATTTAAGGTCTACATTTGTGGGGTGATCATATCCAAGCCTGCAGGAGGGCTTCGCTCTATTAGGGGTACATTACAAAAATTGGGAGCTGAGGTGACCGAGTTAGAGAAGGTTGCGTCGAGGGCATCTAACCCGGAAGTGCTGGGCCTCATTAAAAGCAAGATAGATGACTATATTGAAGAAGCCCTGGCTGAAGTGAATCACTTAGGCAAATATGCAACAGCCAGGGTATACTGGGAGGGCGAGTGTCCAAGTGCCACGCTCGCTGCACTGACTCATCCAGCAAAAGACGCAAACGAAGTAACTGAAATAATAGATGGACAGGGGAATCTGCCCCGTGAGGCGGGAAAAATAGCGGATAGGTTCAGAGAATACTATACAGAACTCTACACTTCCCGGCCCGTGAGCACAAAGAAACCGCCGACGAATATCGAGAGTACTTTAAAATGAGCTGGCTTACTGATACCCATAGGGAGAGACTGTTGGCCCCCTTGCATCCAATGGAGATTATCGCTGCGATTAAAGATATGCCCAGCCAAAAAGCCCCCAGATCTAACGGGCTCACTGTAGGCCTTTCTAAGGAATTTCAGGACCAGCTGATACCGTACCTGGTGAACCTGTTCGAAGAAATGGCTAGAGATGGAATAATGCCCCCTAATATGAGAGAAGCAATATTGATCACATTGCTCAAGCCTGGTAAGCCAGCGGACCAATGTTCATCATACAGACCACTGTTGTTGTTAAATACTTATACGAAAGTATATGCCAAGGTGTTAGCGAATAGACTCGTTCCTCTACTGCCCATAATTGTCACGTCTGAACAATCTGGGTTCGTCCCGGAACTGTCAATCACTAGAAATTTGTGCACAATTTTTTCCACAATACACCTCTCGACCCAGCGATTAGTGCAGCAGCTGTATTTTTAGATGCCGAAAAGGCATTGGTCTCGGTAGAGTGGGCGTTCCTAGCAGCAGTACTCAAGCGAATTGCAGTAGGCAAAGTATTCATTCAACTTATTAAGGTTTTATATAACGACCCCACCGCACGAGTGCATGTGAACAGACTGTTTACACCCTCCATAAACATCACAAGAGGCACCAGGCAAGGATGCCCACTTTCCCCCCTATTGTATGCCATTTTGGCCGAACCACTGGCTTGTGCCCTACAAGAGAACCACAGCCACGGCGGATTAAGGTTCCCACACTGCACTCTAATTATTTCCGCGTATGCCTACGTCACATTACTATATGTGCTCAATCCCGAACGTAATTTAGCTCCTATTTTGCAGGAAGTGGAGCGGTTTGCTTCACACTCTGGCCTTAGAATTAACTGGAGCCAGTCGTTAGCAAAGCCTTTGACTCCAATTACCACCCCGTTCCAGTCGGATTATCCAATAACGTGGACTACAGATCCAATACAATATCTAGGGATACAGATTCATACAGACCACGAGGTAGTTGTTCGGGAGAACAATGGCTGCGCTATACAGAAGCTGTCAGACTCAATTGATAAGGCTGCCGCTGTCATTGTTAGGGCTCATAGCACTTACGAAGATGATCATATTACCAAGAATTCTTTTTTATTACGCTAAAACATCCCAATCCCTTTACAAAAGACATTTTTTCACACATTGCGCACCTTAATGATCAGGCTCGCCTGGGTTGGTAAGCAACCGCAAGTGCAATGGGAGACACTGGAAAAACATATGAAGGGCAGCACTAAACGCATCAGACTTCGAAATATACTATAGTGTAGCACAACAGTTCCATTCCTTGCACTGAATTCATGGACCGCAAGATGCCCCATATTTATACATAGAGTGGGAAGATGTGTTCTCATTGACATTGCCACAATACTTAATGGGAGCCGCGAGCAGAAAATATAATCTCATAGATCCCGTAGGAACTACGAGATATCAGTTTCACAAAACAGCAAAATGCAGAAGTCAGAGTTATTGTACTCCCCAAAACTAGCTATATAATGGTGTGAGGGGCTAAAGAACCAGCGGGATAAGGCATTTATTAACGTGATGTATGAATTAAAAGTAAAAACCACGGGAGACTATTTTGCGGAATGGGTGGTTAAGACATGGGATCAGGTGCAAGACACGGTGGAGGTGGTCACGCAGCTGGAGAAATACCACTTTTACAGGGCGAGACACGCACTCTGTAAAATGCTGGGGACAGTATGCAGGAACCTCAAGAATATAGAGTGTTAACATATTTACTGCAGACACGCTCACCACAGAGGTCAATATCAATGCTATATCTACTCGGTAGGACGGGTGTGAACCAGGCACAGGAGAAGACCCTACAAGAATGGCGTACCGAGTTAGGGGTGGACATAACAGAGGAACAATGCTGTGCTAATACTAAAAGGGTATTGCAGAATGGTAGACACCGCCTAGTGCATTTTAAATTCCTACAGAGGGTGTACTACACACCAATTAGGCTACACAAATACGGACTAAGAGAAGATGACCACTGTGAAAGATGCGGCGCGGAAGGGGCACATTTTACTCACCCGGCATGGGCATGCCCTGCAATACATAAATATTAGAATGAGGTGATAGATGCATTAAAGGATATGGTGGAGACCCAAATACCTCAGACGCCACTAGTGATACTTCTAGGGTATGTTAAGGTATTACCTAAAAACACTAGGAAGTTGTTAGCAGTGGGTATTATGCTGGCTAAAAGAAAGCTGTCCATGAGATGGATGCGAGGGCCAATTCCCACGTTTGCTGAGTGGTGCACTGACTTATCCTATTGCGACACTCAAGCTGACAATTGTAATGCACTCATTCCTACACGAAGTAAGCCCAAAAATATCTGGGGACCTTATCAAGAGTACCTTACTCGTAAAGCCGCTACAGATGAGGTCACAGCGAGTCAGAGCAGCAATTGAGCTGAGTAGACTTGGCAGTAATCATACACACTGGGTAAACAGAGTGACTCAAAGAGACTGATATGTCGTGACAGATTGCGAATTGTGACTGATGTGGGAGGTGGTGCTGGGAGGACAGCTAAGGCAGCAAGGAAAGTAGAAAATAGTGGGGGCGGTCCAGAAGCAACGTGGCTGAACTCGTTTCAATGTTTCCTACTCAAACAATAAATGTAATACAACATGTAACAAATAATGTTAAAAAACACTGTCTGCTGTATAACGAATAGAATGTAATAATGAAGGCTACTGTAACAATGAATGTGTTTATTACATTTTCTTTTTTAATTACAACAACAAAAAAACAATTAAAACCATGCAGCGGATTGGCCACCCATGGCTGACATTGACGAAATACCATGGGTAGGGAGTGTGCCTCGGAGGGAGGCGATTGAGGATGATGGGTGGGTAGTGGTATAGAATGTATGTTGTGCTTGAAAACTACTGTGAGTCAAGGGAGTACTCCCAAATACAACCTCGCCCAAACCTTTGAATCAAAAACCTTGATAAAAAAACATTCCTTGTTTATTCTTCTTCCCAGGGATTTTTCAATTTTTCTCTGCATTTTTCTTCTAACATTATTTTTATTCTTCACCCTAGACTTTATTACTCAGTCACCATTTACGTTTTACATTCCCTTCACCCAGTCTTAATTATGAATACTAGTACCATCCAGCTTGAAAAAAACTACAGGGGCCCCCTGAAACTAGGATAGTACCCTGACAGGGAAATTACTTTCTGGGAAAAGATCACACACCGGGTATAGTGCTAAATATACATATAGTAGTGCTCACACCAAATATCTGATTTTATAATCCATGACACAAAACTTCGTCTTTTATTAAGAAAATATTTTTTTTTATTTCATGATTTCTGTTTGATTTTATATTATTTTGTATGATAGTTATTTCTCATTTTTTTCGAAGATTATTTTACATATTTAAAACAACAGACAAACACATATATAGCAATTTCATCACAATTGTTTTTTTTTGTCTCTAACTTTCCCTATCTGTTTGTGAAAAACCCAAATCTTTTAGATGGTATATTGTGAGTCAAATACCTGGAGAACTGTTTCTGATGTGGATGGAGTAATACAGAAAAATCCTGTATAGATTAATCAACAAAACTTTTCAGATTGTTATTTTGTATACATTTTAACATTTCAAATATTATTTTCTTAAACACAAAATAATGATCCAGTTAAGCCAAATTACTGGTTGTAGATTGTTGTATTGCACCAATTGCAATACAACAATCTACAACCAGTAATTTGGCTTAACTGGATATTTAGCACTATACTAGTATCATCCATCCATCCAAACATGGGTATCTATCACTCTGAACAAACTTTTCACCAACATACTTTTGTCATTTTAACCGTCCTTGCTTTGGCCTATCAAACCGCCCGGAGGATTCCTTTCAGCCACATACTTTCACACATGCTGGCAGGCATAATTTCTTTCTCCTTTCACCCATCCTTCACCCACCCATCCATGAATGCATCCTATCAGTCACCTATGTCCATCCTTTCACCCACGCATCCCTCTCTGCCAGTCATATTACATTTCACGCATCCTTCCTCCTTCCATCCTTCTTTCCCATCAACCCATCAAGGTCAAACTCTTCTTCTTGAAACATTCTCTGCTGAGTTGAAGATAGAAGAGGCCATTAGTTACTGAACTCCCGCTGTATATGCTAATGCTAAGTAAAGAGGGGTGTCTTCAACTGTTCACCACTTAGTCTGACTCTCAACAGTGCAATGGCCACCCTGGCAGCGAGTATATAAATTGTCAATAGGCAAGCAATATGACTTATCACCGTCCACCAGTGCCGCTGGCTCGCTCCCTGCAACTGCTGCATCTGCTTCCTGGATGGTGCCGCCGTCCCCACAGGACCTGGCACTGGTGGTCAGTGCAGCTAGAAAAAACATAAAAAATTGTTTAGATGCCATATGTGCATCCCCCTATTTATTTTTTTCTGTAGCAAAATTGAAAATACATACACATCACTGGCAATTCGATACTGTCACAGTATGTTCTATCAAAAATTATAACATATCCGATTGGGCATTTTTTTTTGGGGGTGGCAAATTTTGAAAAGCCTCTCCAGAAGACAAACTATAAAGGGCTGAACTGAGTGGCTAGAGCTAATGGTGCTTCTGAGTTTTTGAAAAGAAATAAGAGTGGCCAAATGGCCGGACAAACAGGCATAAAGTCTTCATGGTTGGCAAATGTAATGGTGCCATCCTCCTCCTCCTCATACTTCCTGCCAGTCACGGTGCATGGTTATCAGTTCACCAATAGCTGTTGCTAATAATAGTAGGCCTAGATAAGAAGGCACAACTTTGGGGTGTCCAACGTGACCATGGCCACTCTCTCGTTGTACTGATTGATCATGAGAAAGTAAAATAAAACCTTATCATCTCAACAAACAAGCATAGAATACCTTACTTGGGCATGCATTCTGCACGGCAGAGTTGTAATATTAGTAGTAGTACTAGTAGTGTAGTAAGGACTAATGACTTCTCTGAGTCTTACAGTACCACCACTAGGCAGTCCACAAAATATGTATGGGGAGAGTGGAAGCTGGCTGAAAAACCATAAGAAAAGAAGCTACAGACAGAGGCAGTTTGAGGTGAAATACAGACACTAGAAATATAAAATAACTTAGTAAATATAGGATACTGAAGGGATAACAAGATTTTTTAAACTGATAGATCAAAGAGGATTTGTGAAAGAAATAAAACTAGGAAACACATAGAATAAAGTTCAAATTAAGGAGCAGTAAAAGTTAGAGGAATATATATATTTATATTAACAATAGGAGGACTTACTGGAGCCAGCAGAGCCATCGGCCGAGGAGTGTTCTTCCTGCTGGGAGGCACCTCCAACTCCCTCACCTGCCTCCGACGCCCTCTCGCCCCTGGATGCTGATGCATGTAAGCCATTATTAAAGAGACAAGAAATAATCGGTGGTAAATAAATAATCACTCCAAAACAATTTTGGGACAGGAAACAGCAATTGCAATAACATTGAACTTTCCTAAATCATATTGATTAGTAGTAGACTAGTATCGTGAACCATCCTATCGATTCCACATTTCCTAAACCTACCTAGCCCACCTATTCCAAAGACTTTGGAAAAAATGGCAACAAATGATATGTGCTTCTAAACCCCCTTTGACGGGCCAATTCACTAAGTCTGTATTTTGTATTTAAAGGCATAGATGAACGCATGCATACACCAAATTGGTTGTTTACTTGTCACTGTACAAGCTACAAAAAGGTTCTAAGAATTGAAGTGAGAGGTCATGTGCTACTAAATTACTAATACTTACTGTCTTAGTCGTGACAGGACAAAGGAAAGGAGTCTCTCTCTAGTCTGCATTACTTAAGTTCTTCCATAATCACCCGAAGCGAGCGTAAAGTTGCAAACAAGGACAATTAGGTATTGCTGAGCCCCTGCCTAGAATAACAATCACATACTATAAGATTTGTAAACATTATGTAACTTACCTGCATGTGAGCAGCATGCTTGCTATTTGGGAAAAGATATTAGCAATAACATTGAACACACAATAATAATAATAATAATTAGCTATTCACCAAGCCCCATGACCCCAACCCTTAGCAGGTCCAGCAGGTCCGGCTCTTGGTCCAGGATGTCAGACCACCGGTGTGTCAGCTGGTTGAGGGAGCGCCAGACCCCAGGGCAGCGATACACTTCCCAGGTCACCCTCGCCCACCACTGCTGGTGCTCTCGGAGCCCAGACCCGGACCCAGGCCTGCCACCTGCTGCCAGGGTAGAGAGGAGGTGGCACTCCACAAAAAAACCAGCGCTGCCATCTACACCTTGGAAAACTAGGCCCAGGGCTGCACCCCTTCCTGGCGCCGCCTTCTGCAAGCAAGGCTGCTCTTCTTTACTGCCTTTTTTGCACGGGTCTCTCCCATTATGTTGGAGGGCAAGGTGGAAAAGAAAATGTAGAAAGTATAAAGAAATTAAGGGAGAAGAAGGAAGAAAGTCAAAATAATTAGAAAGCAAGTAATAGAGAAAAACAGTACAAAACTCACAAAAAACACACAAAAAGTAGAAACAAACACAAAGCACACACTTAAGAAGACAGAGGAAAAGATAATAAATAAAAAAGATCAGAAAAAAAGTTTTGGGAAAGAAGGATTGAAAAGATTTAGGTAAAATTGAAAAGTAGGTCCCAGCACTATAACAGAGAAGAAAACAAGATGGGGACGCCTATACATGACTGTGTGGTGTAGTTCACGCAATATTTCCACCAAACACAAAATCTGCGTTGCCATATGGCAGAAACGTAACATGAACCGGAGAGACCAGCAACTCCGTCCACTCGTGGAAATCCGCGTAATGCAGCTGAATTTTTTTTTTACCGCTTCGCGGAGTTCCGCCAAAGGTTATGGTACACATGATGCCTAAACAAATGAAAAGGAGTATGTATATACTAGATGTATATTCTTGCGAGAAACCTAAGTTCTGAGGATTGCTGCTTGAAATGGATAAATGGTCAGTGTAATGCGTCAATATGTCAATAAAGTTCTACAAACAGCCATTGTTTGTTTATGTTAGAAATCTAAATTAAGATTTTAAAAATGGAGAGAACAAATATATATGGATTACTTACTTTGGAGCCTATTCAAAAACTGCATTTTGTTAGTACTACAATAGTACTACTTAAGTACTACAAAATGCTATTCACAAACCCAGAGGTGTAAATCTTCACCTCCACTCTTATTTATTTATTTATTTTTGACATTTGTACAGCGCTCTGTTACCCGTAGGTGTCCTGGTGCTAAGTATCACTCGTTAGGGAAAGTCGAGTCGGAATTAATTGGTGAACGGCCAGGTCTTCAGCGCCCTTCTAAAGGCCATAAGGTCAGTCATCTTTCAAAGAGCAAGGGGCAGGACATTCCAGGCCTTAGTTGCGCCCAGCACAAAGCTTCTGCCACCCCAGCGTGCTCTCCTAATGCGAGGCACTACAATCAACCCTGCATCAGCAGATCTAAGGTGTCTGGTCGGGCGATACCAATAGAAGTACTGCCGGAGAAATGATGGCCCTAGGCCTCGTAAGGCCTTAAATACCAGGCACAGTGCTTTAAACAAGTTCCGCTTTCACACCGGAAGCCAATGAAGTTTGGCTAGCTCCTGGGACATGGGGGCGTATTTTGGGATGCCCAGAATAAGCCGGGCTGCAGCATTCTGCAAAACCTGCAGTTTGTTTAATATGCCCTGTTGGGCATTAAGAAACAGACTGTTACAATAATCCAGCCGCGCCAAGACCAGAGTGGTAACCACTGTTTTTCTGCCACTTCCTGGGATAAATGGCAGAATCTTCTATCTTTTCTATGGGGAGATCCTCACACATGTAAGTTTAGTACTTTCTAGCAAATGTGGGAGGGACCAAGAGAGTGGCTGAAAAAAGAGGCATGCTTACTACGCAATGGGAGAGGTTTAGGAAGGAATAAAGAGGGGTTAAGGGGAAGGTTTAAGGGGGCAAAAGAGAAAATCCATTGATGTTCACAAACTGCACTTCTGAAGCTACTACAACCAAAAAGAGACCTAAAATAGTATTTCTCTAGCTCAGAGCTGTAGGAAGTCCATCACCACACATGGCCAACAACTGGTTCTGCAACACCCTACCATAGAGAATAATCACGCTAGCGACTTAAATGAAACCCCATGGAAAATAATGGAAAATTTACTTATTTAAAATAGTTATTAATATGAATAAATACATTTTATTGTTAAAAAATAAATACAAATAAAATGTTAAAAATATATATAGTTTAACCACATTTTTAGAATGTATAAATTGATATAAAATGTATTCTTTTTATTTAATTCTATACATCACTTTTAATAATTAATAAGGTATAGGAAAATAATGTATTTGTTTTAAACTTTAGTTGAACATATATTTTATATTTAAATTTTAGGAAAATAAATTAGTCTTCAAAAGAATTAAGTTAATGGTGCTGTACCATATTATATTTTGTTCTGCAGTTAAAATAAATATATGAAATTAATTAGCATTAATATTTAACATAAAAATATTGTACAATTGTTTTATAGTTAAATAAACCTTTTTACTATTCACTATACTTTACCACAGGGCATGGGCAATCGATGTGGAGAACTCCCTATGGTAACTTACACTTAAATTTGTCTCCACTCATTTGTCAGGGGGTGAAGACTCGAAAGTTTATTCTTTTGGGTAACTTTACACTCAGACTCTCTAAGCAGCAAAAGTAGTACAATTACTAGTAAGTGTAAATTGCACATATCATGATCTCACCAAAGTAACATACTTTTGTGAATAGCCCTGTTAGTATGTAAACTACAAGAATATAAAAAACAAAATATTGTGGAGCAGAATATCATCAAAAAAGTACATATGTAGATAAAGGAAGAATTGCATAATAGAATATATATATATATAAAAATTACCTACTGGCGGTCGCCAGTAGGTATATATAGTTAGGATTTTTTCTCTATGGGATTTTTGAAAATTCTATGTCTAATAACTTTGGCGTTTGTGGACGGAATTGGCTGAAATTTTCAGGAAAATGGCACATTTTGTTTCTGAGCAGCCATTAAAAATTTGGGGGGGGGTTCGTCAAGGGGGGGCCGAGAAAAAAGGGGGGTCCCAAAACGTGTTTTTAACATTGAGTTTTCCATAGGGCGGTTGGCCTCACTTTTAGCCCGAACGGCTGAATGGATTTGCACGAAACTTGGCAAAATTGTAGGGACTGGTAGCCCGATGTGCCTTTTGTAGGTCTCAATATATGTGCTCCAGTGGATTTTGAGAAATTAACGTTTAAAAAAAGATATATATCTGTAACAGCGGACCTGGCAGCGTCCCAGGACGCGTACTTTATGCGCAACGGAGCTTTGTGAAGCGAAGCTGATTGGTTCTCCGGCGTCTGTCAACATTCCAAAAAGTCCGTAGCGGCCGCCATCTTGTCTCTCGGTAGGATCGAGAGACAAGAGGAGGTCAAAACAAAGGGGGAAATAACTATAAGGGGGCATAGTAGATCCTCGCTGACCCCCTAGGTTTGATGTGGAGGTTTTAAAAGGGCCCCGCGGGGCAAAAAAAAATAATAATAATAATAATCGAACGGCTGAATGGATTTGCACGAAACTTGGCAAAATATTAGGGACTGGTAGCCCGATGTGCCTTTGCTAGGTCTCAATATATGTGCTCCAGTGGATTTTGAGAAATTAACGTTCAAAAAAAGATATATATCTGTAACAGCGCTCCGCTTCGCGTAACGGAGGTTTGCGAAGCTGATTGGTCATTCTGTCACTGGGCTATAGTTGGGCTACATCTGGCTGATATTTGGGCTACATTTGTTTTTTTGTGTGTCTGGCGGCCATCTTTGGGCTACATTGGGCTACATTGGGCTTCATTGGGCTACATTGGGCTACATTTGGGCTCCAACATATATATAGGCCAATGTAGCCCAATATATATTTTTCAAAGTTAATTTTCGTAAAAACCACTGGAGCATATATCTTGAGACATAGCAAAGGCACATCGGGCTACCAGTCCCTACAATTTTGCCAAGTTTCGTGGAAATCCATTCAGCCGTTCGAGCTAAAAGTGAGTCCAACCGCCCTATGGAAATGAAGGAAATGAATGGGTAATTTGTAATTAGCAAATAGCTAATCGCAAACTAGGAATGGTAAAGAATCGCTATTTATTCCTTAAAGTTCGCTATTTAGGAAATGCAAAAAACTTTGATGATACATATGGCGGTTCATCTCTAACAAGATAAGAAGCATAGGGATACATTTATGATGACTGGCGCATCACCAGGGATGTGTTAGTCATTCTGTGCCGCTGTTCCATCACCTATGGTGTGCTGCATTTACAATGCGGCGCATCATGGGGCAAAAACAGCACAGATGCGTGATGTATCTGTGCCGTAAAGGTGGCGCATTGCTGGAGTTGTATCGCAAGTGTGATGAAGCTGCAGCAAGGGTCGGGGGTGCCCCTGTCGCAGGGTTTCTGTTCTCACACAGAACTGTGGACAGAGGATTGGAACCTCGGCGAATTAGGGTGTCCCAAAACTCACGTTAGTAATCAAAAACTCCTTAGCAAGCTAGGTACAGTGTCACATTGGATATAACAAACTCTCAATGTTTAGACAATCCAGAATATGAACTTATAGTACCTCAGGATACGTGGAACTCATGAACAGTCGGTCGTTATATATTTCTTAGAAACCAGAACATGGAGTTAAGAAGAACACATGTGTATTTGAAATGTTTATTTACTAATGCCGTCTTCTCAGGCGTAGTACCTTAGATAATACAAGTACACATATTATCAGTAGCAAAATTACCAGCATAGTTACTAGTACATAAAAAGCGAATGGTGATAGTATGTTAACATGCTGTAAATGAATAAGAGTTAGCAACACTTATAAGCAGCCGCGGGCCGTGGAGGGAGTTACGGTGAGGCAGGGAGGCGGGGAGGGGGAGAAGCAGGGTGGAGAATACAAGTACACATATTATCAGTAGCAAAATTACCAGCATAGTTACTAGTACATAAAAAGCGAATGGTGACAGTATGTTAACATGCTGTAAATGAATAAGAGTTAGCAACACTTATAAGCAGCCGCGGGCCGTGGAGGGAGTTACGGTGGGGCAGGGAGGCGGGGAGGGGGAGGGGCAAGGTAGAGAGGGCTCCACCCTGCTTCTCCCCCTCCCCGCCTCCCTGCCTCACCGTAACTCCCTCCACGGCCCGCGGCTGCTTATATCTCACCCTCCCTAATACACATATTATATTATTTGCTAAGAAGGTCTCTTTGTGTTGGTTTAGGGCGTGCCCATACTTTAGTGTCTTAGATTTGAAGGAATCACATCAGCATACACCAGCTCTCTCTTCATGTGAACCGCATCAAGTGTTGTGTATGTGTGTTCGGCAAAGCAATATAAAACCCGCCTCATGCCCAGAATTGGCAGAAGTTGCACTTATGTTATGAGTATGAAGTCGTGGAGATCAGACCTCATAACAATTCTGTATCGTGTTGTTCTTGAAACTTTAGCACTCGCTGTACAGATATAGTTTAACAAGCAAAGCAGATAGTAGAGCAATAACATATTATTCTCATGTAAACCACGATGAACTACTAGGTGGAAAGCTAAAGCAACAACTAAGTGTCGTGTGCAGAAGTTGCAAAAAAGGAAAAATGGCGTTTAAACCGGTAATGAGCCCATGCTAACTTAACACGGTGTAAAGATATCCAGGACCTAGATGACACCTCCCCATGATCCGGAAACGAACTGAATAAGATAATAGAAGTGCCATCTCATGAGAGCAGATTGCAAGTTTATATGTGGACGGTCCGCAAGGTAAAGCATTAAAAACTAGGAAAATTTAATGCTAAAGAAAAATAAAACAGCCAAGTACTTTATCGAGTCTTAAGCCAATAGGCAAGGTAAATAATAAAAACTTGACAAATAAGTCAATGAATTGTCAATGAAATGCTAGTACTCAGCATATCAAACATGAAAAAGGTCTATGACATAACTGTGTATGCAAAATAAGCTGCAACAGCCTCCAATAGGAAGTCACCGTCTTCATCCGAAAACAGGTCAGCCATCCAATTTAAAAGCGGAAAAGAACATACGTGCTCTCCCAGCACCGGATCCTCTATCACCATCAGAGGACAGCTCGGTGGGTTTTCAAGAAAGCTCTGTTCCAAGAAAGACTGTGCTGCCGCCAGTAAATTCCAGGGACCAAGTAGTCCATGCATCAATGCCACAGCCATAATCCTTTCGCCAGGACAAACCAACTCGTGAGTAATGATAGGAGTCATCAGCTGATTAAAGTCGACGTCAGGAGAAACCGGTCCGCAGAGACACAAATCAATGGCCCAATCGAAATCACAGGTCAGGCAGTGAAATACAGGCTGGACACAGGTGAAGTAGGAGAATCGAAAAGATAATCCATATGCCGTGCTTAATATCGCCAACGGCATTGTGCCATAATATTCTAGCATGCGATTGCGGAACAGTGTCAGCAGCTGCAGGGTGGGAGGTTGCATAGGAGGGACATCCATATTTAAAAATGTAAAAAAGCACAAGAGCGTCCGCTGGTAATGCAAGTAAAAATGCCAATCCACGAACCAGAGTGGAGAAAATAGAATGAAAGGAAGCAGGGATGACTCCAAAGATTTTCTCAAATGAAGTCACGAGACCACTGGTAACAACTTTAAAAAAGTGCGCCAGGGTCTTTGTGGAGGATGCGTTAAAGATAGTCGGAACCATCTTGCTGAAATTGAAAGGCAAATCTGAATTGAAAAGGGTCTGCACCTCTGTACGGGTGTTCGCTATGTGAAGCACGAAAGTTTCACGGGCCGAACTCAAGGCCACCTCTCTCTGAGACAAAAGAGCTCTTATTCTTGCCATGCCGTTGAAATCTGTCCCAAGGTTGGTATTTGTGGCCAGATTGAAAACTCCCTATGTTCATGTGTGGGAGGAAATAGAACATTTCTGCAGCAAATAACCCGTTCACTTACTGTTACGATAAAAGGAATACTTTTAATTAACTCAGAACAATCTTCATTATTGAGCATCAAATAACTACCATTTTCCAACAACTTGAACGTGGGGATGATAGCAGGAACTGGCGTGCCTTGCAACACGCAAGCCATATTTGGTCGGTGTTTGTTGCATGAACCGTGTAACTGTATGTGCCTACACATTAGTGAATGATCTGGCGTCTCAGTGCATTCCTCTCCATTCAGATAAACTTCTTGATCATCTTTGAAACATCTGTATGTGTATGGAAGCGACCAGACCTCATGAAGAAAAGCACTACCTAAAGGTTCATAACGACCTATTGGTATATATTTCATACAATTTGAAAACTTATATAAAGCAAAAGGCAGCGTTATTAAACCGTGGATAAGGCACGTTGCCAAAAAACCCGCAATCCTCTGCTGATGATGTCACTGAGCATGTCATGAATGATGTAATATGTGACATCATCAGCAGTGGATTACGGGTAATAGTATCTCTAGTTTACTCCCCTATAGCTGTCTTTCTTTTAACATAAGTGTCTGTTTCCTTCCCTTATACTTACTGTTTTTGGTTCGCTTCTGGTTCGCGTACCGGCGAGCGAACTGGGAAGCGAACTAAGAGAAATAGAGGTTGGCACAGTTCCAAATATTGTACCAATTTTTTAATAACGGGGAGGTAGTTCTGAAAAGAACTTTTTTTTTTATTGTTTTTGTTGTTTTATATTTTTTTTATTATTTTTCGGAACATTTTTTTACTTTTTTTGAATTTTTCTGAACAGTTTTATATTTTTTTGGGTTTTTCTTGGAGGGGGCAATGAAAACGATTCATTGTAAAGGGCTCAACAGGAGCAACAAAACAAAAAAAGAAGTATTTATTATTTTGGGCGTTTCGTACAAACTTGCATATGATAGTCAATAGCTCTGTTGATCAGAGTGATGCTTTTTTCTCCGTAGGAAATGAATCCATCGCAAAATACGCAGATGTGTTTTACTTCACCAAATTTCATTTGTATATTTGGCACCATCTCCCTGCCCTCTGGTCCCGTTACTTCCGGTACAACAGATCTTCTGGCCATAATAGGGAGATTATCTAGGTCGTTCCGAAACTGTGCAGCACTGTAGTTGTTAGGATGCCACCTAGTCATATGGCGATGCATTGTGTAGTTTCCGAAACTGTATTTTTTCTCGGTTCCTCTGGACAGTCTATCTTGACATATAAGGCAAGTTACGTATCTTGCATTTACTTTTTTCTGACCTTTGGGAATTTAAAAAAATTGCCAAATGAAGTTTTCTTTCCGGTGAGACGTCCTGGGCTGCTCAGGCAAAAACTGCCTCTCTTCGTGCTCGTCGTCCTGTTCCTCTTCTTCTTCTTCTTGTTGAATTATAACTTGAGCAGGTGGTCCACTCTTCCTTGGATGTGGTGGAGGTGGTGGGGAAGCACCAGCTGAAGCTACTAAAGAAGCCATTGCTCAGTGATCACAAAGGGTCTTTCTCTCACAATGATGAAAGTCAGAGTGAGGAAAGAAGGAGGGATTTTCATCATTTGGGAAAAACAAGAGTTCTCAACCAATCAAAAGTGTTCATTTTAGATTATATGACCTAGTCTTACATCATTAGGAAACCAAAAGTGAAATGAACCAATGAAAAGTGTTATTACCAAGTCACATGACTTGCTGTGTTTACGTTAAGCGCTTTGCAGGGCCTCCCGGTTTGCTTCCAGAAACCTGCGCTTTGCGACTCGCTTCGCGTACCAGTTCGCTAACGTAGCACGTCATATGACGTATCACGCGACAACGTGAAACGTCATGCGGACGGGAGGCGTCACGATGTTGTTTTCTAACGCGGCACTTGCGGTAAAGAAACGTTTACCGGCTCGCGGTCTATTTCGCGGCATCAAGGTCAGCTAACGGGAAGCTTCCCGATTCGCGAAGCGGGAACGAAGAAAAAAAAATATTTAAAAAAAAAATTATTCATAAACATATAAAATATATTTTTGGATTTAAAGAAGAATACATTTTACAGCTACAGATATTAGCTGTTAAAAAACCAATGAAATTCACAGAAAAAACCATAGGTTATAGACCATATATAGTTAGGAATTAGCATTTACAAAACCTTGAAAATTCACTGAAAAAACCATAGGTTATAGACCATATATAGTTAGGAATTAGCATTTAGAAAACCTTATTTTACTCACACAAAACCATTGAAATTCCATATATAGTTAGTTGCACTAACTATATATTGCGCACCCGCAATCCACTGCTGATGATGTCACATATTACATCATTCATGACATGGTCAGTGACATCACTGATGACATCACTGATGACATCTCAAATGACATCACTGATGACATCACTGATGACATCTCATTTGACATCAATGACCACATCACTGATGATATCATTCATGTGACAATACAATGCATCTCCTCACATTTTAATATAACCTCTGTTTCACCCAGTGTTAAAAAGAGAGTATAATTTTTGAAACCATTGACACACCAATACTAGTTACTACATACGCACTCACTGATTGCTACGTCTACACACACCTTCACTCATTCACCCATACAATCATTCATACATACAATCACTCATCTTTACAACACTATCATATGCACTCATACACCTATACAGACACTCACAGTCTGCCACTCATCCATGGAGTTACTCACACACCTAGTCAGTCCTGTAAAGAATCAATGACACTTCCATTTTCTTGTCTATACAGTTAAACATAGAGCACCTTACATTTTCAAACATATACTAACACATACTTACCTTCTTATACAATCACTGATACAAGTACAGATTGATCTGCACAGAGTCACACACCTCCCAGCTAGCCACACACACACTCAGTCTCCCATACAAATACTTGGGCAATCAATCAATAACCCATATAGTTACTCATATAGCTACTGATCAACACATGCAGCAGTTTACAGAACAACAGACATAATGATGCACAAATTAAGACAGTTTAGTCACTAACCCATGCAGTCAGTGAGACACATTTAATCACTCACTCATACAGTCAGTCATGCACCTACTAAATCCTTCGTCCAGACACTTACACATCCACTCATTCTTCAATATGTAAGACATATTTAAACTTTATAGAAACAAAAAATCACTGGATGTTGTTATCAGTGATGTCATCAGTGATGTCATTTGAGATGTCATCAGTGATGTCATCAGTGATGTCACTGACCATGTCATGAATGATGTAATATGTGACATCATCAGCAGTGGATTGCGGGTGCGCAATATATAGTTAGTGCAACTAATTATATATGGAATTTCAATGGTTTTGTGTGAGTAAAATAAGGTTTTCTAAATGCTAATTCCTAACTATATATGGTCTATAACCTATGGTTTTTTCAGTGAATATATATATATATACATATATACATATATATTTATATATGTATATAATAGATATAAATATTTCTACATATGTACCTTTTTGATTATATTCTGCTCCACATATTTCCTTTTTGATATTCCTGTCATTTATATAGCATGATATGTTAAATATAAAATAGTAACATTTAAAATAATATAATTTAAAAAATTTACTTTAAAGTAAAAATCTCAATGAGGGAAGGACGCATTAGTACGTTTACATCACCATCGGGTGTGGACACGAGAGCAACACATTTCAGCCGTAGCTTTCAACAGGGTCATAGAGTTTTACACGTGCACAGAGTATTTATAAATGGACAATCCCCCTAACTCCACCACCATCAAAACCAATGCCTAGATTGCTGCATTACTTACAAGTGTGACATAATCTCTCTACCATGTTGTTTGTAATCCATATCTGGAATATTTCCCACAACCTTCTACGTTTTGCATTTTCCAATCAATTGAATACACAATTTTTACCGATTTTTTCAGTTTTTTTGTTTTTTTCTCTTTTTATACAATTTCGGTGATGTACCCATTTTCAACTTAGGGAGAGAGAGTGATATATGGATAAGGGGTGAAAGGTTTAGCCAATATATATATATATATATATATATATATATATATATATATATATATATATATATATATATATGAAAAAAGCATGATTCCTACAAGAAGAACCAGAGAGACTCAGCGGGGCTTTCAGGGAAAGGATTTATTCAGCAAGTGTGGCATGACGCGTTTCGACAGCAATGTCTTCATCAGATGCCTAATACACCATTAAATCTGCCAGTTCGTTATGATAGTTCAAAATAGCGTCCTGCCATTGGTGGCCATCCAGGTGGTTCAAGCTAATTGGAGGAGAGGCGTCATAGCGGCGTCGGCACACTACAACTCCCAGCATTCATCAGTCAAGAAAGCCAGGTAAGTAATTCCCCCTCGAACCACTGTTATCTCATGGAGTGCTGGATGATTGTGGACGCTTGTGAGACGTATGGGCTGTGCAGTGGCTGAAGTCTTCCCCTCTCCTGGGTCCCCAAACGTCTAAGCCGCTAGTAGCTCCTGCAACGCTGATCCTGGAGCCAAGAATGCTGTGATCCTGACTGCCGTATATTCACTGAAAAAACCATAGGTTTCACCCCAGTTATAGTTAGGAATTAGCATTTAAAAAACCTATTAAATTCACTGAAAAAAACATAGGTTTTACACCAGTTATAGTTAGCTGGAAGTTTTACTGGCATAAAACCATTGAAATTCTCACGTTATAGTTAGTTGGACTCACTATAACTTGCGCGTGCAATGCACTGCTGATGACGTCACATATTACATCACTCATGACATGGTCAGTGACATCACTCATGACATCACTGATGACACCATCCAGTGAATGTGTGTCTTTCTGAAAAATAAATATGTGTTATATATGTATATGTAAAAGTTGATGGAAGAATAAATGTTTAAATAAGTGTTTACATGGATGTTGGTTTTTTTTTTAAATTGATTGGTTAACTGGTTTATTAAGTGTATCTTAGTGAATACATATATTAGAGAGTAATGTTTAAATATTCAAATATATGTATTAGTGTTTCACTTTGTGTATAAGTGGCTGCATGGGTTGGTGAGTAGCTACATGTGTGTGTATATGGGTTATTAGATGTTTTTCTTAGTATCAGTATGAGTGTTTGTATGGTTTGGTGGGGGTATTACTTAGCACATACATGCATGAATGACTGACTCTCTCTTTGTATGTGTTTTGAAGACAGCATATGTGCAGGACTGTATGGGTGGATGAGTGTGTATATGTGTGTGTTAGTGAGTGAATGACTGTCTCACTAGTGTCTTTATCAGTAACTACATACGTTTTAATCTAGTATATGTGAATATTGATGTATATAAGTGAGTATATGTGAGAGTGAGGGATTGTAAGAGTTCCTGTTTAAATTAGTATGTGTTTCTATAAGTGATTGTTTAAGAGAGTAAGTATGTGTAAGTTTCCTTAGAAGTAAAGTGGTAGTGTGTGTATAGCTGTATATGCAAATAAATGGATGTTCAATAGTTTATTTACATGTGTGAGTATGTGTGAGAGTATCTATTGGATGACTGTCGGTGTGTAAGAGGATGTATAGGTGTATCACTACATATGATGAGTGAGTATATGTATGAGTGACTATCTGTTGGTGAATGAGTGGATGTGTATATAGATGTTGGAATTATTGAATTGGTTGTTGTAACTGGTATGGGTATCTCCATTTTTTTGAAAATTTTATTTTCTATTTTTGAATATGTGTTTCAAGGGTTACATCACAGTGAAAGGAGGTCTGTCACTCTGTCACAAGGATGGTGTCATCAGTGATGTCATGAGTGATGTCACTGACCATGTCATGAGTGATGTAATATGTGACGTCATCAGCAGTGCATTGCACGCGCAAGTTATAGTGAGTCCAACTAACTATAACGTGGGAATTTCAATGGTTTTATGCGAGTAAAACTTCCAGCTAACTATAACTGGTGTAAAACCTATGTTTTTTCAGTGAATTTAATAAGTTTTTAAAATGCTAATTCCTAACTATAACTGGGGTGAAACCTATGGTTTTTTCAGTGAATTTAATAGGTTTTTTAATAGCAAATATCTATAGGTATGAAAGCAATAATTTTTATAACAAATTTTAAATTGTGTAAATATATATATATATTTTTTTATTGTTTGCCCCGCTACGCGCCCCGGGGCGCGTACCGGTGAATGTACGGGTGAGCGTAATGCTACGGAGCGCCCCGGGGCGCGTACCGGGGAGCGTCTAGAGAGCGCTATTCCCGCGAACGAAAACAACATCATGACGTTTCGCGTAGTCGCGTGATGCGTCATATGACGCTCTGCGTAAGCGCACCTGGAAGCACGCGATCGCATACGATCGAGCAATGTCTCGACTCGCTTACGCGACGCGTAGCGTAAGTGCGTCGGGTCATGTGATCTGAAAATAACACTTTTCATTGGTGCAGATCAGTTTTGGTTTCCAAATGATGAAAGCTTGGATCATGTGACTTGAAAATAACACTTTTCATTGGTCCAGAACACTTTTGTTTTCCAAATGATGAAAGCCCCCTCCTTTTTTCCTTATTCTGACTTTGTCCTTTGACTGAGGAAGACCTGTTTCGAGTTCTATCTCAGAAAATGGCTACAGTAGTATCAGCAGCTGGAGCATCTGGCCCACCACCACCACCACCACCATCTAAAAGACCACCAGAAGATTATATTGGTGGTGAACAGGAAGAGGAGGAGGATGAGGAAGAGGAGGCATAGACAAGAGAGTTCCTGCC
Source organism: Lissotriton helveticus (assembly GCF_964261635.1). Taxonomy (NCBI): domain Eukaryota; kingdom Metazoa; phylum Chordata; class Amphibia; order Caudata; family Salamandridae; genus Lissotriton; species Lissotriton helveticus. Next base: position 500,424,586 of record NC_136070.1, on the reverse strand, counting down.
AGAAGATAAACAGCCCTACAAACCCAAAGAGCACTTTGTATGGCAGTTCTACAAACTCCCAAGGGGTTTTAAAAAAGTCAACGCAGCAAAGGTGACTTGCTTAATTTGTGGTGCTGAGCTATCCAGGGGGAACCCTAACAAAAAGTATTCCTAGACACTATTGCTGTGAGTAATCTGTATACCACTAACTCTAGGTGTAGATAGTTTAATTTTTCCGGTCCTGAAGAATCGCTAGTACAATTAACTAAAAGCGAGAAACTTGTTGACCCACACTTTCTAACAAGGACACTCCTACGCGAGACATTACACTCGGGCGAGTGCCTTCTGCTTCTATTTTCATTTGTATATAATTTTCCTGTTCAGTCTAACAAGCATAGGAGCAAAGCCTTATGCGTGATCCACCGGGTACTGTTGATGCCTGGGGACTTTACTGAACTGGGTGAGTCCAGACCAATGTATTTCTGCTACACTACTGTTTTTCCACTGGGGCAATAAGTCACAATTGCTCACTGTGGAGACTCACCACTTGTTTTTAGCATTTCTGTTTTTAGATGTCCTCAAACTCAAGTGCGTTCACTTCACATGAGTAAACAACAGAAGTCAGAGTCACCACAAAGGCCGCGTCTACGTTCGTTGTATACTATATTTGCCTGAATGATACCAATATTTTTGTCTCCCATTACAGGTAGATTCAGGTTACAACAGGTACATTAATCAGTAGACACTATTGCTAGTAGCACCAACACTTGAATTCTCCTATTCCTGTGACTTTGGAATCTCTTGAGCCTGGCTCAGTTTGCCTTCCTCGTTGACAAGACATGCTGTATTGCAGTCTCATGCGGGGAGGTAGAAGTGAAAGTGTTTACTTCTATCCCTGTATCTCTTTCTCCCAGAAGAGAGCAAGGATGTTCATTATCGTCTCCTCCGTTGGCGAGTCAATGAAAGTGACTCATGCGGAGGAGATTATTGGAGACTGTTATTAACATGATGAGGGTGTGAAGGAACTCCCCTCTCGTTACAGTCTTAAGAGAAGACACTTTCAAAGGCGTTTTCCTACTTGGATATATGTGGCTAATTTCAGGAGGTGTTGCAAATCATTGCCTCAGTACTTTTATAGCCTAATCTATTCTTACTTCTCTACTGCATTGTTGCTTGTGGATACACTCCAAGAACAGAGTTATTAGGCAGAGACAATTGTTTTCTCTTTTGTATTCCTTTACAGGGGAGGTCAGTAGTGGGATATTCGAAGCTTGGTGCGGATACCCGCTTTTCATTCACTCCAATACGTTAATAGGGTAGGTGTCTTGGATTAGGTGTGTTGTATTGGTTCTAGAGTACAATAGAAATATCGCTGTGAAATAGTGTGCACATTGAATGTTCCTTCTTTTCTTTCCATTAATAGACAGTTGTATTGGAAACTAGAACACACCCTCTCACCTCCCCTGTAACTGGGTTGATTACTTTTTTTTACTGGGAGTTCATGGTATCTTAGATACACAAGAATACATCTCGCTAAGTGGTATTTTTGGAATTCTATTACACATAAAGAATATATTATTAGTCTCTCTCTTTCTTTTCACAGATCTCCCTCCCTGCAGTTCCTACCCTTTCCTTCCCCGCTCGACCATCCCAATAGTCTGCGCTATAACCGTAATCTAGACTTGGGACTGTCGAGAGGTGGACCCCTCTGAGCATCGGCACAACCCTGAGGATAAGCCAAAGTGTGACATTGTGTATTTATGTTTGATGTACTTGTCATAAGTTGCTAAATAACATCATGGTAAATGGTAAACACATCATGTACTCTTTACACCTGGAGATATGTATGTACTGTGTACCATGTAAAATACAATTGAAATGATGTAAACTTCGTGTATAGTCCCATAAATCACCCTGCCTAGATCAGGGCTCTCCAAAATGTCATTTGGGAGCTACCAGTAGCTCCCAGACCACTCCAGAGTAGCACACAGCTTTGAAGACACTTATTGGATGGGTACAAGGTGACCCTTGGAATGTAAAGGTTGAGGAAAGGCTGTGTTCATGTGGCATCATGATCATCAGGCTGCAGATAGTAAGACCTATAATTGATCAGTGGTCATTCAAAATCATGGGCAAGGCTGGGGCTGAGTCACAGGGTCATACAACGGAAGCGCTGAGGTACAGCTGTCCAGAATATTTATCCTTTGCTGGTCAAAATCTTAGTTGTGCTTAAAATATGCCACTGAATGATTTTAAATTGGCAACAGTTGAAAGGGAGAGTTTCGTGACTTCTTCATCAAGCTCTTCTTTTCAATGGACTCACATTTCAGAGAATGTCATTAATGTTTAGCCATCAGTAGTTCACAATCTTTTGCACTGATCTGAAGTAGGTCACATCACAGATTATGTAGGCGCTCTTGGGCTAGATAAGATCACAGACCTAGATATGTGCATTTAGACCATGAAATTGTATGAGGATGGAAAGCAGGTCACTATTAAAGTGTGCATGAGGATATTGGTTTAGGTCAGCATGTGACAATACACATGTTGTATGGTAACTTATGAGTTATGCTACTGAGAGCTGTAGACAATTTTTGTGACAGCAATACAGATAAATAAAATGTTGCAATACCATTGTTTGTTCTTTCCTTTCATGTATCCATACAGGTCAACGCACATCAGAGGTGTGACATAAGGATGGCCATTGCCCGTAAGGTGAGGACCCTGCAGGTCTACAAACTGTGCAACCTCTATTGCTGCAAGAGGGGGAAGGACCAATGACATTTGACCCGCTAGAACGATGAAGTCCAGCTTGGGAAATCCTTCCAGCGTTTGAGGGGCACACGTTGCACCCTTAGTCCCCTAATGGTCTGCATTCTTGCAGTTGCCTGTCCGTCACTTGATGGGCAGTTGAGGGACCAATAGCAACAACAAGGGTAAAAGTTATTTTCAGAGTTAAACCTGTTACATGACTATTTTTTGTTACAGCAAGGATTTTAGTGAACAATATTTAGGGTTATCCTCGGCCAACACTTTATTAGAGTTCTTGAAGGTGTAAGTTTAGTACAAGGTGTATGATGATGTGCTGGAGCTATTGTTTTTTTTTTTAAATTATCCCACCTGGTTTCTGTCCACAACCAATGGACTGTTTTGAGCGGAAACATGGCTGCCTAAACTCCACATATACATCATGTTGGCTGTTGTCATGAGGGACAATTGTGCCAAATAGGCAAATAGTCTTTATTGTGTCAGGTGTGATGCTCCTTGACTGGTGTGGATGATGTAATGTTAGCCCTATTTCAGGTGACATAGCATACTAGGCACTTATTACACAGTGGATGTGCCAACGGTCACATTGGGAACTTGGGACTCTACACAAACTATAGTGAGCATGTGATCCAACATGACTAGCGACTGCAGAATTGATAGCTACATATTGGTATCAAGAAATAGCCAAATTGTCTTCAGCATCAGAAATACTGTTTCATACATGTTAAACAGTGACAGATTTGCATGATGTCTTACTGCTTCACAAATGTGTGTGTAAGGCAGTCTGCATTTGGCCAAATAATTGAGATAGGCACACATTTTTGGATGAAACACAGACAGGAATATGTATACAATGGTGACATAGTAATAAATACACAAAACCATCCCTCAATGTCCTGTGTCATGTCCACATGAACTATCAATGATGGAGTAAAATTTTGGAAGATGGAATGTTCCATCACATATATGTATGAGTATCCCATCAGGAAATCTCAAATTCAATCCCAATGCATGACTCATTAGGCAAATGTTGAAATGCATAAAGGTGTAATATGTTGCATATTGTGCTATACATTTCAATCTTTGAAGTAAATCTCATATGAATCAATGTTGTTAATGATTAGTGTAATGTTCTACAACCTTTTGAGTACAGTGAAAGAAACAATATTTAGTGAAACCATTTCACAAACATGCAAAAAAGTTCAAATAACTTTATATATTTAGGTGTTAAATGTGAAGATGCTTTTAGTCTGGGATGAAGTGTTTTAGAAATGTTTCAAAGGCTATATATTTACTCATGTTGTAGACGTAATTTGGCAATCCCAATAAATATTAGTTTCAGACTGTCTTAAACAGCATAGGTATGTAGAAAGTATGTGATATATTGCTAAACTACTTTAGTACAGAATCCAAGTATAATTTTTGGCACTTGACATATACTTTAGTGACTTAGAGGGAGTGTTACCATCACGAAATTTCAAACAAAGGTAACCTCTTTTCAGTTTTTGCCAATATTGGTACAACATTGCAGCATATGTTGAAAGACATTGATTCTTATTTTACTTATTGATAATGATAAGTATGTAGATGTTAGGGCCTACTGAACACACAGTACAATGGTATTGATGGTGTATATCCTTTTTGGTGACACCAGTTTACTATTCTGAACAACAAAGGCCAACCATTCGAGGGTGTGGAACAGTTCCTGGAGAGACATACTTATGGTCAAGAGAGAACATCATAGATGATATAGGAGCTTTTGTGGGGAATGACATAATTATGACCAAATATCTTCTGAAAATATTGCCAACATGCATGTGCTTATGCTAATGTAGAACCAATGTTTGAGAGGCTTGAAGTAGGTGGAATCTGAAAACTTGGTAACTGCTTTGTGGTCAAAGTTCATGATCTGTTCTGTTTACACCGATTCAATAACACTATGGACATGTAAGTTCAGCAGCATCTGGGGCAGGGGAAGGAGAATCTGCCAACACGGTGGGGAAGCAGCTGGCCAAGGGGTTGCCAGTGCAGGCACCACCAACAGAAAGGGAACCAGTGGCTGGGAGGGTCAGGGGAATGCAACAAAGGCCACCTGTGACTCAACAGCTTCGAAGGCTTCCTCTAGTGTGCACTCTCTAGTGGTGGCAGACCCTATTGCTCCAGTTACACCTGTATCCTTGTCCGCCACCCAGAGTACCATCTCCACCCTCCCTCTTGCTCCCCCAAGTTGGCCTACCCAGGGCCGCTAAAAGGCCTGGGATTTCCTTTGCTGCAGGAACCCACCCCCTGCTCCTGTCTCCCCAGCTGCATTGAAGAGGAGGATATGACCTCTTCTGGAGCATCCCTGTAGCCCAGGCTGCCATGCTGCATGACATCCAGGGGCGTAGCTGCGATATGCAACAAGTGGTAGCTTACTTTGAAGGCATTCACAGTGGTATGTCTATCCTGCAGTGGTCACTTCAAGCTCAGGCCTTCTCATTTACCACAGTCTACCAGTCATCCAAACCTTCTGTCCCACCTCCTGCACCTTCCCCCTCTCAATTCCCTATTCTCAGCCCTGTCCAAAGCACACTCACACCTTTTCATGCACCCACTCAAACAGACACAAACAGCACACACACACAAAAGAAAACACTACAAAATAACTCAGGCACTCATCCAAACACACAGATAGCATACCCACCACCACGCACACATGCACCACACCCATCGCCAGCACATCTACAGGCAGCACATCCACTACCACACACACATGCACCACACCCACCACTACACACATGTACTGCACCCACCACCAACAGCAAACCCATCACCACACAAACATGCACCACACCCACCACCAGCACCATAACCCCACCCAGCACTTCCACAGCACACACATACACAAACACAACTACCTTAGTTAGAATACACACCCAAAAAACACAGACACTTGCAATTAAAATTACAGCAGATGCCTATAATACACGACACACCAAAACATGCACAACATACACCAGATGCACAGGCACCTGCAATCTCAATAGACACATGCACATCAGACACCACCACTCCCTCTACCTCCCAAACCCTAGTCCCTCCACAACAGCCTGCCAAATTTCTCATTGAGTAACTCAGTTTAAGCTTTGCCCTAACCCCTCCTTCCGCATCCCAGTCCACCCCTGCCATACAGAAATTCACACCTTCAAAATCCCAACCCACCCCTAAAAGAAACCAGGAGCACCTCTCCCAAAACCAAACCCCCCTCGCCCAAACACAAATGGCACCCTTCCCAAACCCAAGGGCATCCCTTCCAAACCCAAGGACACTCCTTCCAAACCCAAACCCCCTACCCATGTAAGATCTTTTAGGTGCCTGCTCTGCCCACTAGCTGCCCCTTCCTGAAGAGGTCCCCTTTGGCACACATTCCCCAGGACTTTTAGGACAAGAAATGGACTGCCATTTGGCTTACTTTTATTTTTGAGAGACTCTCATTGGTATGAATTAATATCTATTTTTCAATACACCAAGTTTGTCCTGGCATTATTTATCCTTAGCAATTGTTTTATTCTTACCAATGTTTCTTGATAAAATATGAAGTACTTATTTATCTTTCCCATGATGGTAGGTGATACAACTGATTTGTTTAATGTCTATTTTGTTAAGTGCATACACTGTTTAACATTGTATGTGATAGTCATTTGAATTTAGATTCAGGCATTCATCAAAGTGATGGCCACTTACACCAACTATTTGATGGTACACGTTTGTTTGGGATGTGTTACTACAGGTGTCTTTGTTTCACCTCAATTACTGACCAGTACGAGCACATATGCATGACACCTTAAAAATTAAATTCTGACTTTTGATATTGGATACAGTACAAGACTTGTACTTGACAAGGAGAAATGTTACATGTGTGTATATATTGATTACTACTAACTTGTGACTGACCTTCATTTTACTGGTGAAGTACTATGGTAAAGGCAACAACTTGTCTAGTGCAATTTCGACATCACGTTACATTGCACTTATCCCTATGATATGTGTTGCAAATGTTTTTTAATGTTGGAATTTTCAACATTTCTTTAGACACACCTGTACGATGACTTCTAGATTTTTATTTGGCTATCCTATTTTTCTGCAAGTGTCAATTTTTTAGAAGGAAGATTGCACCAAATTCACATATACAATGTTTTGAAATAGGTATGTTTCCTTACATTTCTAAGACATCAACATAACAGACATATGCATTGCACATTGCTATGCTATTGCTTGTAGGAGTAATTTCTAAATGCACGCTCCTGTGCAAAGATTAACAGACAAGTCAATGGGTAACAGTAATAGTGTAGGTTACTGTTGATTGCTTTGGTTTTGTCCGTCATCAAGCAGCAGCTGCAGGATTTGGCAGATCCGATCAAAGGCAAAACAGGAAGTGTGAAAATGAGTGAAGGTGACGTTAAGTCTTATAACCCCTCCATTCCACTAACTCCGGTATGGAGGTTTGACCACCACAGACATATCAGCGGGGAGGCACAAAGTGATTGTACCGGCAAGGAAACTGACGGTCCGCCCTCCACCAGCCATCAACCATTGTCCGTGGCAACAAATCCAATTCTGTGACCTCTTGGTTGCAGCCATTCTTACACCTTGCTTTTAAATTCTTCCAAGATGTTTACAGCTGTATGTGATTTCTCCATGGCGAACATGGCCACTGTAGCATGCTGCTGAGCGCTCTTAAAACTTTCTTCAGGGCCAAGTCCTGCAGATATATTTTTCTTTTCGCCTGCGAAAGAGATCCTGTGTGCAGTGATGCACATGTAATCAGTTGTCTGACAACTAGTCCACATGTCTGACGTCAGGTGGATGGTGTGAACACTTTGCTGTAAAGCTTGTCCAACCAATTGCAGCACATTATGGTACAGCAATGGAACAGCAACTCTGGCTAATGAGGTCCGACTTGGTACCTTCCATTTCGGGCAGATGGCTGCCACAAATTCTAAGAATCCCACTCCTTCCACAAAAGAAAAAGAGTGGAGGAGGGCCAGCGTTTACATTTTTGCCAGCTTTCCATTGTACAAACGTGCGGTTGAGTGGTTCTGCTCGTAGGGCCCCTCCTGCCTAAACATGCCTGGAATAGTTGCATGGATTTTAATTTTTTCTGGGGCCACTGACACAGGCGTCTTTCAAGATGTAGATGGTGGTGGCAGACTGAATGAGAGCCGTGATTGGGCAGTCACTGTATGACGTGGTGTCTCCATCTCACTGAGAGTCTTCGTGTGCCATTGATTGATTGATTGATTGTGGGTTTCTAAAGCGCTAGAATCGACTCCCGAAGGAGTATCTCTGCGCTGTAGACCGCTGGGGAACCCGTCCTGGCTTTCCCTGTGAGATGGTCCCTACTGGGTATCTCCAAGGTGAAACCAGGCATCCCCGGCGTATGTGGGGGGCCGTTGTGGAGATGATGCAAGCTAATGCCCAGAGTTGCCGAGTGTGATCCCTAGTTAGAGTAGGCACCGAGGCGAGAATTATCGAGTCCGTTGACCCTGGTCCAAGACCCTGCCGCGTCGGGAGTTGAACCCTGGTCCCGGGCCGTCCTCTGCTCGCGGGTCTGCCGCCTCTAACCAGTGAGCCACACCACTCATTAAGAAGCCACTGAGCTGGGTGATTCTGCTGCTGCACTGCTGAGGACATGGCTGCTTTGCATGATTATGTCACCCTCTTCTTCCTTATCATTTTTGTTTTGGAAAACAATTTTTATTGCAGAATCAGAAATGCACAACCATATGAATGACCCCGTTCGTAGCCGTACAGCGTTGGTTTCAATTGCGAACAGTATTACACACAGCCATTCAGCCCACATCCCGGAGGCAGGGCGGCGACATCTAGGAATCCGGTCAGGAACCAGGTGAAAATACCACAGCAACAGTGCATACATGACATCGGTACCATTAGGGTCGTTTAAAAGATCCGCTTTTTTTCTACCTACTCAACCCCTAACCCCAACAAATAACACTTCCCCCCCGGCCATCATAAAGAGTAGTCAGCAAGTCCTATGCCCTACGTCTCACCCAGTGGAACTTCACCAACGAGCCCGCTAGTTTGCTACCACCTTTCAAACCACTCTCAGCAGTCAAAGCACTCTGTCAGCAGTGGCCCCTCGCCCCCCCACCTCCCACCCACCCCCTTGTCTTCTGCTGGTGTTAGCCGCATTCAGGATCAAGTCACGTCATTCAGGAGCTGAGGGAACAACACTCGTACAATCGTGCATCACCCGCAGCTCACCATTAGCTTCACTATTCCTGGTCTTCCGCTGGCGATCGGTACTCATGCAGGGCAACCACTAGGCCTTCCCACGCCCGTGCTGCCTCCAAGCCCTTTTCATTCGCTGTGCGGGTCGCCTGTCTCAGCCGGACCGTGCTTTCACTCCTGTCCCATTTTTCCAATTCCGCTGCCCAGCGCTTACTGGACGGGCCCTCTAACGACTTCCAGTGCCAGGTGATCTCTCTCTGGGCCAAAATAAGTCCCAGATCTATGAATTTACTGGTGATCTTCGTTTTCTTCGTGTGCGGGAACCACAGTAGCAGGCAGACCGCCTTATCAAAAGTCATCTGTCCATCTGTCCCCTCAGTCAATAGCTCTCCCACGTCTACCCAATACGAGCCCATCTTCGGGCAATCCCACATCATATGGTCTAGTTCTGCCCCTGCGAAGAAGCACCTCGGGCATGCCGCCCCCTGCACCTGGAAATGCCTTTGTATCTTACCAGGAGTCAAGTAGGCCCTATGTAGTACAAAGAAGTGTACTTGTTGGAAGCGGGCGTTCCTACATCCTTTCCACGCCCTCCTCATGATGTGGCCCCATGTAGCATCTGGAATGAGCTTCCCTACGCTCTCCTCCCATTTCACTTTCAAAGCTGTTAGGGGTGTCAGGCCTTCATGAAGCATTCGGGAGTGCAAACACGTCACCACCTTAAACGTCCCCGCCGACATCACCACGTATTGGCACGCCATCGTGGTCGTGGGCTCCATACTGCCCACCCTCCAATGTCTCTTTACCGCCGCAGTCACTGTCATATACAATAAGAAACTCCCAGCCGGGATTCCAAATTGGTCCTGCACCGCATGGAAGGGGAGCAACTCGCCATCGGCGTACAGGTCAACCACCATGTGGAGCCCCATCTCTTCCCATTCCATAAGGGGCGACCAATCCCTGCCATGTGGTAAGGCCGTCAGCATGCCCAGGGGAATTTCCGGGGCGTATGGATGCACCACTCCCGCTCGCTTCTGGCTCCTATTCCAGCACTGCCTCAGCGTTCTTTCCTCTAGTGTCAAGTCGCCTACAGCAAGGCGTTGTTGCAGGACAATATAGGACAACACATGCCTCTGTATCCCCGATCCTCTGCGCAAATCAGGGCCCCTAAATTCCCTGGCTACGTGTTGCGTGAGGATCTGCAGCTGCGCCGCCAAATAATACAATTCGAAATCTGGCACTGCCATTCCCCCTTCTGATTTTGGCCGGCGAAGGGTATCCAACGCCACCCTTCTCCTCCCATTGCCCCATAGGAACCTGATAGTAAGGGTCCGTAGGTCCGTAAAGAACCGGGGTGGGACCCACAACGGCAACGTCCTGAAATAGTACAAGAGGCGCGGCAAGGCCACCATCTTGAGCAGTGCCACTCTGCCGACCACCGACAGCGGGAGCGTGGCCCAAAACGCCATCGAGCCCCTCAGGGCTCTAATGCAGCGTCCGATGTTGCCCTCCAGTAAGTCCTCTGCTCCTCGGTAGATCCTCACTCCTAGGTAGGTAAAACAGGACCCTTCCAAAATCACATCCGCCGGCAGCGGTGGCTGCGGCGTATCTGCTCTCAGTGGGAAAACACAAGTCTTGCGCCAGTTCACACCAAGACCTGACAACGCCCCAAACGTATCCAGCATAGTCACCGCCTCTCTCAACGCCCCCGCCGTATCTTCCAGGAAGAGCAAGAGGTCATCCGCATAAAGCGAGATGTAATGGTGCACACCCCGGCAGGCAATCCCTTTATACGCCGTTCCCGTCCGAGCGTGAATAGCCAAGGGTTCGATCGCCAGCGCGAACAACAGAGGCGACAAGGAACAACCCTGACGCGTACCCCGCTGTACTTGGTACGCCCTTGATATCACTGAACCTATCTTCACTCTGGCAGTGGCCGAGGAGTATAACACGCTCGTCCAGCGCCGGAACTCGGTTCCCGCGCCAAACCTCTCTAGGACCTGATCTGGGTAGCCCCATTCCAAACTATCGAATGCTTTTTCGATATCGACAGACCGTACCGCCGGCCACTCATCCGGTTCCAGATCGCTCCCCAAGACACGTAGCAAGCGACGAATATTAGCTGAAGTGTTCCGGGTGGGGATAAAACCGGCTTGATCTTCGTGAATCAGCGTCGTCATAAAAGGCAGCAATCTGGTAGCCAGTATACGGCTCAAGATTTTGTAATCCACCGTCAACATGGACAGCGGTCTATACGCAGTCACGTCTGTGCCATCCCTCCCCGGCTTCAGGAGGGGTACCACCAAGGCCTCCCGCATGGAACCGGGTAGGCAGCCATGCTCTAGCGCCTCATTAGAGACTGCCAGCAACCGGGGTGCCAAGATATCAACGTACTCAGAATAAAATTCGGGAAGCCATCCACCCCAGGAGTCCTCCTCCTCGCCATTTGCTTAATAGCTACCCTTATCTCAGCCAGCGTAATCGCGGCGCCCAGGGCCTTAGCGTCCTCGTCCCCTAACTGTGGGAACCGGATCTCCGCCAGGTTACCCTCTAGTTCTCCAGCCCCCTCCACCAATCGACTCTGGTACAGGGTTTCATAGTACTCCGCTTAGCGCGTTAGGATCGCCATCTGGGAGTAGACCGTGTCCCCTGACTCTGTCCTCAAGCTCAGGATCGGGCACCCCCTCGGTTCCGGGTTCGCCAACCTCGCCAGCAGCGTGCCCACCTTATCACCCTCATCATGGACCCTTGCCGTATACTGCTTATAATCATAGCAACGTAGCCTTTCAGTTTCCGCTGCAACTAACTCCTTGGCCTCCAGAAGCTGCGCCTGCAGTGCTCCCTGTTCCGGTCGCCTTTGCTCTATGTTCCTTAGGTCTTCCTCCACCTTCATGACCTCCCCCGCTATCACTCTCCTGACCCCGCTATGCTTACCTATGCACAGGCCTCTCGCTACCACCTTAAAGGCGTCCCACTCCAGCCTTCTGGAAGAGGCAGACCCCTCGTCGACCGCAAAGTACGTCTCCACTCCCTCCTGGACCTCAGTCCGAAAAACCTGATCTTCTAACGTGTCCGGGTTCAATCGCCAGTTAGGAATCGCTGTTCTTGTTCGCTGCCATTGGAGAGAGAGCAACTGGGGATTATGATCTGAGATGGTCCTAGCTAGGTATTCAGTACTTGCCGCAATGTTAGCGATAGTAGGATCACAAAGGATCGTGTCGATCCGGACGTGCAGTGCATGAAGCGCGGAAAAGAAGGAGTAGTCCCTATCCCCCGGGTGCTGCCCACGGCACACATCCACCAGCCCCCATTCAGTCTGCCATTCCCTTCTCCGCCGTGCCACCCTGCGTACCAAGGACTCGGCCAATGGTGGATGGGACCTGTCTAGGGTGGTATCCATAATGGAGTTGAAATCACCTCCCAGTATGATCGGCCCGCTAAATAATGTGCTAGTGCACCTGATAGAGCGTCAAAAAATTGAGGTTGTTCTGCATTCGGTGCATAAATGCTGCAAAGCGTCACCTCCCTGCCATACAATCTCCCCCACACTCCTACATACCTACCCTCCGGATCAATTAGTTGGCTCGTAACCAGAAATGGAGTCCCAGCCCTCACCCAGATCCCTCACATACGCAGAGTACGCTGTACCAAAAACCTGCCCTCTCCAGTGCCTTTGCAGTGCTGTGCACTCCGATTTAGTAAGATGAGTCTCTTGAAGCATTGCAATCTGAATCCCACGTCTCACCAAATACGCATGTACTTTATATCGTCGGGACATAGTGTGTAGCCCACGCACATTCCAAGTGATGCACTTCAGTTCAGGTAAAGTCCCCATGGTCACCGTCCCTCCACCTCCCCTCCTCCATATCTCTCCAGCCCGCACCAGCCTCAGACGTACCCTCCCTCCCAACCCCCCACACAACACCCAACACCCTCACCCCCAGAACAGGAACCAAAATTCGCGCCTCAGTCCCCATCCAAACCTCAATAACCAAGTAAACAAATCTACCCCGTGGTAGCCACCACAGGTTGCCTTAAGGGCAATAGGGGTGTGGAAACGCGCCGACAGGTGGCAGCTCTGGCCTCCGCCCCCCGCTCCGAAATCCCACCCAGTGGCATGCAATAATAACAGCAATCAAAAGGTTACCACACACATCCGCCTCATCAGGAGCCGACTCCAGTCTATACTGCCCTGCAGGGGCTATGCGGATCACAGATCGTCTGCCGTTTGAGGTGTCACCTCTGGTCCCGCAGTATTGTCCACATCAGATAACTCAGTACCTGATTGTCCTTTGTCATCTTCGGACGCCGATCGTCCAGTCAGGTCCTCCGCCTGCGATCCAGTAATTGCCGCCATCGCTGCTAGTGCTCCCTGCTTGTCCGCCGCCATTTGCGCCCGCAAGAGGGCCTGTTGAGTTCTGTGCCTCTTGCGGATGCGCTGCGATTTGCGCACCCTCACCTGTTGGGGCCGACTGTCCGCATGCTTGCCCCTCCGATCAGTTCCTGCCCTGTAGGTCTCAAGCCAAGACCAAGCGTCGTCACGAGAGGAGAAGAACTGTGTCGCGCCATCCAAGATGATTCGCAACTTGGCCGGAAACAGCAGAGAATACTGAATCCCTTCTGATCTAAGTTCCTTCTTTAGCGTTAGGTAGGAGGCCCTGCGACGCTGAATATCCTGGGTATAATCCGGAAATATAGTGACCGAACTGTTCTCCACCTTAAAGGGTCCTCCGGAGCGCGCTTTTTGGATCAATAAGTCCCTGTCCTTGTAGTGAAGGACACGAGCCACCACAGGTCTAGGTGGACGTCCCAACAGTGGCGGTGTGGCCGGGACTCTATGTGCCCTCTCAAGAGTAAAAAAAGGGGATAGCCCTTCCGGTGCAACCTGTGACCTGAACCAGTTCTCCAGGTAGGAAATCATGTCCGTCCCCTCAATTTTCTCCGGCAGGCCAACCACCCTGACATTGTTGCGCCGATTCCTACTTTCTGCATCTTCCGCCCTCTTCTCCAGCGTTGTCAGTCTTTGTAACGCATCTTCCAATTTCCGCTCAATAGTCACTACCGCTGGTTTCAGATCCTGTACAACCAATTCAGTATCTTTCACCCTGTCCACCAGTTTGGAATGATCGGCTTTCAGAAGGCCTAACCCCGTTGCGACCTGCGCAATGTCGTTATGCAGGGAGTCTTTGGTTGTTGTGATGGCCTCTAGGATCCGATCCAGGCGCTTGCTCAGCCGCTTTTCCGTTTCCGAGCCCTCCATTAGGTCGCCGCTCTCCGGGGCTGCACTCTGCGCCGCACCCTCCGTATCCGCGGTCTTCGGTTTCATCTTGGCAGGCGGTCTTCCCGCAGAGCCAGCCGTGGATATCTTCTGCGGCGGTCGCACGAACCCGGGCGGCACTGTTCCCCACGTCCAATGCTAGGCAAGGGTCGCCAAGCCAAGTCCCGCCACGCACCAGCGGGGTCGCAATCCCTCCGCTAGTGCAAAGCCGTCTCTGCAGCGACCCCGGGACGAACGCCAGCAATTCGGTCTTAGGTCCACTATGTCGAATATGGTTCCTTCGGCGGCGGCTGCTGCGGCAATGTCCAGCTCAGTTATGAACTGCTCATCCCGCTCACCTCCTGGGCAGCGCAGCGTTCTAAATGGGCCCAAAATCTGCACCGTGATGTACAGTAGTCCTCCGGGTGCTGACGCAGTACTGCCACCTTTATTTGTTTGTGCCCCTCCGACCTTCGGCTGCCAATCGAGGCGCGCCACAGCACCTCATCCACCCTTTGGGTGGTCGACAATGTGGGTCTCCTAGGTTATCTCGGGGGGATCAGGGTTAAGGCGCTCTCCTCTGTGCCCCCTCCATGCGCGCTAGTTCACAGCTAATGCAGCCATATAGCAGCCTCCGGCTAATCGTGGAGCGCAGCAGCAGGGGGTCAGACCCTTCGCCGCCGCAGCGCTACCTTCCGTAATGTTTCCTGCGCAACGCGCCCAAAGCAGCCCCTACACTTCAATGTCAGATACGGGCACTCCAGCAGCTCACCGCTGTAAGGGCAACCAGTCCCTCCGCCGAGGTCCCACTGTCACCGGGGTCCCGGGTGCCGTCATGTCACCTCCACTTTGAGCCCCGGGGTCCGCCTCATCGGTCGCTTCAGGGCGCCACGCCCATGCGCCGCATTGCAGGCACTCCGGCCCCGCACCCTACCGATCCTCAGCCGTGGAGCCAGTCAAGCCGCTTCCCCTCCTCTCTCCATTAGGGCGCCGCCATATTGCTTTTCCCGGCAAAGTCCGCAGGTAGCCGGGCCGTTGCGCTCAGATCAGCGTTCTTTCCCGAGCCGTCCGGGTCCAGGCTCTCTGGTGCCGCAGCGCTCCTGCCGCACTCCTTCCGACCAGCGCGGCTACTCCACACGCAGCTCGTCCCCGTCAGTTCGCGGTCGCCGCCATTTTGGAGGCTCCGTCTTTGCTCACGCAGTCCGGGTCCGTGAGGGGATACTCGCCTCCCTGGTCCTTTCCCTCGGCTACTGCAGGCGCGGAGTGTGCACCGGTTGATCCGACGTAGCTGGAAGCTCTTGCAGCCTCTAAAGACCCCAATTCTCAGGAGTAATGAGGGATCGAGCGCGGAGCTATCGGCTCACGCCGCCTGCTCCATCGGCGCCCAAGCCACGCCCCCCTCTTCTTCCTCATCATCACCTCTCACTATGATTTGACTTGTAGATGATGTTCCCGGACTCTTCTTATCACCACCACAATCACGTTCAACAATTTTTTAAGGTGCTCCTCCCCCATTGTTTGTGTGGTGATTTTACTTATGGGTCATTTGGCCCTAAGTACCATAATGTGTACCAGACTTACCTCTGTGACCATGTGTGTGGCACATGGTGCATATTAAAA